>NW_028234355.1:499907-1099907 GCF_057382095.1 Aulonocara sp. 'chitande type north' Nkhata Bay | reverse complement strand
TACAGGAGACGGCAGCACTGCAGAGGTGAGGACCGGCACCTGTTTGAAAGCGACAAATGCACGCAAACACACACAACAACGAACGAGAAAGAAACACAGAGAGAGGACAAAGTGGTTATACAGAACTTGAGGACATTATCTACATGTAATTATCTACATAATTATAAATTTGTTGTGTTTTCTTTAACAATGTCAGAAGGAGAGAGGCACTGAGGCACCGTCTTCCGCCCCCCGACGCTCCTGCTGCGCCTCCTCCTTCTGACAGGAACTGTCTACAGAACAAGCATGAATGATGCCTGAGTGGACACACACAACTCACAAGTTCCTGGCTCTGTCAGCTCCTCTGCAGAGGGTTTCCCTAAGAAGGTGGACCTAGCAGGGTCACCGGGGGACGGGGAGCTGTGCCTCACGGCCCTCACTTCGCCGGAGAAACCCTCATGCAGAGTTCAGAAACTTGTGTGTTGAGTATGTCGCTGTGAGCCTCCACCATTTAACTAGTGGGTGAAGCCTGAACTGTCTAGAGACAGACCAGACCAGCTGCACAACACAGACACTTCAAACCTGAGGACAAATCTGAGAGAACAGAAAAAGGAAAGGAAACTTAGCTTAGAACCATGCAGCGCTACAGGAGACGGCAGCACTGCAGAGGTGAGGACCGGCACCTGTTTGAAAGAGACAAATGCACACAAACACACACAACAACGAACGAGAAACAAACACAGAGAGAGGACAAAGTGGTTATACAGAACTTGAGGACATTATCTACATGTAATTATCTACATAATTATAAATTTGTTGTGTTTTCTTTAACAATGTCAGAAGGAGAGAGGCACTGAGGCACCGTCTTCCGCCCCCCGACGCTCCTGCTGCGCCTCCTCCTTCTGACAGGAACTGCCTACAGAACAAGCATGAATGATGCCTGAGTGGACACACGCAACTCACAAGTTCCTGGCTCTGTCAGCTCCTCTGCAGAGGGTTTCCCTAAGAAGGTGGACCTAGCAGGGTCACCGGGGGACGGGGAGCTGTGCCTCACGGCCCTCACTTCGTCGGAGAAACCCTCATGCAGAGTTCAGAAACTTGTGTGTTGAGTATGTCGCTGTGAGCCTCCACCATTTAACTAGTGGGTGAAGCCTGAACTGTCTAGAGACAGACCAGACCAGCTGCACAACACAGACACTTCAAACCTGAGGACAAATCTGAGAGAACAGAAAAAGGAAAGGAAACTTAGCTTAGAACCATGCAGCGCTACAGGAGACGGCAGCACTGCAGAGGTGAGGACCGGCACCTGTTTGAAAGAGACAAATGCACGCAAACACACACAACAACGAACGAGAAACAAACACAGAGAGAGGACAAAGTGGTTATATAGAACTTGAGGACATTATCTACATGTAATTATCTACATAATTATAAATTTGTTGTGTTTTCTTTAACAATGTCAGAAGGAGAGAGGCACTGAGGCACCGTCTTCCGCCCCCCGACGCTCCTGCTGCGCCTCCTCCTTCTGACAGGAACTGCCTACAGAACAAGCATGAATGATGCCTGAGTGGACACACGCAACTCACAAGTTCCTGGCTCTGTCAGCTCCTCTGCAGAGGGTTTCCCTAAGAAGGTGGACCTAGCAGGGTCACCGGGGGACGGGGAGCTGTGCCTCACGGCCCTCACTTCGTCGGAGAAACCCTCATGCAGAGTTCAGAAACTTGTGTGTTGAGTATGTCGCTGTGAGCCTCCACCATTTAACTAGTGGGTGAAGCCTGAACTGTCTAGAGACAGACCAGACCAGCTGCACAACACAGACACTTCAAACCTGAGGACAAATCTGAGAGAACAGAAAAAGGAAAGGAAACTTAGCTTAGAACCATGCAGCGCTACAGGAGACGGCAGCACTGCAGAGGTGAGGACCGGCACCTGTTTGAAAGAGACAAATGCACACAAACACACACAACAACGAACGAGAAACAAACACAGAGAGAGGACAAAGTGGTTATACAGAACTTGAGGACATTATCTACATGTAATTATCTACATAATTATAAATTTGTTGTGTTTTCTTTAACAATGTCAGAAGGAGAGAGGCACTGAGGCACCGTCTTCCGCCCCCCGACGCTCCTGCTGCGCCTCCTCCTTCTGACAGGAACTGCCTACAGAACAAGCATGAATGATGCCTGAGTGGACACACGCAACTCACAAGTTCCTGGCTCTGTCAGCTCCTCTGCAGAGGGTTTCCCTAAGAAGGTGGACCTAGCAGGGTCACCGGGGGACGGGGAGCTGTGCCTCACGGCCCTCACTTCGCCGGAGAAACCCTCATGCAGAGTTCAGAAACTTGTGTGTTGAGTATGTCGCTGTGAGCCTCCACCATTTAACTAGTGGGTGAAGCCTGAACTGTCTAGAGACAGACCAGACCAGCTGCACAACACAGACACTTCAAACCTGAGGACAAATCTGAGAGAACAGAAAAAGGAAAGGAAACTTAGCTTAGAACCATGCAGCGCTACAGGAGACGGCAGCACTGCAGAGGTGAGGACCGGCACCTGTTTGAAAGAGACAAATGCACACAAACACACACAACAACGAACGAGAAACAAACACAGAGAGAGGAAAAAGTGGTTATAAAGAACTTGAGGACATTATCTACATGTAATTATCTACATAATTATAAATTTGTTGTGTTTTCTTTAACAATGTCAGAAGGAGAGAGGCACTGAGGCACCGTCTTCCGCCCCCCGACGCTCCTGCTGCGCCTCCTCCTTCTGACAGGAACTGTCTACAGAACAAGCATGAATGATGCCTGAGTGGACACACACAACTCACAAGTTCCTGGCTCTGTCAGCTCCTCTGCAGAGGGTTTCCCTAAGAAGGTGGACCTAGCAGGGTCACCGGGGGACGGGGAGCTGTGCCTCACGGCCCTCACTTCGCCGGAGAAACCCTCATGCAGAGTTCAGAAACTTGTGTGTTGAGTATGTCGCTGTGAGCCTCCACCATTTAACTAGTGGGTGAAGCCTGAACTGTCTAGAGACAGACCAGACCAGCTGCACAACACAGACACTTCAAACCTGAGGACAAATCTGAGAGAACAGAAAAAGGAAAGGAAACTTAGCTTAGAACCATGCAGCGCTACAGGAGACGGCAGCACTGCAGAGGTGAGGACCGGCACCTGTTTGAAAGAGACAAATGCACACAAACACACACAACAACGAACGAGAAACAAACACAGAGAGAGGACAAAGTGGTTATACAGAACTTGAGGACATTATCTACATGTAATTATCTACATAATTATAAATTTGTTGTGTTTTCTTTAACAATGTCAGAAGGAGAGAGGCACTGAGGCACCGTCTTCCGCCCCCCGACGCTCCTGCTGCGCCTCCTCCTTCTGACAGGAACTGTCTACAGAACAAGCATGAATGATGCCTGAGTGGACACACGCAACTCACAAGTTCCTGGCTCTGTCAGCTCCTCTGCAGAGGGTTTCCCTAAGAAGGTGGACCTAGCAGGGTCACCGGGGGACGGGGAGCTGTGCCTCACGGCCCTCACTTCGCCGGAGAAACCCTCATGCAGAGTTCAGAAACTTGTGTGTTGAGTATGTCGCAGTGAGCCTCCACTATTTAACTAGTGGGTGAAGCCTGAACTGTCTAGAGACAGACCAGACCAGCTGCACAACACAGACACTTCAAACCTGAGGACAAATCTGAGAGAACAGAAAAAGGAAAGGAAACTTAGCTTAGAACCATGCAGCGCTACAGGAGACGGCAGCACTGCAGAGGTGAGGACCGGCACCTGTTTGAAAGAGACAAATGCACGCAAACACACACAACAACGAACGAGAAACAAACACAGAGAGAGGACAAAGTGGTTATACAGAACTTGAGGACATTATCTACATGTAATTATCTACATAATTATAAATTTGTTGTGTTTTCTTTAACAATGTCAGAAGGAGAGAGGCACTGAGGCACCGTCTTCCGCCCCCCGACGCTCCTGCTGCGCCTCCTCCTTCTGACAGGAACTGCCTACAGAACAAGCATGAATGATGCCTGAGTGGACACACGCAACTCACAAGTTCCTAGCTCTGTCAGCTCCTCTGCAGAGGGTTTCCCTAAGAAGGTGGACCTAGCAGGGTCACCGGGGGACGGGGAGCTGTGCCTCACGGCCCTCACTTCGTCGGAGAAACCCTCATGCAGAGTTCAGAAACTTGTGTGTTGAGTATGTCGCTGTGAGCCTCCACCATTTAACTAGTGGGTGAAGCCTGAACTGTCTAGAGACAGACCAGACCAGCTGCACAACACAGACACTTCAAACCTGAGGACAAATCTGAGAGAACAGAAAAAGGAAAGGAAACTTAGCTTAGAACCATGCAGCGCTACAGGAGACGGCAGCACTGCAGAGGTCAGGACCGGCACCTGTTTGAAAGAGACAAATGCACACAAACACACACAACAACGAACGAGAAACAAACACAGAGAGAGGACAAAGTGGTTATACAGAACTTGAGGACATTATCTACATGTAATTATCTACATAATTATAAATTTGTTGTGTTTTCTTTAACAATGTCAGAAGGAGAGAGGCACTGAGGCACCGTCTTCCGCCCCCCGACGCTCCTGCTGCGCCTCCTCCTTCTGACAGGAACTGCCTACAGAACAAGCATGAATGATGCCTGAGTGGACACACGCAACTCACAAGTTCCTGGCTCTGTCAGCTCCTCTGCAGAGGGTTTCCCTAAGAAGGTGGACCTAGCAGGGTCACCGGGGGACGGGGAGCTGTGCCTCACGGCCCTCACTTCGCCGGAGAAACCCTCATGCAGAGTTCAGAAACTTGTGTGTTGAGTATGTCGCTGTGAGCCTCCACCATTTAACTAGTGGGTGAAGCCTGAACTGTCTAGAGACAGACCAGACCAGCTGCACAACGCAGACACTTCAAACCTGAGGACAAATCTGAGAGAACAGAAAAAGGAAAGGAAACTTAGCTTAGAACCATGCAGCGCTACAGGAGACGGCAGCACTGCAGAGGTGAGGACCGGCACCTGTTTGAAAGAGACAAATGCACACAAACACACACAACAACGAACGAGAAACAAACACAGAGAGAGGACAAAGTGGTTATACAGAACTTGAGGACATTATCTACATGTAATTATCTACATAATTATAAATTTGTTGTGTTTTCTTTAACAATGTCAGAAGGAGAGAGGCACTGAGGCACCGTCTTCCGCCCCCCGACGCTCCTGCTGCGCCTCCTCCTTCTGACAGGAACTGCCTACAGAACAAGCATGAATGATGCCTGAGTGGACACACGCAACTCACAAGTTCCTGGCTCTGTCAGCTCCTCTGCAGAGGGTTTCCCTAAGAAGGTGGACCTAGCAGGGTCACCGGGGGACGGGGAGCTGTGCCTCACGGCCCTCACTTCGTCGGAGAAACCCTCATGCAGAGTTCAGAAACTTGTGTGTTGAGTATGTCGCTGTGAGCCTCCACCATTTAACTAGTGGGTGAAGCCTGAACTGTCTAGAGACAGACCAGACCAGCTGCACAACGCAGACACTTCAAACCTGAGGACAAATCTGAGAGAACAGAAAAAGGAAAGGAAACTTAGCTTAGAACCATGCAGCGCTACAGGAGACGGCAGCACTGCAGAGGTGAGGACCGGCACCTGTTTGAAAGAGACAAATGCACACAAACACACACAACAACGAACGAGAAACAAACACAGAGAGAGGACAAAGTGGTTATACAGAACTTGAGGACATTATCTACATGTAAATATATAACCATGTCATAGCATCATAGGACCAAATTTGTTGTAAGATTCTAAATATATGTGACGTCATCATCCTGTAAGCCGAATAGGGCTTTGGACCTTGATGTCACAGGAGGCGGGCCACGCCCCCCGCCGCCATGACAGTAGGCCAGACAAAGGATACAGCTTCAGCTATGGTTCATACTTGTTTTGTAGTTGGTTGCAACGTTAGATCTCATGATCGTGAAGGCAAGAACCTGGATAATGGGCTATCTTTTCATCGTTTTCCATCCTGGAGGCAACGTGTATCTGATATCACCAAACAAAGACGCCAGTCATGTGCAATCCCCAGCTTTTTGTTGATTTGCTCGTGGCATTTTCTCTCCAGTGAGTTCTAAATTAATTCATATCACTATCCGGTTGTTCAGTCTGACGTCACTAGCCGTGTCTGGGTCTAAACTCCGCTGCAGGTCCATATATCAAACGATCACTGTGGCATTACTGAGAGTTGAAAAACTGTCTAAAGTCTTTCATCTTTAATAAAATGATCAGCGTTCTGCTCTACCAGGTGTAACAATTGAGTTTAACATCCAGGCATCCATGAAAACGGAATTTATGACATTTAACGGAGTTAGAAGTTAGCAGGGAGTTAGCTCGCTAGCTTCTATCTAAATACAATATAGCATGTCCTGACTGCGGGGTTTTGGAAACAAATTAAAACGTACAACTCTGCTATCACTTCCAGCATAAATGAAGACAGAAAACTAAACAGCAGTGACGTTTGTAGGGTGACTGAAGTTGGGCTAGCTGGTATATAATGATGTGCTACGTGACCGCTAGCGACACAGCTATGTTAGCATAATATAAACAAGCTAACTTTTTTTCCACTCGATAAAAGTTAATGTGAGCGTTCTCGGTGGTCAGGAACAAATGTAATCGCATGGCAGGATGCTGTAAAAGGACCAAACTTCAGCCAGGAGAACAACTGAGATAATCCATCCACAATACGAGGTTAGTCATTCATATACTGCTGCATGGGCTGGGTTGTAGTTACATCCTAAGGTTTTAAAAACTGAGCTTAAATAAATGATTAGCGGTAATAAAAGCCGAGGGAGGTCAACGGTGATCACTGACTGTTTTAGGAGCTTTTTGAGATCAAATAGAAGAAAACTTTGCTTCAAACCATGCAGGGCAGCTGTCTAGAGGTGAGCTTGTGTGATTCTTATTCTGTCAGTGAACAACCTAAAAACAGAAAAAAAGAAAGAAAACTTACCTTAGAAATCTGTAGGGTTGTTTCCTCTGAGACATGTTGGAATCTGTAAACAGCTACTCCAAAAAGGATCCAGGTGTTTCAAAATACCTCTTTGGTGAACGTTTCAATTCTGCTAACATAAATGCTGCAATTAATTAACTAAAAGTCATTGCTCTTCACCCCTATTTATAGACTTTTGCGGATCAACGGATTAAAGCATCATAGGACCAAATTTGTTGTAAGATTCTAAATATATGTGATGTCATCATCCTGTAAGCCAAATAGGGCTTTGGACCTTGATGTCACAGGAGGCGGGCCACGCCCCCCGCCGCCATGCGTATCGGGGCTTGCTTCATTTATGGGAGGAGCTGAAAATGATGACGTCCGAAGCCTCGCTGCCCGGCTGTACCACGTGACTGGTTCAGGAAGCGGTTCGAACTTTGCCACAAATAATCATTTTCCATACTGCCAGCATAAATATACACAGTATGCTGCCATCACTACAATATAGATGTTTTACACACTCCTTTTGTTGTTGACATTTACAGGCTGTGTGCAAAATGCCACACTCTTCAAATTCATGCCAACTAATATTTTTACGTCCAGTAGGTGTCCTGCTAGAGCAAATGAAGCTTCAAGAAGCTTCGCGTTGAGGTGAACCAATTGGATGAAAAGCTTCAGTGCTTCATGAGGCTTCATCTGCCCATCACTATCCCTCTGCTTCACTTATGGACGCACAGGCCCCTCGCGTCGGGGCCTGTGCGTGAAGGGTCCTCCGATTGAAGAGATTGCTGCGGAAGTGCCTGTTGTCGGTATATTTAGACATTTTCCAAATCACATTGTAGTGAGGTATACAGAATACAATAAATTATATAATGTAAACAACTACCTGAAAAACAGCAGATACAGCAGAGGAATTAATTATAGGCTATTACTTTTGTATCGTTTATTGCATTTATGGAGGGAGTGATGTATGCTGGGTAATGGCACAGCTAGCTACTGGGTGACTTTATTCACCCGCTTCGGCTGTTATCAGTCCATACAATGGGCGTTATTAGCACAAATCAGTCCCATAGATATGGGCCATTTCCTGCTAGATTGTTCAGAAGGTTGTTCTCATCCATCCAGATGGAGGATCACTAACAGGAGCGTGGGAAGACTCCAGAATCCACTCTGGCTGGAATCCGGTGGATATGCAGTGTGTACAGGTAAGACCATTTAAACAGACAGCATTTATAGAATGACTATTAAAAGTCAGCGAGTGTCAGTAATGTTAATGTGGTTATGTTAGTAATACACCGAGTGCTAATATAACAGCTTTAAGATGCATTTGTAGATATTATTACGTGTTTTACCGTCTTTATGGTGCTAGCTTAAAGTTACGGTGTAAACGTTAGCTTATATTGGAGGAAAGCTGTTACTGTTTAAACGATGTTAGCACAGAAATATTAGCTTCTGTCATGACTGATGAAGTTACTAGTTAATAAAGTTTCCAGTAATATAATAATAATATATAATAATAATCGCAGCCACAGATTGACAGCAAATATCTCGATTAGCTTCAGTGCATCTATAATAAATATGTGCAAGTTTCAGTGCTTCGTTTAAACTGTATGATACTTATACTGACCCAGGGTCAGTGTAAAATACAATCCTAGCTGTGTGAACAAAGCCTGGCTTCTTTAGTCCTGCATGACAAACCTCAGGATGCAGGTTATTATTACTGTTTCCTGCTGGCACACCTGTCACACCTGAGAGTCGGCTAGAAACTTACAGTGACGTGGACATCATGCAAAGACTGCCAGACTCTGTAATACTGCAAATGATCAGTGACTCAGGTTAACACTAAACTTTAAACGGCACCTCTGTGTCTCTGTGTGCTGAACATTTAGGATTGAGTCAGGCTGCATCAGCTGAAGCTGTTATTTGTATATATCAGTATTTTTTTTATTCAGGTGTGGGGAAAATACGTAACACTGCAGTGAAGCGATGCACCAGAGTAATCCCTGGCCAAAGGTATCGTACTCAAATCAGACTACTGATCCAGCCACATCAGCCTTTTGTGAGGTTTGTTTAAAGTAGACTTAAAGTGAACTACAGGTTCCTGAGAGGTGGACTGTGAGCACAGAAACACATGTTCATACATACAGCTGCAGCAAACTTACATTAATTTTAAATAGATTTGTTACTCTGGTGTCTGTCTTTGTGTTAGTCCTCTGACAGACTGGTGACCTGTCCAGGTGTGCTCTACCTATGACTACTGGGACAGGCTCTAGCCTCTGTAATAGAAAATTTCTGTTATTCTCATTTAAAGTATTTAAGTGCTTATGCATATGCTTAGTTGTAACACTGTTACTGTTCAGTGAAAGTTTCTAAAACTAGATGAACTTACTTCAGCGTCAGCAGTTTGAGAAAACAACTCCCTTTACGGGTGCTGATAAGGCCACAAAACAGCATAACCATTGATCCGTTGAAGTGTGGTAGGATCCGTTTGTAACTTCCTCCCTCTTCCTTGGAATGCATAAAGGAGTAGGAGCACCACTTCTGTGGCAGCGCTGACATGACTGAACTGTGATGTTTGATGTGTGTTGGCGCAGTAATAAATAGCTTGATCACAGCTCTTTCTGTGTTGCAGACTTTATTTAAAAAATTCCACGACACCTCCCACCCTCCCACTGCGAACCTGAATTGAATATTCAGAAGACATTTGTTTAAATAGTTCTACAAATCGGAGCTGTTGGTGTGTCCTTGGATTGTGTGGTAATAATATTAGAGCCTGCAATCTTTCTTACTGAATCTCTACTATGAGTCATGTTACCTGAGATTAATTCTGTTTACCTGTCAGCCTGGACGAATGTGCTGTGTGAAGGAAATTAAATTAAATCAGATCTGAACTGCTGCTACTTTTTGTTATTTTAATTCTCTTCTCTGTTTTCCAGAACAGTTCTCCACAGTCGCTGTCCACATGGGTCAGTGGGACCAAGAAGCACTCTGCTAATGTGTGGACTCTGACCAGCAACATCCAGCAGGACCCAGACAGCATTTTCTATCTCCCAGCTGGAGTTTTTGTTTGTCTGTGACTGGAGAGTCAGATTTTTGTTGAGCTTCACACTTGCAGACCTAAGTCAGTTTGCAGAGATCCCTCCCACTCTGGCTTTTATGTCCTAGATTTCTTATCTGAAACAGTAATATTTCAGTGACTGCTGCTTGTACCACAGGTTAATACACGCTACTGATCCCTGATAGGAGAATCATCAATTTTGGCAACAAAGAAGCCTGGTGGATGTTTGTTTACAGTCTGATGATGGGACATCATGCTCTGCATCGTCAAAGTTTGCCTCCTCATTATTATTCATACCCAGTAATGTGAAGTATGCTTATATCTACTATAACTGAACCAACCTGGTGCTCTTCATTTATGGAGGCTGTTGAGTCTGAATGTTGGATGTTGTGTATCTTGTGTTCTCTGGGCTTTGTTGTCCTCAGTCTTTTCGCAGGATCAGAAAACAAAACCAGGAGGCGCGTAAATGTTTCTTCAAATGTTTCTTCTGGATGATGATAAGACTGTGACACGGGATGCCACCTTTGGTCTTGTGATGAAGCAAAGCTCAGGAAGAAGTGGGATTAAATGGTACCCACATGTGTGCTGCTGAGAAGGATGTACAGGGGCACCTGCAGCCAAATCCAAGCTTCAGGTTAGTTGTAGTTGCAGAACGCTATAGGACTGAGACAGCTGAGGCATCAAATGTTTGATTAAACGGATGAAAAAGAGAAGTTTCTTCCCTATAATTATCACTTCTTAAAATCTGTAGCAACTTCAAGTCTGTCATCGTGCTGAGCATGCAAAGAATGTGACAATATATTTTTGTTCAATATTTAATTTCTTTTAGTTGCAATTGTTAAATGAAAAAATATATATATTCTTATAATTTAGCAAACTAATTTATCAAAAAAAATATACATATATCTGTATTAGTTTTAATAAATTAATTTGATACCTGTATTGAAAATACCATATTGTATTCATACAGAATCAGTTTGGTATCAGAATCAGAATCAGAATACTTTATTGATCCCTGGGGGAAATTATTTTTTGTTACAGTGCTCCATTTTAAACCAACATTAAGACAAGACAGACAATACGCTAACTAAGAATAGTACAATATATACATATATATACATACATACATACATAAGTCACTTATAAATAAATATTTGGAAAAGAAACATGTGTAGTTGTAGCAGCAAACAGTGTGTTAAGTGGATGCGTTGTACAGGGAGATGGCCACAGGCAGGAATGATTTCCTGTGTCGTTCAGTGGTGCTTTTCGGTAATCTCAGTCTCTCACTGAACGAGCTCCTGTGACTGACCAACATGTCATGGAGTGGGTGGGATCATTGTTTGTCTGCTCACTGATTGTTGAAACTAAGAGCTACTTTGATCTGTTTAGATCTAAAGTATCCAAAGTTGAGCTCTGATGTTTCTTCACCCCTGTGTGTGTGATATGTGATTCCTACATGCTGGCAGAGCAGCAGTTTGTGCTCACAGATGGTGACGGTGTGGAGAGACGGTGGTGTTTCCTCAGAAGAACCAGCAGAGTCACTTGCTGACTGATGCTCATCTGCACTGCACAGAGGAAATCAACTGACCGAGGTTTGTCCAGTGACGTGTTATGAATGTATATTTGTTTTATGCTTACAGTTATGTTTTTCTTGACAGAGGCTCTGCAGAGGTTAGACAAAGCAGAGAAAACATGTGCTTTACATTTTACTGTGATTTATTGAGATATTTGTTGCCTGATGTTCAGCAGGAATGGAGAAATAGAATCAAAGGGAGATGTTTTTGATGTTTTTGTAATGATGTAAGTAAATCTTCAATATTATTTATTTGCTTGGTTATATTAGGAGTGTTTCTGAGTGAGGGGGAGAAGAGTCATCATCCAGGTAAAGTGACGTAGATCAGTGGATACACTTGTCTCCCCTTTAAAGGAGACAATCCAAGTCATCCTTAAATGTTAGTGCTTTCAAATACACAAACATTTTTAAAGGACAAAAATGAACATCCAACTTTGACTGTAACACAAAATAAATCTTTCCATGTGTGTTTTCAAACTCTCAGATGGGCAGCATATCAGTCTTGGACTGTCTAACCTGCCGGAGCAGCACTGAATGACCACCACACATGAGCATGTTCCTGCAACATTCAGCATCTGATCCTTCATCTGTGTGCTTCTGCTTTTGGTAAGTAGAGTTACCCAACTCCAGTAACTCTACACACATGCCATCCATTTCTGACGGCCTGGTTACTTCCTGTCAGTTACTTTAGAAACCATGTGGTCACCTGACCTAACACTATTCAAGTGTCACATGTCAAACAGCTGGAGAGGAAACTACACCAGTGTACTGGGATGTTTCACCAACACGTGCCAGATGCTGTTCCTTCATGGTGACATCACAGAGACAGCCCCACCCACCTCAGGACCTCGCCATTTATCATGATGATTATAATGATGACAGCGAGCGGAACTAAGACTGCAAAAATCCACGACCAGAATTTTTCTTTCTAATTATTAATGAATACTGAGAGCCTCTTTCTGTGTTTTGTATGTTTTGGGGTTGTTTTTTTTACCTCATTTGTTACTAACAAAGTTCACCAAACTCACACAGTCTGTATGTTTCCATCTTTACCAGCCACACTCTAATTGCATTTAAGAAAATAATCCTTAGAAATCGTCATTTTTCTCTTTTGTAATTGATGATAATTCAGTGAATATAAGATAAGATAAGATAACTCTTTATTGTCATTGCACAGTCATACATAGTACAGTAGTACAATGAAATTGGAAAAACTGTCCTACGTCGGCACTACATATAACACAACACGACACGATATGACACATCACAACGTAACAAACAACACAACACAGTAACACACTGCTTCCTTCTATTGCGTCACACATTGCTTTAAGTTTTTCAGTGTCCAGTTATTTTTTACTGCTGTTTAAATTCTCTGAATGTTTGACCCTGTAGACTGTTTGATGGACTGCTTGTCTTCCTGTTTGTAACCGCCGCCTGTTTTTTTTAATAAAGATTTGGATTTCTGACTTCAACACAGCCTCTGCGTGTCCTCCCTTTGAGTCCTCTTCCTCTGTGAACGTGTTGCATGTGTCACAGATTCATTTTATTAGCAGCTTTCCCACAGTGAGTTGCATCAGCATTCATTCACAGCACATTTCAGAAGGATTCAGATTAATACAGTGATCTTATAGTCAGAATGATCCTGACAGAGTGCCACTGTAAACTATCTTTCATCAGGTAAATTTCAAAGTTCAGTATTTCAAAGCAGGAGTTATGAAGACTCATACTGGCATTAGGACTAATAATATGTACTTACAAAGTCAAAGTTTTTTAATTATGCTAGAATATTGGAAGACAATCAACTTTTAGTGTTTTCCGCATATTAATTATTCTGAAATAGAGACGTGACCCTAACTGTACAGAAGCACTAAACAACTGACAATCTTAACAGACATCATTGGCCTGAGCCGTCATGCACAGTGAGTCTGATCCTTTGCTGTGAGAGTCTGACAAGCATGTTTCTGGTCAGTTTGGAAGAAATAATATCACAATGTTGACCTTTCTTTCCAATATTCCTTCTCTTTTACAACACAAACTGTGATCAAAGGTACTTATGTTCACAGCATGTAACTATACTGACAGTCCAGGGCATTGTGGTCTGTTGAGCTAGGGTTAGCAATTCAGACATATGTAATCAATATTAAACGTCTCTGACGTGGGCCACTGTCCACAGTGTTGGGAAATCCATACCAGGCTGGAACGAGTCAAGGTAGGTGAGCATCCACGAGAAGACACAGCAGATGCATCCTACTAATACTGACAGGACCAGGAGACTCCAGAAACCGAGCATCTTCTCTTCAGTGCCATCCTCGCCTGTCACCCTCTCTGCCCGCAGCTGAGTATGGAGTAGATAAGGGCGCAGAGAAACCCTTATTACTAATTTGTATTATAATTCAATTTTCATGAAATATTCATATTCAGTATTGGTCCTTTTATATTAATAACCACGTATCCACCCAGGCTCATGGTGGGGCAGGGCTCTGTCCTGGGATACTTGAGTACAAGGTAATGTACACCCTGACCAGGTATCCAGTCTGTCAGAATTGTTTTCAATATTTGGTTCAAAAATATGAGTGACAACAAAAATCCAACTAGGATTCTTGCATATGATGAATGAAGTCTGTCTTTGACTGAATTGTCCAGCTGATCCATCAAACCCCCAGCAGGTGAACCTTATTCATGACATAACACCGCGACAATGTAAAAAATGAAACAGCAACAGTCTAAATGTAAAGTGCATTCTAAAGTCCTCTTCAATAAATCATATGCAAAGAGTCATTCAGGACTGTAAAACGTGAACTACAGAACCCAGAGTCTTCATCATTAAATCTCTGGTTGCTTCGTTTTTCTATCCTATATCAGATACTTTAAGGTTAGGTTAGGTAAACTTGCATTCTCATGGTGAGGCAAAATGCTTTATGTGTGTGTGTGCGTGTCATGAACGGCTATAAAAGGCCTATAATTAAAGAACAAAGCGGGGTTTGAGTTCGAGTTGCGGCAGACTGTCACTACTTGTAAATGGAACGCAGCCTTCCTACGGCGGACAGCTAATAACAGGAATCGGACGCGGTCCACCCAAGTCCACAGCAACCACCATAGCAACCACCTAGCATGACCTTAAAAACATATTCTGTCTTCATAACTATCAAAACCATGAAATGATTTGCAAAGTGTGAAAGTGTTACAGCTGCAGAGAGCTATGGCGGTATCTTTGGAAGCTGTTTACACAGCTAATAATATACGATGTAACCATGGAGACAGTCAGTCACGTGAGCTAGCGGTGCATGTTTACTACAGTGAATAAGGTGATTGTGTGCACAGCGTCCACACGCTGCAGAGGGTAAAGACATTACTTCAATATTGTTTTATATTGATATATATTTGCCTTCTGTTGACCATCACCTCAGGTTCACCATTACAGTTTCAGCATACAGATGCACACTGTCTAAATATCAACACATTCAAAAACTCATGTCTCAGAAATAAGCACAGCTGTTCATGTTTGTCATTAGAGTTTTATTTGTAAGAAAATTATGAACTTCATATTGTGTATCAAATAAAAGAACATTTCACAACTCTGAGTCAACAGAAACAGGAAACAGAAATGTCTCTGAAGGAAATTTCCGTCCCCGGTTTCCTCCAAGGCGTGAGCGATAAGCAGAGTTTTGTCCTTTCCTTATAAGATTCCTAATTATTCAAAGTAACACTCAGGTATGCCGCTCAGCTGGGTTAGTTACGACGTCGGGAGCAGCTTGGGAGAACAAGGAAACACAGACTGCTTCAGGTTGCCTTCCCAAATCGACTCAAAGGTTTATTTAGTACATAACAGCTTATATAGAGGAAAAAAAGGTTCGTGTGTCAGCAGGTTCCGGTACAGACCAAATAAGGAAACGTCTTCCTGCCTTGTGAGCAAAGAAGTATCCTTTGTGTAGTTTATCTCTTCAGTTACAATTTATGATCATCCCAGCAAAATACACTCCTAGACATAGAATACAGAGTTCTTTCATTAGTGAATTCTGAAACAAACCACCTGGCCTTTAACGAGCCTTTTTCTAAGAGATAAAGAAGGGAGGATGGGAGTAAGGAAGTGGTCTCGTCTCTGTGGTATTTTCGACCTTGGGGTACCAGCCTGTGATTCTTACACATCAATTCTTGGGTCAGAGAGAAAGAGAAAAACAACTAGTAAATGGGCCTTATTGAGTAACTCTTTTCTGTATAATATCACTACAAAACAATATCCTGTAAATGCTACCATGGTATCAAAATATCACAACAGTCTCTAATGTAGACATGTACAGTGTAGTGTAAGCATTAAAAGATCATAAAAGAAAACACTCATAAGACCCTTATGAAAAGGACACCGAGGGAACAGTTTACCCTGCCCGGGATAGGGTTACCGGGGCCCCGCCCGGGAGCCAGGCCCGGGGAGGGTGCCCGAGGGCGAGCGTCTGGTGGCCGGGCCTTAGTCCATGGGGCCCGGCCGGGCACAGCCCGAAGAGGAGACATGGGCCCATCCTCCCGCAGGCCCACCACCCGCAGGAGGCGCCATAGGGGTCGGGTGCATTGTGTGCCGGGTGGCGGCCAGGAGTGGAGGCCCTGGCGGACTCCACCTGGAGACTCTGTTGTCCTGCTGGGAGACTTCAATGCTCACGTGGGTAACGACAGCGAGACCTGGAGGGGCGTGATTGGGAGGAATGGCCTCCCTGATCTGAACCCGAGTGGTGCTTTGTTATTGGACTTCTGTGCTAATCACAGTTTGGCCATAACGAACACCCTGTTCGAACATAAGAGTGTCCATAAGTGCACGTGGCACCAGGACGCTCTAGGCCGTAGGTCGATGATCGATTTTGTAGTCGTATCAGCAGACCTGCGACCATATGTTCTGGACACTCGGGTAAAGAGAGGGGCTGAGCTGTCAACTGATCACCACCTGGTGGTGAGTTGGATCAGGTGGCGGGGGAGGACGCTGGACAGACCTGGTGCACCTAAACGCGTAGTGAGGGTGTGCTGGGAACGTCTAGCAGAGGCCCCAGTCCGCGAGATCTTCAACGCACACCTCCGGCAGAGCTTCAACAGCATTCCGAGGGAGACTGGGGACATTGAGTCCGAATGGACCATGTTCAGCGTCTCCATTGCCGAAGCTGCGGCATTGAGCTGCGGCCGCAAGGTGGTTGGTGCCTGCCGTGGTGGTAATCCCCGAACCAAATGGTGGACACCAGAGGTGAAGGGAGCCACCAGGCTGAAGAAGGAGTCCTATCGGGCTTGGTTAGCCTGTGGGACTCCGGAGGCAGCCGACAGGTATCGACAGGCCAAGCGGAATGCAGCTCGGGCAGTGGCTGAAGCAAAAACTCGGGTGTGGGAGGAGTTCGGAGAGGCCATGGAAAAAGACTTTCGGACTGCCTCGAAGAGATTCTGGCAAACCGTCAGACGTCTCAGGAGGGGAAAGCGGTGCTCTACCTGCACTGTGTATAGTGCTGGCGGAGCGCTGCTGACGTCGACTGAGAAAATTGTCAGGCGGTGGAAGGAATACTTCGAGGACCTCCTTAATCCCACTGACACGTCTTCCAAGGAGGAAGCAGAGTCTGGGGATGAGGGGAATGACCCGCCAATTTCCGGGGGCGAGGTCACTGAGGCAGTTAAACAACTCCTTGGTGGCAGAGCCCCCGGTGTTGATGAGGTCCGCCCCGAGTTCCTGAAGGCTCTGGACATTGTAGGGCTGTCCTGGTTGACACGCCTCTGCAATGTAGCGTGGAGATCAGGGGCAGTACCTGTGGACTGGCAGACCGGGGTGGTGGTCCCCATCTTTAAGAAGGGGGACCGGAGGGTGTGTTCCAACTACAGGGGGATCACACTCCTCAGCCTCCCTGGGAAAGTCTATGCCAGGGTGCTGGAAAGGAGAGTTCGTCCGTTAGTCGAACCTCAGATACAGGAGGAACAATGCGGTTTTCGTCCTGGTCGCGGAACACTGGACCAGCTCTTTATCCTCTCCAGGATACTTGAGGGTGCATGGGAGTTTGCCCAACCAGTCTACATGTGTTTTGTGGACTTGGAGAAGGCATTCGACCGTGTCCCTCGGGGTGTCCTGTGGGAGGTGTTGCGGGAATATGGGGTGTCTGGCCCATTGCTACGGGCCATTCGATCCCTATACAACCGTTGCAAGAGCTTGGTTCGCATTGCCGGCAATAAGTCGGACTCGTTCCCGGTGGGTGATGGGCTCCGCCAGGGCTGCCCTTTGTCTCCGGTTCTGTTCATAATTTTTATGGACAGAATTTCTAGGCGCAGCCAAGTGGCGGAGGGCTTTCGCTTTGGTGGCCTCAGAATCTCATCTCTGATTTTTGCAGATGATGTGGTTCTGTTGGCTTCATCGGGTGAGGGCCTCCAGCTCGCACTGGAACGGTTCGCAGCCGAGTGTGAAGCAGCGGGAATGAGGATCAGCACCTCCAAATCTGAGGCCATGGTTCTCAGCCGGAAAAGGGTGGAGTGCCCACACCGGGTCGGGGATGAGTTCCTGCCCCAAGTGGAGGAGTTCAAGTATCTCGGGGTCTTGTTCGCGAGTGATGGGAGAAGGGAGCCGGAGATTGACAGACGGATTGGGGCTGCAGCTGCAGTAATGCGGACGCTGCACCGGTCCGTCGTGGTGAAGAGGGAGCTGAGTGTAAAAGCGAAGCTCTCAATTTACCGGTCAATCTACGTCCCTACCCTCACCTATGGCCACGAGCTGTGGGTAGTGACCGAAAGAACGAGATCGCGGATACAAGCGGCGGAAATGAGCTTCCTCCGAAGGGTGGCTGGCCTCTCCCTTAGAGATAGGGTGAGAAGTTCGGCCATCCGGGAGGGGCTCAGAGTAGAGCAGCTGCTGCTCCACATCGAAAGGAGCCAGCTGAGGTGGTTCGGGCATCTGACAAGGATGCCCCCTGGGCGCCTCCTGGGTGAGGTGTTCCAGGCATGTCCCACCGGGAGGAGGCCCCGGGGCAGACCCAGGACACGCTGGAGAGATTATATCTCTCGGCTGGCCTGGGAACGCCTTGGTATTCCCCCGGATAAGCTGGAGGAGGTGGCTGGGGAGAGGGAGATCTGGGCCTCTTTGCTTAGGCTACTGCCCCCGCGACCCGGCCCCGGATAAAGCGGATGAAGATGGATGGATGGATGGATGGAAAAGAAAACACTAACATTTATGTGAAACTAATTGTAATAAAAAAATGAACAGGTGGTTAATAGATGTAAAAGAAAGAATCTGAAAACAACACTTTTTTGGTCTAAGTGATCAAAGTAGAAAACAGAACTGATGTTCAAAAACAAACCGTAGCTGCACTAATATTACACATCTCCATTGTTGTGGTGAACAGACATGTTGCTTTTAAAACCACATGCAGTGTGTGACCATGACTGTTCACTGAGACCATGGCTGTGTCCCAATTAAGAGACTGCATGCTTGAAGTACGCATTTTAAGTGCGGTTACGTCACCGCCACGCGACGACGGCTGTCCCAATTCGAAGTGTACTTCAAATGCATACTCCAAATGCGCCGTCGATTTCCTTTTTTTTTTTTTTTTTTTTTTTTCAAAATATTAAACTTTATTAAGAAACAGTATACAGAACATGTATACAATCAGAACAAAATTAACATATGCCAGGGGGTGTAATACAAAGAATTACATACATTCAAATAATTTGTAATTACTACAAATAGTAATAGTTTTCATAGCCTTTTTGTTAAGTGATCCACTAATCAATTTTATGTAACATAAAACATCATTATAGTAATGTTTAAAATTAGGTTTTCTGTTACTGTATTTGCATTTGTGAAAATAAAATTTAGCTAAGATAACTAATAAGTTTATTATAAAGTAAACATCTTTTTTTTGCCTTCGAAAGAAACAAAATACAACATTTTCCCATTTCACAGTAAAGTCATTATAGAGATGTCCAGCAATGAATCTACTGAAGTCTTTCCAAAATGTTCTAGCGTATGAACAGATCCAGAAGAGGTGTTGCACAGTCTCAGGATGGCTTCCACAAAATCCACAGTTCACATTTATGTCCCTTTTGAACTTCGTCATGTAATGATTAGCAGGATAAAATTTATGCAATATTTTAAATGAGACTTCCTTCACTTTATTCGTTACCAGATACTTGTTAGGAATTGTCCATACTCTTTTCCAGTTAATGTCACTGACAAAGGAATTCCAATAAGAGACCACATGTGGGATAGTTAGAGATTCTGTCTGGAACAAAGCACGAATATTCTTATTACTTTTACTGTGGTTTGTTAGACAGATTCTTCCTATGTGTGAATCTAAAGGGTTGGGGAGAGAAACAGATGATATGCAAGGTTGAATACCTTTAAAAAGCATTATAATACCCGTAGGTATTGCATCAAATAATATGGCATATTCTTTGGGTGTGGCTGGAAATTTATAGGTGTTTAAAAATTCTGAATAGGACATGAGCTGCCCATTAGGATTAAACAGCTGATTCACTAAAACAATCCGTTTCTCAACCCACCTAGAAAAAAATAATGATTTATTTTTATACACTATGTTCCTATTATTCCAAATTGAATACGTATGGGGTGTAAAGTTGTGTTTATATATAAGGGACCAAGCTAATAGAACTTGTTTGTGAAACATCGAGAGCTTTTCTGGAAGCTTATCTATATTATAATCACAACCTAAGATAAAACTTAGACCACCAAACTTAGAGAAAATGTAGTGAGGAATAAAATTCCAAATGGATACCGGATTTTTAAGAAAATGTTTAGCCCAATTAATCTTAAATGTATTGTTTAGAGTAGTAAAATCCAAAACATTGAGACCACCGTGTTCATAGTCATTCATCAATACACTTTTTCTGATGTAATGTGTCCGGTTTTTCCAAAGGAAGTTGAAGAGCATTCGGTCAATATCCTTACAAGTTTTGCCGTCCACATGCAGAGAAATTGCTGCATAAGTCAGTCGAGACAGACCTTCTGCTTTTGAGAGCAATACCCTTCCTCTTATACTTAAATCTCTCTGCAACCATTGATTTAATTTGGTTTGAGATTTTTTAATAATTGGGGGAAAAATTAGTAAAATTCTGTCTTTTGTATCTTTGCAGATATTCCCATCCATCCATTCGCTTCCGCTTATCCTTTTCAGGGTCGCGGGGGGCGCTGGAGCCTATCCCAGCTGTCATAGGGCGAGAGGCAGGGTACACCCTGGACAGGTCGCCAGTCTGTCGCAGGGCTAACACATAGGGACAGACAACCATTCGCACTCACATTCACTCGCACATTCACACCTAGTGGCAATTTGGATTATCCAATTAACCTATCCCCACAAGTTGCATGTCTTTGGACGGTGGGAGGAAGCCGGAGTACCCGGAGAGAACCCACGCAAACACGGGGAGAACATGCAAACTCCACACAGAAAGACCCCGGCCTGATGGTGGAATTGAACTCAGGACCTTCTTGCTGTGCGGCAACAGTGCTAACCACCGTGCCACCGTTCTCTTTGCAGATAATCAGACCTAAATATGTTGCTTCATTTTTAACTGTTATATTACAAATACTCTGAACATTACACTCTTTGACAGGTAATAACTGACATTTATTTAAGTTTAGGACCAATCCAGACCCTTTTGAGAAATCCTCTATTACACGTAAAGCAATTGGCACTTGGCTGGCATTTTTAAGAAAAATTGTGGTATCATCTGCCAATTGACTGATGACAATCTCTCTGTCTGCTATGTTTATACCCTTCACAGGGCTATTCGAAATATGAGAGGCAAGAATTTGGGTGCAAAGTAAAAAAAGATAAGGGCTAATCGGGCAACCTTGGCGTACACCTCGATTAAGACTAAAACGAGAAGTGGTGCCATTTTTCATTCTAATAGAACTATTAGCATTGGAATACAGAGTTTTGATAGCTCTGCAGAAGATATCACCAAAACCAAATTTCTGAAGTGTAAGAAATATAAATTCATGCTCAATTGAGTCAAAGGCTTTATAGAAGTCCAGGAGAAGGATAAATGAGTCATCAGATATTAATGCTGAGTAGTCCAGAATATCCAAGACGAGTCTAATATTATTGGAGATGTGTCTGTTTGTCATAAAACCAGACTGTGTCTCGTCTACAATATCGTCCAAAATATATTTAATTCTTCTAGCGAGCAATAGAGCTAATATTTTATAATCATTATTGAAAGAAAACTCCGTCTGTGAGGATCGGGTTTCCTTCGAGACATGGGCAGCGATAAGCAGAGTTCATCCTTTAACATAAACAAAATTAAAATATTCTCATGCATGATCAATGGTTAATCACGGTACCAGCTGGAGTACCGGGAGCAGTTTGGAAAAACAAGAAGACGCGGAGACTGTTCTAGGTTGTCATTCCAAACTGACTCAAAGGTTTATTCATCTTACAACAGTATATATAGAGGAAAAAGGTTCGTGTGTCAACAGATTCTCAGTTCAAACCGGTACAGACCAAATAAGGAAACGTCTTCCTGCCTTGTGAGCAAAGAAGTATCCTTTGTGTAGTTTATCAGTTCAGCTACAATTTATGATCATCCCAGCAAAATACACTCCTAGACATAGAATACAGAGTTCTTTCATTAGTGAATTCTGAAACGAACCACCTGGCCTTTAACAAGCTCCTTTCTAGGAGATAAAGAAGGGGGGATGGGAGTAAGGAAGTGGTCTCTGTGGTATTTTCGACCTTGAGGTACCAACCTGTGATTCTTACACATTAATTCTTAGGTTACAGAGAAAGAGAAAAACAACTAGTAAATGGGCCTTATTGAGTAACAGTTTTCCTGTATAATATCACTATAAAACAATATCCTGTAAATGCTACCATGGTATCAAAATATCACAACAATTATTTAGGAGGCTTATTGGTCTCCAGTTGTCTATAAAAAGTAGGTCCTTCTTAGGTTTGGGAATTAAAGTAATAAGTCCCTGAGTAAGGCTGGGAGGAAGAGTGCCCCTTTTAATACTTTCATTATAAACCTGCAACAAAAAGGGTGCAAGCTGACAAGAAAATGATTTATAGAATTCAGCCACCAGCCCATCTGTGCCCGGAGATTTGTTGTTTTTAAGAAATTCAATAGATGTCAATATCTCTTTTTCAGTAATTGGACTGTCACAAAAAAGCCTATCAGCACTTTTAATCATTTCAACATTGTTTACAGAGTCAATGAATTGGGTAGCGACCTTTGCGTTATAATTGGATTCATACAACTTTGAGTAGAAATTACAACAAAATTGAGAGATAATTTTTGCATCATCACTGACCGTACCATTTATATTCAATTTATGAATAGTATTGGTTTTAGATCTATGTTTTTCTAAGTGGAAAAAATAAGCAGAATTCTGCTCTCCCTCCTCTATCCACCTTTTTCTTGAACGAACAAAAGCTCCTTCAGCTTTCTGGCGGTAAATCTCATCCAGTTTAGATTGAAAGGACCTAAGATGTAATCTATCCTCCTCCGAGACCTCGTCTGGTGGGAGTTGATATATTGCGGAAATTTGAACAATTAGATTTTCTTCTTCTGCTGCCCTTGACTTAGCTATTTTTGCCCCATACTGTCTCAACATTTTACTTGTCTCAAATTTAAAAATTTCCCAGTTTGTGCTATAGGAATTCTCAATATTAGCCTTGTGTATAAAGTGTTTTAACAGTCGTGTAATTTCAGATTTTACAATTGTATGGCTCAGAAGCGAGCTATTTAATTTCCAATAGGAGGATCTATTAATTGCAATAGTAGGAAAGAGTTGCAGATTAATATATATTGCTCTATGATCCGTAAGTGGAGTTGTAAGGATATTGACCGTAACACTGTCCTTTGATAGACTACTTGATATTAACCAGAAATCAATACGTGATTTCCTTGAACCAGAACGGTTACTCCAGGTAAAAGATATATCATCAGGAAATTTGTCTCTCCAAATATCAATTACATTAAGTTTGATTTGTCACCTTCCTTACGTACTATTTTGGTACAGGAAGTGCTGAATGAAAACAGACCAACCATCAACTAGGGCTAGGGTTAGGGCACAATTCAGTGTTGCTTAAAGAAATATCTAAATAACTGATCACTAATCAGTGCCAGTGTATTTAGATTTAAGAAATATTTAGATTAAATATCAATTTTATATTAGTAAATATTTCAATTTAACATTCAGTCATAACACTTGAATTCAGATGTAAATGTTTGTAAAATTTCCTGTGAAAAAAAGGGCGTGTTGAAAACATAATAATCAGAGCCCCATATCCTAAAGATTTTTTTAAACTGTAATTGCTAAAGTTAAGACATATATGGGATGGGTGGGGTTGAGTTGATAATAAATCAGTGCTATCCAGTGACCAATAATAAAAGTTGTCATGTTAAATATAACAAGAAACTAACATCTAACCAGATTATTATGTTTGCAAAGATGGGAATTTCTGCAGAGTAATATTTTATCAAAGGCTGTGTGAATGAGGAAATGAAACCAAGTCAGTCAGCTGGATCAGCTGTAGCAGGACAGGAGGAGTCAGAGAGAAACTCAGAGTTTGTTGAAGATAACTTGCCAGCATGCAGCTTCACTACTCAGGTGACTGTCTCAGAGATCTAGGTAACCCTCTTTGTCGAACAGAAAACCCAGTCGCCCCGATCTTTCACTAAGTCTCTTGTTTAAAAAAAATAATATTTTTATTAAATTGTTGGTAATCAGGTAACAAAGAAAATAATAAATTTAACAGTTACATATCAAAAACAATCACACTTTTAAAGAGTCGATTGTGCCGTTCGAAATATAGAATTAGGGTAGAGTTAGGGTTACAATTGTCACCTATGATGGCTCAAACCCCAAAAGTTAAAAAAAAAAAGTCTAAAATTAGATCACAGTAAAATTCATTAACAAATAAGGAAATTTACTTTTTCATTTATTTGTTGAGGAAAATTACCCACTAGTGAGTGACAAAGGTTTGTAAATCTCTCTCTATATATATTTTAAAAAGTTCTCGCCACTCGCCATGCAGGTGGTCTTTATCCTTTAAGCCTGGATCTTCTACCAAAGGCTTGGGAGCTTGAGGGTCCTGCACAGGATCTTTGCTGTTCCTAGGACTGCGCTCTTTGGGACAGAGATCTTGGACGTTGTTCCTGCGATCTTTTGGAGCAACTCGCCCAGCCATGGGTCACTGTCCCAAGTGCTCTGACTACCAGGGATCACTGTTGCCCCACTGTTGCCTTCACCCTCCACCACGTTGTTTCATCCTGGATAGTGGTTCTGACACTCACTAGTTCTCAGTCACCTTCCTTAGCATACAATCTCAGGGTACTGGATTTGAGGTAAAAACCTCCATGCACGGTAAAAAGCTTTCTTATTTTGATGATAGTGGCTTCTACCTCTTTCTTTGGTCATCTTATTATCTAAGCAGGGTATCTGATAACCGGCAGGACGTAGGTGTTAATTGTATTCTTTCCATTCAGCTGACTCCTCAGGACTTGCCGGACCCTCTGCAGGTATGTTGCAGCTTTCCTAGCAGCCTTTTCATGATTTGCCTTTGTGATTGGATTTGCCTTCCAATAGCACAATGCCCTTTGTTGTGACTACTTTCCCTCTCATTGATACCATACAATTACACTCCGATATCATTGCTATAAGTGCTCGTGGTTGTGTATCACTTGTTTGATATCACATTCACTCCTTAATGTCATGAGGTTAGCTTCTAGAATGAAAATTTTCATCAAACAAATTGAATGACAAATAATGATTAAAAAACAAAACAAAACTGCATGACATCTGAAGCAAATATCACAAATTTTAAAAAATGAAGCAAATATGTTTCTGGATCCAGGAGCTAAATGCATGCATATTATGAATTTAGTTCCTGACAGCCCTGTTTGTTTTTCTGTTTGTTTTTGGATGCCTCATTTCATGAGCTGTCTAAAAGAATAGTGTACTTTGTAAACATATGTTATCAGCCAATTTGTAAATAACAGATTAGATCGTGTTACAGTATTAGCTAAGGTGAGAGCACAGATTGAGCTCAGATAAAAGCACTAGACATAAAGACATAAAGTGAGTAAAAAAACGTCCTAAATGCATTTAGAATTTATTTAGAACTACAAATTAAATTTCTTTTAGCGATTATTGTTTTTTTTAATGTCCCAATTCTAACCCTGCTCCTTTATCTGGGCTTGGACCGGCAAAAGTGACCCGAAATAGGCACTCTGGTGGAGTTACTTTGTGTATGTGTGTGTGTGTGTGTGTGTGTGTGTGTGTGTGTGTGTGTGTGTGTGTGTGTGTGTGTGTGTGTGTTAAGTAGTTTTAAACCTTGTGAGCCACAAAACAACATAACAGTAAAAGAAGAATTGATTGCGTTACAGTCATTGCGGGAGCAGAGGTTTCACTCATGCACGATCATTTGCAGTTTGGACGCATAGGTGGGAACATTTCCTGCCCTGATAGCAGCTGGGGGAGGACTATCCTCTGCCCGTGAGCGCTTTGGCACGGGCGAGGTGCCCACGGCAGCACCCGCTGCTTGTTGAGAAGAGCAATACATACTTTCACGTCAAAAGTTGTCATAAATAAGTCTCCAATAACACCAGAAAAAGTCACCAGATTTGATTTCATTTTGTAATTTTGCAAACAGGTTTTAATCAGGTTCGTACAGTTTTTGGGTTCGGGGACCTTAGTTTTACTGCAACTTAGTGTAGTATGGTACTGTAACATGTAGCTGACTTCACTAATGAACTGAATGAATCAAAACATGTAATAATCACAACCTACAGTTTTGAGATTTTCTTTTTTTTATTATTTTCTTGTAATATTACATTTTTGCTTCATTTCTATTTTTTCCTAAAATTATTATAAATAACAGCACTAGTAATATACAACATGATTTAAAATAAATAGTTTAATATGTGATATCGCAAATGCAAACTCATGTGTTAATTATGTCTCAAAAGCCTTCAATTAAAGGTGTGATTATATAGTGTGAGTGTTGCTGGGCCCTGAGTTAATATGTTACCAAACAACAAAACACAAATATATTCTCCTTCCCCAGATCATCTGAGGTGTTCAACATGGGGCCTCACTCTTTTCCAGCAATAAGAAAACTAAAAAAACAAACCAATTAATGGCCATTTAATGATCTGAATAAAGTGAGATTATACCCACAGAGTCCAATTAACATGAAAAAAGGAAAACAGACAAGGGAATACATTCTGTGTATTTACAGGAACACATCAGAAGTTCACTTCATCCACTTTATGATGTTAGTTACACAGATATCTAAACAAATAACTATCAGATGAGTACCACAACTTTGGAACTTTTATAGCACTGGTAATATGTATAATAATACATAATACATAATAATTCACATAAACTTACCACAAAACATAAACCATGTTTGGCTCATTGTTTCTTTTCTGCAACAATGGTTCTTGGCAATAAATTTTATACAACTGGAAAGCCCATTTATTTGCTTTTTACCAATGAACAATAAAATGTGAAATTTTTCATCAAACAAATTGAATGACAAATAATGATTAAAAAAAAAAACCTGCATGACATCCTAAGAAAATATCACAAACTAATAAAATAAAGCAGATATGTTTCTGGATCCAGGAGCTAAATTCATGCATATTATGGGAGAAATTTTCAGATTTGGCACCCCTGTTTGGTTTTCTGTTTGTAAACACCAGTCAGCCAATTTGAGGTACTGAACGAAGACCATGAAGCACTGTCTGCCTCAACAAGGACAATCATCAACACATTGAAGTTTATCAAGTGTATGATCTACATTTCTCTCAAAGAAACCAGACAGACAGGTTTGTGACTCAGAAAAAGCAATCAAGGAAGTTGGTTTCTCATTTGATACTGTAGTCTGTATGTGAAGGTGTGCTGCAAAATGATTATGCTCTCCTGACAAGAGGCTTTACAGACGGCAACAACGGCAAAAGGTAATCAACTTAATGTAGAATTTCCATTACTCAGTGTCTTTTATATTGTATTATTATTCCTCATATCTTCAGACCAATTTTAAAAAAGTATCCTAGAATGTTTACCGACATATCTAATATCTAGCTATTTTGCATTTACTGCTATTCAATAAGCAGTATTGAATAGCATACTGCTATTCAATACTGCTAAAAACAAACAAATAATTAACTTTGCAAGCAAACAGCAATAAATTAAATATTTTGAATGTTTGCTATCTGTTATCGTATGACTGTCACGATCCTGGGTCCTAGGACCCAGTGTTTTGAGTTTTAGTTCATTTTGATGTTTATAGTATGTTTAGGTCATTAGGCCTCCTATGTTGATTTGCTTATTAGTTCCCCCTTGTGTTTCAACCCATGTTAAGTCTCCCCTGCCCTTCATGTCTCTCTGTGCCCCCTCTGTTCTGTTTATGGTGTGTCTTTGCATGTTTGAGTTTCTTGTTTTCTGTCACCCTGCATTGTGCATTATGTTCTCATGGTTGGTCTTTTGTTACTCCCTCTAGTCTAGTCTCTTGTGTTCAAAGCTGAGTATTTCCCTCTGTGTATTTTGGTTCTTAGACCTCTGCCTTGTGGTTTGTCTCTGTTTCTTAGTTGCTGTCTCCACTGTGTCTAGTTCGCGTCTCTGTGTGATACTTCCTGTTTTACTTTGAAGGTCCATGCCTCATGTGAGTGTTTCTAGTTTTGCGTCTCTGTCTCGTCCAGTCCTGATTTCTCCCAGCTGTGCCCTCCTTCTGTGTCTCATTCCCTCGTTATCTCTCTGTGTATTTAAGCCCTGTGTTTCTCTTTGTCAGTGTCGTAGTCTCCACCATAGCTGTGTGATTTTTCCCTGTGGCTCCTTGTGCTTTAGTTTTCCCAGTTTAGTCTATTTTGTATTGTTTTTTGTGTCCCACTCCACGCCAGCAATAAAGCTGTGTTTTTTGAGTTTACCTTTTGTCTCTGTGAGTTTGCGTTTGGGTCCTACTTTTGCCTGCACACAGCCGTACTGTGACAATGACAGCTGAGACAAGCTTACAACTCCTGCTACCCCGAATAGGGTATGTTGAGGAAGACGGATGGATTAATGGATGGATGACTGGAGATAATACACTTTTCAATTCAGGAACAAACATCAATAACATCAATAACAGATCTGAGACAGTCTCAGGGGTACACATGCGCATTAACTTATTAGTTTCCTTTTAAAATAAATTATAAGACAAAAATCTTATTAGTAAGGTTGAACTCTTGGGGTATAATGCTGCTAAGAACTGTGAAACATTTATCGAGTTCATGATCCAGAACAACTAATAAACATGGGCACATTTCAGCAAACCAAACGCCATCTTCACCTAAACTTAGACTAATCTCATTGTTACGTTTTTATGTCTGTGTCATTTCTCTAACTTAACGAAATTCTACTCACACTGTGCTGCTAAAGTCAAAAGTGAGTGTTTAAATTCTTTACCACTGCTGTACATATAAACTTTATTTTAATGCACTTAGTATGTATTGCACAACACAGTGTCTTTGTTTCAAAGTCTGACATAATTAGGGATGGGTATCGAAACCCGGTTCTTGTTGAGAACCGGTTCCCACTGTTTCAATTCCTTGAAATTGTTTGCCATTTTTGCAAATGATTCCCTTATCGATTCCAGTTACCGCGAATGATGTCACCACGTTGCGGAGCGTCATTTACCTGTCAGGAAACACGGCGCCTAAGCAGCTCAAACGCTCAAATGTTTTGTTATACTTTATGAGAACAGGGCAACTTGCAATACTTGCAAAGTAGATATTTCATTTAAGGGAGGAAACACTATGAATATGCAAAAGCATTTGCTCGCGATGACCTTAAATGAATGTCATGTTTTTAACCCTTTCAGGCTCAAATTAAGTTTTTTGTTGCTAATGCACAACCAAGTCCTGCAGTGGTACTTCTGAGTAAAACAAACTCATAAAATATGTATGTGGGGTAATCAGATTGTTAGTTTTTAACTGTTGCAAATCGGCAACGCCTGCCTCGAGACGGTTAATTCCGCCCCGGACTCGTGAATCACAACCCAGCAGCAGCGGTGACGTTGCACGTCCTCTCCCGTTAATGCAGCAGGTAAATAATCAACTAACAGTGCATATTATGTTAGCGCGATCTGCCTTATTACAAAACCTGCCATTACTGTGTGTTGCATTTAGGTGACCATGATGAGAGAGAGCCTCTCTCATCATGGTCAGAGTCTGGCTGGCTCAGATGCTGGCAGTTCTCGCTGCAGTCTACGGGTAGTGTCTCCTTTCAGGCCAGGATAGACGAATGTCACCGAGCAGTGACTAAGTTTGAGGTAAAAGGCTTGCACTGTTAGGAGTTGGGTTCTGGTTATGTGGTGTTTTTGTCTGTATGTGTTTTTTGGTGCCTCCCTTTTTGTATAGGTAGGCGGGGCAGTGAGTCACTGAACCTGGCACACCTGTTAATCATCAGATGCAGTAGCGGTTTTTGATACGGGCAACACAGGCGGTTGCCTCCCAGTCAACACACATATGTGGGGCCTAAATAGGGAGCAGCAGGTCTAATATTTGGGGCCCACTTGGGAAACCCAACTAGGGTCCAGCTAATTTTGTCCTCAGTTTCCATGGTGGCCCCAAATGTGTTTTCCTAGATGGGTTTATGCTGGGTCCGAGATAAGCCCCAAATCAGGCCCAGCCAACAAATGAGTATGGGGCCCAGATGGGTAGAAGCGGGTCTGATGGTTGGGGCCCACTTGGGCTACCCACCTGGCACCCAGCTACTTTTGTCCTCAGTTTCCATGATGTCCCCAAATGTGTTTTCCCAGATGGGTTAATGATGGGTCCCAAATCAGCCCCAGACAACAAATGAGTATGGGGCCCAGATGGATAGAAGCAGGTCTGATACTTGGGGCCCACTTGGGTTACCAACCTGGGACACAGCTATTTTTGTCTTCAGTTTCCATGGTGGCCCCAAGTGTTTTTGTCCAGATGGATAATGAAAGTAAGCTATAATTTAAATCACCTGTACAACAAAGCCAGTTTATCTTTTTTTCCCCTACAGTTTATAGGAAAAACAAATGCAGCAAACCACAGCTTCTCACTCATTCACCAATCCATTGGTCCTGAAAGAAATAAAATAAAATAAAAAATTAGTGCATTTTTACAAACAAAATCAGATTTGCGATAGTACTGGAGTTGTTTTGGAGGTTGTGCTGTTCAAGTTGTTTGACCTCCTACATTGAACTCTTTGAAGACCATGAGTATTCATGGAAACAGAAAAGCTATTTACAAAAGGATTTACCAAGTAGGCACTCAAAAATACATACATGAGGTGATCAGGGGAAGTGGAGACACATGAGGACACAGCTGACTAGAATGAAACATAATGACATTAAAGGGGAGGGGAGAGTAAGACTAAACACGTAGTACAAAGAAACACAAGACCTTTCAAAGTAAAATAGGAGCCATGGGGACACGAGCCAACAGGGAATACTTAACACAGGGATGACTACATAAATGGATCTACTAAAATGGCCTGTATTTATATAGCGCTTTACTAGTCCCTAAGGACCCCAAAGCGCTTTACATATCCAGTCATCCACCCATTCACACACACATTCACACACTGGTGATGGCAAGCTACATTGTAGCCACAGCCACCCTGGGGCGCACTGACAGAGGCGAGGCTGCCGGACACTGGCGCCACCGGGCCCTCTGAACAATGGAACAATGGAATTTTTGACCAGCTAGCAAAAATCTACTCTATGATATCAGATGGTAAGCACTTGTCTACATTTGTGATTTTATTCAATTTTACATATATGTTTAATGTCATATCAAAAAACACATGAGATCAGATGATTGTTTAATCATTTTTTTATATTTATGTTCATTTTTATAGAGCCACGTTTTCTGGATTTTAAAATTGAAGGTAGTGGATTTTGGGAGGATAAAGTCATTGTAACATGTGGCCATCCACCATTGGATCTCTTTGGTACTGACTGGAGAGCAGAGTGGAGACGTGATGGCAATGTCATAGTTGCAGATGGAGTACATACCATTTCAAAAAACAACAGTCACTCAGTCTTATCTGTGTCACAGTTCATTCGTGCTGACAGTGGTAAGAAGCAAACAACTGCATTCCATGGGGAAATTCACAAATCATATACATTTAAAATGCGAGTGTAGTCTCAGCATTTTTTAGTGATTCAGCAAGTGCAATTACAACATTCTGATTGGCTTAAGGGTAAAACTTGTTTGGTTCAGAAAAAAACATCACATGTATCTTTTATCATAACTCTTTTACGTGGCCTATCGACACAATTTAAAATCTGGTATATAGTTTGAAGTCCGCACTTCTGACCCAAGTTGAAATGGAGTCGCTGGGTCGCTGCAACCCCAGAGGGTTAAGGAAAACGTTGTTACTGCAATGGAGCAATCAATATTAGTGCAGAAGGACTGAAATCATTTGATTTAAATAGTTAAACCATTGCTGTTGCACAAGCCTTTCTCAAGAGAAAGAAATACCAAATTACAAGTGCCAGTGTAAATGTGTACTTGTGTGAACACAGATGTCAACTAATTCATATTAGAAATCCTATTTAAATTTGGAAATAAGTGGTTGCTGAGCTCTTAATAATATAACAGTAAAATAAAATGTTGCTAGACAGAGAATGGTATTCTTGAAACAAAATGGAGCAAAAACTCGTTATCAGCTACATTATTGCTTTTTTGTAGGAAACACTGAATCTGCATAGGAGAACCAGCCATATTACAACTGTATAATACAGAAATAAGTGACACTGTCAACCCATATATTATTATTTTTGTTTGGCAACACTATTTTATTTATGTATATAATAATTTACTTTCATTCCAGGAAATTATGAATGCAGGCTCATACGGGAAAAGGATGAATCATTTTATCGACAACGATCCAATGGAGCCTTCACACTCAAAGAGAAACCCTTGATCAGAGTGGACCCAATTCAAAAATTTTTGAATTGTAGTGGTCAAAATGTGCCACTAAGCTGCACTGTCAACAATGACTACAATATTAATTTCACAAACGTGAATATTAGCGGTAAATCTGAAACAAAGAATCAACAAAATGCAAATCAGCTATTGGGAAATAATTTCTCTGCTCATCTTGCAATACTTACGTTATTTACTAATATGAGACAAAACTTTTTAAAAACTAGTCTGATTAATATTACATCAGATCTGAATGTTTAGCTTGTATTGCTATTCATATTGACTTTGTTGTTTCTGCGATTTATCCAAAGGTAAAAAAAGCATTACCTATCAATATAAAACTGATAGCTGTACAGACAAAGAGCAGGATACAATTACCTGTCAATCAACTACCTATCCTGAATTCAAAGAAACAATAACACTCAGATTTTACAAAGGAAGTGAGTATTAACACATTATAAAGCAATTTATTAAATTCAGGTTAAAAATTATCTACATTTAATAAGGTCTTTTTTTTTGTTTTTGTTTTATTAGATCCTCAAATGTGTGATGATAAAGAATTTGGAAAGGCAGTTAGTGGTTCCAGAGCCAGAATACCCTGTGCAAACAATGAGGTAGGAGAAAAGAGTGCATTGTGCAACATCACAACATATACTGAAATACGAGACACCTGCATACTGCAACCCATTAAGGAGCTGCTTGACCAATCTGAGGTGACTTATATAAACTGCCATGTTCTTTTTAGTTCTTTGTATTGTGGAAAATGTACCTTAGAGATAAATCACAATATTACATATTTTAAAGAGTTTAGAAAGTTCACCTAAGTGAAGCCACAAAAATATTACACAAACCTCTCTTTAAGTTACTCTTTTAATTAAAGTTAATTTGCTATGTGTTTTACTTGACAACTGTGACTATAAATTTCAAAACTAGATTATATCAAATGATAAGATAGGCTCTTAAATGACTAATTTTTTCTACTCTACATTTCAATTTTGCTGATGATGGAAATGACCATGTAATGTAATGTAAAATATAAATGGTTCTCAACACAATCCTGTTGATTCTATTCTGGGCTATAATGGAAGATGAATCCACCTCTCAAATTATTACAGCTCCTTCAACCAGTTTCCAAATGGATGGTATCCTGTTAGACAGCAAAACGATCATGGTCTTAGGATTAAGTGGTGTTTTTATTTCTTGGTGAACATACTTGAGTTTTAGTTGACTTTAGTTTTCTAGTGTTAGTTTCAAGTTCCAGGGCTCTATGTACTACAAAGTAAGTTAAATATATACAGGGATTCTTTCCATTATTTGGATTCAATTGCCCTAACGTCAAACATCACAACTACTAAGTTAACTAAGTTTCAGCTATAAAATTAGAGATATAATTCTCCTCTTTCAAGGAACATTTGAATTCTCTCTCTAGCCCAAAATGGTTAAAGCATTACAGTGATGTGAACTGCACATGTTAACTAGTATCTAGTAGAAGCTGATTTTTCTGTCTGTGTTCAGACAACAGTACCTTCTGAATGCGTTGTGCTAACATGATACTTAAAATATCACCATAAAGCTTGTCTTCTCTTCCTTCCGAAAGCATCAGAGCTGGGGCAGGTGCTGTGCCAATGGTGAAAAAAAAGAGTTAAATAAATGTTTAAATTTGCATAACGCAGTTTTAGTTATTATTCTTTCAGCTGGAACCTTGATGTTGTTTAATAGTCTGAGAATAAGTAAAATACAAATACAAAATGTAGGAAATGTAATATTCCCTAATTTAAAGTAACCAATTTATATTGTCCACAAGTACAAATAGATGCCCCTAAATTGTACGTGCTTTGGAGTTTGTAAGTGCTTTTTGAGTTTTGGGAGCTGAAAGAGCCGGTTCTCTAAAAGGAGCCGGAAATCCCATCACTACAGAAAACCCTGGTTCACCCCAAAGTTACCCGGATAAGACAAAGTTCTGCTTCATAGTACAAACCTCAGAAAGTTAAAAAGAAAAAAAAAGATAAAAAAGGATAACCACTGCACCAAAAAACCCCGCACAACAGAAATTAAAGTAAGCTGCAATGAGTCAATGCTTATCAAGTCCTTTAACTTTGTGCAATACATGTTTTACAGTTTTATACCATTTGTGATGACAGACAAACTGTTAATACAATTTGTGATGACAGACAAACTGTTAATACAAAATAAACTTGTCACCCATTTAATAAAAATAAAACTTGTCAAATAAATAACCACAAAGTAAGCAGGTAGTTTAAGTTTATAAAGTATGCACAAAAAAACACTTTTTCAATAAATAACCACAAAGTAAGTAAGTAGTGTTTCTTTGTTTTGCCACTACAGCACTATTTACAATTTGTGATCAGAAGACATGGAAAGCACAAATGAAACACGGTATTAGCGATGGTAAATTCGATTCTTTTTACTGAATCGAGTTTTAATGAGTCACTTACCAAAGTGAATCGATTTTTTAGTCATTTGATTCACTGTGTCAGTTGACCAGAGAGTGCAAAAAATGTACATTTTCAATCAAACTTAATTTGTTTCCCTTTTCATGTAAATCCTACTGCTAAGATGAATGATTCTAAAAGAAAACAACTATTTTATAGAGCAAAAAAGAGCAAAAACATTTCTAAAATTAAGCAATTTCCTATCAAAGTTGCTTAATAAACATTTATTTTATTTTATTTTATTAGTATTTTCCTTAAATGTGTTAAATATATATTTTCTCATCTAAATGTCCACTGAGCTGTGAGCCAGGGGGCGGTAATGCGCCTTAACATTGGTTGCCAACCAAGAAGAAGAAGAAGCTGTGAGCCAGGAGGGAGGGGGTGAGCGAGTCCTAAGTGATTCGCTTAGGCAGAGCGATGCTACTGTGAACCGAGGAGCTATTTTCTTGATGTGAGCTTCTACTCAGGGTTTTTTCTTCCAGTTCAGAGCAGAAGTTTTTTTGTTACGATACTGGATGTTGTGTTTTTCTCCACAATTTTAATTATAAGCTAGATACATTGCTGCTAACAGCAACAGGGATGAGTCAGTGAGTCAGTTGGGCTTGTGAATCATGATTCATGAGTCAGTAAAGTGATTCTCGAGTATTGAACGATTCGTTCATGATTCGCGCATCACTACACGGTATTCACTGTTCGGTTTATAACTGCAGGCAGATTAAGGTTAAAAGACTGTAATAAACGTAAGCCAGATTCTGTGAGGATTTCTACAAACAAAAACCTTTGAGATAGGAATTAGTAAATAGGAAGCCCAAGTTTGTCATTCTAACTTAAACATTGAGTTAAATTGTGAAACTAAATACTTTTTCTCTTCAACTCTTGCAGGTCTTGACTGCCACTACACTGCCAGCATTTTTGCAACAGCTCAGCAATGTTACTAATGGGAATTCTGAGCAAGTGGTTAACTCACCTAAAAATATTGATGCTGTTGTTCAAATCCTCAGAAATGTAGCCAACAGAATAGAATTATTCAATATCTCAATCAATGAAAACTCAATGAAGGTACATGCTAGTTTACTGAAGTTTGAGTATTCTAAATAATACATGCTTTTTTTTAATTTTGTATTTGTTTATTCAATCTAATACTTTTTTTTTTTTACTGTAGGATATCCTGATAACTGCAGGTGTTCTCACCACAGATCAGGCAAGGGACTCATGGAACTTTCTGAACAAAAACAATGAAAGTATCTCGTATAGCATCTCTAACCCTGACGGTGTTAGTTCATCATTATTGCAGTCTCTTGAAATAATAACAAAACACCTTGCCAGTTTCAATAATTCTGGTATTGACACGCCTTTTATCATCTTGAACAGAACTATATACACAAACCCTATCATTGGTGATTTTAATTCTTCAGTGGTGATAGAAATACCACAGAATGAGGGTAAAAATAAGTCAATCACAGTGATAACATTTGCCTCGCTGAATAATGTACTCCCTGCAAGAGAAATAGACAATTCATCGATTAAGGTCATCGGTGGCAGGGTTGTACTTGTTCAGTCCAGTGGCCAAATCAATAATATCTCTTTGACATTTGATATTTTAAATGATACACTGAGAGATCCAAAATGTGTCTTCTGGAACTTCAATCTCCTTAATGGTCTCGGAGGATGGGACGATGAGGGCTGTGAAGTGGTAAATACAAATGAAACTGGAACTGTCACCTGCAACTGCAACCACCTGACCTCATTCTCTATCCTGATGTCACCAAACAGTCCAATTAGCCCAATTTTGGACTATATAACCTACATCGGAGTTGGCATTTCCATGGGTTCCTTGGTCATATGTCTCATCATTGAAGTTAACATTGCTGTGTCCCTCCTGATTGCAGATATTTGGTTTATAATTGGAGCAGCCATTTCAAATGCAAATCATAAAAACCACTCAGCATGCACTGCAACTACCTTTTTTATCCATTTGTTCTACCTAGCTCTGTTCTTCTGGATGTTTGCCTCAGCTTTGTTGCTGCTCTACCGTACAACTAATGTCTTTGGTGGGGGTTTGTCTAAAGCATCTATGCTGGCCATTGGATTTTCTCTAGGCTACGGAGCTCCTCTAATCATAGCAACAGTAACTATAGCTGCAACTGCACCAGACAACAAATATATCAGAGAAAATGTAATCTGCTGGCTCAACTGGGATGAGTCCAAAGCTCTACTGGCGTTTGTGATTCCTGCACTTTCAATAGTGCTGATAAATCTCATTATCCTGGTTGTGGTTTTGTACAAAATTATAAGGAGAAGGGTTGGAACAACTGCTGCACAAGCAGGTGAAAAGAGCGTTTTACTGGTTATTGTCAAGAGCTTGGCTGTGCTTACACCATTTTTTGGAATAACTTGGGGTTTGGGAGCTGGACTTCTGGTGCATCCAAGAGACATAGGAATCAATATTGCATTCGCACTCTTCAATTCGCTACAGGTACAAATAAACTTTTTACCTTTTTATACCATAATAGCAGAATCTTTAATCACTGAATCCTTGATAACGGACATTACTCTGTCTTTTAAAAAAGGGCTTCTTTATTTTGGTGTTTGGAACACTGCTGGATGGTAAGGTATGTACAGCTCAATTTTAAGTCAAGTTAATGAATAAGTGCTTATTGTTGAATTACTTTAAATTAATGTTAAATGATATAATTTGGTTTAACCAACAAAGTGCTTAATGTCTACAAACCTTTACTGACGAAGGAATATGAATTGTAATAATACTACACTAAAATCCTCTTGTCAAGTCAAACTTCTGCCTTTTAGTGCCATTTCATGGTTTCTCTGTAAATCCATATAAATGACTAATTCAGACTTGATGGTGAAAGTAGCAAACAGCAGGTGGGCCCACACTTCAATAAATAACAGTTATATGTATGTGTTCGTATCCCACACAAGCACACAAAAAAGCAAGATAAACATCACCATAGACTTACAAAAAGATTCCTTTTAGTGTTTGGCTGGGCATCATGAATTAATTTACTTTTACAGCTAACTTGTGCAACTTCCATTGTAGTGTAACATTTGAGATTTCACTTACCAGGTGCGGTCAGCAATATCATCATATGCACGACCGTCCAGAAGTGGGACAGGGGTAAGAACAGTTTTCGTGTTCCTTTTTTCTTTCCTTATTTTTGGATCTCAGCCAACTTGTTTTTTGTTTTGTTTTGTTTTTTCAAATATTGCATGATTTGTTTTTTGTATTGTATTTTAGAGCACAAGTGCTGGAAACTCATCGTCAAGTGGACTTCGATTTTTAAGGAACTGGAGACGTGGAAGAGGTAAATAACAATTAAAAAATTAACATAAAGATGCAGGAAAAGCTGTGTGTTGTTAGGTGTGCTTGTACCTTAATCAGGCAGTCCAACACAGAAAACAATTGGATGGGTTGCACATTAACACAAATTAATTTTTTTAATTTTATTTATTCATACAATTATTTTACTTCTTACTTCAGTGTCTACTGTGTATTATTTTTTGCCACAGATTAACTATACTGCTCTGTTTTTTTTAGATGGCTACAACATGACATCCAGTGCATCCAGTGATTTACATTCAGCTAGCAACACATAATGAATGCAGAAATCTGTGGTTATTCAGATAACCAACAAGAAGTCAGGCTTTTCTTTGTTCCTTTTTTCCATAGTATCAGTGAGTTAATCTGTTGTGTTTTTATTAATAGCTTATATAATATTTAATCCCAGAAGAATTTGGCTTGGTTTTTAAGGAAAACAAATAAAGAAAAATATGTGTGCTCACCAAAATATTTTTGAATGGCATAATAAATTTTGGAATTGTAATCAAACTTTAAAAAAAATTATGTCATCGTTTTCATCTTTGATTTTGATTTGCATGCATGATTATCAACACAGCACAGAGCATAGATTTGTAGTTATACTAATAGATTTTTATCAATCTATAGATGTTTTTAAAGAAAAGAGTTGAGTGTTCTTATATTCTAAAGAGTGAGTAGATTTGATGTCTGATGTAAACATAAGTAAAACATTGTACTCGCAATATACACAGAAATACAAACTACCTTTGTTTAAAAAAACGTTTTTGTGTTGGGGACATCTACTCAAAATCTTGCCGTTTCATTCTGTGTCAGTATGTATCATGGCACACAGTCCCACAAAGATCCACATGAAAACTGTTAATTGAGCTGTAACAATTTCATTCATTTGTAATTCAATAATTTCTGGTAATCTTTTATTTTGTGCATTTTGTGAAGTAGCCATGTGTTGTAAAGATGAAACAGATGTCAGGGAACTGTTGCACATTAGGTAGATCTTAATGCTGAAATTTCTCATACTCATGTTAATTTTACCCATATTTATTTTTTTCTTTGCAGAACAGATAACTGTTATTCTAATTAGCACCTTCATAATCTTTACTGGCTACTCAAAGATTAACTAAGTATGCTTTCTGTGCGCCTTTTGTGCATTTAATGTGGTATGTTTTTGGATAGCTTTGACATGCCTTAATTTTGATCCTGATTAATAATGTATACAACTAGCTTTCTATTACTTTCTATTACTAATTATGTCCTGAATTTGTTAAACTTTTATTCAGAATTTGGTGATTTAAATCTTTTAAAAATACCAATCTTGTGTCAAACTCCAGCTTCACACACCCTGTTAATCTGGCAGATTTGTTTGAAGTATCCTAAAATCCAAATTCCTAAAACAAATAAATAAATAAATAAATAAAATAAAATAATAAAAACCTGAATTGGAATGACACACAGACGAAGTTCCTAATAGTGGTGTGCGGATCGATATTGAAATATCGATTCTTCCGATACCAGTAATTTATGTTCTAGAATCGATTCTCATATTAAAATATCGATATTTTAGTACTTTGGGGTAAATTTGTAGTGTTTCATTAACAGGAACAGTGGAAATAAACTATATCATTCGGATCGTCTAAATTGGAAGGAACTACTTCCTCTTACGCCTTAGTCATTTGTGAAATACGGCTGGATAAATGTGTAGCAGCCTCTGGCATGCACACTCACAGCAATGGCTGAGCATAAACGGAGTCATGTGTGGATGTATTTTACCTCCACAAACAGCTAAGACGCGGTTTGCGATACATGTGGCAAGACAGTAAGGTGTTGTGACAGCACCATTAACCTCGTCAAACACCTGAGAGTAAATCATAGAATATGATGAGCTTATGTTGAGGCGAACTGAAGAGGAGTAGAGGGACAGACTCAAGCGCAGACCACAAACTCCTTTCGAACAAGAGTGAATTTATTTACAGTGATCTGCCACAGTGCAATATATATACAAAGGTGTTTGGGGGAAAGGGCCAGGGTTCCAGGGTCCAGGAGTGAAAGGGGCCGGAGTCCAGGGGAGGGGGTTTCCACACACAAACAGCTCCTCTTTTCTCCACCACTCTTCTTGCTCAGTCACAGTTGCACAGGGAACGGGTCCGGTGCCGATCTGCGATGCGTTTGTTGTTCTCTTTTGTGCGTAGTAGGGCCGCTTGAGTGGCCCGCCAAACTCGACAACACCTGTGTAAATTCATTTCTTTTGAATTAATCCCTTCTTCTGAAAAAGAACCTCTCCTGGTTTAAATGGCACTTTGGATTTCCTTACTTTCTGTTCCGCTCCCAACCCCAAATAGATGCTGACAAGCTGACACAGTAACATGGAAGAGGAAAAGAAGTTGGAAGGAAAAAAAAATAAACCTAATGCCTAACAATGAAAAATGTAAAATAAGATCAATAATAATAATAATGATAATAACGGTAAAAGATGAAGCAACAAGTTTTTAGTTTCTTGTTTATTCCAAATGATCATCCAGATGTATGTGACATGTGATGACAAACACCATGTTTGTCATCACATGCTTAAACTCATCATATATTTTTACATATGCTGAACAGGCAGTCAGACATGCTGTCACTGTGGGGTAGATAACTGCATGAACACCATACGGCAGGGGTCTCAAACTCCAGTCCTCGAGGGCCGCCGTCCTGCAACTTTTCCATGTGTCCCTGTTGCACAACCCGTTCTCACTCCCGACGCGTAACACACCTAGTAGGTCATTAGCAAGACTATAGAACTTGACTGCATGCTGAGTTGGAAATTCAGCCATTTGATTCATGTTACAGCAGCTCATGAGTGAATGAACATGGTGCAATAAAAGTATTTTTAGAAGTATATGTTTCCAAATACATGCATTTACTTACTCGATGTTACAATATTTCTGAGAGCTCGTTTTTAAGCCTCCCAGTTATCAGTTTTGTGATCACACTATTGCTTTAACATTATTGAGACTACACAACACATTCATCCCTGACCTCCTCATATCCAGCTGAACAGGATTACTATACTGTGTAGATTTACAAATTCTTTCGTGGAACATCGAAATCCATTGTGTTGTGTAGATTTTTAACATATCTCCTGGATCATTACTAACTGTATGTTTGGTTTTACTTGTAGAGTTGTTGTAAGACCAGACAAGGAGCTCGAAAAATTTTATGGTTCCCAAAACAAAACAAGCCAAAAAAAACAAACAATGAAAATAATGACAAACCTTTAAAAACAACTGTGTGGAAACGGTAAGAGTATGCAGATCATCCAGCAGAGGGCACCATTATATCAAAAAAAATCGTTCAAATGTGACTTAAAGATTTATTAACCTTCTCAGGCTCAAATTAAGTTTTTGTTGCTAATGTACAAAAGAATACCTCCAGTGGTACTTCTGAGGGGAAAAAAAAAAAAACCTCATAAAATATGTATGTGGGGTAATCAGGTTGTTTAGCTTTTACTTGTTGCAAATCTGCAACGCCTGCCTTGACAGGGTTAAATTAAACACATCTATTAAAGTATGGTTACTACTTTTCAAAGGTGGTGGCTGTAAATGCTGCACTTGAAGCACAGTCCTTACCAGTTAGGGCTTTTTAAAGAGCTCGAGGTGAAATATTGAGGACATTTTTTTCCCCCAAAAATGTTACATGTGTCATTTATAGAAGAGAAATAACAGCTTTTGAAAAATTAAAAATCGATCTGAATTCTGAGAAACCTAAAAAAATAAAAATAAAAATCCAGCTGTAAAATGAACAGTGCAACAGATTTCACAGAAGCTGGTGAAACAAACAAACTAAATTCATTGTGGTTGGAATCTGTTTTAATCAAGATTTGCATGGATTCATGCACATTCTCCACTTCCTGGTATCAAACAACAAACATTTTACAGTTGTTACACCCCAGCCCAGGGAAAACTGGCGTGCAACAGAAGAAAAATAAAAATAAGGAGAAATGCCCCCACACTCCCTGCTCTCAAGGAAGACGAACCAACAAAAACAGCTACCACGGATTTCACAACAGCCTGTCAATTTATCAAGTCCCAAAAGGTAGCAGGCGTCAGGGTGAGCATGGCCAAAACAACAAACAAAAACTCTAGAAATGAAATGCAGCTGGCTTACCTTCACAGAAAACCCCAAACGAAAATTACAGGTGTCTTACCTGCCTCCCTAACCAAAAACAGGAGAAAAGGTTCCCAAAGAAAAATGGCTTCTCACCCCTACAGCTACCAAGTAAGACAAAGTATCGACAACTATTTACATCTATATACAACAAACTATTTACAACACAGGGGGAGATCGCAATAATCCATCCATCCATTCGCTAGCGCTTATCCTTTTCAGGGTCGCGGGGGGTGCTGGAGCCAATCCCAGCTGTCATAGGGCGAGAGGCAGGGTACACCCTGGACAGGTCGCCAGTCTGTCGCAGGGCTAACACACAAGGACAGACAACCATTCATACTCACATTCACACCTAGTGGCAATTTGGATTATCCAATTAACCTATCCCCACAAACTGCAAGTCTTTGGACGGTGGGAGGAAACCGGAGTACCCGGAGGGAACCCACGCAGACACAGGGAGAACATGCAAACTCCACACAGAAAGACCCGGCCTGATGGTGGAATTGAACTCAGGACCTTCTTGCTGTGCGGCAACAGTGCTAACCACCGTGCTGCCCACAACAGCAACAATGACAAACTGAAATATAGGGCTTAAATACATAGAGGGAGCTATCAGGGAATGGACAACAGGAGGGAAACACAGCTGGGGCAAATCAGAACTGACGAGACAAGGAAGCGTAAACTGAACACACTGAGATAAGACAGACCTTCAAAGTAAAGCAGGAAACACATAACAGTCACGCCTAAACAAAACACTGACAACATTGGATTGTAACACAGTGCTCAGGATGACTTCATTTACATGCAACAATTTTGTTTTTTTCTTTTAAAGAAAAAAAAAAGGTTCAAATTCATATTTTGAATGATCACTTTCCCCCCTGTAAACCTCTCTGAAATAAAAAGCTTATATTTAGATATGATAAAAACAACTGAGTCACTGACTCAAAGCAAATAACTATAAAATATGATACAAAATAAGCAGCCCGAGCATCCTCAGGTCATGGTGTTGCTCACAGTCCCATCACAGAGGGAAGCACAGCAGCACCCGTGGATGGAAGGAGAGTGCATTCAGTCCACTCAGACGGACTATCTCATGTCCGAATCAGGGACTTTCCAGTTCAACTGGAAGCCTTTGTCGTAGACTTCGTAGAGCACCTTCATCACGTAATGATTCCCTCCTTCCTGATACAGCTCCAGGTACTTCCTGTAAAGCTTCAGGGCTGTGCATGAGTCCTCCGTGCTGTCGTGGGTTTCTCCCTGGATGTTGAGGCCTGTGGACATGAAAAAAAGGTCAGGAATGATTAAAATGAAAGTGTTCAGCTTCAGATTACAGTGTGGATATGAGGAATTGACACGTACGCTTTAGTGCATGAACTCAAAAAAGCCTCTAAATACTTTGTTGTTCAGATTTAATTCCAAGATGAGTTTGATGACAACTAAAACATCATGAACTATACTGACTTAATACTGAATACTTAACTTAATACTGACAGTAATATGAGCGGATTATCCAGTTTACATATTTAAATCCTAATCCCTCTCACTGTAATAATGTGATTTAATTCGATTACAGACTCATATTTGGATTAGATTTTTGTTTTTTTTATTTCTACTAACTTACCAAGAAAATACCAAGCAAGGAATTTCGTGTCGATAACTTGATCTTTGGGAACCTTAAGAAACAGAAAATAAAAAACATTAAAATCAAAGCACATCTATAAAAAAACATCTCTAAACTATATGAACTAATTTGAAATATATAACAGATGAAATAACGTACCACTAAATTAATGACACGAAAGTCATTCTGCAGGCCGTGGCCGACGAAGCGAACTCCTGCATTGATGAGGAAGCGTAGCTTCAGGTAGGTCGACTTCAGCGTGGTCACGTGCTTAGAGGATACTGTGGCATCCAGGTCTCCAGGTTCGATTCCAGAGTATTTTGTCAAATAGTCGACCACCTGGAAGAACAAATTGACAAGTTAGCGGGTGGATCCTTGAAACATTATATATTCATTCTTTCAGGTCATCGTGGTCTTTTCTCTCTGCAGCTTCTCACCTGCTCCTGAGTGGAGATGTAATCATCGATGAAGGGGACCCCCTCGTTGGGCCCCTGACCCCTCACACAGGTGATCCTGGCCACAGACATCTGACTGGGCGTGATGGTCGATTTGGTGCCGTCGCTATGCAGCACTGCTTCCTCCTGCAAACGCACACATTCAGGGGTCAAATTTGTTTTAAATACTTGAGTCAGATTAGCTGAACTACTGAAAATATGTACTAGGAATATTTAAAATTGTTTTTGATCCTATATTATAATAAATGATGGTATCATAGCCAGACTTACCTCACTGAGCTTTACAAACTCAGCGTCCAGCCCCACCAGGTCACCAGCCTGCGGCATCTCACTGACTGTGAGTGGGATGAAAGTGGCGTCTGTCTTGCTATGCTTCTCAGTCCGATATAAGTCGGATTTGACTTCAGACTGATTGTGCTGACACTCACTGCGGAGGTCGTATTTGGTGTGGTAGTTTCTCTTGGCGTAACACAGGATGGCTGGCACTTTCCAGCTCACATCAAACTGTGCAGCCTCAGTCTGAAAACAAAAGGAGAAACATTTTTAAATGACTGCACACATTAAAGTTAGCATGAATAAACAAGCAGGAATCTTATCTAGGATCCTTACCTGCTCAATCGGCTCAATGAGGAAGTCATTGAAGAGGTACCACTGCTGGCGAGAGACTCCCTGAAATAATAAAATCATTTTGAATGTTAAAAATGAAACTTTTTGTAGTCAGCAGATGTCAAACTTTTCTTATCTAAGCGTCGCTCACCTCTTTTCTTTGATGGTAGGTCTCACCCACTTTGATGTGTGCGACCATATTACCACCCGCGCCAGCGTCCAGGATGTGCGGCACCGTGGCCACCAAGTCATACAGAGAAGCTCCCTCCGCCTGTTCAGCAGCACTTAACTAGTAACAGAAAGTGCAAATAATTGTAAGATAAACTTTTTCATTTCACAAAAGTTGAGAAATTCATGTGTTACAGAAACAAAAACACTAAAACCAACCCATAGTTCAATATCTACAATGCTTCAGATTAGTGTAATAATGTTTTAAAAATATTGCTCCTGGAAATATGGATTTAATTTTGAAGTGAAATTTTAACTCAGTAATGAAAAGTTACTCAGTTATTTCTTCAAGTGCAAAGATCAGCTGAAAATCTAAAGTCCTCACCTCCTCGCCCTCAGGCCAGCTGCTGATCTCCAGTCTCTGACTTTTGCTGAGGGACATCTTGAGAGTGGCGGGGATCCACACGTGACGCTGATCCTGATCTGTCTTCTGCATGGATTTGTTGAAGGTGTACTATAAAAACAGAAACATGGGCAATCATGTAAATAATGAACAGATAAATCATTACTTTCTTTTAACTGTATTTAAACACAGTGAATCAGTGGCTTACCTCGGCCTGAACCTTCCAGAATTCGGCCTCTTTGCTGCTGTTCACCTCACAGTTTATCACCAAAACATCTGGGAGACGTCGAATGTTGCGTGTCTGCACCTACAGTGTAACACAAAGAAATGATTACCCTGCACAACAGGTAACAATCAACCATAAATGAATTGTCATTATGAGTGAATGAAAGCTGTAACTCACTGTGGGCTGATACTTGTCACAGTTTCCACACCATGTGTGAGATCTCTGCTGCAGGCAGATGCTTTTCTTCAGGATCTCAGCAAAGTCGTGCTCCTTTATTCTTTCTCCTGAAGTGTCAAAGTACAATGAATATCAGTGTATACATCAAATCAAGCAGATATTTCCCTCTGCTCATTCAAAAACTAAATTAATTCAAACCATTATGTAATCATTAATAGTTCAAGTTTCAAAGACAGAGTAATTCACAGTCACAGATATCCATGCTCTCAGTGCTCTCAGACTCACCTTGAGAGTCAGGGTAATGCATGTTGAACAGCAACACGAGGGAGGAGTAGACTGTTTCTATGCCACAGAGACACGGGCTGCGGTTCTCAACTTCAGAACAAAACAGCTCTCTAATGACAGAGTCGCCAGGGGAGCCCAGAGAACTGCAACACAAACACAAATCACAGTTTCAGAAACCAGAAGGAAAACTCTGCATTTATAAACAAACATAATGATAAGACTGGGACAGTGTCCAGTAAGAATGCAGGTCAACAACGATGTGTTTTACCTACTCCTGGTCGTCCTGTAGGCCCGTGGATCCTCCTGCTCCTGTGTCTCCTGGAAGAGCTGGTAGAGGATGAAGTGATTCCATCTCTGGATTAAGCGACCTAGCTTGACTGTTCCTGTCGTCTCCTCATAGTTTTTAACAAGTTTTTTCTAGTTTGATGTCTTTAGTGTGATGATGTTATTCTGATGTGAATAACTTTTTTATTTATGCTCTTTTATAAATTAATATTTTATGCGTATATACATGCCTTGTTAGTTTCTTACTTCATGATATACAAGAAAACATTGACAACTGTGATTAATAAAGAATTGTCTAGCAGACCAACCACTTATTAGATCAGAACTTTTAAACTTACTGACAACTGGGCTGAATTAACCACCCTGCTCGCATTTCTGTTGTTTTTAACAGAGGCAGCCCAGTTACTGTTTTTAAACTGTTCTTGTTTTTTTTCAATCCCTCCTTTACGTTCAGGCTGCCCAGACATCCACTGCATGTCTTCCTGTTGCAGGTGTTTGGAGCCTGACAGGAAGGGCATGGTTTGGTTTTTGGCTTTGTCATTTCTGCAAATGAAAATGGAACATGTAGGGATTATTTCAGGTCTGTTTTGGTGAAATGATTACAAAAATAATTTATGACCAAAGAAATAACTTATATTACGAGGCAGTATTACACCATATTTAGAAAAAAAATCAATTACGAGATTAAAGTCGTTAATATTGAGTTAATTACGTGAATAGGGTTAAAAAAAACTGAATTGATTACAGAAAAGATACATTGCTAAAATCGAGCAGCACTAACATTAGCTGGGTGGCCAAGCAAGTGTCTTACACATGAGAATACATCACCAAAAAAAATTAAATAAACTTTTGCAGAAGTAGTTCTCTTGGTACACAGACTGCTCTGTGAAAACATTTCAAGTTTAATATCAGTTTAACATGCAAATTACCCACAGTTTATTACAACTTACTTAGCTAGGATCTGCCTCGTGTCGAGTCGAAAGATTCGCTGCAGGACCGTGAGTTGAAAGATACATTTACTACGACTCCCAAGATGCATTGCAGTAAAAACCATCCAATCGCCTTGCTTAAGATCTGTTGACATGTCACTAAAGGCGCGCTGTAGATAAATATTGCAATTTGTAAAAAATAAAATAAAAAAATAAAATTTGCAATTTGTAATTACATAATTAAACACTGGGCCAGTTTATTTTCGTATTATCGCTGGTTATTATTTTAGAGTAAATAAAGGAATAACGGGTAGCACCAAGCTGTTGTTATCTTCATTTCTATAGCAACGGCGTTTGAGGATTATGGGTAGTGTGCAGTTACGGGATTAGTGCGCCGTCTGCATAAATTGGTCTGATTGGTTGGAGCCGAGCGCATCCAAAACTAACAGTGGTGGAGTGGTGGATGAATCTATAAATGTGTTTTACGTGTGAAATGAAAATAATAAACCTAACAAAGGATTATATACGTTAAATCTGCGCACTTTCAGCTCGTGAATCACTTTGGAAAACACTGTGTGATGGCCACAACATGAAGCGATTTTATTGTTGAATTATCCGTGATACTTTCATGTGTTTTTGTTGAGAAATGTTAACGATGTCATTAAAAGAAAGCATTCAATTGGGGGGGGGGGGGGGGGGGGGGGAACCCTAAGCATTTATTAAACCTCATGTTTTCCTTTAAACGTTTTATTTTGCTTTATATTTTAGTGATACTCTGGTAGAGAGGCTCTTATACTGTTAATTCAGCATATACTAAAAAAAATAAAAGCCTTTAAAAGCCTATTTCTGGACAATTATTATTTTATAATTATATAATTATATAATCAACTATTTTGCAATACTTCCAATCAACACACATCAAAAGAAAAGCTTGTGATGGCATCACATGAGATAACTTAAAGCTCAAAGGCTGTTCCATTGACATGTAACCAATCACTTCAAAGCACAAAACCTCTAATGTCATAGTCTTTTTGTGTGTGTGTGTGTGTGTGTGTCCTGTCTGGCACTGTAGCAATCAGAATTATTGTCTGAAGGCCAAGAAAAATGCCCAACAGATTTACTTTCCCAAGTGGGCCTTTTGCTATACTGGTCCACTTGATTGTCATAGTTTATTTGATCTTTATTACTTATTTTTATTCTAAGTTATTGTAATCAGGCCAGACTCGTGGACGGGAAAGAAAAACAAAAAGAAAAGTTCAGAAGAAAGTTAACAGAAGGAGAGGGAAAGAAAAAGGAGAAAAGAGATAGAGAGAAAAGACAATGAAAATCTGCTTCATCACTTTTGTCTTTGTGTCCTTTTTTTTCTCTTTTTCTTTTCCTGGATCACCTGTTGAGAAAGAAAAAAGAAAAGAAGCAGAAGAAGACTAGAGCAATAGAATAAACAACATCACGATGATCTATGGGAATATAACAGTAAATACTAAATGTTAAACATTACTGTGCAGCACGTAAGATCGACAGCGCACAGTGTGCTTTAAGGTAGGAGCCAAAAAGGGTGTAGTTTGTGTGTATGAGCACCCGTGTGTACACCTGTGAGCATGAGCGCGCTTGTATTTAAAAGGTTCCATGTAATGATCTGTTAGAGGGTGTGGGGGGGCCACAGCCCCGTCCACCAGGGCATGAAGCAGGTATGGAGGAGATCAAAACTCCAGACATCCAGAGGCCCTCAGAACACAAGAGACCAAGGAAGACTAAAAGAGGGGCTGCAGCACCACTATCCCAGAAAGAGCTGAGGAGAGTCCCAGATGAGGGGTCACTCAGCAGCCGCGGAGCATAAGCTGTTGAGTGTTCATATAGATTTTAAATAACATAGCAGTTGATACTGACATATTTTTGTTACATTTGCAGTGTTGTGGTGTTATATTCTCATGATTCTGTTCATTTTATGAGTATATCCTTCTGCCTTGCTTCACATATTTAATGCTGCTTGGCTAGTTTTAGTCGTGCTAGCATCAGTACAGGTAGAAACAGAGAAACATCAGAGAATCTGCCATGCATCGCCCCATCTAAATACAAATGGAAAGTACGAAAATAAAAATATAGATAACTTTATTAAAGCAATCAATGTTCCCAGTGTTCCCATGGTGAAAACACATTTTTTCATATTATGTTCAAGTCAGTTGTTATCCAATTTTAAAACTATAAAATATAATAAAGTCTATTTTTAGTTTATTTTGTTAATAAATAGATTTTTTTTAGGATTTTCAGAAACACTAACGTTATACGTAGCAAAATATCTGTAGCCGTATGACAGCCATGTATAGTAGAAGTCCAAGATATTTCTACAACTCTAGCGTTAGGTTCTTCCAGTCAAACTTTTTCCCCTCACTGTAGATTTCTTGCAGTGTTTGTGTTTGTACAAAAGTGTTGCGTTTTTCAGCCCCCGCCCGCCCCCAAAATAATAATTAATAACAATAAAACCTTGCATACTTTGAGGATAAAAGTTATTTTATAAATGTAGAATGCAGAACTTTAATGAATAATAGTGAAGTTTGTTGAACTGAGTAAAAAGAAACCAACTGATAATTCAGAAGTCTTTTTGACAATCAAAAACAATAATTTTAAATTATAATATAATTAAAAAAATAATTAACACAAAGACGAAACTTAGCTTTAGCAAAGTTGCCATTTTTTTATTTAAAAAAAGTGAATTACTCTTGTTTAGAGGCTCTAGACGAACTTGGTCCTACACCCAGGCCATTTTACCCTTCTATATAGCTTCCGGAAAGTTTTCTCTGTCTTTGAGTTCTTTTGGACATGTTTTCTTTCAATTTAGAATAAGAAAAAATATTTCTTAATCGCGACATTTTTGCTCCTTCATACCAACTCGAGTGTTTTTCCCCCCTTCTTCTTCGGTGCTTAACGGCAACTGGCATCCTTTTCGGCGCATTACTGCACTATCACTTTGAGGTCACTCAATACTGTCGCCCTTCCTGTGCCACTGACATTATGTACTCGAGCCAGCCGCCGTAATTTCCACCACCTTTAGAGTTACCTCCCGTGTATGGCAATGGGAATGATTTATTCTTACAAACTTCTTACAGTATGTTTAAAAAGAACAAAGAAAACAAAATGAATGCATATGAAATATAAAATATTAAAACAAATATAATAAACGAGAGTATATATACTAAACCTGTAGGCATTAATTATTTCATGCGTGTAGTTATTCGTGACTGCGCTACACACTGAAAGCAAACTTCTGACAAGCGTCATAATTCGGTTACAAGAAACGTTAAAGTTTCATAACTGCATACCTGTGTCTAATAACAAATGCATAAATGTTGTTGTTTTTTCATAATCAGTCGCACGGAAGTAGCTGTCAACGTGCGTAATCTGGGCGCTGCAGCTTTATAAGCAACTTTCTGGCAGACAATCACTTTTTGGCACACCACCTGTTGAGGATCATGGCCTCAGATTTGGTGCTGATTCTCATTCCCACCGCTTCACACTCGGCTGCGAACCGTTCCAGTGCGAGCCAAAGGCCATCACTCGACGAAGCCAAAGAACCACATCAACTACGAAAAGCAGAGATGAGATTTTGAGACCACCCAAGTGAAAGTCTTCCGCCACTTGGCTACGCCCAGAAATTCTGTCCATAAAAATAATTACGAACAGAATAGGTGACAAACGGGCAGCCCTGCTTAATGATATACAGCAGGAGAATGCATGGAGCACCTGTAATAAATACTGTATCAATAACAAGGTTAATAAAGTGTATTTCTTAACCTTTCAGTTTGTGGGTAATGTCGCAGGTTTGTTGTACGGACCTGTTTACACTGTCTCTATAAGTTTTGTAAACCAAAAACAAACAAACAAAGGCGTCTGTTTAGTCTCTTGGCCACACAACAACAACTCACAGCAGAGCAGGAGTGGAGGGGGAGGGGCGCGGTTGGCCGGTTAGGCTGTGACTGGACAGCAGGCGGGAAAGTGATGTGACGGAAGTGAAAGGAGAGCAGAAGTAGCTGGCGGGAGAGATGATGTAGAGGTGAAATAAGATAACGGGAGGAGGGATTTCAAGTGATCATAAAATCCAGAATGGCCGTCGTTTGGTGAGTGGAACCAGATTCAGCAGCAACACCAATAAATAAGCACGTTGGGAGACCTTCTTAGGCCCTGGGACCATTTTTGGTCCCTTTAGTTTTTCGGTTACAAGCCATTTGCACTGTGTTCAATGGAATATAGCCAAATTCTCTAAAAAAAGTTTGGCATAATTTCATTTCAAAATTCAAGTCTGACTTCCTTAAAATTAGCTTCAGTGGCTAAGCTAACAATACACATCCCCTTAGAGCCCTAGGGACCATTTTTGGCCCATTGACTTCCATTATAAACGCTATTTTTCACTGCAGAATTATTACCGTTAACATCTGGGTGACGGCTTAGGTTTCGTTTTTGTTTTGTAGAAGAGGCCTTAGAGTTGTAATTTTTTTATTTGTCCACCGGGTGGCGCCCTTGCTCCACATTTGATCCCTGCTGGAAAACAGCGGGCTGCTTGCACAGACAGGCGGGTGTTGTGCCAAAAAGTGATTGTCTGCCAAAAACTGATTTCCGGTATTTGCCAAAAACTGATTGCTCGTATTTAAACTGCTATAAGTAACTTGTTGGGCTATAATATGTGAAACATATGTCAAATGCATCCCTCATGGATGACATAAAGTCATCTTGAGCCACAAACAACATTCGTGTAACAAGGTAGAAGCCGCAATCAGTTTTTGGCAGTGACTTTTATATAACCTTTATTTAAACAGTTAAAAAAAATCTCATTAACATTAAAAATGCCTTTTGTAAGAGTAAGTTGGCCAAGAGGACAGCAGAAATGGCAGCAAATATTACAATATTTCTGTAAAAATATTTTAAGTGGGGATAAAGGACCGGATTGGTTATAATGTAAGTACAATAGCAGAGAGTTGTAAAGATACTTGAAAAACAGATATTGTTTTAATTCTCTATATAACCCCTTTGTAAACCCTGTTCACCGAAGTCTATTTACGAACATACGTAAAGATATTACACATAAAAAATACACAGAAACATTGGAAATCACTTTTTGGCAGACAATCACTTTTTGGCACAACACGGGAAATGAAGCCTCATTTCCGGCGTGCAGCAGCGGCTTCGCCCAATTTAAAGTGGAAAAAAATATGAATATATAATCTTTTTATTGCACTTTTTGGGGCGGGACCATTTTTGGTCCCCAGGGCCGTAAAAGGATGCATTTTTAAGGGCCAGACAAGGGTTAATACAGGCATACAACGTGTTATGGAAAACATTAAACCCAGAAATCTAGGCGTAAATGGAAAATTGTAGTATTGAATTATAAGACTGATGAAAGAATATAATTGTCTTCCCTGCTATTCTCCTGTTCACACTCCAGTCCAGAAGGTGGGATAAATGCATCTGTAAGCTGATATGTCAAACGCCATCAACCCCCAAAGAAGAAGGGAGGAGGACAGCACTACTGTGGTAGTGGAGCAGTGTGTTTGCAGACATAGCTGCTGCTGAAGAAGCGGACTGAACCTAGAGAAGAGACAGAAGCTAAAGTATTGATCCCGTCAAGTTAGTGTGGATCTGATACCAATATTAACATCTGTGTCACTTCTATTGATGCTTGTATTGATCCGCCCAGTCTCAGTTGAAGCAGCAATGAGTTCAGTACAGTATCTGAGAGAGTTCATCAAGGAGAGACTAACTGCTGTTTATGAAGAAATCTTCTCAGAGGTTCAAAAAACCATCATCCAGTATGAGGAGGAGATCAACCGTCTACGCAGACAGGATATCAACCGGAAACCTGACAGAAACTCACACATCATAGGTATGGACATGTTTTTAACAATGTGCTGTTGAAGCTGAGATTCTTCAGTATGATTAGCTTTACTAGAATATGTTAAACTGGGTATCCTTTGCTCATCCCAATCGGTCGCAGCAGATGGCCCGGCCCCTCCCTGAGCCTGGTTCTGCCGGCGGTTTCTTCCTGTTAAAAGGGAGTTTTTCCTTCCTACTGTCGCCAAAGTGCTCACTCAAAGGGGGTCATATGATTTTTGGGTTTTTCTCTGTATTTGTTATTGTAGAATCCACTGTACAATATAAAGTGCCTTGAGGCGACTGTTGTTGTGATTTGGCGCTATATAAATAAATAAATTGAATTTATCAGTGCTGTAGTTCAATGTTCAGTGATGGACTATGTTGAACTGGTGCAGGTCGATGGTCACTGATAGGTTAGGTTTTAATACATTTTAATTCATTTATTTATTTCAATTTTTTCTCTAACAGATTCCAATGTTGAGTACATCAGGCATTAGTGTTTTAGATCATCTGTAAACACTGAGATTGTGCAGTAAAATATAGTTAGATGTCAGCGGAATACACATTTAACAAGTTGTTAACAGCCTTCTCTGAAGTTGAAGTGAAGTTTCATTTAAAAAAGGATTTTACACACTGTAACAGGGCAGCCCTTAGCGGCTGGAAACACAGTGAGACAGACCAAGGCAAGTGTAGTGGAACAAAGTATTTATTTGCTGTATGGCTCTCCTTACAACAATTAACTTGTCGAGCTTCTGCACAGCACAAAAAAAAAATCCACCCTCTAATGACAACTGGCAGCCTTAAATATGTTCAGCTGTCACAGACTTAACCATTATTCCACTCTCAGGTCAATTCTTAAATCCCAACCTTCCACCACAGTACACAATATATCAATAAGAATAAATAAATACATAAATACATTTTCACATTTACATATTAATAAATATTTCACACTTTAATGTTACCCCAAACCCAATATTATAAAAACCCAGAAACCCAAGCACAAAAAGATTCACCACACTCTCTTTACCAATGGTCTCTCCCGGAACCTTTAAATGGTGTCTGGACCCCAGGGGAAACATTTGCCCAAACACCTTGAAGAAGACACAGGCAAGAAAGGTGAGTAATCATTAACTTACAAACACTTATTTGCACCACTTTTATCCCTAGATTTCACACACACATTTGCCTTAGTTTTCCTTATTGGTAAACCTTAATCACAATCTCAATCACCATTCTTCTCTCCTGACAGACAACCACCACATTCCTTGACGAGGAACAGCTGTGCAGGATCTGAAACAAGGCCACCAACTGACCCTAAAATTCCCAATAAATAGTCAACAAATATTTAAACTTCTTGTGTGCAAATCCATGCTTAAAGTGCAATGCTCATAAATTGCTTGATAAGGTGCTTTTAATAACGTGAAAGGTGTGCTCTAAAGTGCTATACAGACAATACAATATAAATAAATACAGTAAGGGAGTCCTCTTCCTTACACACACTGATGTTTTCATGGTGGTCACATTGCATTTTAGTTTGGTGAACTTTGTGTCTTTGCTCACAGTGAGGATCCTTGCTGTGAGTGTGCACAACTATTTCCCTGAGCGTGCGTGTGCGTGGGGCTCGTAATGGGTCATATGATAGGCTGATCACCATTTCTTGGTTTTTGATTCATGCTTTTAAAAATATTAGTTTTTATATCACTGTTATGTTCCCCTGAGGGGTCTAGGTGGTGAGGGGGAAGTAACAAAAAGTGTCCGGGTGAGGAAAAAAGAGTTAAGGAGGCAAACGGGTTAAATTAAACAGTTTTATTAAAGTAGCTCAACTAAAAGAGCCGCTATCACCATTTAAGAAAACAAACAAAACTCAGGCGTTGGTCAATAAAGTAAAACATAAGCCAAAAAGAAAGAGCAGCTCACTAGCTGCAAACCACAATAACACAGCTCACTAGCGGCAAACACCACAAACTCTCAGCTCACTAGCTGTAACCACTCACATGGCACTCTGGCCCAGAGCTCACCTTCAGGAGGAGGCCCTGCTAGGGCCGTAACAATCACTAAATATAAAAAATATATAGTTTTTGTATCACACAATAGTGATTATTGTTCTTGTGTTTCTTTATTCCTCAAGACCTCCCAAAACAACATGACTGTAAGGAAGAGGAGGATCTGGATGAGCAGCAGGTCTGTAACCAGGAGAGGAACTCCAGTCTGGACCAAGAGGACCCAGAGACTCCGCAGATTAAAGAGGAAAAGGAGGAACTTGGCAGCAGTCAGAAGGGAGAGCAGCTTGGGCTGAAGCAGGAGGCTGAAGGCATTATTGTCTGGACTGATAAAAAGCAGCTCAGACTGCTGGAGACCATCTGGAAACCTGTGATAAAGTTACACAGAATAGGTATGTAAAACTATGTTGATTTAATAAAAGTGAATATAACTCACAGACAGCTCAGTGGACCAGTGGTTAGCACTGTTGCCTCACAGCAACAAGGTCCTGAGTTTGACTCTACCAAGTAGCCAAGCCTTTCTGTGTGGAGTTTGCATGTTCTCCCCTTGTTCACTATCCAGAGACATACGAACAGCCGGGTTAGGTTAGTTGGTGATTTTAAATTGCTCATAGGTGTGAATATGAGTGTGAATAGTTGTCTGTGTTTCTGTGTTGACCCTCCGACAGACTGATGAACTGTCAGAGAATTGAAGGTCAAAAAGTAATAAGCAACATGAATGAATCTCTTCAGCCTGATTTTCTGTTCTTTATTTAAACACATTTCCACCATTAACCTGTGCAAAACGGTGAAAATTAGTACGTAAAAATTCACCAGAATGAAAGACGTGAAACATCTGGGTTTCAAATTTCCACTCACTGGTCAGACCAAATCTACACAGAGACACAAAGTCAACAACACAAGTTTCATTTTGTTCTGTTATCAGTTTAAGTTAAAGAATTATGTTTCCTCTGCAGCATGGAAATGGTAAATTTGAACAGTTTACAGGTCTGGGTAATATGAATAAATATTTCTATTCTGTTTTGGAAAATATGGAATTCAGAGTTTCTAAAGTTAAATTTGTTAGACAAGAAGAGTGTTTTCATGGCATTTCAAGCACAGCCAAAACGGTTACTACTGTGTAAGAGAGCTCTTCCCCAGCATGCCTTCTTGTAACTGCGGCCAATTCAGACATCCACATTCATTTAACAAAAAACAACATCTATTTATTTTATATATCAAAGACATAAGAAGCTGAACTTTGAAATTTGCTAATAAGAGTGTCAGAACTAAACATTTGCATCAGTGCCCAAATAATTTGTCCCGTTTGTAGACTTTAATTTTAGTGGTATATGTGAGCAACAGGCTCACTATGTAGAGACCTGCTAATGGTTCAGACCAGTAAATATTTTCTCAAATGTTTGTTTTACTATCATCTTTTCCCCTTTGTGCATTCAGATGCCCTACAGCAGCATGCTTTTGAGGAAGAGGAGGTTCTTACAGACCAGCAGGTCTGTAACCAGGAGAGGAACTCCAGTCTGGACCAAGAGGACCCAGAGACTCCGCAGATTAAAGAGGAAAAGGAGGAACTTGGCAGCAGTCAGAAGGGAGAGCAGCTTGGGCTGAAGCAGGAGGCTGAAGGCATTATTGTCTGGACTGATAAAAAGCAGCTCAGACTGCTGGAGACCATCTGGAAACCTGTGATAAAGTTACACAGAATAGGTATGTAAAACTATGTTGATTTAATAAAAGTGAATATAACTCACAGACAGCTCAGTGGACCAGTGGTTAGCACTGTTGCCTCACAGCAACAAGGTCCTGAGTTTGACTCTACCAAGTAGCCAAGCCTTTCTGTGTGGAGTTTGCATGTTCTCCCCTTGTTCACTATCCAGAGACATACGAACAGCCGGGTTAGGTTAGTTGGTGATTTTAAATTGCTCATAGGTGTGAATATGAGCGTGAATAGTTGTCTGTGTTTCTGTGTTGACCCTCCGACAGACTGATGAACTGTCAGAGAATTGAAGGTCAAAAAGTAATAAGCAACATGAATGAATCTCTTCAGCCTGATTTTCTGTTCTTTATTTAAACACATTTCCACCATTAACCTGTGCAAAACGGTGAAAATTAGTACGTAAAAATTCACCAGAATGAAAGACGTGAAACATCTGGGTTTCAAATTTCCACTCACTGGTCAGACCAAATCTACACAGAGACACAAAGTCAACAACACAAGTTTCATTTTGTTCTGTTATCAGTTTAAGTTAAAGAATTATGTTTCCTCTGCAGCATGGAAATGGTAAATTTGAACAGTTTACAGGTCTGGGTAATATGAATAAATATTTCTATTCTGTTTTGGAAAATATGGAATTCAGAGTTTCTAAAGTTAAATTTGTTAGACAAGAAGAGTGTTTTCATGGCATTTCAAGCACAGCCAAAACGGTTACTACTGTGTAAGAGAGCTCTTCCCCAGCATGCCTTCTTGTAACTGCGGCCAATTCAGACATCCACATTCATTTAACAAAAAACAACATCTATTTATTTTATATATCAAAGACATAAGAAGCTGAACTTTGAAATTTGCTAATAAGAGTGTCAGAACTAAACATTTGCATCAGTGCCCAAATAATTTGTCCCGTTTGTAGACTTTAATTTTAGTGGTATATGTGAGCAACAGGCTCACTATGTAGAGACCTGCTAATGGTTCAGACCAGTAAATATTTTCTCAAATGTTTGTTTTACTATCATCTTTTCCCCTTTGTGCATTCAGATGCCCTACAGCAGCATGCTTTTGAGGAAGAGGAGGTTCTTACAGACCAGCAGGTCTGTAACCAGGAGAGGAACTCCAGTCTGAACCAGGAGAAACCAGAGAATCCACAGATTAAAGAGGAAAAGGAGGAACTTGGCAGCAGTCAGAAGGGAGAGCAGCTTGGGCTGAAGCAGGAGGCTGATACCTTCATGGTGACACCCGCTTATGAGGAAAGTGCCTACAGTAAACCAGAACCAAACAGTGAGCAGCTCCTTTCTCACAGCTCTCCTGAAGCAGAGACCCGAGATAATGAAAAAAGTCAGCATGTGGTCTCAGGAACTACTAGAAATACAGAGCTGAATGAGAGACGTCACAGTCAAAGAGTAGACAACCTTCCTGTGTCATCGAGTAAAAGTAGAACGGACACAAAGAACAAGTCTGTACAATGTGAAGTGTGTGGAAAAACTTTACAGGATGAATACAATATGATTACACATCTAAGAGTTCACACAGGTGAAAAGCCGTATTCCTGTAGCACCTGTGGGAAAAGATTTGCTGCCTCATCAACATTCAAAACACACATGAGAGTTCACACAGGTGAGAAGCCATATTCTTGTAGCACCTGTGAGAAAAGATTTGCTTCCTCATCAACATTCAAAAGACACAATAGAATTCACACAGGTGAGAAGCCGTATTCTTGTAGCACCTGTGAGAAAAGATTTGCTTCCTCATCAACATTCAAAAAACACATGAGAATTCACACAGGTGAAAAGCCGTATTCTTGTAGCACCTGTGAGAAAAGATTTGCTACCTCATCAACATTCAAAAGACACATGAGAATTCACACAGGTGAAAAGCCGTATTCTTGTGGCACCTGTGGGAAAACATTTGCTACTTCATTAGAAGTCAAAACACACACGAGAATTCACACAGGTGAGAAGCCGTATTCCTGTAGCACCTGTGGGAAAAGATTTGCTACCTCATCAACATTCAAAACACACATGAGAGTTCACACAGGTGAGAAGCCGTACCCTTGTAGTACCTGTGGGAAAAGATTTGCTACCTTATCAAAGGTCAAAACACACATGAGAATTCACACAGGTGAGAAGCCGTATTCCTGTAGCACCTGTGGGAAAAGATTTACTGACTTATCAACATTGAAAAAACACAAGAGAATTCACACAGGTGAGAAACCGTATTCTTGTAGCATCTGTGGGAAAAGTTTTGCTGACTTATCAACATTCAAAACACACATGAGAATTCACACAGGTGAGAAGCCATATTCTTGTAGCACCTGTGAGAAAAGATTTGCTTCCTCATCAACATTCAAAAGACACATGAGAGTTCACACAGGTGAAAAGCCGTATTCTTGTAGCACCTGTGAGAAAAGATTTTCTTCCTCATCAACATTCAAAAGACACATGAGAATTCACACAGGTGAAAAGCCGTATTCTTGTAGCACCTGTGAGAAAAGATTTGCTTCCTCATCAACATTCAAAAGACACATGAGAATTCACACAGGTGAAAAGCCGCATTCTCCAACAAATTTGCTGCATGTTGGACAACAGTTATGTTACACATATTGTAACAAACTAACCATGATTTAATCAATTAAATGGTCCTTTAGCGTGACTGTTGTTAAAATTCACTGGATTAATGTCAGAGTTCAGTCTTGATCCTGTGTATCCAGGTAGTTGTTGTTCTGAAGTGGTGATCAAAAAGTTGTGGAAATGGATCCATATAGATGAAAAACATTATCATCAGTGGTGAATTCAACATTTCAGTAACAATTAAAATAAAAATTGACTGGATTAATCTCAGAGTTCAACATTGATTAAATGAAATTAAAGTTTTAAACTTTACAGGCTTTATTTTCTCATCCACTTAATGAAAAATACAACTTTTGGTTTAGTCCTAGCTGAAACCATATAATCCAAATTTGATGCTCTCATTGGTTGAGTCAGTTTAATTGAAGCTAATAGTTGACTGTTGATTAAAGATAGTTTCAGCTATTGTCTGTTATCTGTTTCAGTGGTATTGATTAACCTTGGAATGGTGATTGTTTGGTTTTAATTAACAAAGGACCATCAGCACTTATCCAAACTGCATTTGTGTGAATAAAATAAATGACAACCAACATTCAAAAACACAAAAATGAGCACTTTTATTGATTTCATCATGTTCCTGTTTCCATCAGTTTATTCAACAAACTAGTTATAACAAGTTTATGATCTTACAATAAAGACACTTAAGTCATTTTCCTCAGCCTGTGCTTTTCTGGGTCAACTTCCTGTTTCATGTTTGACCCACTCACCTGTGTCACAGCAATAGAACATGAAAATTTAAGCTTTTTAACTTTTTTAGTAACGAATTTAACTCATCGGGCGAGGAAATAAACCCTGTGTAGCCTTAATTCAGCTTTTAACATGTTTAGTGTTACTAACAAAGAAAAGATCCACAGACATGATTTGGGCCGAAACAAAAGAAAAAGTCTTTTATGGGGCAGGCTCGTTGGAGACCAGGCGGGGCTCATTTAACCCTTCTGATTCACACCTTGATACCAGCTTGAAACCTGTGACCCTAAAAAACAAAGACAAGCTCAACGACTCTCAGGACCACACTAACCATAAAATTAAACAACAGTTTGTCCCATTTTTGGAAAACATCTTTTGCTTCTGGAGTAAAATAAAACAAATACTATAAAGATTAGTTTCATGTGGTTTGAGCGACTTCCTGTATCTGTCCTTGTGACAGCAGAGTTAGAGAAAGTGTGCAGCAGATTAGTTTGAGTTTCAAACACAATTTGTCTAAATGTTGAAAAAGCCTGAATATTTAAATACTGTTTAAGTCTTCTTTGATCTTTTATTTCACAGTCTGACTTACACTGCAGCTGCCATCTTGTTGCCCTCCAGGAAAAATATAATACATAAATTTGTATTACATGAACATTGCCAAGTCATTTACTGGCTAATAACTTATATTTATCAATTACATTTAGTACATTTAGGACCTCTGAAGGGTAACATCCTCTAGTGTCTCAAAAATGTTTTTACTTGCTGGTTTGACACAACCTGAGCTGTGATCTGATGAATGTTAACATTCAGTTCAACCTTTGTCCCATTTATCTACATTATATTTCATCCATATGCACAATGAAACAAATTGAGGAGTGAGGACCGGCACCTGTTTGAAAGAGACAAATGCACACAAACACACACAACAACGAACGAGAAACAAACACAGAGAGAGGACAAAGTGGTTATACAGAACTTGAGGACATTATCTACATGTAATTATCTACATAATTATAAATTTGTTGTGTTTTCTTTAACAATGTCAGAAGGAGAGAGGCACTGAGGCACCGTCTTCCGCCCCCCGACGCTCCTGCTGCGCCTCCTCCTTCTGACAGGAACTGCCTACAGAACAAGCATGAATGATGCCTGAGTGGACACACGCAACTCACAAGTTCCTGGCTCTGTCAGCTCCTCTGCAGAGGGTTTCCCTAAGAAGGTGGACCTAGCAGGGTCACCGGGGGACGGGGAGCTGTGCCTCACGGCCCTCACTTCGTCGGAGAAACCCTCATGCAGAGTTCAGAAACTTGTGTGTTGAGTATGTCGCTGTGAGCCTCCACCATTTAACTAGTGGGTGAAGCCTGAACTGTCTAGAGACAGACCAGACCAGCTGCACAACACAGACACTTCAAACCTGAGGACAAATCTGAGAGAACAGAAAAAGGAAAGGAAACTTAGCTTAGAACCATGCAGCGCTACAGGAGACGGCAGCACTGCAGAGGTGAGGACCGGCACCTGTTTGAAAGAGACAAATGCACACAAACACACACAACAACGAACGAGAAACAAACACAGAGAGAGGACAAAGTGGTTATACAGAACTTGAGGACATTATCTACATGTAATTATCTACATAATTATAAATTTGTTGTGTTTTCTTTAACAATGTCAGAAGGAGAGAGGCACTGAGGCACCGTCTTCCGCCCCCCGACGCTCCTGCTGCGCCTCCTCCTTCTGACAGGAACTGCCTACAGAACAAGCATGAATGATGCCTGAGTGGACACACGCAACTCACAAGTTCCTGGCTCTGTCAGCTCCTCTGCAGAGGGTTTCCCTAAGAAGGTGGACCTAGCAGGGTCACCGGGGGACGGGGAGCTGTGCCTCACGGCCCTCACTTCGTCGGAGAAACCCTCATGCAGAGTTCAGAAACTTGTGTGTTGAGTATGTCGCTGTGAGCCTCCACCATTTAACTAGTGGGTGAAGCCTGAACTGTCTAGAGACAGACCAGACCAGCTGCACAACGCAGACACTTCAAACCTGAGGACAAATCTGAGAGAACAGAAAAAGGAAAGGAAACTTAGCTTAGAACCATGCAGCGCTACAGGAGACGGCAGCACTGCAGAGGTGAGGACCGGCACCTGTTTGAAAGAGACAAATGCACACAAACACACACAACAACGAACGAGAAACAAACACAGAGAGAGGACAAAGTGGTTATACAGAACTTGAGGACATTATCTACATGTAATTATCTACATAATTATAAATTTGTTGTGTTTTCTTTAACAATGTCAGAAGGAGAGAGGCACTGAGGCACCGTCTTCCGCCCCCCGACGCTCCTGCTGCGCCTCCTCCTTCTGACAGGAACTGCCTACAGAACAAGCATGAATGATGCCTGAGTGGACACACACAACTCACAAGTTCCTGGCTCTGTCAGCTCCTCTGCAGAGGGTTTCCCTAAGAAGGTGGACCTAGCAGGGTCACCGGGGGACGGGGAGCTGTGCCTCACGGCCCTCACTTCGCCGGAGAAACCCTCATGCAGAGTTCAGAAACTTGTGTGTTGAGTATGTCGCTGTGAGCCTCCACCATTTAACTAGTGGGTGAAGCCTGAACTGTCTAGAGACAGACCAGACCAGCTGCACAACACAGACACTTCAAACCTGAGGACAAATCTGAGAGAACAGAAAAAGGAAAGGAAACTTAGCTTAGAACCATGCAGCGCTACAGGAGACGGCAGCACTGCAGAGGTGAGGACCGGCACCTGTTTGAAAGAGACAAATGCACGCAAACACACACAACAACGAACGAGAAACAAACACAGAGAGAGGACAAAGTGGTTATACAGAACTTGAGGACATTATCTACATGTAATTATCTACATAATTATAAATTTGTTGTGTTTTCTTTAACAATGTCAGAAGGAGAGAGGCACTGAGGCACCGTCTTCCGCCCCCCGACGCTCGTGCTGCGCCTCCTCCTTCTGACAGGAACTGCCTACAGAACAAGCATGAATGATGCCTGAGTGGACACACGCAACTCACAAGTTCCTGGCTCTGTCAGCTCCTCTGCAGAGGGTTTCCCTAAGAAGGTGGACCTAGCAGGGTCACCGGGGGACGGGGAGCTGTGCCTCACGGCCCTCACTTCGCCGGAGAAACCCTCATGCAGAGTTCAGAAACTTGTGTGTTGAGTATGTCGCTGTGAGCCTCCACCATTTAACTAGTGGGTGAAGCCTGAACTGTCTAGAGACAGACCAGACCAGCTGCACAACACAGACACTTCAAACCTGAGGACAAATCTGAGAGAACAGAAAAAGGAAAGGAAACTTAGCTTAGAACCATGCAGCGCTACAGGAGACGGCAGCACTGCAGAGGTGAGGACCGGCACCTGTTTGAAAGAGACAAATGCACACAAACACACACAACAACGAACGAGAAACAAACACAGAGAGAGGACAAAGTGGTTATACAGAACTTGAGGACATTATCTACATGTAATTATCTACATAATTATAAATTTGTTGTGTTTTCTTTAACAATGTCAGAAGGAGAGAGGCACTGAGGCACCGTCTTCCGCCCCCCGACGCTCCTGCTGCGCCTCCTCCTTCTGACAGGAACTGCCTACAGAACAAGCATGAATGATGCCTGAGTGGACACACGCAACTCACAAGTTCCTGGCTCTGTCAGCTCCTCTGCAGAGGGTTTCCCTAAGAAGGTGGACCTAGCAGGGTCACCGGGGGACGGGGAGCTGTGCCTCACGGCCCTCACTTCGCCGGAGAAACCCTCATGCAGAGTTCAGAAACTTGTGTGTTGAGTATGTCGCTGTGAGCCTCCACCATTTAACTAGTGGGTGAAGCCTGAACTGTCTAGAGACAGACCAGACCAGCTGCACAACACAGACACTTCAAACCTGAGGACAAATCTGAGAGAACAGAAAAAGGAAAGGAAACTTAGCTTAGAACCATGCAGCGCTACAGGAGACGGCAGCACTGCAGAGGTGAGGACCGGCACCTGTTTGAAAGAGACAAATGCACACAAACACACACAACAACGAACGAGAAACAAACACTGAGAGAGGACAAAGTGGTTATACAGAACTTGAGGACATTATCTACATGTAATTATCTACATAATTATAAATTTGTTGTGTTTTCTTTAACAATGTCAGAAGGAGAGAGGCACTGAGGCACCGTCTTCCGCCCCCCGACGCTCCTGCTGCGCCTCCTCCTTCTGACAGGAACTGCCTACAGAACAAGCATGAATGATGCCTGAGTGGACACACGCAACTCACAAGTTCCTGGCTCTGTCAGCTCCTCTGCAGAGGGTTTCCCTAAGAAGGTGGACCTAGCAGGGTCACCGGGGGACGGGGAGCTGTGCCTCACGGCCCTCACTTCGTCGGAGAAACCCTCATGCAGAGTTCAGAAACTTGTGTGTTGAGTATGTCGCTGTGAGCCTCCACCATTTAACTAGTGGGTGAAGCCTGAACTGTCTAGAGACAGACCAGACCAGCTGCACAACACAGACACTTCAAACCTGAGGACAAATCTGAGAGAACAGAAAAAGGAAAGGAAACTTAGCTTAGAACCATGCAGCGCTACAGGAGACGGCAGCACTGCAGAGGTGAGGACCGGCACCTGTTTGAAAGAGACAAATGCACACAAACACACACAACAACGAACGAGAAACAAACACAGAGAGAGGACAAAGTGGTTATACAGAACTTGAGGACATTATCTACATGTAATTATCTACATAATTATAAATTTGTTGTGTTTTCTTTAACAATGTCAGAAGGAGAGAGGCACTGAGGCACCGTCTTCCGCCCCCCGACGCTCCTGCTGCGCCTCCTCCTTCTGACAGGAACTGCCTACAGAACAAGCATGAATGATGCCTGAGTGGACACACACAACTCACAAGTTCCTGGCTCTGTCAGCTCCTCTGCAGAGGGTTTCCCTAAGAAGGTGGACCTAGCAGGGTCACCGGGGGACGGGGAGCTGTGCCTCACGGCCCTCACTTCGCCGGAGAAACCCTCATGCAGAGTTCAGAAACTTGTGTGTTGAGTATGTCGCTGTGAGCCTCCACCATTTAACTAGTGGGTGAAGCCTGAACTGTCTAGAGACAGACCAGACCAGCTGCACAACACAGACACTTCAAACCTGAGGACAAATCTGAGAGAACAGAAAAAGGAAAGGAAACTTAGCTTAGAACCATGCAGCGCTACAGGAGACGGCAGCACTGCAGAGGTGAGGACCGGCACCTGTTTGAAAGAGACAAATGCACGCAAACACACACAACAACGAACGAGAAACAAACACAGAGAGAGGACAAAGTGGTTATACAGAACTTGAGGACATTATCTACATGTAATTATCTACATAATTATAAATTTGTTGTGTTTTCTTTAACAATGTCAGAAGGAGAGAGGCACTGAGGCACCGTCTTCCGCCCCCCGACGCTCGTGCTGCGCCTCCTCCTTCTGACAGGAACTGCCTACAGAACAAGCATGAATGATGCCTGAGTGGACACACGCAACTCACAAGTTCCTGGCTCTGTCAGCTCCTCTGCAGAGGGTTTCCCTAAGAAGGTGGACCTAGCAGGGTCACCGGGGGACGGGGAGCTGTGCCTCACGGCCCTCACTTCGCCGGAGAAACCCTCATGCAGAGTTCAGAAACTTGTGTGTTGAGTATGTCGCTGTGAGCCTCCACCATTTAACTAGTGGGTGAAGCCTGAACTGTCTAGAGACAGACCAGACCAGCTGCACAACGCAGACACTTCAAACCTGAGGACAAATCTGAGAGAACAGAAAAAGGAAAGGAAACTTAGCTTAGAACCATGCAGCGCTACAGGAGACGGCAGCACTGCAGAGGTGAGGACCGGCACCTGTTTGAAAGAGACAAATGCACACAAACACACACAACAACGAACGAGAAACAAACACAGAGAGAGGACAAAGTGGTTATACAGAACTTGAGGACATTATCTACATGTAATTATCTACATAATTATAAATTTGTTGTGTTTTCTTTAACAATGTCAGAAGGAGAGAGGCACTGAGGCACCGTCTTCCGCCCCCCGACGCTCCTGCTGCGCCTCCTCCTTCTGACAGGAACTGCCTACAGAACAAGCATGAATGATGCCTGAGTGGACACACGCAACTCACAAGTTCCTGGCTCTGTCAGCTCCTCTGCAGAGGGTTTCCCTAAGAAGGTGGACCTAGCAGGGTCACCGGGGGACGGGGAGCTGTGCCTCACGGCCCTCACTTCGTCGGAGAAACCCTCATGCAGAGTTCAGAAACTTGTGTGTTGTGTATGTCGCTGTGAGCCTCCACCATTTAACTAGTGGGTGAAGCCTGAACTGTCTAGAGACAGACCAGACCAGCTGCACAACACAGACACTTCAAACCTGAGGACAAATCTGAGAGAACAGAAAAAGGAAAGGAAACTTAGCTTAGAACCATGCAGCGCTACAGGAGACGGCAGCACTGCAGAGGTGAGGACCGGCACCTGTTTGAAAGAGACAAATGCACACAAACACACACAACAACGAACGAGAAACAAACACTGAGAGAGGACAAAGTGGTTATACAGAACTTGAGGACATTATCTACATGTAATTATCTACATAATTATAAATTTGTTGTGTTTTCTTTAACAATGTCAGAAGGAGAGAGGCACTGAGGCACCGTCTTCCGCCCCCCGACGCTCCTGCTGCGCCTCCTCCTTCTGACAGGAACTGCCTACAGAACAAGCATGAATGATGCCTGAGTGGACACACACAACTCACAAGTTCCTGGCTCTGTCAGCTCCTCTGCAGAGGGTTTCCCTAAGAAGGTGGACCTAGCAGGGTCACCGGGGGACGGGGAGCTGTGCCTCACGGCCCTCACTTCGTCGGAGAAACCCTCATGCAGAGTTCAGAAACTTGTGTGTTGAGTATGTCGCTGTGAGCCTCCACCATTTAACTAGTGGGTGAAGCCTGAACTGTCTAGAGACAGACCAGACCAGCTGCACAACACAGACACTTCAAACCTGAGGACAAATCTGAGAGAACAGAAAAAGGAAAGGAAACTTAGCTTAGAACCATGCAGCGCTACAGGAGACGGCAGCACTGCAGAGGTGAGGACCGGCACCTGTTTGAAAGAGACAAATGCACACAAACACACACAACAACGAACGAGAAACAAACACAGAGAGAGGACAAAGTGGTTATACAGAACTTGAGGACATTATCTACATGTAATTATCTACATAATTATAAATTTGTTGTGTTTTCTTTAACAATGTCAGAAGGAGAGAGGCACTGAGGCACCGTCTTCCGCCCCCCGACGCTCCTGCTGCGCCTCCTCCTTCTGACAGGAACTGCCTACAGAACAAGCATGAATGATGCCTGAGTGGACACACGCAACTCACAAGTTCCTGGCTCTGTCAGCTCCTCTGCAGAGGGTTTCCCTAAGAAGGTGGACCTAGCAGGGTCACCGGGGGACGGGGAGCTGTGCCTCACGGCCCTCACTTCGTCGGAGAAACCCTCATGCAGAGTTCAGAAACTTGTGTGTTGAGTATGTCGCTGTGAGCCTCCACCATTTAACTAGTGGGTGAAGCCTGAACTGTCTAGAGACAGACCAGACCAGCTGCACAACACAGACACTTCAAACCTGAGGACAAATCTGAGAGAACAGAAAAAGGAAAGGAAACTTAGCTTAGAACCATGCAGCGCTACAGGAGACGGCAGCACTGCAGAGGTGAGGACCGGCACCTGTTTGAAAGAGACAAATGCACACAAACACACACAACAACGAACGAGAAACAAACACTGAGAGAGGACAAAGTGGTTATACAGAACTTGAGGACATTATCTACATGTAATTATCTACATAATTATAAATTTGTTGTGTTTTCTTTAACAATGTCAGAAGGAGAGAGGCACTGAGGCACCGTCTTCCGCCCCCCGACGCTCCTGCTGCGCCTCCTCCTTCTGACAGGAACTGCCTACAGAACAAGCATGAATGATGCCTGAGTGGACACACGCAACTCACAAGTTCCTGGCTCTGTCAGCTCCTCTGCAGAGGGTTTCCCTAAGAAGGTGGACCTAGCAGGGTCACCGGGGGACGGGGAGCTGTGCCTCACGGCCCTCACTTCGTCGGAGAAACCCTCATGCAGAGTTCAGAAACTTGTGTGCTGAGTATGTCGCTGTGAGCCTCCACCATTTAACTAGTGGGTGAAGCCTGAACTGTCTAGAGACAGACCAGACCAGCTGCACAACACAGACACTTCAAACCTGAGGACAAATCTGAGAGAACAGAAAAAGGAAAGGAAACTTAGCTTAGAACCATGCAGCGCTACAGGAGACGGCAGCACTGCAGAGGTCAGGACCGGCACCTGTTTGAAAGAGACAAATGCACACAAACACACACAACAACGAACGAGAAACAAACACAGAGAGAGGACAAAGTGGTTATACAGAACTTGAGGACATTATCTACATGTAATTATCTACATAATTATAAATTTGTTGTGTTTTCTTTAACAATGTCAGAAGGAGAGAGGCACTGAGGCACCGTCTTCCGCCCCCCGACGCTCCTGCTGCGCCTCCTCCTTCTGACAGGAACTGCCTACAGAACAAGCATGAATGATGCCTGAGTGGACACACGCAACTCACAAGTTCCTGGCTCTGTCAGCTCCTCTGCAGAGGGTTTCCCTAAGAAGGTGGACCTAGCAGGGTCACCGGGGGACGGGGAGCTGTGCCTCACGGCCCTCACTTCGCCGGAGAAACCCTCATGCAGAGTTCAGAAACTTGTGTGTTGAGTATGTCGCTGTGAGCCTCCACCATTTAACTAGTGGGTGAAGCCTGAACTGTCTAGAGACAGACCAGACCAGCTGCACAACACAGACACTTCAAACCTGAGGACAAATCTGAGAGAACAGAAAAAGGAAAGGAAACTTAGCTTAGAACCATGCAGCGCTACAGGAGACGGCAGCACTGCAGAGGTGAGGACCGGCACCTGTTTGAAAGAGACAAATGCACACAAACACACACAACAACGAACGAGAAACAAACACTGAGAGAGGACAAAGTGGTTATACAGAACTTGAGGACATTATCTACATGTAATTATCTACATAATTATAAATTTGTTGTGTTTTCTTTAACAATGTCAGAAGGAGAGAGGCACTGAGGCACCGTCTTCCGCCCCCCGACGCTCCTGCTGCGCCTCCTCCTTCTGACAGGAACTGCCTACAGAACAAGCATGAATGATGCCTGAGTGGACACACACAACTCACAAGTTCCTGGCTCTGTCAGCTCCTCTGCAGAGGGTTTCCCTAAGAAGGTGGACCTAGCAGGGTCACCGGGGGACGGGGAGCTGTGCCTCACGGCCCTCACTTCGCCGGAGAAACCCTCATGCAGAGTTCAGAAACTTGTGTGTTGAGTATGTCGCTGTGAGCCTCCACCATTTAACTAGTGGGTGAAGCCTGAACTGTCTAGAGACAGACCAGACCAGCTGCACAACACAGACACTTCAAACCTGAGGACAAATCTGAGAGAACAGAAAAAGGAAAGGAAACTTAGCTTAGAACCATGCAGCGCTACAGGAGACGGCAGCACTGCAGAGGTGAGGACCGGCACCTGTTTGAAAGAGACAAATGCACACAAACACACACAACAACGAACGAGAAACAAACACAGAGAGAGGACAAAGTGGTTATACAGAACTTGAGGACATTATCTACATGTAATTATCTACATAATTATAAATTTGTTGTGTTTTCTTTAACAATGTCAGAAGGAGAGAGGCACTGAGGCACCGTCTTCCGCCCCCCAACGCTCCTGCTGCGCCTCCTCCTTCTGACAGGAACTGCCTACAGAACAAGCATGAATGATGCCTGAGTGGACACACGCAACTCACAAGTTCCTGGCTCTGTCAGCTCCTCTGCAGAGGGTTTCCCTAAGAAGGTGGACCTAGCAGGGTCACCGGGGGACGGGGAGCTGTGCCTCACGGCCCTCACTTCGTCGGAGAAACCCTCATGCAGAGTTCAGAAACTTGTGTGTTGAGTATGTCGCTGTGAGCCTCCACCATTTAACTAGTGGGTGAAGCCTGAACTGTCTAGAGACAGACCAGACCAGCTGCACAACACAGACACTTCAAACCTGAGGACAAATCTGAGAGAACAGAAAAAGGAAAGGAAACTTAGCTTAGAACCATGCAGCGCTACAGGAGACGGCAGCACTGCAGAGGTGAGGACCGGCACCTGTTTGAAAGAGACAAATGCACACAAACACACACAACAACGAACGAGAAACAAACACTGAGAGAGGACAAAGTGGTTATACAGAACTTGAGGACATTATCTACATGTAATTATCTACATAATTATAAATTTGTTGTGTTTTCTTTAACAATGTCAGAAGGAGAGAGGCACTGAGGCACCGTCTTCCGCCCCCCGACGCTCCTGCTGCGCCTCCTCCTTCTGACAGGAACTGCCTACAGAACAAGCATGAATGATGCCTGAGTGGACACACACAACTCACAAGTTCCTGGCTCTGTCAGCTCCTCTGCAGAGGGTTTCCCTAAGAAGGTGGACCTAGCAGGGTCACCGGGGGACGGGGAGCTGTGCCTCACGGCCCTCACTTCGCCGGAGAAACCCTCATGCAGAGTTCAGAAACTTGTGTGTTGAGTATGTCGCTGTGAGCCTCCACCATTTAACTAGTGGGTGAAGCCTGAACTGTCTAGAGACAGACCAGACCAGCTGCACAACACAGACACTTCAAACCTGAGGACAAATCTGAGAGAACAGAAAAAGGAAAGGAAACTTAGCTTAGAACCATGCAGCGCTACAGGAGACGGCAGCACTGCAGAGGTCAGGACCGGCACCTGTTTGAAAGAGACAAATGCACACAAACACACACAACAACGAACGAGAAACAAACACAGAGAGAGGACAAAGTGGTTATACAGAACTTGAGGACATTATCTACATGTAATTATCTACATAATTATAAATTTGTTGTGTTTTCTTTAACAATGTCAGAAGGAGAGAGGCACTGAGGCACCGTCTTCCGCCCCCCGACGCTCCTGCTGCGCCTCCTCCTTCTGACAGGAACTGCCTACAGAACAAGCATGAATGATGCCTGAGTGGACACACGCAACTCACAAGTTCCTGGCTCTGTCAGCTCCTCTGCAGAGGGTTTCCCTAAGAAGGTGGACCTAGCAGGGTCACCGGGGGACGGGGAGCTGTGCCTCACGGCCCTCACTTCGCCGGAGAAACCCTCATGCAGAGTTCAGAAACTTGTGTGTTGAGTATGTCGCTGTGAGCCTCCACCATTTAACTAGTGGGTGAAGCCTGAACTGTCTAGAGACAGACCAGACCAGCTGCACAACGCAGACACTTCAAACCTGAGGACAAATCTGAGAGAACAGAAAAAGGAAAGGAAACTTAGCTTAGAACCATGCAGCGCTACAGGAGACGGCAGCACTGCAGAGGTGAGGACCGGCACCTGTTTGAAAGAGACAAATGCACACAAACACACACAACAACGAACGAGAAACAAACACTGAGAGAGGACAAAGTGGTTATACAGAACTTGAGGACATTATCTACATGTAATTATCTACATAATTATAAATTTGTTGTGTTTTCTTTAACAATGTCAGAAGGAGAGAGGCACTGAGGCACCGTCTTCCGCCCCCCGACGCTCCTGCTGCGCCTCCTCCTTCTGACAGGAACTGCCTACAGAACAAGCATGAATGATGCCTGAGTGGACACACGCAACTCACAAGTTCCTGGCTCTGTCAGCTCCTCTGCAGAGGGTTTCCCTAAGAAGGTGGACCTAGCAGGGTCACCGGGGGACGGGGAGCTGTGCCTCACGGCCCTCACTTCGTCGGAGAAACCCTCATGCAGAGTTCAGAAACTTGTGTGCTGAGTATGTCGCTGTGAGCCTCCACCATTTAACTAGTGGGTGAAGCCTGAACTGTCTAGAGACAGACCAGACCAGCTGCACAACACAGACACTTCAAACCTGAGGACAAATCTGAGAGAACAGAAAAAGGAAAGGAAACTTAGCTTAGAACCATGCAGCGCTACAGGAGACGGCAGCACTGCAGAGGTGAGGACCGGCACCTGTTTGAAAGAGACAAATGCACACAAACACACACAACAACGAACGAGAAACAAACACAGAGAGAGGACAAAGTGGTTATACAGAACTTGAGGACATTATCTACATGTAATTATCTACATAATTATAAATTTGTTGTGTTTTCTTTAACAATGTCAGAAGGAGAGAGGCACTGAGGCACCGTCTTCCGCCCCCCCGACGCTCCTGCTGCGCCTCCTCCTTCTGACAGGAACTGCCTACAGAACAAGCATGAATGATGCCTGAGTGGACACACGCAACTCACAAGTTCCTGGCTCTGTCAGCTCCTCTGCAGAGGGTTTCCCTAAGAAGGTGGACCTAGCAGGGTCACCGGGGGACGGGGAGCTGTGCCTCACGGCCCTCACTTCGCCGGAGAAACCCTCATGCAGAGTTCAGAAACTTGTGTGTTGAGTATGTCGCTGTGAGCCTCCACCATTTAACTAGTGGGTGAAGCCTGAACTGTCTAGAGACAGACCAGACCAGCTGCACAACACAGACACTTCAAACCTGAGGACAAATCTGAGAGAACAGAAAAAGGAAAGGAAACTTAGCTTAGAACCATGCAGCGCTACAGGAGACGGCAGCACTGCAGAGGTGAGGACCGGCACCTGTTTGAAAGAGACAAATGCACACAAACACACACAACAACGAACGAGAAACAAACACAGAGAGAGGACAAAGTGGTTATACAGAACTTGAGGACATTATCTACATGTAATTATCTACATAATTATAAATTTGTTGTGTTTTCTTTAACAATGTCAGAAGGAGAGAGGCACTGAGGCACCGTCTTCCGCCCCCCCGACGCTCCTGCTGCGCCTCCTCCTTCTGACAGGAACTGCCTACAGAACAAGCATGAATGATGCCTGAGTGGACACACGCAACTCACAAGTTCCTGGCTCTGTCAGCTCCTCTGCAGAGGGTTTCCCTAAGAAGGTGGACCTAGCAGGGTCACCGGGGGACGGGGAGCTGTGCCTCACGGCCCTCACTTCGTCGGAGAAACCCTCATGCAGAGTTCAGAAACTTGTGTGTTGAGTATGTCGCTGTGAGCCTCCACCATTTAACTAGTGGGTGAAGCCTGAACTGTCTAGAGACAGACCAGACCAGCTGCACAACACAGACACTTCAAACCTGAGGACAAATCTGAGAGAACAGAAAAAGGAAAGGAAACTTAGCTTAGAACCATGCAGCGCTACAGGAGACGGCAGCACTGCAGAGGTGAGGACCGGCACCTGTTTGAAAGAGACAAATGCACACAAACACACACAACAACGAACGAGAAACAAACACAGAGAGAGGACAAAGTGGTTATACAGAACTTGAGGACATTATCTACATGTAATTATCTACATAATTATAAATTTGTTGTGTTTTCTTTAACAATGTCAGAAGGAGAGAGGCACTGAGGCACCGTCTTCCGCCCCCCGACGCTCCTGCTGCGCCTCCTCCTTCTGACAGGAACTGCCTACAGAACAAGCATGAATGATGCCTGAGTGGACACACGCAACTCACAAGTTCCTGGCTCTGTCAGCTCCTCTGCAGAGGGTTTCCCTAAGAAGGTGGACCTAGCAGGGTCACCGGGGGACGGGGAGCTGTGCCTCACGGCCCTCACTTCGCCGGAGAAACCCTCATGCAGAGTTCAGAAACTTGTGTGTTGAGTATGTCGCTGTGAGCCTCCACCATTTAACTAGTGGGTGAAGCCTGAACTGTCTAGAGACAGACCAGACCAGCTGCACAACACAGACACTTCAAACCTGAGGACAAATCTGAGAGAACAGAAAAAGGAAAGGAAACTTAGCTTAGAACCATGCAGCGCTACAGGAGACGGCAGCACTGCAGAGGTGAGGACCGGCACCTGTTTGAAAGAGACAAATGCACACAAAAACACACAACAACGAACGAGAAACAAACACAGAGAGAGGACAAAGTGGTTATACAGAACTTGAGGACATTATCTACATGTAATTATCTACATAATTATAAATTTGTTGTGTTTTCTTTAACAATGTCAGAAGGAGAGAGGCACTGAGGCACCGTCTTCCGCCCCCCGACGCTCCTGCTGCGCCTCCTCATTCTGATAGGAACTGCCTACAGAACAAGCATGAATGATGCCTGAGTGGACACACGCAACTCACAAGTTCCTGGCTCTGTCAGCTCCTCTGCAGAGGGTTTCCCTAAGAAGGTGGACCTAGCAGGGTCACCGGGGGACGGGGAGCTGTGCCTCACGGCCCTCACTTCGCCGGAGAAACCCTCATGCAGAGTTCAGAAACTTGTGTGTTGAGTATGTCGCTGTGAGCCTCCACCATTTAACTAGTGGGTGAAGCCTGAACTGTCTAGAGACAGACCAGACCAGCTGCACAACACAGACACTTCAAACCTGAGGACAAATCTGAGAGAACAGAAAAAGGAAAGGAAACTTAGCTTAGAACCATGCAGCGCTACAGGAGACGGCAGCACTGCAGAGGTGAGGACCGGCACCTGTTTGAAAGAGACAAATGCACACAAACACACACAACAACGAACGAGAAACAAACACAGAGAGAGGACAAAGTGGTTATACAGAACTTGAGGACATTATCTACATGTAATTATCTACATAATTATAAATTTGTTGTGTTTTCTTTAACAATGTCAGAAGGAGAGAGGCACTGAGGCACCGTCTTCCGCCCCCCGATGCTCCTGCTGCGCCTCCTCCTTCTGACAGGAACTGCCTACAGAACAAGCATGAATGATGCCTGAGTGGACACACGCAACTCACAAGTTCCTGGCTCTGTCAGCTCCTCTGCAGAGGGTTTCCCTAAGAAGGTGGACCTAGCAGGGTCACCGGGGGACGGGGAGCTGTGCCTCACGGCCCTCACTTCGCCGGAGAAACCCTCATGCAGAGTTCAGAAACTTGTGTGTTGAGTATGTCGCTGTGAGCCTCCACCATTTAACTAGTGGGTGAAGCCTGAACTGTCTAGAGACAGACCAGACCAGCTGCACAACACAGACACTTCAAACCTGAGGACAAATCTGAGAGAACAGAAAAAGGAAAGGAAACTTAGCTTAGAACCATGCAGCGCTACAGGAGACGGCAGCACTGCAGAGGTGAGGACCGGCACCTGTTTGAAAGAGACAAATGCACACAAACACACACAACAACGAACGAGAAACAAACACAGAGAGAGGACAAAGTGGTTATACAGAACTTGAGGACATTATCTACATGTAATTATCTACATAATTATAAATTTGTTGTGTTTTCTTTAACAATGTCAGAAGGAGAGAGGCACTGAGGCACCGTCTTCCGCCCCCCGACGCTCCTGCTGCGCCTCCTCCTTCTGACAGGAACTGCCTACAGAACAAGCATGAATGATGCCTGAGTGGACACACGCAACTCACAAGTTCCTGGCTCTGTCAGCTCCTCTGCAGAGGGTTTCCCTAAGAAGGTGGACCTAGCAGGGTCACCGGGGGACGGGGAGCTGTGCCTCACGGCCCTCACTTCGTCGGAGAAACCCTCATGCAGAGTTCAGAAACTTGTGTGTTGAGTATGTCGCTGTGAGCCTCCACCATTTAACTAGTGGGTGAAGCCTGAACTGTCTAGAGACAGACCAGACCAGCTGCACAACGCAGACACTTCAAACCTGAGGACAAATCTGAGAGAACAGAAAAAGGAAAGGAAACTTAGCTTAGAACCATGCAGCGCTACAGGAGACGGCAGCACTGCAGAGGTCAGGACCGGCACCTGTTTGAAAGAGACAAATGCACACAAACACACACAACAACGAACGAGAAACAAACACAGAGAGAGGACAAAGTGGTTATACAGAACTTGAGGACATTATCTACATGTAATTATCTACATAATTATAAATTTGTTGTGTTTTCTTTAACAATGTCAGAAGGAGAGAGGCACTGAGGCACCGTCTTCCGCCCCCCGACGCTCCTGCTGCGCCTCCTCCTTCTGACAGGAACTGCCTACAGAACAAGCATGAATGATGCCTGAGTGGACACACGCAACTCACAAGTTCCTGGCTCTGTCAGCTCCTCTGCAGAGGGTTTCCCTAAGAAGGTGGACCTAGCAGGGTCACCGGGGGACGGGGAGCTGTGCCTCACGGCCCTCACTTCGTCGGAGAAACCCTCATGCAGAGTTCAGAAACTTGTGTGTTGAGTATGTCGCTGTGAGTCTCCACCATTTAACTAGTGGGTGAAGCCTGAACTGTCTAGAGACAGACCAGACCAGCTGCACAACACAGACACTTCAAACCTGAGGACAAATCTGAGAGAACAGAAAAAGGAAAGGAAACTTAGCTTAGAACCATGCAGCGCTACAGGAGACGGCAGCACTGCAGAGGTGAGGACCGGCACCTGTTTGAAAGAGACAAATGCACACAAACACACACAACAACGAACGAGAAACAAACACAGAGAGAGGACAAAGTGGTTATACAGAACTTGAGGACATTATCTACATGTAATTATCTACATAATTATAAATTTGTTGTGTTTTCTTTAACAATGTCAGAAGGAGAGAGGCACTGAGGCACCGTCTTCCGCCCCCCGACGCTCCTGCTGCGCCTCCTCCTTCTGACAGGAACTGCCTACAGAACAAGCATGAATGATGCCTGAGTGGACACACGCAACTCACAAGTTCCTGGCTCTGTCAGCTCCTCTGCAGAGGGTTTCCCTAAGAAGGTGGACCTAGCAGGGTCACCGGGGGACGGGGAGCTGTGCCTCACGGCCCTCACTTCGCCGGAGAAACCCTCATGCAGAGTTCAGAAACTTGTGTGTTGAGTATGTCGCTGTGAGCCTCCACCATTTAACTAGTGGGTGAAGCCTGAACTGTCTAGAGACAGACCAGACCAGCTGCACAACACAGACACTTCAAACCTGAGGACAAATCTGAGAGAACAGAAAAAGGAAAGGAAACTTAGCTTAGAACCATGCAGCGCTACAGGAGACGGCAGCACTGCAGAGGTGAGGACCGGCACCTGTTTGAAAGAGACAAATGCACACAAACACACACAACAACGAACGAGAAACAAACACTGAGAGAGGACAAAGTGGTTATACAGAACTTGAGGACATTATCTACATGTAATTATCTACATAATTATAAATTTGTTGTGTTTTCTTTAACAATGTCAGAAGGAGAGAGGCACTGAGGCACCGTCTTCCGCCCCCCGACGCTCCTGCTGCGCCTCCTCCTTCTGACAGGAACTGCCTACAGAACAAGCATGAATGATGCCTGAGTGGACACACGCAACTCACAAGTTCCTGGCTCTGTCAGCTCCTCTGCAGAGGGTTTCCCTAAGAAGGTGGACCTAGCAGGGTCACCGGGGGACGGGGAGCTGTGCCTCACGGCCCTCACTTCGTCGGAGAAACCCTCATGCAGAGTTCAGAAACTTGTGTGTTGAGTATGTCGCTGTGAGCCTCCACCATTTAACTAGTGGGTGAAGCCTGAACTGTCTAGAGACAGACCAGACCAGCTGCACAACACAGACACTTCAAACCTGAGGACAAATCTGAGAGAACAGAAAAAGGAAAGGAAACTTAGCTTAGAACCATGCAGCGCTACAGGAGACGGCAGCACTGCAGAGGTGAGGACCGGCACCTGTTTGAAAGAGACAAATGCACACAAACACACACAACAACGAACGAGAAACAAACACAGAGAGAGGACAAAGTGGTTATACAGAACTTGAGGACATTATCTACATGTAATTATCTACATAATTATAAATTTGTTGTGTTTTCTTTAACAATGTCAGAAGGAGAGAGGCACTGAGGCACCGTCTTCCGCCCCCCGACGCTCCTGCTGCGCCTCCTCCTTCTGACAGGAACTGCCTACAGAACAAGCATGAATGATGCCTGAGTGGACACACACAACTCACAAGTTCCTGGCTCTGTCAGCTCCTCTGCAGAGGGTTTCCCTAAGAAGGTGGACCTAGCAGGGTCACCGGGGGACGGGGAGCTGTGCCTCACGGCCCTCACTTCGCCGGAGAAACCCTCATGCAGAGTTCAGAAACTTGTGTGTTGAGTATGTCGCTGTGAGCCTCCACCATTTAACTAGTGGGTGAAGCCTGAACTGTCTAGAGACAGACCAGACCAGCTGCACAACACAGACACTTCAAACCTGAGGACAAATCTGAGAGAACAGAAAAAGGAAAGGAAACTTAGCTTAGAACCATGCAGCGCTACAGGAGACGGCAGCACTGCAGAGGTGAGGACCGGCACCTGTTTGAAAGAGACAAATGCACACAAACACACACAACAACGAACGAGAAACAAACACAGAGAGAGGACAAAGTGGTTATACAGAACTTGAGGACATTATCTACATGTAATTATCTACATAATTATAAATTTGTTGTGTTTTCTTTAACAATGTCAGAAGGAGAGAGGCACTGAGGCACCGTCTTCCGCCCCCCGACGCTCGTGCTGCGCCTCCTCCTTCTGACAGGAACTGCCTACAGAACAAGCATGAATGATGCCTGAGTGGACACACGCAACTCACAAGTTCCTGGCTCTGTCAGCTCCTCTGCAGAGGGTTTCCCTAAGAAGGTGGACCTAGCAGGGTCACCGGGGGACGGGGAGCTGTGCCTCACGGCCCTCACTTCGCCGGAGAAACCCTCATGCAGAGTTCAGAAACTTGTGTGTTGAGTATGTCGCTGTGAGCCTCCACCATTTAACTAGTGGGTGAAGCCTGAACTGTCTAGAGACAGACCAGACCAGCTGCACAACACAGACACTTCAAACCTGAGGACAAATCTGAGAGAACAGAAAAAGGAAAGGAAACTTAGCTTAGAACCATGCAGCGCTACAGGAGACGGCAGCACTGCAGAGGTGAGGACCGGCACCTGTTTGAAAGAGACAAATGCACACAAACACACACAACAACGAACGAGAAACAAACACTGAGAGAGGACAAAGTGGTTATACAGAACTTGAGGACATTATCTACATGTAATTATCTACATAATTATAAATTTGTTGTGTTTTCTTTAACAATGTCAGAAGGAGAGAGGCACTGAGGCACCGTCTTCCGCCCCCCGACGCTCCTGCTGCGCCTCCTCCTTCTGACAGGAACTGCCTACAGAACAAGCATGAATGATGCCTGAGTGGACACACACAACTCACAAGTTCCTGGCTCTGTCAGCTCCTCTGCAGAGGGTTTCCCTAAGAAGGTGGACCTAGCAGGGTCACCGGGGGACGGGGAGCTGTGCCTCACGGCCCTCACTTCGCCGGAGAAACCCTCATGCAGAGTTCAGAAACTTGTGTGTTGAGTATGTCGCTGTGAGCCTCCACCATTTAACTAGTGGGTGAAGCCTGAACTGTCTAGAGACAGACCAGACCAGCTGCACAACACAGACACTTCAAACCTGAGGACAAATCTGAGAGAACAGAAAAAGGAAAGGAAACTTAGCTTAGAACCATGCAGCGCTACAGGAGACGGCAGCACTGCAGAGGTGAGGACCGGCACCTGTTTGAAAGAGACAAATGCACACAAACACACACAACAACGAACGAGAAACAAACACAGAGAGAGGACAAAGTGGTTATACAGAACTTGAGGACATTATCTACATGTAATTATCTACATAATTATAAATTTGTTGTGTTTTCTTTAACAATGTCAGAAGGAGAGAGGCACTGAGGCACCGTCTTCCGCCCCCCGACGCTCCTGCTGCGCCTCCTCATTCTGATAGGAACTGCCTACAGAACAAGCATGAATGATGCCTGAGTGGACACACGCAACTCACAAGTTCCTGGCTCTGTCAGCTCCTCTGCAGAGGGTTTCCCTAAGAAGGTGGACCTAGCAGGGTCACCGGGGGACGGGGAGCTGTGCCTCACGGCCCTCACTTCGCCGGAGAAACCCTCATGCAGAGTTCAGAAACTTGTGTGTTGAGTATGTCGCTGTGAGCCTCCACCATTTAACTAGTGGGTGAAGCCTGAACTGTCTAGAGACAGACCAGACCAGCTGCACAACACAGACACTTCAAACCTGAGGACAAATCTGAGAGAACAGAAAAAGGAAAGGAAACTTAGCTTAGAACCATGCAGCGCTACAGGAGACGGCAGCACTGCAGAGGTGAGGACCGGCACCTGTTTGAAAGAGACAAATGCACACAAACACACACAACAACGAACGAGAAACAAACACAGAGAGAGGACAAAGTGGTTATACAGAACTTGAGGACATTATCTACATGTAATTATCTACATAATTATAAATTTGTTGTGTTTTCTTTAACAATGTCAGAAGGAGAGAGGCACTGAGGCACCGTCTTCCGCCCCCCGACGCTCCTGCTGCGCCTCCTCCTTCTGACAGGAACTGCCTACAGAACAAGCATGAATGATGCCTGAGTGGACACACGCAACTCACAAGTTCCTGGCTCTGTCAGCTCCTCTGCAGAGGGTTTCCCTAAGAAGGTGGACCTAGCAGGGTCACCGGGGGACGGGGAGCTGTGCCTCACGGCCCTCACTTCGCCGGAGAAACCCTCATGCAGAGTTCAGAAACTTGTGTGTTGAGTATGTCGCTGTGAGCCTCCACCATTTAACTAGTGGGTGAAGCCTGAACTGTCTAGAGACAGACCAGACCAGCTGCACAACACAGACACTTCAAACCTGAGGAAAAATCTGAGAGAACAGAAAAAGGAAAGGAAACTTAGCTTAGAACCATGCAGCGCTACAGGAGACGGCAGCACTGCAGAGGTGAGGACCGGCACCTGTTTGAAAGAGACAAATGCACACAAAAACACACAACAACGAACGAGAAACAAACACAGAGAGAGGAAAAAGTGGTTATACAGAACTTGAGGACATTATCTACATGTAATTATCTACATAATTATAAATTTGTTGTGTTTTCTTTAACAATGTCAGAAGGAGAGAGGCACTGAGGCACCGTCTTCCGCCCCCCGACGCTCCTGCTGCGCCTCCTCCTTCTGACAGGAACTGCCTACAGAACAAGCATGAATGATGCCTGAGTGGACACACGCAACTCACAAGTTCCTGGCTCTGTCAGCTCCTCTGCAGAGGGTTTCCCTAAGAAGGTGGACCTAGCAGGGTCACCGGGGGACGGGGAGCTGTGCCTCACGGCCCTCACTTCGCCGGAGAAACCCTCATGCAGAGTTCAGAAACTTGTGTGTTGAGTATGTCGCTGTGAGCCTCCACCATTTAACTAGTGGGTGAAGCCTGAACTGTCTAGAGACAGACCAGACCAGCTGCACAACACAGACACTTCAAACCTGAGGACAAATCTGAGAGAACAGAAAAAGGAAAGGAAACTTAGCTTAGAACCATGCAGCGCTACAGGAGACGGCAGCACTGCAGAGGTGAGGACCGGCACCTGTTTGAAAGAGACAAATGCACACAAACACACACAACAACGAACGAGAAACAAACACAGAGAGAGGACAAAGTGGTTATACAGAACTTGAGGACATTATCTACATGTAATTATCTACATAATTATAAATTTGTTGTGTTTTCTTTAACAATGTCAGAAGGAGAGAGGCACTGAGGCACCGTCTTCCGCCCCCCGACGCTCCTGCTGCGCCTCCTCCTTCTGACAGGAACTGCCTACAGAACAAGCATGAATGATGCCTGAGTGGACACACGCAACTCACAAGTTCCTGGCTCTGTCAGCTCCTCTGCAGAGGGTTTCCCTAAGAAGGTGGACCTAGCAGGGTCACCGGGGGACGGGGAGCTGTGCCTCACGGCCCTCACTTCGCCGGAGAAACCCTCATGCAGAGTTCAGAAACTTGTGTGTTGAGTATGTCGCTGTGAGCCTCCACCATTTAACTAGTGGGTGAAGCCTGAACTGTCTAGAGACAGACCAGACCAGCTGCACAACACAGACACTTCAAACCTGAGGAAAAATCTGAGAGAACAGAAAAAGGAAAGGAAACTTAGCTTAGAACCATGCAGCGCTACAGGAGACGGCAGCACTGCAGAGGTGAGGACCGGCACCTGTTTGAAAGAGACAAATGCACACAAAAACACACAACAACGAACGAGAAACAAACACAGAGAGAGGAAAAAGTGGTTATACAGAACTTGAGGACATTATCTACATGTAATTATCTACATAATTATAAATTTGTTGTGTTTTCTTTAACAATGTCAGAAGGAGAGAGGCACTGAGGCACCGTCTTCCGCCCCCCGACGCTCCTGCTGCGCCTCCTCCTTCTGACAGGAACTGCCTACAGAACAAGCATGAATGATGCCTGAGTGGACACACACAACTCACAAGTTCCTGGCTCTGTCAGCTCCTCTGCAGAGGGTTTCCCTAAGAAGGTGGACCTAGCAGGGTCACCGGGGGACGGGGAGCTGTGCCTCACGGCCCTCACTTCGCCGGAGAAACCCTCATGCAGAGTTCAGAAACTTGTGTGTTGAGTATGTCGCTGTGAGCCTCCACCATTTAACTAGTGGGTGAAGCCTGAACTGTCTAGAGACAGACCAGACCAGCTGCACAACGCAGACACTTCAAACCTGAGGACAAATCTGAGAGAACAGAAAAAGGAAAGGAAACTTAGCTTAGAACCATGCAGCGCTACAGGAGACGGCAGCACTGCAGAGGTGAGGACCGGCACCTGTTTGAAAGAGACAAATGCACACAAACACACACAACAACGAACGAGAAACAAACACAGAGAGAGGAAAAAGTGGTTATACAGAACTTGAGGACATTATCTACATGTAATTATCTACATAATTATAAATTTGTTGTGTTTTCTTTAACAATGTCAGAAGGAGAGAGGCACTGAGGCACCGTCTTCCGCCCCCCGACGCTCCTGCTGCGCCTCCTCCTTCTGACAGGAACTGCCTACAGAACAAGCATGAATGATGCCTGAGTGGACACACGCAACTCACAAGTTCCTGGCTCTGTCAGCTCCTCTGCAGAGGGTTTCCCTAAGAAGGTGGACCTAGCAGGGTCACCGGGGGACGGGGAGCTGTGCCTCACGGCCCTCACTTCGCCGGAGAAACCCTCATGCAGAGTTCAGAAACTTGTGTGTTGAGTATGTCGCTGTGAGCCTCCACCATTTAACTAGTGGGTGAAGCCTGAACTGTCTAGAGACAGACCAGACCAGCTGCACAACACAGACACTTCAAACCTGAGGACAAATCTGAGAGAACAGAAAAAGGAAAGGAAACTTAGCTTAGAACCATGCAGCGCTACAGGAGACGGCAGCACTGCAGAGGTGAGGACCGGCACCTGTTTGAAAGAGACAAATGCACACAAACACACACAACAACGAACGAGAAACAAACACAGAGAGAGGAAAAAGTGGTTATACAGAACTTGAGGACATTATCTACATGTAATTATCTACATAATTATAAATTTGTTGTGTTTTCTTTAACAATGTCAGAAGGAGAGAGGCACTGAGGCACCGTCTTCCGCCCCCCGACGCTCCTGCTGCGCCTCCTCCTTCTGACAGGAACTGCCTACAGAACAAGCATGAATGATGCCTGAGTGGACACACGCAACTCACAAGTTCCTGGCTCTGTCAGCTCCTCTGCAGAGGGTTTCCCTAAGAAGGTGGACCTAGCAGGGTCACCGGGGGACGGGGAGCTGTGCCTCACGGCCCTCACTTCGCCGGAGAAACCCTCATGCAGAGTTCAGAAACTTGTGTGTTGAGTATGTCGCTGTGAGCCTCCACCATTTAACTAGTGGGTGAAGCCTGAACTGTCTAGAGACAGACCAGACCAGCTGCACAACGCAGACACTTCAAACCTGAGGACAAATCTGAGAGAACAGAAAAAGGAAAGGAAACTTAGCTTAGAACCATGCAGCGCTACAGGAGACGGCAGCACTGCAGAGGTGAGGACCGGCACCTGTTTGAAAGAGACAAATGCACACAAACACACACAACAACGAACGAGAAACAAACACAGAGAGAGGAAAAAGTGGTTATACAGAACTTGAGGACATTATCTACATGTAATTATCTACATAATTATAAATTTGTTGTGTTTTCTTTAACAATGTCAGAAGGAGAGAGGCACTGAGGCACCGTCTTCCGCCCCCCGACGCTCCTGCTGCGCCTCCTCCTTCTGACAGGAACTGCCTACAGAACAAGCATGAATGATGCCTGAGTGGACACACACAACTCACAAGTTCCTGGCTCTGTCAGCTCCTCTGCAGAGGGTTTCCCTAAGAAGGTGGACCTAGCAGGGTCACCGGGGGACAGGGAGCTGTGCCTCACGGCCCTCACTTCGTCGGAGAAACCCTCATGCAGAGTTCAGAAACTTGTGTGTTGAGTATGTCGCTGTGAGCCTCCACCATTTAACTAGTGGGTGAAGCCTGAACTGTCTAGAGACAGACCAGACCAGCTGCACAACACAGACACTTCAAACCTGAGGACAAATCTGAGAGAACAGAAAAAGGAAAGGAAACTTAGCTTAGAACCATGCAGCGCTACAGGAGACGGCAGCACTGCAGAGGTGAGGACCGGCACCTGTTTGAAAGAGACAAATGCACACAAACACACACAACAACGAACGAGAAACAAACACAGAGAGAGGACAAAGTGGTTATACAGAACTTGAGGACATTATCTACATGTAATTATCTACATAATTATAAATTTGTTGTGTTTTCTTTAACAATGTCAGAAGGAGAGAGGCACTGAGGCACCGTCTTCCGCCCCCCGACGCTCCTGCTGCGCCTCCTCCTTCTGACAGGAACTGCCTACAGAACAAGCATGAATGATGCCTGAGTGGACACACGCAACTCACAAGTTCCTGGCTCTGTCAGCTCCTCTGCAGAGGGTTTCCCTAAGAAGGTGGACCTAGCAGGGTCACCGGGGGACGGGGAGCTGTGCCTCACGGCCCTCACTTCGCCGGAGAAACCCTCATGCAGAGTTCAGAAACTTGTGTGTTGAGTATGTCGCTGTGAGCCTCCACCATTTAACTAGTGGGTGAAGCCTGAACTGTCTAGAGACAGACCAGACCAGCTGCACAACGCAGACACTTCAAACCTGAGGACAAATCTGAGAGAACAGAAAAAGGAAAGGAAACTTAGCTTAGAACCATGCAGCGCTACAGGAGACGGCAGCACTGCAGAGGTGAGGACCGGCACCTGTTTGAAAGAGACAAATGCACACAAACACACACAACAACGAACGAGAAACAAACACAGAGAGAGGACAAAGTGGTTATACAGAACTTGAGGACATTATCTACATGTAATTATCTACATAATTATAAATTTGTTGTGTTTTCTTTAACAATGTCAGAAGGAGAGAGGCACTGAGGCACCGTCTTCCGCCCCCCGACGCTCCTGCTGCGCCTCCTCCTTCTGACAGGAACTGCCTACAGAACAAGCATGAATGATGCCTGAGTGGACACACGCAACTCACAAGTTCCTGGCTCTGTCAGCTCCTCTGCAGAGGGTTTCCCTAAGAAGGTGGACCTAGCAGGGTCACCGGGGGACGGGGAGCTGTGCCTCACGGCCCTCACTTCGCCGGAGAAACCCTCATGCAGAGTTCAGAAACTTGTGTGTTGAGTATGTCGCTGTGAGCCTCCACCATTTAACTAGTGGGTGAAGCCTGAACTGTCTAGAGACAGACCAGACCAGCTGCACAACACAGACACTTCAAACCTGAGGACAAATCTGAGAGAACAGAAAAAGGAAAGGAAACTTAGCTTAGAACCATGCAGCGCTACAGGAGACGGCAGCACTGCAGAGGTGAGGACCGGCACCTGTTTGAAAGAGACAAATGCACACAAACACACACAACAACGAACGAGAAACAAACACAGAGAGAGGAAAAAGTGGTTATACAGAACTTGAGGACATTATCTACATGTAATTATCTACATAATTATAAATTTGTTGTGTTTTCTTTAACAATGTCAGAAGGAGAGAGGCACTGAAGCACCGTCTTCCGCCCCCCGACGCTCCTGCTGCGCCTCCTCCTTCTGACAGGAACTGCCTACAGAACAAGCATGAATGATGCCTGAGTGGACACACGCAACTCACAAGTTCCTGGCTCTGTCAGCTCCTCTGCAGAGGGTTTCCCTAAGAAGGTGGACCTAGCAGGGTCACCGGGGGACGGGGAGCTGTGCCTCACGGCCCTCACTTCGCCGGAGAAACCCTCATGCAGAGTTCAGAAACTTGTGTGTTGAGTATGTCGCTGTGAGCCTCCACCATTTAACTAGTGGGTGAAGCCTGAACTGTCTAGAGACAGACCAGACCAGCTGCACAACGCAGACACTTCAAACCTGAGGACAAATCTGAGAGAACAGAAAAAGGAAAGGAAACTTAGCTTAGAACCATGCAGCGCTACAGGAGACGGCAGCACTGCAGAGGTGAGGACCGGCACCTGTTTGAAAGAGACAAATGCACACAAACACACACAACAACGAACGAGAAACAAACACAGAGAGAGGACAAAGTGGTTATACAGAACTTGAGGACATTATCTACATGTAATTATCTACATAATTATAAATTTGTTGTGTTTTCTTTAACAATGTCAGAAGGAGAGAGGCACTGAGGCACCGTCTTCCGCCCCCCGACGCTCCTGCTGCGCCTCCTCCTTCTGACAGGAACTGCCTACAGAACAAGCATGAATGATGCCTGAGTGGACACACGCAACTCACAAGTTCCTGGCTCTGTCAGCTCCTCTGCAGAGGGTTTCCCTAAGAAGGTGGACCTAGCAGGGTCACCGGGGGACGGGGAGCTGTGCCTCACGGCCCTCACTTCGCCGGAGAAACCCTCATGCAGAGTTCAGAAACTTGTGTGTTGAGTATGTCGCTGTGAGCCTCCACCATTTAACTAGTGGGTGAAGCCTGAACTGTCTAGAGACAGACCAGACCAGCTGCACAACGCAGACACTTCAAACCTGAGGACAAATCTGAGAGAACAGAAAAAGGAAAGGAAACTTAGCTTAGAACCATGCAGCGCTACAGGAGACGGCAGCACTGCAGAGGTGAGGACCGGCACCTGTTTGAAAGAGACAAATGCACACAAACACACACAACAACGAACGAGAAACAAACACAGAGAGAGGAAAAAGTGGTTATACAGAACTTGAGGACATTATCTACATGTAATTATCTACATAATTATAAATTTGTTGTGTTTTCTTTAACAATGTCAGAAGGAGAGAGGCACTGAGGCACCGTCTTCCGCCCCCCGACGCTCCTGCTGCGCCTCCTCCTTCTGACAGGAACTGCCTACAGAACAAGCATGAATGATGCCTGAGTGGACACACACAACTCACAAGTTCCTGGCTCTGTCAGCTCCTCTGCAGAGGGTTTCCCTAAGAAGGTGGACCTAGCAGGGTCACCGGGGGACAGGGAGCTGTGCCTCACGGCCCTCACTTCGTCGGAGAAACCCTCATGCAGAGTTCAGAAACTTGTGTGTTGAGTATGTCGCTGTGAGCCTCCACCATTTAACTAGTGGGTGAAGCCTGAACTGTCTAGAGACAGACCAGACCAGCTGCACAACACAGACACTTCAAACCTGAGGACAAATCTGAGAGAACAGAAAAAGGAAAGGAAACTTAGCTTAGAACCATGCAGCGCTACAGGAGACGGCAGCACTGCAGAGGTGAGGACCGGCACCTGTTTGAAAGAGACAAATGCACACAAACACACACAACAACGAACGAGAAACAAACACAGAGAGAGGACAAAGTGGTTATACAGAACTTGAGGACATTATCTACATGTAATTATCTACATAATTATAAATTTGTTGTGTTTTCTTTAACAATGTCAGAAGGAGAGAGGCACTGAGGCACCGTCTTCCGCCCCCCGACGCTCCTGCTGCGCCTCCTCCTTCTGACAGGAACTGCCTACAGAACAAGCATGAATGATGCCTGAGTGGACACACGCAACTCACAAGTTCCTGGCTCTGTCAGCTCCTCTGCAGAGGGTTTCCCTAAGAAGGTGGACCTAGCAGGGTCACCGGGGGACGGGGAGCTGTGCCTCACGGCCCTCACTTCGCCGGAGAAACCCTCATGCAGAGTTCAGAAACTTGTGTGTTGAGTATGTCGCTGTGAGCCTCCACCATTTAACTAGTGGGTGAAGCCTGAACTGTCTAGAGACAGACCAGACCACCTGCACAACGCAGACACTTCAAACCTGAGGACAAATCTGAGAGAACAGAAAAAGGAAAGGAAACTTAGCTTAGAACCATGCAGCGCTACAGGAGACGGCAGCACTGCAGAGGTGAGGACCGGCACCTGTTTGAAAGAGACAAATGCACACAAACACACACAACAACGAACGAGAAACAAACACAGAGAGAGGACAAAGTGGTTATACAGAACTTGAGGACATTATCTACATGTAATTATCTACATAATTATAAATTTGTTGTGTTTTCTTTAACAATGTCAGAAGGAGAGAGGCACTGAGGCACCGTCTTCCGCCCCCCGACGCTCCTGCTGCGCCTCCTCCTTCTGACAGGAACTGCCTACAGAACAAGCATGAATGATGCCTGAGTGGACACACGCAACTCACAAGTTCCTGGCTCTGTCAGCTCCTCTGCAGAGGGTTTCCCTAAGAAGGTGGACCTAGCAGGGTCACCGGGGGACGGGGAGCTGTGCCTCACGGCCCTCACTTCGCCGGAGAAACCCTCATGCAGAGTTCAGAAACTTGTGTGTTGAGTATGTCGCTGTGAGCCTCCACCATTTAACTAGTGGGTGAAGCCTGAACTGTCTAGAGACAGACCAGACCAGCTGCACAACACAGACACTTCAAACCTGAGGACAAATCTGAGAGAACAGAAAAAGGAAAGGAAACTTAGCTTAGAACCATGCAGCGCTACAGGAGACGGCAGCACTGCAGAGGTGAGGACCGGCACCTGTTTGAAAGAGACAAATGCACACAAACACACACAACAACGAACGAGAAACAAACACAGAGAGAGGACAAAGTGGTTATACAGAACTTGAGGACATTATCTACATGTAATTATCTACATAATTATAAATTTGTTGTGTTTTCTTTAACAATGTCAGAAGGAGAGAGGCACTGAGGCACCGTCTTCCGCCCCCCGACGCTCCTGCTGCGCCTCCTCCTTCTGACAGGAACTGCCTACAGAACAAGCATGAATGATGCCTGAGTGGACACACGCAACTCACAAGTTCCTGGCTCTGTCAGCTCCTCTGCAGAGGGTTTCCCTAAGAAGGTGGACCTAGCAGGGTCACCGGGGGACGGGGAGCTGTGCCTCACGGCCCTCACTTCGTCGGAGAAACCCTCATGCAGAGTTCAGAAACTTGTGTGTTGAGTATGTCGCTGTGAGTCTCCACCATTTAACTAGTGGGTGAAGCCTGAACTGTCTAGAGACAGACCAGACCAGCTGCACAACACAGACACTTCAAACCTGAGGACAAATCTGAGAGAACAGAAAAAGGAAAGGAAACTTAGCTTAGAACCATGCAGCGCTACAGGAGACGGCAGCACTGCAGAGGTGAGGACCGGCACCTGTTTGAAAGAGACAAATGCACACAAACACACACAACAACGAACGAGAAACAAACACAGAGAGAGGACAAAGTGGTTATACAGAACTTGAGGACATTATCTACATGTAATTATCTACATAATTATAAATTTGTTGTGTTTTCTTTAACAATGTCAGAAGGAGAGAGGCACTGAGGCACCGTCTTCCGCCCCCCGACGCTCCTGCTGCGCCTCCTCCTTCTGACAGGAACTGCCTACAGAACAAGCATGAATGATGCCTGAGTGGACACACGCAACTCACAAGTTCCTGGCTCTGTCAGCTCCTCTGCAGAGGGTTTCCCTAAGAAGGTGGACCTAGCAGGGTCACCGGGGGACGGGGAGCTGTGCCTCACGGCCCTCACTTCGCCGGAGAAACCCTCATGCAGAGTTCAGAAACTTGTGTGTTGAGTATGTCGCTGTGAGCCTCCACCATTTAACTAGTGGGTGAAGCCTGAACTGTCTAGAGACAGACCAGAACAGCTGCACAACACAGACACGTCAAACCTGAGGACAAATCTGAGAGAACAGAAAAAGGAAAGGAAACTTAGCTTAGAACCATGCAGCGCTACAGGAGACGGCAGCACTGCAGAGGTGAGGACCGGCACCTGTTTGAAAGAGACAAATGCACACAAACACACACAACAACGAACGAGAAACAAACACAGAGAGAGGAAAAAGTGGTTATACAGAACTTGAGGACATTATCTACATGTAATTATCTACATAATTATAAATTTGTTGTGTTTTCTTTAACAATGTCAGAAGGAGAGAGGCACTGAGGCACCGTCTTCCGCCCCCCGACGCTCCTGCTGCGCCTCCTCCTTCTGACAGGAACTGCCTACAGAACAAGCATGAATGATGCCTGAGTGGACACACGCAACTCACAAGTTCCTGGCTCTGTCAGCTCCTCTGCAGAGGGTTTCCCTAAGAAGGTGGACCTAGCAGGGTCACCGGGGGACGGGGAGCTGTGCCTCACGGCCCTCACTTCGCCGGAGAAACCCTCATGCAGAGTTCAGAAACTTGTGTGTTGAGTATGTCGCTGTGAGCCTCCACCATTTAACTAGTGGGTGAAGCCTGAACTGTCTAGAGACAGACCAGACCAGCTGCACAACGCAGACACTTCAAACCTGAGGACAAATCTGAGAGAACAGAAAAAGGAAAGGAAACTTAGCTTAGAACCATGCAGCGCTACAGGAGACGGCAGCACTGCAGAGGTGAGGACCGGCACCTGTTTGAAAGAGACAAATGCACACAAACACACACAACAACGAACGAGAAACAAACACAGAGAGAGGACAAAGTGGTTATACAGAACTTGAGGACATTATCTACATGTAATTATCTACATAATTATAAATTTGTTGTGTTTTCTTTAACAATGTCAGAAGGAGAGAGGCACTGAGGCACCGTCTTCCGCCCCCCGACACTCCTGCTGCGCCTCCTCCTTCTGACAGGAACTGCCTACAGAACAAGCATGAATGATGCCCGAGTGGACACACGCAACTCACAAGTTCCTGGCTCTGTCAGCTCCTCTGCAGAGGGTTTCCCTAAGAAGGTGGACCTAGCAGGGTCACCGGGGGACGGGGAGCTGTGCCTCACGGCCCTCACTTCGCCGGAGAAACCCTCATGCAGAGTTCAGAAACTTGTGTGTTGAGTATGTCGCTGTGAGCCTCCACCATTTAACTAGTGGGTGAAGCCTGAACTGTCTAGAGACAGACCAGACCAGCTGCACAACGCAGACACTTCAAACCTGTGGACAAATCTGAGAGAACAGAAAAAGGAAAGGAAACTTAGCTTAGAACCATGCAGCGCTACAGGAGACGGCAGCACTGCAGAGGTGAGGACCGGCACCTGTTTGAAAGAGACAAATGCACACAAACACACACAACAACGAACGAGAAACAAACACAGAGAGAGGACAAAGTGGTTATACAGAACTTGAGGACATTATCTACATGTAATTATCTACATAATTATAAATTTGTTGTGTTTTCTTTAACAATGTCAGAAGGAGAGAGGCACTGAGGCACCGTCTTCCGCCCCCCCGACGCTCCTGCTGCGCCTCCTCCTTCTGACAGGAACTGCCTACAGAACAAGCATGAATGATGCCTGAGTGGACACACGCAACTCACAAGTTCCTGGCTCTGTCAGCTCCTCTGCAGAGGGTTTCCCTAAGAAGGTGGACCTAGCAGGGTCACTGGGGGACGGGGAGCTGTGCCTCACGGCCCTCACTTCGCCGGAGAAACCCTCATGCAGAGTTCAGAAACTTGTGTGTTGAGTATGTCGCTGTGAGCCTCCACCATTTAACTAGTGGGTGAAGCCTGAACTGTCTAGAGACAGACCAGACCAGCTGCACAACACAGACACTTCAAACCTGAGGAAAAATCTGAGAGAACAGAAAAAGGAAAGGAAACTTAGCTTAGAACCATGCAGCGCTACAGGAGACGGCAGCACTGCAGAGGTGAGGACCGGCACCTGTTTGAAAGAGACAAATGCACACAAACACACACAACAACGAACGAGAAACAAACACAGAGAGAGGACAAAGTGGTTATACAGAACTTGAGGACATTATCTACATGTAATTATCTACATAATTATAAATTTGTTGTGTTTTCTTTAACAATGTCAGAAGGAGAGAGGCACTGAGGCACCGTCTTCCGCCCCCCGACGCTCCTGCTGCGCCTCCTCCTTCTGACAGGAACTGCCTACAGAACAAGCATGAATGATGCCTGAGTGGACACACGCAACTCACAAGTTCCTGGCTCTGTCAGCTCCTCTGCAGAGGGTTTCCCTAAGAAGGTGGACCTAGCAGGGTCACCGGGGGACGGGGAGCTGTGCCTCACGGCCCTCACTTCGCCGGAGAAACCCTCATGCAGAGTTCAGAAACTTGTGTGTTGAGTATGTCGCTGTGAGCCTCCACCATTTAACTAGTGGGTGAAGCCTGAACTGTCTAGAGACAGACCAGACCAGCTGCACAACACAGACACTTCAAACCTGAGGAAAAATCTGAGAGAACAGAAAAAGGAAAGGAAACTTAGCTTAGAACCATGCAGCGCTACAGGAGACGGCAGCACTGCAGAGGTGAGGACCGGCACCTGTTTGAAAGAGACAAATGCACACAAAAACACACAACAACGAACGAGAAACAAACACAGAGAGAGGAAAAAGTGGTTATACAGAACTTGAGGACATTATCTACATGTAATTATCTACATAATTATAAATTTGTTGTGTTTTCTTTAACAATGTCAGAAGGAGAGAGGCACTGAGGCACCGTCTTCCGCCCCCCGACGCTCCTGCTGCGCCTCCTCCTTCTGACAGGAACTGCCTACAGAACAAGCATGAATGATGCCTGAGTGGACACACACAACTCACAAGTTCCTGGCTCTGTCAGCTCCTCTGCAGAGGGTTTCCCTAAGAAGGTGGACCTAGCAGGGTCACCGGGGGACGGGGAGCTGTGCCTCACGGCCCTCACTTCGCCGGAGAAACCCTCATGCAGAGTTCAGAAACTTGTGTGTTGAGTATGTCGCTGTGAGCCTCCACCATTTAACTAGTGGGTGAAGCCTGAACTGTCTAGAGACAGACCAGACCAGCTGCACAACGCAGACACTTCAAACCTGAGGACAAATCTGAGAGAACAGAAAAAGGAAAGGAAACTTAGCTTAGAACCATGCAGCGCTACAGGAGACGGCAGCACTGCAGAGGTGAGGACCGGCACCTGTTTGAAAGAGACAAATGCACACAAACACACACAACAACGAACGAGAAACAAACACAGAGAGAGGAAAAAGTGGTTATACAGAACTTGAGGACATTATCTACATGTAATTATCTACATAATTATAAATTTGTTGTGTTTTCTTTAACAATGTCAGAAGGAGAGAGGCACTGAGGCACCGTCTTCCGCCCCCCGACGCTCCTGCTGCGCCTCCTCCTTCTGACAGGAACTGCCTACAGAACAAGCATGAATGATGCCTGAGTGGACACACGCAACTCACAAGTTCCTGGCTCTGTCAGCTCCTCTGCAGAGGGTTTCCCTAAGAAGGTGGACCTAGCAGGGTCACCGGGGGACGGGGAGCTGTGCCTCACGGCCCTCACTTCGCCGGAGAAACCCTCATGCAGAGTTCAGAAACTTGTGTGTTGAGTATGTCGCTGTGAGCCTCCACCATTTAACTAGTGGGTGAAGCCTGAACTGTCTAGAGACAGACCAGACCAGCTGCACAACACAGACACTTCAAACCTGAGGACAAATCTGAGAGAACAGAAAAAGGAAAGGAAACTTAGCTTAGAACCATGCAGCGCTACAGGAGACGGCAGCACTGCAGAGGTGAGGACCGGCACCTGTTTGAAAGAGACAAATGCACACAAACACACACAACAACGAACGAGAAACAAACACAGAGAGAGGAAAAAGTGGTTATACAGAACTTGAGGACATTATCTACATGTAATTATCTACATAATTATAAATTTGTTGTGTTTTCTTTAACAATGTCAGAAGGAGAGAGGCACTGAGGCACCGTCTTCCGCCCCCCGACGCTCCTGCTGCGCCTCCTCCTTCTGACAGGAACTGCCTACAGAACAAGCATGAATGATGCCTGAGTGGACACACGCAACTCACAAGTTCCTGGCTCTGTCAGCTCCTCTGCAGAGGGTTTCCCTAAGAAGGTGGACCTAGCAGGGTCACCGGGGGACGGGGAGCTGTGCCTCACGGCCCTCACTTCGCCGGAGAAACCCTCATGCAGAGTTCAGAAACTTGTGTGTTGAGTATGTCGCTGTGAGCCTCCACCATTTAACTAGTGGGTGAAGCCTGAACTGTCTAGAGACAGACCAGACCAGCTGCACAACGCAGACACTTCAAACCTGAGGACAAATCTGAGAGAACAGAAAAAGGAAAGGAAACTTAGCTTAGAACCATGCAGCGCTACAGGAGACGGCAGCACTGCAGAGGTGAGGACCGGCACCTGTTTGAAAGAGACAAATGCACACAAACACACACAACAACGAACGAGAAACAAACACAGAGAGAGGAAAAAGTGGTTATACAGAACTTGAGGACATTATCTACATGTAATTATCTACATAATTATAAATTTGTTGTGTTTTCTTTAACAATGTCAGAAGGAGAGAGGCACTGAGGCACCGTCTTCCGCCCCCCGACGCTCCTGCTGCGCCTCCTCCTTCTGACAGGAACTGCCTACAGAACAAGCATGAATGATGCCTGAGTGGACACACACAACTCACAAGTTCCTGGCTCTGTCAGCTCCTCTGCAGAGGGTTTCCCTAAGAAGGTGGACCTAGCAGGGTCACCGGGGGACAGGGAGCTGTGCCTCACGGCCCTCACTTCGTCGGAGAAACCCTCATGCAGAGTTCAGAAACTTGTGTGTTGAGTATGTCGCTGTGAGCCTCCACCATTTAACTAGTGGGTGAAGCCTGAACTGTCTAGAGACAGACCAGACCAGCTGCACAACACAGACACTTCAAACCTGAGGACAAATCTGAGAGAACAGAAAAAGGAAAGGAAACTTAGCTTAGAACCATGCAGCGCTACAGGAGACGGCAGCACTGCAGAGGTGAGGACCGGCACCTGTTTGAAAGAGACAAATGCACACAAACACACACAACAACGAACGAGAAACAAACACAGAGAGAGGACAAAGTGGTTATACAGAACTTGAGGACATTATCTACATGTAATTATCTACATAATTATAAATTTGTTGTGTTTTCTTTAACAATGTCAGAAGGAGAGAGGCACTGAGGCACCGTCTTCCGCCCCCCGACGCTCCTGCTGCGCCTCCTCCTTCTGACAGGAACTGCCTACAGAACAAGCATGAATGATGCCTGAGTGGACACACGCAACTCACAAGTTCCTGGCTCTGTCAGCTCCTCTGCAGAGGGTTTCCCTAAGAAGGTGGACCTAGCAGGGTCACCGGGGGACGGGGAGCTGTGCCTCACGGCCCTCACTTCGCCGGAGAAACCCTCATGCAGAGTTCAGAAACTTGTGTGTTGAGTATGTCGCTGTGAGCCTCCACCATTTAACTAGTGGGTGAAGCCTGAACTGTCTAGAGACAGACCAGACCAGCTGCACAACGCAGACACTTCAAACCTGAGGACAAATCTGAGAGAACAGAAAAAGGAAAGGAAACTTAGCTTAGAACCATGCAGCGCTACAGGAGACGGCAGCACTGCAGAGGTGAGGACCGGCACCTGTTTGAAAGAGACAAATGCACACAAACACACACAACAACGAACGAGAAACAAACACAGAGAGAGGACAAAGTGGTTATACAGAACTTGAGGACATTATCTACATGTAATTATCTACATAATTATAAATTTGTTGTGTTTTCTTTAACAATGTCAGAAGGAGAGAGGCACTGAGGCACCGTCTTCCGCCCCCCGACGCTCCTGCTGCGCCTCCTCCTTCTGACAGGAACTGCCTACAGAACAAGCATGAATGATGCCTGAGTGGACACACGCAACTCACAAGTTCCTGGCTCTGTCAGCTCCTCTGCAGAGGGTTTCCCTAAGAAGGTGGACCTAGCAGGGTCACCGGGGGACGGGGAGCTGTGCCTCACGGCCCTCACTTCGCCGGAGAAACCCTCATGCAGAGTTCAGAAACTTGTGTGTTGAGTATGTCGCTGTGAGCCTCCACCATTTAACTAGTGGGTGAAGCCTGAACTGTCTAGAGACAGACCAGACCAGCTGCACAACACAGACACTTCAAACCTGAGGACAAATCTGAGAGAACAGAAAAAGGAAAGGAAACTTAGCTTAGAACCATGCAGCGCTACAGGAGACGGCAGCACTGCAGAGGTGAGGACCGGCACCTGTTTGAAAGAGACAAATGCACACAAACACACACAACAACGAACGAGAAACAAACACAGAGAGAGGAAAAAGTGGTTATACAGAACTTGAGGACATTATCTACATGTAATTATCTACATAATTATAAATTTGTTGTGTTTTCTTTAACAATGTCAGAAGGAGAGAGGCACTGAAGCACCGTCTTCCGCCCCCCGACGCTCCTGCTGCGCCTCCTCCTTCTGACAGGAACTGCCTACAGAACAAGCATGAATGATGCCTGAGTGGACACACGCAACTCACAAGTTCCTGGCTCTGTCAGCTCCTCTGCAGAGGGTTTCCCTAAGAAGGTGGACCTAGCAGGGTCACCGGGGGACGGGGAGCTGTGCCTCACGGCCCTCACTTCGTCGGAGAAACCCTCATGCAGAGTTCAGAAACTTGTGTGTTGAGTATGTCGCTGTGAGCCTCCACCATTTAACTAGTGGGTGAAGCCTGAACTGTCTAGAGACAGACCAGACCAGCTGCACAACACAGACACTTCAAACCTGAGGACAAATCTGAGAGAACAGAAAAAGGAAAGGAAACTTAGCTTAGAACCATGCAGCGCTACAGGAGACGGCAGCACTGCAGAGGTGAGGACCGGCACCTGTTTGAAAGAGACAAATGCACACAAACACACACAACAACGAACGAGAAACAAACACAGAGAGAGGACAAAGTGGTTATACAGAACTTGAGGACATTATCTACATGTAATTATCTACATAATTATAAATTTGTTGTGTTTTCTTTAACAATGTCAGAAGGAGAGAGGCACTGAGGCACCGTCTTCCGCCCCCCGACGCTCCTGCTGCGCCTCCTCCTTCTGACAGGAACTGCCTACAGAACAAGCATGAATGATGCCTGAGTGGACACACGCAACTCACAAGTTCCTGGCTCTGTCAGCTCCTCTGCAGAGGGTTTCCCTAAGAAGGTGGACCTAGCAGGGTCACCGGGGGACGGGGAGCTGTGCCTCACGGCCCTCACTTCGCCGGAGAAACCCTCATGCAGAGTTCAGAAACTTGTGTGTTGAGTATGTCGCTGTGAGCCTCCACCATTTAACTAGTGGGTGAAGCCTGAACTGTCTAGAGACAGACCAGACCACCTGCACAACGCAGACACTTCAAACCTGAGGACAAATCTGAGAGAACAGAAAAAGGAAAGGAAACTTAGCTTAGAACCATGCAGCGCTACAGGAGACGGCAGCACTGCAGAGGTGAGGACCGGCACCTGTTTGAAAGAGACAAATGCACACAAACACACACAACAACGAACGAGAAACAAACACAGAGAGAGGACAAAGTGGTTATACAGAACTTGAGGACATTATCTACATGTAATTATCTACATAATTATAAATTTGTTGTGTTTTCTTTAACAATGTCAGAAGGAGAGAGGCACTGAGGCACCGTCTTCCGCCCCCCGACGCTCCTGCTGCGCCTCCTCCTTCTGACAGGAACTGCCTACAGAACAAGCATGAATGATGCCTGAGTGGACACACGCAACTCACAAGTTCCTGGCTCTGTCAGCTCCTCTGCAGAGGGTTTCCCTAAGAAGGTGGACCTAGCAGGGTCACCGGGGGACGGGGAGCTGTGCCTCACGGCCCTCACTTCGCCGGAGAAACCCTCATGCAGAGTTCAGAAACTTGTGTGTTGAGTATGTCGCTGTGAGCCTCCACCATTTAACTAGTGGGTGAAGCCTGAACTGTCTAGAGACAGACCAGACCAGCTGCACAACACAGACACTTCAAACCTGAGGACAAATCTGAGAGAACAGAAAAAGGAAAGGAAACTTAGCTTAGAACCATGCAGCGCTACAGGAGACGGCAGCACTGCAGAGGTGAGGACCGGCACCTGTTTGAAAGAGACAAATGCACACAAACACACACAACAACGAACGAGAAACAAACACAGAGAGAGGACAAAGTGGTTATACAGAACTTGAGGACATTATCTACATGTAATTATCTACATAATTATAAATTTGTTGTGTTTTCTTTAACAATGTCAGAAGGAGAGAGGCACTGAGGCACCGTCTTCCGCCCCCCGACGCTCCTGCTGCGCCTCCTCCTTCTGACAGGAACTGCCTACAGAACAAGCATGAATGATGCCTGAGTGGACACACGCAACTCACAAGTTCCTGGCTCTGTCAGCTCCTCTGCAGAGGGTTTCCCTAAGAAGGTGGACCTAGCAGGGTCACCGGGGGACGGGGAGCTGTGCCTCACGGCCCTCACTTCGTCGGAGAAACCCTCATGCAGAGTTCAGAAACTTGTGTGTTGAGTATGTCGCTGTGAGTCTCCACCATTTAACTAGTGGGTGAAGCCTGAACTGTCTAGAGACAGACCAGACCAGCTGCACAACACAGACACTTCAAACCTGAGGACAAATCTGAGAGAACAGAAAAAGGAAAGGAAACTTAGCTTAGAACCATGCAGCGCTACAGGAGACGGCAGCACTGCAGAGGTGAGGACCGGCACCTGTTTGAAAGAGACAAATGCACACAAACACACACAACAACGAACGAGAAACAAACACAGAGAGAGGACAAAGTGGTTATACAGAACTTGAGGACATTATCTACATGTAATTATCTACATAATTATAAATTTGTTGTGTTTTCTTTAACAATGTCAGAAGGAGAGAGGCACTGAGGCACCGTCTTCCGCCCCCCGACGCTCCTGCTGCGCCTCCTCCTTCTGACAGGAACTGCCTACAGAACAAGCATGAATGATGCCTGAGTGGACACACGCAACTCACAAGTTCCTGGCTCTGTCAGCTCCTCTGCAGAGGGTTTCCCTAAGAAGGTGGACCTAGCAGGGTCACCGGGGGACGGGGAGCTGTGCCTCACGGCCCTCACTTCGCCGGAGAAACCCTCATGCAGAGTTCAGAAACTTGTGTGTTGAGTATGTCGCTGTGAGCCTCCACCATTTAACTAGTGGGTGAAGCCTGAACTGTCTAGAGACAGACCAGAACAGCTGCACAACACAGACACGTCAAACCTGAGGACAAATCTGAGAGAACAGAAAAAGGAAAGGAAACTTAGCTTAGAACCATGCAGCGCTACAGGAGACGGCAGCACTGCAGAGGTGAGGACCGGCACCTGTTTGAAAGAGACAAATGCACACAAACACACACAACAACGAACGAGAAACAAACACAGAGAGAGGAAAAAGTGGTTATACAGAACTTGAGGACATTATCTACATGTAATTATCTACATAATTATAAATTTGTTGTGTTTTCTTTAACAATGTCAGAAGGAGAGAGGCACTGAGGCACCGTCTTCCGCCCCCCGACGCTCCTGCTGCGCCTCCTCCTTCTGACAGGAACTGCCTACAGAACAAGCATGAATGATGCCTGAGTGGACACACGCAACTCACAAGTTCCTGGCTCTGTCAGCTCCTCTGCAGAGGGTTTCCCTAAGAAGGTGGACCTAGCAGGGTCACCGGGGGACGGGGAGCTGTGCCTCACGGCCCTCACTTCGCCGGAGAAACCCTCATGCAGAGTTCAGAAACTTGTGTGTTGAGTATGTCGCTGTGAGCCTCCACCATTTAACTAGTGGGTGAAGCCTGAACTGTCTAGAGACAGACCAGACCAGCTGCACAACGCAGACACTTCAAACCTGAGGACAAATCTGAGAGAACAGAAAAAGGAAAGGAAACTTAGCTTAGAACCATGCAGCGCTACAGGAGACGGCAGCACTGCAGAGGTGAGGACCGGCACCTGTTTGAAAGAGACAAATGCACACAAACACACACAACAACGAACGAGAAACAAACACAGAGAGAGGACAAAGTGGTTATACAGAACTTGAGGACATTATCTACATGTAATTATCTACATAATTATAAATTTGTTGTGTTTTCTTTAACAATGTCAGAAGGAGAGAGGCACTGAGGCACCGTCTTCCGCCCCCCGACACTCCTGCTGCGCCTCCTCCTTCTGACAGGAACTGCCTACAGAACAAGCATGAATGATGCCCGAGTGGACACACGCAACTCACAAGTTCCTGGCTCTGTCAGCTCCTCTGCAGAGGGTTTCCCTAAGAAGGTGGACCTAGCAGGGTCACCGGGGGACGGGGAGCTGTGCCTCACGGCCCTCACTTCGCCGGAGAAACCCTCATGCAGAGTTCAGAAACTTGTGTGTTGAGTATGTCGCTGTGAGCCTCCACCATTTAACTAGTGGGTGAAGCCTGAACTGTCTAGAGACAGACCAGACCAGCTGCACAACGCAGACACTTCAAACCTGTGGACAAATCTGAGAGAACAGAAAAAGGAAAGGAAACTTAGCTTAGAACCATGCAGCGCTACAGGAGACGGCAGCACTGCAGAGGTGAGGACCGGCACCTGTTTGAAAGAGACAAATGCACACAAACACACACAACAACGAACGAGAAACAAACACAGAGAGAGGACAAAGTGGTTATACAGAACTTGAGGACATTATCTACATGTAATTATCTACATAATTATAAATTTGTTGTGTTTTCTTTAACAATGTCAGAAGGAGAGAGGCACTGAGGCACCGTCTTCCGCCCCCCCGACGCTCCTGCTGCGCCTCCTCCTTCTGACAGGAACTGCCTACAGAACAAGCATGAATGATGCCTGAGTGGACACACGCAACTCACAAGTTCCTGGCTCTGTCAGCTCCTCTGCAGAGGGTTTCCCTAAGAAGGTGGACCTAGCAGGGTCACTGGGGGACGGGGAGCTGTGCCTCACGGCCCTCACTTCGCCGGAGAAACCCTCATGCAGAGTTCAGAAACTTGTGTGTTGAGTATGTCGCTGTGAGCCTCCACCATTTAACTAGTGGGTGAAGCCTGAACTGTCTAGAGACAGACCAGACCAGCTGCACAACACAGACACTTCAAACCTGAGGAAAAATCTGAGAGAACAGAAAAAGGAAAGGAAACTTAGCTTAGAACCATGCAGCGCTACAGGAGACGGCAGCACTGCAGAGGTGAGGACCGGCACCTGTTTGAAAGAGACAAATGCACACAAACACACACAACAACGAACGAGAAACAAACACAGAGAGAGGACAAAGTGGTTATACAGAACTTGAGGACATTATCTACATGTAATTATCTACATAATTATAAATTTGTTGTGTTTTCTTTAACAATGTCAGAAGGAGAGAGGCACTGAGGCACCGTCTTCCGCCCCCCGACGCTCCTGCTGCGCCTCCTCCTTCTGACAGGAACTGCCTACAGAACAAGCATGAATGATGCCTGAGTGGACACACGCAACTCACAAGTTCCTGGCTCTGTCAGCTCCTCTGCAGAGGGTTTCCCTAAGAAGGTGGACCTAGCAGGGTCACCGGGGGACGGGGAGCTGTGCCTCACGGCCCTCACTTCGCCGGAGAAACCCTCATGCAGAGTTCAGAAACTTGTGTGTTGAGTATGTCGCTGTGAGCCTCCACCATTTAACTAGTGGGTGAAGCCTGAACTGTCTAGAGACAGACCAGACCAGCTGCACAACACAGACACTTCAAACCTGAGGAAAAATCTGAGAGAACAGAAAAAGGAAAGGAAACTTAGCTTAGAACCATGCAGCGCTACAGGAGACGGCAGCACTGCAGAGGTGAGGACCGGCACCTGTTTGAAAGAGACAAATGCACACAAAAACACACAACAACGAACGAGAAACAAACACAGAGAGAGGAAAAAGTGGTTATACAGAACTTGAGGACATTATCTACATGTAATTATCTACATAATTATAAATTTGTTGTGTTTTCTTTAACAATGTCAGAAGGAGAGAGGCACTGAGGCACCGTCTTCCGCCCCCCGACGCTCCTGCTGCGCCTCCTCCTTCTGACAGGAACTGCCTACAGAACAAGCATGAATGATGCCTGAGTGGACACACACAACTCACAAGTTCCTGGCTCTGTCAGCTCCTCTGCAGAGGGTTTCCCTAAGAAGGTGGACCTAGCAGGGTCACCGGGGGACGGGGAGCTGTGCCTCACGGCCCTCACTTCGCCGGAGAAACCCTCATGCAGAGTTCAGAAACTTGTGTGTTGAGTATGTCGCTGTGAGCCTCCACCATTTAACTAGTGGGTGAAGCCTGAACTGTCTAGAGACAGACCAGACCAGCTGCACAACGCAGACACTTCAAACCTGAGGACAAATCTGAGAGAACAGAAAAAGGAAAGGAAACTTAGCTTAGAACCATGCAGCGCTACAGGAGACGGCAGCACTGCAGAGGTGAGGACCGGCACCTGTTTGAAAGAGACAAATGCACACAAACACACACAACAACGAACGAGAAACAAACACAGAGAGAGGAAAAAGTGGTTATACAGAACTTGAGGACATTATCTACATGTAATTATCTACATAATTATAAATTTGTTGTGTTTTCTTTAACAATGTCAGAAGGAGAGAGGCACTGAGGCACCGTCTTCCGCCCCCCGACGCTCCTGCTGCGCCTCCTCCTTCTGACAGGAACTGCCTACAGAACAAGCATGAATGATGCCTGAGTGGACACACGCAACTCACAAGTTCCTGGCTCTGTCAGCTCCTCTGCAGAGGGTTTCCCTAAGAAGGTGGACCTAGCAGGGTCACCGGGGGACGGGGAGCTGTGCCTCACGGCCCTCACTTCGCCGGAGAAACCCTCATGCAGAGTTCAGAAACTTGTGTGTTGAGTATGTCGCTGTGAGCCTCCACCATTTAACTAGTGGGTGAAGCCTGAACTGTCTAGAGACAGACCAGACCAGCTGCACAACACAGACACTTCAAACCTGAGGACAAATCTGAGAGAACAGAAAAAGGAAAGGAAACTTAGCTTAGAACCATGCAGCGCTACAGGAGACGGCAGCACTGCAGAGGTGAGGACCGGCACCTGTTTGAAAGAGACAAATGCACACAAACACACACAACAACGAACGAGAAACAAACACAGAGAGAGGAAAAAGTGGTTATACAGAACTTGAGGACATTATCTACATGTAATTATCTACATAATTATAAATTTGTTGTGTTTTCTTTAACAATGTCAGAAGGAGAGAGGCACTGAGGCACCGTCTTCCGCCCCCCGACGCTCCTGCTGCGCCTCCTCCTTCTGACAGGAACTGCCTACAGAACAAGCATGAATGATGCCTGAGTGGACACACGCAACTCACAAGTTCCTGGCTCTGTCAGCTCCTCTGCAGAGGGTTTCCCTAAGAAGGTGGACCTAGCAGGGTCACCGGGGGACGGGGAGCTGTGCCTCACGGCCCTCACTTCGCCGGAGAAACCCTCATGCAGAGTTCAGAAACTTGTGTGTTGAGTATGTCGCTGTGAGCCTCCACCATTTAACTAGTGGGTGAAGCCTGAACTGTCTAGAGACAGACCAGACCAGCTGCACAACACAGACACTTCAAACCTGAGGACAAATCTGAGAGAACAGAAAAAGGAAAGGAAACTTAGCTTAGAACCATGCAGCGCTACAGGAGACGGCAGCACTGCAGAGGTGAGGACCGGCACCTGTTTGAAAGAGACAAATGCACACAAAAACACACAACAACGAACGAGAAACAAACACAGAGAGAGGAAAAAGTGGTTATACAGAACTTGAGGACATTATCTACATGTAATTATCTACATAATTATAAATTTGTTGTGTTTTCTTTAACAATGTCAGAAGGAGAGAGGCACTGAGGCACCGTCTTCCGCCCCCCGACGCTCCTGCTGCGCCTCCTCCTTCTGACAGGAACTGCCTACAGAACAAGCATGAATGATGCCTGAGTGGACACACACAACTCACAAGTTCCTGGCTCTGTCAGCTCCTCTGCAGAGGGTTTCCCTAAGAAGGTGGACCTAGCAGGGTCACCGGGGGACGGGGAGCTGTGCCTCACGGCCCTCACTTCGCCGGAGAAACCCTCATGCAGAGTTCAGAAACTTGTGTGTTGAGTATGTCGCTGTGAGCCTCCACCATTTAACTAGTGGGTGAAGCCTGAACTGTCTAGAGACAGACCAGACCAGCTGCACAACGCAGACACTTCAAACCTGAGGACAAATCTGAGAGAACAGAAAAAGGAAAGGAAACTTAGCTTAGAACCATGCAGCGCTACAGGAGACGGCAGCACTGCAGAGGTGAGGACCGGCACCTGTTTGAAAGAGACAAATGCACACAAACACACACAACAACGAACGAGAAACAAACACAGAGAGAGGAAAAAGTGGTTATACAGAACTTGAGGACATTATCTACATGTAATTATCTACATAATTATAAATTTGTTGTGTTTTCTTTAACAATGTCAGAAGGAGAGAGGCACTGAGGCACCGTCTTCCGCCCCCCGACGCTCCTGCTGCGCCTCCTCCTTCTGACAGGAACTGCCTACAGAACAAGCATGAATGATGCCTGAGTGGACACACGCAACTCACAAGTTCCTGGCTCTGTCAGCTCCTCTGCAGAGGGTTTCCCTAAGAAGGTGGACCTAGCAGGGTCACCGGGGGACGGGGAGCTGTGCCTCACGGCCCTCACTTCGTCGGAGAAACCCTCATGCAGAGTTCAGAAACTTGTGTGTTGAGTATGTCGCTGTGAGCCTCCACCATTTAACTAGTGGGTGAAGCCTGAACTGTCTAGAGACAGACCAGACCAGCTGCACAACACAGACACTTCAAACCTGAGGACAAATCTGAGAGAACAGAAAAAGGAAAGGAAACTTAGCTTAGAACCATGCAGCGCTACAGGAGACGGCAGCACTGCAGAGGTGAGGACCGGCACCTGTTTGAAAGAGACAAATGCACGCAAACACACACAACAACGAACGAGAAACAAACACAGAGAGAGGACAAAGTGGTTATACAGAACTTGAGGACATTATCTACATGTAATTATCTACATAATTATAAATTTGTTGTGTTTTCTTTAACAATGTCAGAAGGAGAGAGGCACTGAGGCACCGTCTTCCGCCCCCCGACGCTCCTGCTGCGCCTCCTCATTCTGATAGGAACTGCCTACAGAACAAGCATGAATGATGCCTGAGTGGACACACGCAACTCACAAGTTCCTGGCTCTGTCAGCTCCTCTGCAGAGGGTTTCCCTAAGAAGGTGGACCTAGCAGGGTCACCGGGGGACGGGGAGCTGTGCCTCACGGCCCTCACTTCGCCGGAGAAACCCTCATGCAGAGTTCAGAAACTTGTGTGTTGAGTATGTCGCTGTGAGCCTCCACCATTTAACTAGTGGGTGAAGCCTGAACTGTCTAGAGACAGACCAGACCAGCTGCACAACACAGACACTTCAAACCTGAGGACAAATCTGAGAGAACAGAAAAAGGAAAGGAAACTTAGCTTAGAACCATGCAGCGCTACAGGAGACGGCAGCACTGCAGAGGTGAGGACCGGCACCTGTTTGAAAGAGACAAATGCACACAAACACACACAACAACGAACGAGAAACAAACACAGAGAGAGGAAAAAGTGGTTATACAGAACTTGAGGACATTATCTACATGTAATTATCTACATAATTATAAATTTGTTGTGTTTTCTTTAACAATGTCAGAAGGAGAGAGGCACTGAGGCACCGTCTTCCGCCCCCCGACGCTCCTGCTGCGCCTCCTCCTTCTGACAGGAACTGCCTACAGAACAAGCATGAATGATGCCTGAGTGGACACACGCAACTCACAAGTTCCTGGCTCTGTCAGCTCCTCTGCAGAGGGTTTCCCTAAGAAGGTGGACCTAGCAGGGTCACCGGGGGACGGGGAGCTGTGCCTCACGGCCCTCACTTCGCCGGAGAAACCCTCATGCAGAGTTCAGAAACTTGTGTGTTGAGTATGTCGCTGTGAGCCTCCACCATTTAACTAGTGGGTGAAGCCTGAACTGTCTAGAGACAGACCAGACCAGCTGCACAACGCAGACACTTCAAACCTGAGGACAAATCTGAGAGAACAGAAAAAGGAAAGGAAACTTAGCTTAGAACCATGCAGCGCTACAGGAGACGGCAGCACTGCAGAGGTGAGGACCGGCACCTGTTTGAAAGAGACAAATGCACACAAACACACACAACAACGAACGAGAAACAAACACAGAGAGAGGACAAAGTGGTTATACAGAACTTGAGGACATTATCTACATGTAATTATCTACATAATTATAAATTTGTTGTGTTTTCTTTAACAATGTCAGAAGGAGAGAGGCACTGAGGCACCGTCTTCCGCCCCCCGACGCTCCTGCTGCGCCTCCTCCTTCTGACAGGAACTGCCTACAGAACAAGCATGAATGATGCCTGAGTGGACACACGCAACTCACAAGTTCCTGGCTCTGTCAGCTCCTCTGCAGAGGGTTTCCCTAAGAAGGTGGACCTAGCAGGGTCACCGGGGGACAGGGAGCTGTGCCTCACGGCCCTCACTTCGTCGGAGAAACCCTCATGCAGAGTTCAGAAACTTGTGTGTTGAGTATGTCGCTGTGAGCCTCCACCATTTAACTAGTGGGTGAAGCCTGAACTGTCTAGAGACAGACCAGACCAGCTGCACAACACAGACACTTCAAACCTGAGGACAAATCTGAGAGAACAGAAAAAGGAAAGGAAACTTAGCTTAGAACCATGCAGCGCTACAGGAGACGGCAGCACTGCAGAGGTGAGGACCGGCACCTGTTTGAAAGAGACAAATGCACACAAACACACACAACAACGAACGAGAAACAAACACAGAGAGAGGACAAAGTGGTTATACAGAACTTGAGGACATTATCTACATGTAATTATCTACATAATTATAAATTTGTTGTGTTTTCTTTAACAATGTCAGAAGGAGAGAGGCACTGAGGCACCGTCTTCCGCCCCCCGACGCTCCTGCTGCGCCTCCTCCTTCTGACAGGAACTGCCTACAGAACAAGCATGAATGATGCCTGAGTGGACACACGCAACTCACAAGTTCCTGGCTCTGTCAGCTCCTCTGCAGAGGGTTTCCCTAAGAAGGTGGACCTAGCAGGGTCACCGGGGGACGGGGAGCTGTGCCTCACGGCCCTCACTTCGCCGGAGAAACCCTCATGCAGAGTTCAGAAACTTGTGTGTTGAGTATGTCGCTGTGAGCCTCCACCATTTAACTAGTGGGTGAAGCCTGAACTGTCTAGAGACAGACCAGACCACCTGCACAACGCAGACACTTCAAACCTGAGGACAAATCTGAGAGAACAGAAAAAGGAAAGGAAACTTAGCTTAGAACCATGCAGCGCTACAGGAGACGGCAGCACTGCAGAGGTGAGGACCGGCACCTGTTTGAAAGAGACAAATGCACACAAACACACACAACAACGAACGAGAAACAAACACAGAGAGAGGACAAAGTGGTTATACAGAACTTGAGGACATTATCTACATGTAATTATCTACATAATTATAAATTTGTTGTGTTTTCTTTAACAATGTCAGAAGGAGAGAGGCACTGAGGCACCGTCTTCCGCCCCCCGACGCTCCTGCTGCGCCTCCTCCTTCTGACAGGAACTGCCTACAGAACAAGCATGAATGATGCCTGAGTGGACACACGCAACTCACAAGTTCCTGGCTCTGTCAGCTCCTCTGCAGAGGGTTTCCCTAAGAAGGTGGACCTAGCAGGGTCACCGGGGGACGGGGAGCTGTGCCTCACGGCCCTCACTTCGCCGGAGAAACCCTCATGCAGAGTTCAGAAACTTGTGTGTTGAGTATGTCGCTGTGAGCCTCCACCATTTAACTAGTGGGTGAAGCCTGAACTGTCTAGAGACAGACCAGACCAGCTGCACAACACAGACACTTCAAACCTGAGGACAAATCTGAGAGAACAGAAAAAGGAAAGGAAACTTAGCTTAGAACCATGCAGCGCTACAGGAGACGGCAGCACTGCAGAGGTGAGGACCGGCACCTGTTTGAAAGAGACAAATGCACACAAACACACACAACAACGAACGAGAAACAAACACAGAGAGAGGACAAAGTGGTTATACAGAACTTGAGGACATTATCTACATGTAATTATCTACATAATTATAAATTTGTTGTGTTTTCTTTAACAATGTCAGAAGGAGAGAGGCACTGAGGCACCGTCTTCCGCCCCCCGACGCTCCTGCTGCGCCTCCTCCTTCTGACAGGAACTGCCTACAGAACAAGCATGAATGATGCCTGAGTGGACACACGCAACTCACAAGTTCCTGGCTCTGTCAGCTCCTCTGCAGAGGGTTTCCCTAAGAAGGTGGACCTAGCAGGGTCACCGGGGGACGGGGAGCTGTGCCTCACGGCCCTCACTTCGTCGGAGAAACCCTCATGCAGAGTTCAGAAACTTGTGTGTTGAGTATGTCGCTGTGAGTCTCCACCATTTAACTAGTGGGTGAAGCCTGAACTGTCTAGAGACAGACCAGACCAGCTGCACAACACAGACACTTCAAACCTGAGGACAAATCTGAGAGAACAGAAAAAGGAAAGGAAACTTAGCTTAGAACCATGCAGCGCTACAGGAGACGGCAGCACTGCAGAGGTGAGGACCGGCACCTGTTTGAAAGAGACAAATGCACACAAACACACACAACAACGAACGAGAAACAAACACAGAGAGAGGAAAAAGTGGTTATACAGAACTTGAGGACATTATCTACATGTAATTATCTACATAATTATAAATTTGTTGTGTTTTCTTTAACAATGTCAGAAGGAGAGAGGCACTGAGGCACCGTCTTCCGCCCCCCGACGCTCCTGCTGCGCCTCCTCCTTCTGACAGGAACTGCCTACAGAACAAGCATGAATGATGCCTGAGTGGACACACACAACTCACAAGTTCCTGGCTCTGTCAGCTCCTCTGCAGAGGGTTTCCCTAAGAAGGTGGACCTAGCAGGGTCACCGGGGGACAGGGAGCTGTGCCTCACGGCCCTCACTTCGTCGGAGAAACCCTCATGCAGAGTTCAGAAACTTGTGTGTTGAGTATGTCGCTGTGAGCCTCCACCATTTAACTAGTGGGTGAAGCCTGAACTGTCTAGAGACAGACCAGACCAGCTGCACAACGCAGACACTTCAAACCTGTGGACAAATCTGAGAGAACAGAAAAAGGAAAGGAAACTTAGCTTAGAACCATGCAGCGCTACAGGAGACGGCAGCACTGCAGAGGTGAGGACCGGCACCTGTTTGAAAGAGACAAATGCACACAAACACACACAACAACGAACGAGAAACAAACACAGAGAGAGGACAAAGTGGTTATACAGAACTTGAGGACATTATCTACATGTAATTATCTACATAATTATAAATTTGTTGTGTTTTCTTTAACAATGTCAGAAGGAGAGAGGCACTGAGGCACCGTCTTCCGCCCCCCGACGCTCCTGCTGCGCCTCCTCCTTCTGACAGGAACTGCCTACAGAACAAGCATGAATGATGCCTGAGTGGACACACGCAACTCACAAGTTCCTGGCTCTGTCAGCTCCTCTGCAGAGGGTTTCCCTAAGAAGGTGGACCTAGCAGGGTCACCGGGGGACGGGGAGCTGTGCCTCACGGCCCTCACTTCGCCGGAGAAACCCTCATGCAGAGTTCAGAAACTTGTGTGTTGAGTATGTCGCTGTGAGCCTCCACCATTTAACTAGTGGGTGAAGCCTGAACTGTCTAGAGACAGACCAGACCAGCTGCACAACACAGACACTTCAAACCTGAGGACAAATCTGAGAGAACAGAAAAAGGAAAGGAAACTTAGCTTAGAACCATGCAGCGCTACAGGAGACGGCAGCACTGCAGAGGTGAGGACCGGCACCTGTTTGAAAGAGACAAATGCACACAAACACACACAACAACGAACGAGAAACAAACACAGAGAGAGGACAAAGTGGTTATACAGAACTTGAGGACATTATCTACATGTAATTATCTACATAATTATAAATTTGTTGTGTTTTCTTTAACAATGTCAGAAGGAGAGAGGCACTGAGGCACCGTCTTCCGCCCCCCGACGCTCCTGCTGCGCCTCCTCCTTCTGACAGGAACTGCCTACAGAACAAGCATGAATGATGCCTGAGTGGACACACGCAACTCACAAGTTCCTGGCTCTGTCAGCTCCTCTGCAGAGGGTTTCCCTAAGAAGGTGGACCTAGCAGGGTCACCGGGGGACGGGGAGCTGTGCCTCACGGCCCTCACTTCGCCGGAGAAACCCTCATGCAGAGTTCAGAAACTTGTGTGTTGAGTATGTCGCTGTGAGCCTCCACCATTTAACTAGTGGGTGAAGCCTGAACTGTCTAGAGACAGACCAGACCAGCTGCACAACACAGACACTTCAAACCTGAGGAAAAATCTGAGAGAACAGAAAAAGGAAAGGAAACTTAGCTTAGAACCATGCAGCGCTACAGGAGACGGCAGCACTGCAGAGGTGAGGACCGGCACCTGTTTGAAAGAGACAAATGCACACAAACACACACAACAACGAACGAGAAACAAACACAGAGAGAGCACAAAGTGGTTATACAGAACTTGAGGACATTATCTACATGTAATTATCTACATAATTATAAATTTGTTGTGTTTTCTTTAACAATGTCAGAAGGAGAGAGGCACTGAGGCACCGTCTTCCGCCCCCCGACACTCCTGCTGCGCCTCCTCCTTCTGACAGGAACTGCCTACAGAACAAGCATGAATGATGCCCGAGTGGACACACGCAACTCACAAGTTCCTGGCTCTGTCAGCTCCTCTGCAGAGGGTTTCCCTAAGAAGGTGGACCTAGCAGGGTCACCGGGGGACGGGGAGCTGTGCCTCACGGCCCTCACTTCGCCGGAGAAACCCTCATGCAGAGTTCAGAAACTTGTGTGTTGAGTATGTCGCTGTGAGCCTCCACCATTTAACTAGTGGGTGAAGCCTGAACTGTCTAGAGACAGACCAGACCAGCTGCACAACACAGACACTTCAAACCTGAGGACAAATCTGAGAGAACAGAAAAAGGAAAGGAAACTTAGCTTAGAACCATGCAGCGCTACAGGAGACGGCAGCACTGCAGAGGTGAGGACCGGCACCTGTTTGAAAGAGACAAATGCACACAAAAACACACAACAACGAACGAGAAACAAACACAGAGAGAGGAAAAAGTGGTTATACAGAACTTGAGGACATTATCTACATGTAATTATCTACATAATTATAAATTTGTTGTGTTTTCTTTAACAATGTCAGAAGGAGAGAGGCACTGAGGCACCGTCTTCCGCCCCCCGACGCTCCTGCTGCGCCTCCTCCTTCTGACAGGAACTGCCTACAGAACAAGCATGAATGATGCCTGAGTGGACACACACAACTCACAAGTTCCTGGCTCTGTCAGCTCCTCTGCAGAGGGTTTCCCTAAGAAGGTGGACCTAGCAGGGTCACCGGGGGACGGGGAGCTGTGCCTCACGGCCCTCACTTCGCCGGAGAAACCCTCATGCAGAGTTCAGAAACTTGTGTGTTGAGTATGTCGCTGTGAGCCTCCACCATTTAACTAGTGGGTGAAGCCTGAACTGTCTAGAGACAGACCAGACCAGCTGCACAACGCAGACACTTCAAACCTGAGGACAAATCTGAGAGAACAGAAAAAGGAAAGGAAACTTAGCTTAGAACCATGCAGCGCTACAGGAGACGGCAGCACTGCAGAGGTGAGGACCGGCACCTGTTTGAAAGAGACAAATGCACACAAACACACACAACAACGAACGAGAAACAAACACAGAGAGAGGAAAAAGTGGTTATACAGAACTTGAGGACATTATCTACATGTAATTATCTACATAATTATAAATTTGTTGTGTTTTCTTTAACAATGTCAGAAGGAGAGAGGCACTGAGGCACCGTCTTCCGCCCCCCGACGCTCCTGCTGCGCCTCCTCCTTCTGACAGGAACTGCCTACAGAACAAGCATGAATGATGCCTGAGTGGACACACGCAACTCACAAGTTCCTGGCTCTGTCAGCTCCTCTGCAGAGGGTTTCCCTAAGAAGGTGGACCTAGCAGGGTCACCGGGGGACGGGGAGCTGTGCCTCACGGCCCTCACTTCGTCGGAGAAACCCTCATGCAGAGTTCAGAAACTTGTGTGTTGAGTATGTCGCTGTGAGCCTCCACCATTTAACTAGTGGGTGAAGCCTGAACTGTCTAGAGACAGACCAGACCAGCTGCACAACACAGACACTTCAAACCTGAGGACAAATCTGAGAGAACAGAAAAAGGAAAGGAAACTTAGCTTAGAACCATGCAGCGCTACAGGAGACGGCAGCACTGCAGAGGTGAGGACCGGCACCTGTTTGAAAGAGACAAATGCACGCAAACACACACAACAACGAACGAGAAACAAACACAGAGAGAGGACAAAGTGGTTATACAGAACTTGAGGACATTATCTACATGTAATTATCTACATAATTATAAATTTGTTGTGTTTTCTTTAACAATGTCAGAAGGAGAGAGGCACTGAGGCACCGTCTTCCGCCCCCCGACGCTCCTGCTGCGCCTCCTCCTTCTGACAGGAACTGCCTACAGAACAAGCATGAATGATGCCTGAGTGGACACACACAACTCACAAGTTCCTGGCTCTGTCAGCTCCTCTGCAGAGGGTTTCCCTAAGAAGGTGGACCTAGCAGGGTCACCGGGGGACGGGGAGCTGTGCCTCACGGCCCTCACTTCGCCGGAGAAACCCTCATGCAGAGTTCAGAAACTTGTGTGTTGAGTATGTCGCTGTGAGCCTCCACCATTTAACTAGTGGGTGAAGCCTGAACTGTCTAGAGACAGACCAGACCAGCTGCACAACACAGACACTTCAAACCTGAGGACAAATCTGAGAGAACAGAAAAAGGAAAGGAAACTTAGCTTAGAACCATGCAGCGCTACAGGAGACGGCAGCACTGCAGAGGTGAGGACCGGCACCTGTTTGAAAGAGACAAATGCACGCAAACACACACAACAACGAACGAGAAACAAACACAGAGAGAGGACAAAGTGGTTATACAGAACTTGAGGACATTATCTACATGTAATTATCTACATAATTATAAATTTGTTGTGTTTTCTTTAACAATGTCAGAAGGAGAGAGGCACTGAGGCACCGTCTTCCGCCCCCCGACGCTCCTGCTGCGCCTCCTCATTCTGATAGGAACTGCCTACAGAACAAGCATGAATGATGCCTGAGTGGACACACGCAACTCACAAGTTCCTGGCTCTGTCAGCTCCTCTGCAGAGGGTTTCCCTAAGAAGGTGGACCTAGCAGGGTCACCGGGGGACGGGGAGCTGTGCCTCACGGCCCTCACTTCGCCGGAGAAACCCTCATGCAGAGTTCAGAAACTTGTGTGTTGAGTATGTCGCTGTGAGCCTCCACCATTTAACTAGTGGGTGAAGCCTGAACTGTCTAGAGACAGACCAGACCAGCTGCACAACACAGACACTTCAAACCTGAGGACAAATCTGAGAGAACAGAAAAAGGAAAGGAAACTTAGCTTAGAACCATGCAGCGCTACAGGAGACGGCAGCACTGCAGAGGTGAGGACCGGCACCTGTTTGAAAGAGACAAATGCACACAAACACACACAACAACGAACGAGAAACAAACACAGAGAGAGGAAAAAGTGGTTATACAGAACTTGAGGACATTATCTACATGTAATTATCTACATAATTATAAATTTGTTGTGTTTTCTTTAACAATGTCAGAAGGAGAGAGGCACTGAGGCACCGTCTTCCGCCCCCCGACGCTCCTGCTGCGCCTCCTCCTTCTGACAGGAACTGCCTACAGAACAAGCATGAATGATGCCTGAGTGGACACACGCAACTCACAAGTTCCTGGCTCTGTCAGCTCCTCTGCAGAGGGTTTCCCTAAGAAGGTGGACCTAGCAGGGTCACCGGGGGACGGGGAGCTGTGCCTCACGGCCCTCACTTCGCCGGAGAAACCCTCATGCAGAGTTCAGAAACTTGTGTGTTGAGTATGTCGCTGTGAGCCTCCACCATTTAACTAGTGGGTGAAGCCTGAACTGTCTAGAGACAGACCAGACCAGCTGCACAACGCAGACACTTCAAACCTGAGGACAAATCTGAGAGAACAGAAAAAGGAAAGGAAACTTAGCTTAGAACCATGCAGCGCTACAGGAGACGGCAGCACTGCAGAGGTGAGGACCGGCACCTGTTTGAAAGAGACAAATGCACACAAACACACACAACAACGAACGAGAAACAAACACAGAGAGAGGACAAAGTGGTTATACAGAACTTGAGGACATTATCTACATGTAATTATCTACATAATTATAAATTTGTTGTGTTTTCTTTAACAATGTCAGAAGGAGAGAGGCACTGAGGCACCGTCTTCCGCCCCCCGACGCTCCTGCTGCGCCTCCTCCTTCTGACAGGAACTGCCTACAGAACAAGCATGAATGATGCCTGAGTGGACACACGCAACTCACAAGTTCCTGGCTCTGTCAGCTCCTCTGCAGAGGGTTTCCCTAAGAAGGTGGACCTAGCAGGGTCACCGGGGGACAGGGAGCTGTGCCTCACGGCCCTCACTTCGTCGGAGAAACCCTCATGCAGAGTTCAGAAACTTGTGTGTTGAGTATGTCGCTGTGAGCCTCCACCATTTAACTAGTGGGTGAAGCCTGAACTGTCTAGAGACAGACCAGACCAGCTGCACAACACAGACACTTCAAACCTGAGGACAAATCTGAGAGAACAGAAAAAGGAAAGGAAACTTAGCTTAGAACCATGCAGCGCTACAGGAGACGGCAGCACTGCAGAGGTGAGGACCGGCACCTGTTTGAAAGAGACAAATGCACACAAACACACACAACAACGAACGAGAAACAAACACAGAGAGAGGACAAAGTGGTTATACAGAACTTGAGGACATTATCTACATGTAATTATCTACATAATTATAAATTTGTTGTGTTTTCTTTAACAATGTCAGAAGGAGAGAGGCACTGAGGCACCGTCTTCCGCCCCCCGACGCTCCTGCTGCGCCTCCTCCTTCTGACAGGAACTGCCTACAGAACAAGCATGAATGATGCCTGAGTGGACACACGCAACTCACAAGTTCCTGGCTCTGTCAGCTCCTCTGCAGAGGGTTTCCCTAAGAAGGTGGACCTAGCAGGGTCACCGGGGGACGGGGAGCTGTGCCTCACGGCCCTCACTTCGCCGGAGAAACCCTCATGCAGAGTTCAGAAACTTGTGTGTTGAGTATGTCGCTGTGAGCCTCCACCATTTAACTAGTGGGTGAAGCCTGAACTGTCTAGAGACAGACCAGACCACCTGCACAACGCAGACACTTCAAACCTGAGGACAAATCTGAGAGAACAGAAAAAGGAAAGGAAACTTAGCTTAGAACCATGCAGCGCTACAGGAGACGGCAGCACTGCAGAGGTGAGGACCGGCACCTGTTTGAAAGAGACAAATGCACACAAACACACACAACAACGAACGAGAAACAAACACAGAGAGAGGACAAAGTGGTTATACAGAACTTGAGGACATTATCTACATGTAATTATCTACATAATTATAAATTTGTTGTGTTTTCTTTAACAATGTCAGAAGGAGAGAGGCACTGAGGCACCGTCTTCCGCCCCCCGACGCTCCTGCTGCGCCTCCTCCTTCTGACAGGAACTGCCTACAGAACAAGCATGAATGATGCCTGAGTGGACACACGCAACTCACAAGTTCCTGGCTCTGTCAGCTCCTCTGCAGAGGGTTTCCCTAAGAAGGTGGACCTAGCAGGGTCACCGGGGGACGGGGAGCTGTGCCTCACGGCCCTCACTTCGCCGGAGAAACCCTCATGCAGAGTTCAGAAACTTGTGTGTTGAGTATGTCGCTGTGAGCCTCCACCATTTAACTAGTGGGTGAAGCCTGAACTGTCTAGAGACAGACCAGACCAGCTGCACAACACAGACACTTCAAACCTGAGGACAAATCTGAGAGAACAGAAAAAGGAAAGGAAACTTAGCTTAGAACCATGCAGCGCTACAGGAGACGGCAGCACTGCAGAGGTGAGGACCGGCACCTGTTTGAAAGAGACAAATGCACACAAACACACACAACAACGAACGAGAAACAAACACAGAGAGAGGAAAAAGTGGTTATACAGAACTTGAGGACATTATCTACATGTAATTATCTACATAATTATAAATTTGTTGTGTTTTCTTTAACAATGTCAGAAGGAGAGAGGCACTGAGGCACCGTCTTCCGCCCCCCGACGCTCCTGCTGCGCCTCCTCCTTCTGACAGGAACTGCCTACAGAACAAGCATGAATGATGCCTGAGTGGACACACGCAACTCACAAGTTCCTGGCTCTGTCAGCTCCTCTGCAGAGGGTTTCCCTAAGAAGGTGGACCTAGCAGGGTCACCGGGGGACGGGGAGCTGTGCCTCACGGCCCTCACTTCGTCGGAGAAACCCTCATGCAGAGTTCAGAAACTTGTGTGTTGAGTATGTCGCTGTGAGTCTCCACCATTTAACTAGTGGGTGAAGCCTGAACTGTCTAGAGACAGACCAGACCAGCTGCACAACACAGACACTTCAAACCTGAGGACAAATCTGAGAGAACAGAAAAAGGAAAGGAAACTTAGCTTAGAACCATGCAGCGCTACAGGAGACGGCAGCACTGCAGAGGTGAGGACCGGCACCTGTTTGAAAGAGACAAATGCACACAAACACACACAACAACGAACGAGAAACAAACACAGAGAGAGGAAAAAGTGGTTATACAGAACTTGAGGACATTATCTACATGTAATTATCTACATAATTATAAATTTGTTGTGTTTTCTTTAACAATGTCAGAAGGAGAGAGGCACTGAGGCACCGTCTTCCGCCCCCCGACGCTCCTGCTGCGCCTCCTCCTTCTGACAGGAACTGCCTACAGAACAAGCATGAATGATGCCTGAGTGGACACACACAACTCACAAGTTCCTGGCTCTGTCAGCTCCTCTGCAGAGGGTTTCCCTAAGAAGGTGGACCTAGCAGGGTCACCGGGGGACAGGGAGCTGTGCCTCACGGCCCTCACTTCGTCGGAGAAACCCTCATGCAGAGTTCAGAAACTTGTGTGTTGAGTATGTCGCTGTGAGCCTCCACCATTTAACTAGTGGGTGAAGCCTGAACTGTCTAGAGACAGACCAGACCAGCTGCACAACGCAGACACTTCAAACCTGTGGACAAATCTGAGAGAACAGAAAAAGGAAAGGAAACTTAGCTTAGAACCATGCAGCGCTACAGGAGACGGCAGCACTGCAGAGGTGAGGACCGGCACCTGTTTGAAAGAGACAAATGCACACAAACACACACAACAACGAACGAGAAACAAACACAGAGAGAGGACAAAGTGGTTATACAGAACTTGAGGACATTATCTACATGTAATTATCTACATAATTATAAATTTGTTGTGTTTTCTTTAACAATGTCAGAAGGAGAGAGGCACTGAGGCACCGTCTTCCGCCCCCCGACGCTCCTGCTGCGCCTCCTCCTTCTGACAGGAACTGCCTACAGAACAAGCATGAATGATGCCTGAGTGGACACACGCAACTCACAAGTTCCTGGCTCTGTCAGCTCCTCTGCAGAGGGTTTCCCTAAGAAGGTGGACCTAGCAGGGTCACCGGGGGACGGGGAGCTGTGCCTCACGGCCCTCACTTCGCCGGAGAAACCCTCATGCAGAGTTCAGAAACTTGTGTGTTGAGTATGTCGCTGTGAGCCTCCACCATTTAACTAGTGGGTGAAGCCTGAACTGTCTAGAGACAGACCAGACCAGCTGCACAACACAGACACTTCAAACCTGAGGACAAATCTGAGAGAACAGAAAAAGGAAAGGAAACTTAGCTTAGAACCATGCAGCGCTACAGGAGACGGCAGCACTGCAGAGGTGAGGACCGGCACCTGTTTGAAAGAGACAAATGCACACAAACACACACAACAACGAACGAGAAACAAACACAGAGAGAGGACAAAGTGGTTATACAGAACTTGAGGACATTATCTACATGTAATTATCTACATAATTATAAATTTGTTGTGTTTTCTTTAACAATGTCAGAAGGAGAGAGGCACTGAGGCACCGTCTTCCGCCCCCCGACGCTCCTGCTGCGCCTCCTCCTTCTGACAGGAACTGCCTACAGAACAAGCATGAATGATGCCTGAGTGGACACACGCAACTCACAAGTTCCTGGCTCTGTCAGCTCCTCTGCAGAGGGTTTCCCTAAGAAGGTGGACCTAGCAGGGTCACCGGGGGACGGGGAGCTGTGCCTCACGGCCCTCACTTCGCCGGAGAAACCCTCATGCAGAGTTCAGAAACTTGTGTGTTGAGTATGTCGCTGTGAGCCTCCACCATTTAACTAGTGGGTGAAGCCTGAACTGTCTAGAGACAGACCAGACCAGCTGCACAACACAGACACTTCAAACCTGAGGAAAAATCTGAGAGAACAGAAAAAGGAAAGGAAACTTAGCTTAGAACCATGCAGCGCTACAGGAGACGGCAGCACTGCAGAGGTGAGGACCGGCACCTGTTTGAAAGAGACAAATGCACACAAACACACACAACAACGAACGAGAAACAAACACAGAGAGAGCACAAAGTGGTTATACAGAACTTGAGGACATTATCTACATGTAATTATCTACATAATTATAAATTTGTTGTGTTTTCTTTAACAATGTCAGAAGGAGAGAGGCACTGAGGCACCGTCTTCCGCCCCCCGACACTCCTGCTGCGCCTCCTCCTTCTGACAGGAACTGCCTACAGAACAAGCATGAATGATGCCCGAGTGGACACACGCAACTCACAAGTTCCTGGCTCTGTCAGCTCCTCTGCAGAGGGTTTCCCTAAGAAGGTGGACCTAGCAGGGTCACCGGGGGACGGGGAGCTGTGCCTCACGGCCCTCACTTCGCCGGAGAAACCCTCATGCAGAGTTCAGAAACTTGTGTGTTGAGTATGTCGCTGTGAGCCTCCACCATTTAACTAGTGGGTGAAGCCTGAACTGTCTAGAGACAGACCAGACCAGCTGCACAACACAGACACTTCAAACCTGAGGACAAATCTGAGAGAACAGAAAAAGGAAAGGAAACTTAGCTTAGAACCATGCAGCGCTACAGGAGACGGCAGCACTGCAGAGGTGAGGACCGGCACCTGTTTGAAAGAGACAAATGCACACAAAAACACACAACAACGAACGAGAAACAAACACAGAGAGAGGAAAAAGTGGTTATACAGAACTTGAGGACATTATCTACATGTAATTATCTACATAATTATAAATTTGTTGTGTTTTCTTTAACAATGTCAGAAGGAGAGAGGCACTGAGGCACCGTCTTCCGCCCCCCGACGCTCCTGCTGCGCCTCCTCCTTCTGACAGGAACTGCCTACAGAACAAGCATGAATGATGCCTGAGTGGACACACACAACTCACAAGTTCCTGGCTCTGTCAGCTCCTCTGCAGAGGGTTTCCCTAAGAAGGTGGACCTAGCAGGGTCACCGGGGGACGGGGAGCTGTGCCTCACGGCCCTCACTTCGCCGGAGAAACCCTCATGCAGAGTTCAGAAACTTGTGTGTTGAGTATGTCGCTGTGAGCCTCCACCATTTAACTAGTGGGTGAAGCCTGAACTGTCTAGAGACAGACCAGACCAGCTGCACAACGCAGACACTTCAAACCTGAGGACAAATCTGAGAGAACAGAAAAAGGAAAGGAAACTTAGCTTAGAACCATGCAGCGCTACAGGAGACGGCAGCACTGCAGAGGTGAGGACCGGCACCTGTTTGAAAGAGACAAATGCACACAAACACACACAACAACGAACGAGAAACAAACACAGAGAGAGGAAAAAGTGGTTATACAGAACTTGAGGACATTATCTACATGTAATTATCTACATAATTATAAATTTGTTGTGTTTTCTTTAACAATGTCAGAAGGAGAGAGGCACTGAGGCACCGTCTTCCGCCCCCCGACGCTCCTGCTGCGCCTCCTCCTTCTGACAGGAACTGCCTACAGAACAAGCATGAATGATGCCTGAGTGGACACACGCAACTCACAAGTTCCTGGCTCTGTCAGCTCCTCTGCAGAGGGTTTCCCTAAGAAGGTGGACCTAGCAGGGTCACCGGGGGACGGGGAGCTGTGCCTCACGGCCCTCACTTCGTCGGAGAAACCCTCATGCAGAGTTCAGAAACTTGTGTGTTGAGTATGTCGCTGTGAGCCTCCACCATTTAACTAGTGGGTGAAGCCTGAACTGTCTAGAGACAGACCAGACCAGCTGCACAACACAGACACTTCAAACCTGAGGACAAATCTGAGAGAACAGAAAAAGGAAAGGAAACTTAGCTTAGAACCATGCAGCGCTACAGGAGACGGCAGCACTGCAGAGGTGAGGACCGGCACCTGTTTGAAAGAGACAAATGCACGCAAACACACACAACAACGAACGAGAAACAAACACAGAGAGAGGACAAAGTGGTTATACAGAACTTGAGGACATTATCTACATGTAATTATCTACATAATTATAAATTTGTTGTGTTTTCTTTAACAATGTCAGAAGGAGAGAGGCACTGAGGCACCGTCTTCCGCCCCCCGACGCTCCTGCTGCGCCTCCTCCTTCTGACAGGAACTGCCTACAGAACAAGCATGAATGATGCCTGAGTGGACACACACAACTCACAAGTTCCTGGCTCTGTCAGCTCCTCTGCAGAGGGTTTCCCTAAGAAGGTGGACCTAGCAGGGTCACCGGGGGACGGGGAGCTGTGCCTCACGGCCCTCACTTCGCCGGAGAAACCCTCATGCAGAGTTCAGAAACTTGTGTGTTGAGTATGTCGCTGTGAGCCTCCACCATTTAACTAGTGGGTGAAGCCTGAACTGTCTAGAGACAGACCAGACCAGCTGCACAACACAGACACTTCAAACCTGAGGACAAATCTGAGAGAACAGAAAAAGGAAAGGAAACTTAGCTTAGAACCATGCAGCGCTACAGGAGACGGCAGCACTGCAGAGGTGAGGACCGGCACCTGTTTGAAAGAGACAAATGCACACAAACACACACAACAACGAACGAGAAACAAACACAGAGAGAGGACAAAGTGGTTATACAGAACTTGAGGACATTATCTACATGTAATTATCTACATAATTATAAATTTGTTGTGTTTTCTTTAACAATGTCAGAAGGAGAGAGGCACTGAGGCACCGTCTTCCGCCCCCCGACGCTCCTGCTGCGCCTCCTCATTCTGATAGGAACTGCCTACAGAACAAGCATGAATGATGCCTGAGTGGACACACGCAACTCACAAGTTCCTGGCTCTGTCAGCTCCTCTGCAGAGGGTTTCCCTAAGAAGGTGGACCTAGCAGGGTCACCGGGGGACGGGGAGCTGTGCCTCACGGCCCTCACTTCGCCGGAGAAACCCTCATGCAGAGTTCAGAAACTTGTGTGTTGAGTATGTCGCTGTGAGCCTCCACCATTTAACTAGTGGGTGAAGCCTGAACTGTCTAGAGACAGACCAGACCAGCTGCACAACACAGACACTTCAAACCTGAGGACAAATCTGAGAGAACAGAAAAAGGAAAGGAAACTTAGCTTAGAACCATGCAGCGCTACAGGAGACGGCAGCACTGCAGAGGTGAGGACCGGCACCTGTTTGAAAGAGACAAATGCACACAAACACACACAACAACGAACGAGAAACAAACACAGAGAGAGGACAAAGTGGTTATACAGAACTTGAGGACATTATCTACATGTAATTATCTACATAATTATAAATTTGTTGTGTTTTCTTTAACAATGTCAGAAGGAGAGAGGCACTGAGGCACCGTCTTCCGCCCCCCGACGCTCCTGCTGCGCCTCCTCCTTCTGACAGGAACTGCCTACAGAACAAGCATGAATGATGCCTGAGTGGACACACGCAACTCACAAGTTCCTGGCTCTGTCAGCTCCTCTGCAGAGGGTTTCCCTAAGAAGGTGGACCTAGCAGGGTCACCGGGGGACGGGGAGCTGTGCCTCACGGCCCTCACTTCGCCGGAGAAACCCTCATGCAGAGTTCAGAAACTTGTGTGTTGAGTATGTCGCTGTGAGCCTCCACCATTTAACTAGTGGGTGAAGCCTGAACTGTCTAGAGACAGACCAGACCAGCTGCACAACACAGACACTTCAAACCTGAGGACAAATCTGAGAGAACAGAAAAAGGAAAGGAAACTTAGCTTAGAACCATGCAGCGCTACAGGAGACGGCAGCACTGCAGAGGTGAGGACCGGCACCTGTTTGAAAGAGACAAATGCACACAAACACACACAACAACGAACGAGAAACAAACACAGAGAGAGGAAAAAGTGGTTATACAGAACTTGAGGACATTATCTACATGTAATTATCTACATAATTATAAATTTGTTGTGTTTTCTTTAACAATGTCAGAAGGAGAGAGGCACTGAGGCACCGTCTTCCGCCCCCCGACGCTCCTGCTGCGCCTCCTCCTTCTGACAGGAACTGCCTACAGAACAAGCATGAATGATGCCTGAGTGGACACACGCAACTCACAAGTTCCTGGCTCTGTCAGCTCCTCTGCAGAGGGTTTCCCTAAGAAGGTGGACCTAGCAGGGTCACCGGGGGACGGGGAGCTGTGCCTCACGGCCCTCACTTCGCCGGAGAAACCCTCATGCAGAGTTCAGAAACTTGTGTGTTGAGTATGTCGCTGTGAGCCTCCACCATTTAACTAGTGGGTGAAGCCTGAACTGTCTAGAGACAGACCAGACCAGCTGCACAACGCAGACACTTCAAACCTGAGGACAAATCTGAGAGAACAGAAAAAGGAAAGGAAACTTAGCTTAGAACCATGCAGCGCTACAGGAGACGGCAGCACTGCAGAGGTGAGGACCGGCACCTGTTTGAAAGAGACAAATGCACACAAACACACACAACAACGAACGAGAAACAAACACAGAGAGAGGACAAAGTGGTTATACAGAACTTGAGGACATTATCTACATGTAATTATCTACATAATTATAAATTTGTTGTGTTTTCTTTAACAATGTCAGAAGGAGAGAGGCACTGAGGCACCGTCTTCCGCCCCCCGACGCTCCTGCTGCGCCTCCTCCTTCTGACAGGAACTGCCTACAGAACAAGCATGAATGATGCCTGAGTGGACACACGCAACTCACAAGTTCCTGGCTCTGTCAGCTCCTCTGCAGAGGGTTTCCCTAAGAAGGTGGACCTAGCAGGGTCACCGGGGGACGGGGAGCTGTGCCTCACGGCCCTCACTTCGCCGGAGAAACCCTCATGCAGAGTTCAGAAACTTGTGTGTTGAGTATGTCGCTGTGAGCCTCCACCATTTAACTAGTGGGTGAAGCCTGAACTGTCTAGAGACAGACCAGACCAGCTGCACAACGCAGACACTTCAAACCTGAGGACAAATCTGAGAGAACAGAAAAAGGAAAGGAAACTTAGCTTAGAACCATGCAGCGCTACAGGAGACGGCAGCACTGCAGAGGTGAGGACCGGCACCTGTTTGAAAGAGACAAATGCACACAAACACACACAACAACGAACGAGAAACAAACACAGAGAGAGGAAAAAGTGGTTATACAGAACTTGAGGACATTATCTACATGTAATTATCTACATAATTATAAATTTGTTGTGTTTTCTTTAACAATGTCAGAAGGAGAGAGGCACTGAGGCACCGTCTTCCGCCCCCCGACGCTCCTGCTGCGCCTCCTCCTTCTGACAGGAACTGCCTACAGAACAAGCATGAATGATGCCTGAGTGGACACACGCAACTCACAAGTTCCTGGCTCTGTCAGCTCCTCTGCAGAGGGTTTCCCTAAGAAGGTGGACCTAGCAGGGTCACCGGGGGACAGGGAGCTGTGCCTCACGGCCCTCACTTCGTCGGAGAAACCCTCATGCAGAGTTCAGAAACTTGTGTGTTGAGTATGTCGCTGTGAGCCTCCACCATTTAACTAGTGGGTGAAGCCTGAACTGTCTAGAGACAGACCAGACCAGCTGCACAACGCAGACACTTCAAACCTGTGGACAAATCTGAGAGAACAGAAAAAGGAAAGGAAACTTAGCTTAGAACCATGCAGCGCTACAGGAGACGGCAGCACTGCAGAGGTGAGGACCGGCACCTGTTTGAAAGAGACAAATGCACACAAACACACACAACAACGAACGAGAAACAAACACAGAGAGAGGACAAAGTGGTTATACAGAACTTGAGGACATTATCTACATGTAATTATCTACATAATTATAAATTTGTTGTGTTTTCTTTAACAATGTCAGAAGGAGAGAGGCACTGAGGCACCGTCTTCCGCCCCCCGACGCTCCTGCTGCGCCTCCTCCTTCTGACAGGAACTGCCTACAGAACAAGCATGAATGATGCCTGAGTGGACACACGCAACTCACAAGTTCCTGGCTCTGTCAGCTCCTCTGCAGAGGGTTTCCCTAAGAAGGTGGACCTAGCAGGGTCACCGGGGGACGGGGAGCTGTGCCTCACGGCCCTCACTTCGCCGGAGAAACCCTCATGCAGAGTTCAGAAACTTGTGTGTTGAGTATGTCGCTGTGAGCCTCCACCATTTAACTAGTGGGTGAAGCCTGAACTGTCTAGAGACAGACCAGACCAGCTGCACAACACAGACACTTCAAACCTGAGGACAAATCTGAGAGAACAGAAAAAGGAAAGGAAACTTAGCTTAGAACCATGCAGCGCTACAGGAGACGGCAGCACTGCAGAGGTGAGGACCGGCACCTGTTTGAAAGAGACAAATGCACACAAACACACACAACAACGAACGAGAAACAAACACAGAGAGAGGACAAAGTGGTTATACAGAACTTGAGGACATTATCTACATGTAATTATCTACATAATTATAAATTTGTTGTGTTTTCTTTAACAATGTCAGAAGGAGAGAGGCACTGAGGCACTGTCTTCCGCCCCCCGACGCTCCTGCTGCGCCTCCTCCTTCTGACAGGAACTGCCTACAGAACAAGCATGAATGATGCCTGAGTGGACACACGCAACTCACAAGTTCCTGGCTCTGTCAGCTCCTCTGCAGAGGGTTTCCCTAAGAAGGTGGACCTAGCAGGGTCACCGGGGGACGGGGAGCTGTGCCTCACGGCCCTCACTTCGCCGGAGAAACCCTCATGCAGAGTTCAGAAACTTGTGTGTTGAGTATGTCGCTGTGAGCCTCCACCATTTAACTAGTGGGTGAAGCCTGAACTGTCTAGAGACAGACCAGACCAGCTGCACAACACAGACACTTCAAACCTGAGGACAAATCTGAGAGAACAGAAAAAGGAAAGGAAACTTAGCTTAGAACCATGCAGCGCTACAGGAGACGGCAGCACTGCAGAGGTGAGGACCGGCACCTGTTTGAAAGAGACAAATGCACACAAACACACACAACAACGAACGAGAAACAAACACAGAGAGAGGACAAAGTGGTTATACAGAACTTGAGGACATTATCTACATGTAATTATCTACATAATTATAAATTTGTTGTGTTTTCTTTAACAATGTCAGAAGGAGAGAGGCACTGAGGCACCGTCTTCCGCCCCCCGACGCTCCTGCTGCGCCTCCTCCTTCTGACAGGAACTGCCTACAGAACAAGCATGAATGATGCCTGAGTGGACACACGCAACTCACAAGTTCCTGGCTCTGTCAGCTCCTCTGCAGAGGGTTTCCCTAAGAAGGTGGACCTAGCAGGGTCACCGGGGGACGGGGAGCTGTGCCTCACGGCCCTCACTTCGCCGGAGAAACCCTCATGCAGAGTTCAGAAACTTGTGTGTTGAGTATGTCGCTGTGAGCCTCCACCATTTAACTAGTGGGTGAAGCCTGAACTGTCTAGAGACAGACCAGACCAGCTGCACAACACAGACACTTCAAACCTGAGGACAAATCTGAGAGAACAGAAAAAGGAAAGGAAACTTAGCTTAGAACCATGCAGCGCTACAGGAGACGGCAGCACTGCAGAGGTGAGGACCGGCACCTGTTTGAAAGAGACAAATGCACACAAACACACACAACAACGAACGAGAAACAAACACAGAGAGAGGACAAAGTGGTTATACAGAACTTGAGGACATTATCTACATGTAATTATCTACATAATTAGAAATTTGTTGTGTTTTCTTTAACAATGTCAGAAGGAGAGAGGCACTGAGGCACCGTCTTCCGCCCCCCGACGCTCCTGCTGCGCCTCCTCCTTCTGACAGGAACTGCCTACAGAACAAGCATGAATGATGCCTGAGTGGACACACGCAACTCACAAGTTCCTGGCTCTGTCAGCTCCTCTGCAGAGGGTTTCCCTAAGAAGGTGGACCTAGCAGGGTCACCGGGGGACGGGGAGCTGTGCCTCACGGCCCTCACTTCGCCGGAGAAACCCTCATGCAGAGTTCAGAAACTTGTGTGTTGAGTATGTCGCTGTGAGCCTCCACCATTTAACTAGTGGGTGAAGCCTGAACTGTCTAGAGACAGACCAGACCAGCTGCACAACACAGACACTTCAAACCTGAGGACAAATCTGAGAGAACAGAAAAAGGAAAGGAAACTTAGCTTAGAACCATGCAGCGCTACAGGAGACGGCAGCACTGCAGAGGTGAGGACCGGCACCTGTTTGAAAGAGACAAATGCACACAAACACACACAACAACGAACGAGAAACAAACACAGAGAGAGGAAAAAGTGGTTATACAGAACTTGAGGACATTATCTACATGTAATTATCTACATAATTATAAATTTGTTGTGTTTTCTTTAACAATGTCAGAAGGAGAGAGGCACTGAGGCACCGTCTTCCGCCCCCCGACGCTCCTGCTGCGCCTCCTCCTTCTGACAGGAACTGCCTACAGAACAAGCATGAATGATGCCTGAGTGGACACACACAACTCACAAGTTCCTGGCTCTGTCAGCTCCTCTGCAGAGGGTTTCCCTAAGAAGGTGGACCTAGCAGGGTCACCGGGGGACAGGGAGCTGTGCCTCACGGCCCTCACTTCGTCGGAGAAACCCTCATGCAGAGTTCAGAAACTTGTGTGTTGAGTATGTCGCTGTGAGCCTCCACCATTTAACTAGTGGGTGAAGCCTGAACTGTCTAGAGACAGACCAGACCAGCTGCACAACGCAGACACTTCAAACCTGTGGACAAATCTGAGAGAACAGAAAAAGGAAAGGAAACTTAGCTTAGAACCATGCAGCGCTACAGGAGACGGCAGCACTGCAGAGGTGAGGACCGGCACCTGTTTGAAAGAGACAAATGCACACAAACACACACAACAACGAACGAGAAACAAACACAGAGAGAGGACAAAGTGGTTATACAGAACTTGAGGACATTATCTACATGTAATTATCTACATAATTATAAATTTGTTGTGTTTTCTTTAACAATGTCAGAAGGAGAGAGGCACTGAGGCACCGTCTTCCGCCCCCCGACGCTCCTGCTGCGCCTCCTCCTTCTGACAGGAACTGCCTACAGAACAAGCATGAATGATGCCTGAGTGGACACACGCAACTCACAAGTTCCTGGCTCTGTCAGCTCCTCTGCAGAGGGTTTCCCTAAGAAGGTGGACCTAGCAGGGTCACCGGGGGACGGGGAGCTGTGCCTCACGGCCCTCACTTCGCCGGAGAAACCCTCATGCAGAGTTCAGAAACTTGTGTGTTGAGTATGTCGCTGTGAGCCTCCACCATTTAACTAGTGGGTGAAGCCTGAACTGTCTAGAGACAGACCAGACCAGCTGCACAACACAGACACTTCAAACCTGAGGACAAATCTGAGAGAACAGAAAAAGGAAAGGAAACTTAGCTTAGAACCATGCAGCGCTACAGGAGACGGCAGCACTGCAGAGGTGAGGACCGGCACCTGTTTGAAAGAGACAAATGCACACAAACACACACAACAACGAACGAGAAACAAACACAGAGAGAGGACAAAGTGGTTATACAGAACTTGAGGACATTATCTACATGTAATTATCTACATAATTATAAATTTGTTGTGTTTTCTTTAACAATGTCAGAAGGAGAGAGGCACTGAGGCACCGTCTTCCGCCCCCCGACGCTCCTGCTGCGCCTCCTCCTTCTGACAGGAACTGCCTACAGAACAAGCATGAATGATGCTTGAGTGGACACACGCAACTCACAAGTTCCTGGCTCTGTCAGCTCCTCTGCAGAGGGTTTCCCTAAGAAGGTGGACCTAGCAGGGTCACCGGGGGACGGGGAGCTGTGCCTCACGGCCCTCACTTCGCCGGAGAAACCCTCATGCAGAGTTCAGAAACTTGTGTGTTGAGTATGTCGCTGTGAGCCTCCACCATTTAACTAGTGGGTGAAGCCTGAACTGTCTAGAGACAGACCAGACCAGCTGCACAACACAGACACTTCAAACCTGAGGACAAATCTGAGAGAACAGAAAAAGGAAAGGAAACTTAGCTTAGAACCATGCAGCGCTACAGGAGACGGCAGCACTGCAGAGGTGAGGACCGGCACCTGTTTGAAAGAGACAAATGCACACAAACACACACAACAACGAACGAGAAACAAACACAGAGAGAGGACAAAGTGGTTATACAGAACTTGAGGACATTATCTACATGTAATTATCTACATAATTATAAATTTGTTGTGTTTTCTTTAACAATGTCAGAAGGAGAGAGGCACTGAGGCACCGTCTTCCGCCCCCCGACGCTCCTGCTGCGCCTCCTCCTTCTGACAGGAACTGCCTACAGAACAAGCATGAATGATGCCTGAGTGGACACACACAACTCACAAGTTCCTGGCTCTGTCAGCTCCTCTGCAGAGGGTTTCCCTAAGAAGGTGGACCTAGCAGGGTCACCGGGGGACAGGGAGCTGTGCCTCACGGCCCTCACTTCGTCGGAGAAACCCTCATGCAGAGTTCAGAAACTTGTGTGTTGAGTATGTCGCTGTGAGCCTCCACCATTTAACTAGTGGGTGAAGCCTGAACTGTCTAGAGACAGACCAGACCAGCTGCACAACGCAGACACTTCAAACCTGAGGACAAATCTGAGAGAACAGAAAAAGGAAAGGAAACTTAGCTTAGAACCATGCAGCGCTACAGGAGACGGCAGCACTGCAGAGGTGAGGACCGGCACCTGTTTGAAAGAGACAAATGCACACAAACACACACAACAACGAACGAGAAACAAACACAGAGAGAGGACAAAGTGGTTATACAGAACTTGAGGACATTATCTACATGTAATTATCTACATAATTATAAATTTGTTGTGTTTTCTTTAACAATGTCAGAAGGAGAGAGGCACTGAGGCACCGTCTTCCGCCCCCCGACGCTCCTGCTGCGCCTCCTCCTTCTGACAGGAACTGCCTACAGAACAAGCATGAATGATGCCTGAGTGGACACACGCAACTCACAAGTTCCTGGCTCTGTCAGCTCCTCTGCAGAGGGTTTCCCTAAGAAGGTGGACCTAGCAGGGTCACCGGGGGACGGGGAGCTGTGCCTCACGGCCCTCACTTCGCCGGAGAAACCCTCATGCAGAGTTCAGAAACTTGTGTGTTGAGTATGTCGCTGTGAGCCTCCACCATTTAACTAGTGGGTGAAGCCTGAACTGTCTAGAGACAGACCAGACCAGCTGCACAACACAGACACTTCAAACCTGAGGACAAATCTGAGAGAACAGAAAAAGGAAAGGAAACTTAGCTTAGAACCATGCAGCGCTACAGGAGACGGCAGCACTGCAGAGGTGAGGACCGGCACCTGTTTGAAAGAGACAAATGCACACAAACACACACAACAACGAACGAGAAACAAACACAGAGAGAGGACAAAGTGGTTATACAGAACTTGAGGACATTATCTACATGTAATTATCTACATAATTATAAATTTGTTGTGTTTTCTTTAACAATGTCAGAAGGAGAGAGGCACTGAGGCACCGTCTTCCGCCCCCCGACGCTCCTGCTGCGCCTCCTCCTTCTGACAGGAACTGCCTACAGAACAAGCATGAATGATGCCTGAGTGGACACACGCAACTCACAAGTTCCTGGCTCTGCAGAGGGTTTCCCTAAGAAGGTGGACCTAGCAGGGTCACCGGGGGACGGGGAGCTGTGCCTCACGGCCCTCACTTCGTCGGAGAAACCCTCATGCAGAGTTCAGAAACTTGTGTGTTGAGTATGTCGCTGTGAGCCTCCACCATTTAACTAGTGGGTGAAGCCTGAACTGTCTAGAGACAGACCAGACCAGCTGCACAACGCAGACACTTCAAACCTGTGGACAAATCTGAGAGAACAGAAAAAGGAAAGGAAACTTAGCTTAGAACCATGCAGCGCTACAGGAGACGGCAGCACTGCAGAGGTGAGGACCGGCACCTGTTTGAAAGAGACAAATGCACACAAACACACACAACAACGAACGAGAAACAAACACAGAGAGAGGACAAAGTGGTTATACAGAACTTGAGGACATTATCTACATGTAATTATCTACATAATTATAAATTTGTTGTGTTTTCTTTAACAATGTCAGAAGGAGAGAGGCACTGAGGCACCGTCTTCCGCCCCCCGACGCTCCTGCTGCGCCTCCTCCTTCTGACAGGAACTGCCTACAGAACAAGCATGAATGATGCCTGAGTGGACACACGCAACTCACAAGTTCCTGGCTCTGTCAGCTCCTCTGCAGAGGGTTTCCCTAAGAAGGTGGACCTAGCAGGGTCACCGGGGGACGGGGAGCTGTGCCTCACGGCCCTCACTTCGCCGGAGAAACCCTCATGCAGAGTTCAGAAACTTGTGTGTTGAGTATGTCGCTGTGAGCCTCCACCATTTAACTAGTGGGTGAAGCCTGAACTGTCTAGAGACAGACCAGACCAGCTGCACAACACAGACACTTCAAACCTGAGGACAAATCTGAGAGAACAGAAAAAGGAAAGGAAACTTAGCTTAGAACCATGCAGCGCTACAGGAGACGGCAGCACTGCAGAGGTGAGGACCGGCACCTGTTTGAAAGAGACAAATGCACACAAACACACACAACAACGAACGAGAAACAAACACAGAGAGAGGACAAAGTGGTTATACAGAACTTGAGGACATTATCTACATGTAATTATCTACATAATTATAAATTTGTTGTGTTTTCTTTAACAATGTCAGAAGGAGAGAGGCACTGAGGCACCGTCTTCCGCCCCCCGACGCTCCTGCTGCGCCTCCTCCTTCTGACAGGAACTGCCTACAGAACAAGCATGAATGATGCCTGAGTGGACACACACAACTCACAAGTTCCTGGCTCTGTCAGCTCCTCTGCAGAGGGTTTCCCTAAGAAGGTGGACCTAGCAGGGTCACCGGGGGACAGGGAGCTGTGCCTCACGGCCCTCACTTCGTCGGAGAAACCCTCATGCAGAGTTCAGAAACTTGTGTGTTGAGTATGTCGCTGTGAGCCTCCACCATTTAACTAGTGGGTGAAGCCTGAACTGTCTAGAGACAGACCAGACCAGCTGCACAACGCAGACACTTCAAACCTGAGGACAAATCTGAGAGAACAGAAAAAGGAAAGGAAACTTAGCTTAGAACCATGCAGCGCTACAGGAGACGGCAGCACTGCAGAGGTGAGGACCGGCACCTGTTTGAAAGAGACAAATGCACACAAACACACACAACAACGAACGAGAAACAAACACAGAGAGAGGACAAAGTGGTTATACAGAACTTGAGGACATTATCTACATGTAATTATCTACATAATTATAAATTTGTTGTGTTTTCTTTAACAATGTCAGAAGGAGAGAGGCACTGAGGCACCGTCTTCCGCCCCCCGACGCTCCTGCTGCGCCTCCTCCTTCTGACAGGAACTGCCTACAGAACAAGCATGAATGATGCCTGAGTGGACACACGCAACTCACAAGTTCCTGGCTCTGTCAGCTCCTCTGCAGAGGGTTTCCCTAAGAAGGTGGACCTAGCAGGGTCACCGGGGGACGGGGAGCTGTGCCTCACGGCCCTCACTTCGCCGGAGAAACCCTCATGCAGAGTTCAGAAACTTGTGTGTTGAGTATGTCGCTGTGAGCCTCCACCATTTAACTAGTGGGTGAAGCCTGAACTGTCTAGAGACAGACCAGACCAGCTGCACAACACAGACACTTCAAACCTGAGGACAAATCTGAGAGAACAGAAAAAGGAAAGGAAACTTAGCTTAGAACCATGCAGCGCTACAGGAGACGGCAGCACTGCAGAGGTGAGGACCGGCACCTGTTTGAAAGAGACAAATGCACACAAACACACACAACAACGAACGAGAAACAAACACAGAGAGAGGACAAAGTGGTTATACAGAACTTGAGGACATTATCTACATGTAATTATCTACATAATTATAAATTTGTTGTGTTTTCTTTAACAATGTCAGAAGGAGAGAGGCACTGAGGCACCGTCTTCCGCCCCCCGACGCTCCTGCTGCGCCTCCTCCTTCTGACAGGAACTGCCTACAGAACAAGCATGAATGATGCCTGAGTGGACACACGCAACTCACAAGTTCCTGGCTCTGTCAGCTCCTCTGCAGAGGGTTTCCCTAAGAAGGTGGACCTAGCAGGGTCACCGGGGGACGGGGAGCTGTGCCTCACGGCCCTCACTTCGCCGGAGAAACCCTCATGCAGAGTTCAGAAACTTGTGTGTTGAGTATGTCGCTGTGAGCCTCCACCATTTAACTAGTGGGTGAAGCCTGAACTGTCTAGAGACAGACCAGACCAGCTGCACAACACAGACACTTCAAACCTGAGGACAAATCTGAGAGAACAGAAAAAGGAAAGGAAACTTAGCTTAGAACCATGCAGCGCTACAGGAGACGGCAGCACTGCAGAGGTGAGGACCGGCACCTGTTTGAAAGAGACAAATGCACACAAACACACACAACAACGAACGAGAAACAAACACAGAGAGAGGACAAAGTGGTTATACAGAACTTGAGGACATTATCTACATGTAATTATCTACATAATTATAAATTTGTTGTGTTTTCTTTAACAATGTCAGAAGGAGAGAGGCACTGAGGCACCGTCTTCCGCCCCCCGACGCTCCTGCTGCGCCTCCTCCTTCTGACAGGAACTGCCTACAGAACAAGCATGAATGATGCCTGAGTGGACACACGCAACTCACAAGTTCCTGGCTCTGTCAGCTCCTCTGCAGAGGGTTTCCCTAAGAAGGTGGACCTAGCAGGGTCACCGGGGGACGGGGAGCTGTGCCTCACGGCCCTCACTTCGCCGGAGAAACCCTCATGCAGAGTTCAGAAACTTGTGTGTTGAGTATGTCGCTGTGAGCCTCCACCATTTAACTAGTGGGTGAAGCCTGAACTGTCTAGAGACAGACCAGACCAGCTGCACAACACAGACACTTCAAACCTGAGGACAAATCTGAGAGAACAGAAAAAGGAAAGGAAACTTAGCTTAGAACCATGCAGCGCTACAGGAGACGGCAGCACTGCAGAGGTGAGGACCGGCACCTGTTTGAAAGAGACAAATGCACACAAACACACACAACAACGAACGAGAAACAAACACAGAGAGAGGACAAAGTGGTTATACAGAACTTGAGGACATTATCTACATGTAATTATCTACATAATTATAAATTTGTTGTGTTTTCTTTAACAATGTCAGAAGGAGAGAGGCACTGAGGCACCGTCTTCCGCCCCCCGACGCTCCTGCTGCGCCTCCTCCTTCTGACAGGAACTGCCTACAGAACAAGCATGAATGATGCTTGAGTGGACACACGCAACTCACAAGTTCCTGGCTCTGTCAGCTCCTCTGCAGAGGGTTTCCCTAAGAAGGTGGACCTAGCAGGGTCACCGGGGGACGGGGAGCTGTGCCTCACGGCCCTCACTTCGCCGGAGAAACCCTCATGCAGAGTTCAGAAACTTGTGTGTTGAGTATGTCGCTGTGAGCCTCCACCATTTAACTAGTGGGTGAAGCCTGAACTGTCTAGAGACAGACCAGACCAGCTGCACAACACAGACACTTCAAACCTGAGGACAAATCTGAGAGAACAGAAAAAGGAAAGGAAACTTAGCTTAGAACCATGCAGCGCTACAGGAGACGGCAGCACTGCAGAGGTGAGGACCGGCACCTGTTTGAAAGAGACAAATGCACACAAACACACACAACAACGAACGAGAAACAAACACAGAGAGAGGACAAAGTGGTTATACAGAACTTGAGGACATTATCTACATGTAATTATCTACATAATTATAAATTTGTTGTGTTTTCTTTAACAATGTCAGAAGGAGAGAGGCACTGAGGCACCGTCTTCCGCCCCCCGACGCTCCTGCTGCGCCTCCTCCTTCTGACAGGAACTGCCTACAGAACAAGCATGAATGATGCCTGAGTGGACACACACAACTCACAAGTTCCTGGCTCTGTCAGCTCCTCTGCAGAGGGTTTCCCTAAGAAGGTGGACCTAGCAGGGTCACCGGGGGACAGGGAGCTGTGCCTCACGGCCCTCACTTCGTCGGAGAAACCCTCATGCAGAGTTCAGAAACTTGTGTGTTGAGTATGTCGCTGTGAGCCTCCACCATTTAACTAGTGGGTGAAGCCTGAACTGTCTAGAGACAGACCAGACCAGCTGCACAACGCAGACACTTCAAACCTGAGGACAAATCTGAGAGAACAGAAAAAGGAAAGGAAACTTAGCTTAGAACCATGCAGCGCTACAGGAGACGGCAGCACTGCAGAGGTGAGGACCGGCACCTGTTTGAAAGAGACAAATGCACACAAACACACACAACAACGAACGAGAAACAAACACAGAGAGAGGACAAAGTGGTTATACAGAACTTGAGGACATTATCTACATGTAATTATCTACATAATTATAAATTTGTTGTGTTTTCTTTAACAATGTCAGAAGGAGAGAGGCACTGAGGCACCGTCTTCCGCCCCCCGACGCTCCTGCTGCGCCTCCTCCTTCTGACAGGAACTGCCTACAGAACAAGCATGAATGATGCCTGAGTGGACACACGCAACTCACAAGTTCCTGGCTCTGTCAGCTCCTCTGCAGAGGGTTTCCCTAAGAAGGTGGACCTAGCAGGGTCACCGGGGGACGGGGAGCTGTGCCTCACGGCCCTCACTTCGCCGGAGAAACCCTCATGCAGAGTTCAGAAACTTGTGTGTTGAGTATGTCGCTGTGAGCCTCCACCATTTAACTAGTGGGTGAAGCCTGAACTGTCTAGAGACAGACCAGACCAGCTGCACAACACAGACACTTCAAACCTGAGGACAAATCTGAGAGAACAGAAAAAGGAAAGGAAACTTAGCTTAGAACCATGCAGCGCTACAGGAGACGGCAGCACTGCAGAGGTGAGGACCGGCACCTGTTTGAAAGAGACAAATGCACACAAACACACACAACAACGAACGAGAAACAAACACAGAGAGAGGACAAAGTGGTTATACAGAACTTGAGGACATTATCTACATGTAATTATCTACATAATTATAAATTTGTTGTGTTTTCTTTAACAATGTCAGAAGGAGAGAGGCACTGAGGCACCGTCTTCCGCCCCCCGACGCTCCTGCTGCGCCTCCTCCTTCTGACAGGAACTGCCTACAGAACAAGCATGAATGATGCCTGAGTGGACACACGCAACTCACAAGTTCCTGGCTCTGCAGAGGGTTTCCCTAAGAAGGTGGACCTAGCAGGGTCACCGGGGGACGGGGAGCTGTGCCTCACGGCCCTCACTTCGCCGGAGAAACCCTCATGCAGAGTTCAGAAACTTGTGTGTTGAGTATGTCGCTGTGAGCCTCCACCATTTAACTAGTGGGTGAAGCCTGAACTGTCTAGAGACAGACCAGACCAGCTGCACAACGCAGACACTTCAAACCTGAGGACAAATCTGAGAGAACAGAAAAAGGAAAGGAAACTTAGCTTAGAACCATGCAGCGCTACAGGAGACGGCAGCACTGCAGAGGTGAGGACCGGCACCTGTTTGAAAGAGACAAATGCACACAAACACACACAACAACGAACGAGAAACAAACACAGAGAGAGGACAAAGTGGTTATACAGAACTTGAGGACATTATCTACATGTAATTATCTACATAATTATAAATTTGTTGTGTTTTCTTTAACAATGTCAGAAGGAGAGAGGCACTGAGGCACCGTCTTCCGCCCCCCGACGCTCCTGCTGCGCCTCCTCCTTCTGACAGGAACTGCCTACAGAACAAGCATGAATGATGCCTGAGTGGACACACGCAACTCACAAGTTCCTGGCTCTGTCAGCTCCTCTGCAGAGGGTTTCCCTAAGAAGGTGGACCTAGCAGGGTCACCGGGGGACGGGGAGCTGTGCCTCACGGCCCTCACTTCGCCGGAGAAACCCTCATGCAGAGTTCAGAAACTTGTGTGTTGAGTATGTCGCTGTGAGCCTCCACCATTTAACTAGTGGGTGAAGCCTGAACTGTCTAGAGACAGACCAGACCAGCTGCACAACACAGACACTTCAAACCTGAGGACAAATCTGAGAGAACAGAAAAAGGAAAGGAAACTTAGCTTAGAACCATGCAGCGCTACAGGAGACGGCAGCACTGCAGAGGTGAGGACCGGCACCTGTTTGAAAGAGACAAATGCACACAAACACACACAACAACGAACGAGAAACAAACACAGAGAGAGGACAAAGTGGTTATACAGAACTTGAGGACATTATCTACATGTAATTATCTACATAATTATAAATTTGTTGTGTTTTCTTTAACAATGTCAGAAGGAGAGAGGCACTGAGGCACCGTCTTCCGCCCCCCGACGCTCCTGCTGCGCCTCCTCCTTCTGACAGGAACTGCCTACAGAACAAGCATGAATGATGCTTGAGTGGACACACGCAACTCACAAGTTCCTGGCTCTGTCAGCTCCTCTGCAGAGGGTTTCCCTAAGAAGGTGGACCTAGCAGGGTCACCGGGGGACGGGGAGCTGTGCCTCACGGCCCTCACTTCGCCGGAGAAACCCTCATGCAGAGTTCAGAAACTTGTGTGTTGAGTATGTCGCTGTGAGCCTCCACCATTTAACTAGTGGGTGAAGCCTGAACTGTCTAGAGACAGACCAGACCAGCTGCACAACACAGACACTTCAAACCTGAGGACAAATCTGAGAGAACAGAAAAAGGAAAGGAAACTTAGCTTAGAACCATGCAGCGCTACAGGAGACGGCAGCACTGCAGAGGTGAGGACCGGCACCTGTTTGAAAGAGACAAATGCACACAAACACACACAACAACGAACGAGAAACAAACACAGAGAGAGGACAAAGTGGTTATACAGAACTTGAGGACATTATCTACATGTAATTATCTACATAATTATAAATTTGTTGTGTTTTCTTTAACAATGTCAGAAGGAGAGAGGCACTGAGGCACCGTCTTCCGCCCCCCGACGCTCCTGCTGCGCCTCCTCCTTCTGACAGGAACTGCCTACAGAACAAGCATGAATGATGCCTGAGTGGACACACGCAACTCACAAGTTCCTGGCTCTGTCAGCTCCTCTGCAGAGGGTTTCCCTAAGAAGGTGGACCTAGCAGGGTCACCGGGGGACGGGGAGCTGTGCCTCACGGCCCTCACTTCGCCGGAGAAACCCTCATGCAGAGTTCAGAAACTTGTGTGTTGAGTATGTCGCTGTGAGCCTCCACCATTTAACTAGTGGGTGAAGCCTGAACTGTCTAGAGACAGACCAGACCAGCTGCACAACACAGACACTTCAAACCTGAGGACAAATCTGAGAGAACAGAAAAAGGAAAGGAAACTTAGCTTAGAACCATGCAGCGCTACAGGAGACGGCAGCACTGCAGAGGTGAGGACCGGCACCTGTTTGAAAGAGACAAATGCACACAAACACACACAACAACGAACGAGAAACAAACACAGAGAGAGGACAAAGTGGTTATACAGAACTTGAGGACATTATCTACATGTAATTATCTACATAATTATAAATTTGTTGTGTTTTCTTTAACAATGTCAGAAGGAGAGAGGCACTGAGGCACCGTCTTCCGCCCCCCGACGCTCCTGCTGCGCCTCCTCCTTCTGACAGGAACTGCCTACAGAACAAGCATGAATGATGCCTGAGTGGACACACGCAACTCACAAGTTCCTGGCTCTGTCAGCTCCTCTGCAGAGGGTTTCCCTAAGAAGGTGGACCTAGCAGGGTCACCGGGGGACGGGGAGCTGTGCCTCACGGCCCTCACTTCGCCGGAGAAACCCTCATGCAGAGTTCAGAAACTTGTGTGTTGAGTATGTCGCTGTGAGCCTCCACCATTTAACTAGTGGGTGAAGCCTGAACTGTCTAGAGACAGACCAGACCAGCTGCACAACACAGACACTTCAAACCTGAGGACAAATCTGAGAGAACAGAAAAAGGAAAGGAAACTTAGCTTAGAACCATGCAGCGCTACAGGAGACGGCAGCACTGCAGAGGTGAGGACCGGCACCTGTTTGAAAGAGACAAATGCACACAAACACACACAACAACGAACGAGAAACAAACACAGAGAGAGGACAAAGTGGTTATACAGAACTTGAGGACATTATCTACATGTAATTATCTACATAATTATAAATTTGTTGTGTTTTCTTTAACAATGTCAGAAGGAGAGAGGCACTGAGGCACCGTCTTCCGCCCCCCGACGCTCCTGCTGCGCCTCCTCCTTCTGACAGGAACTGCCTACAGAACAAGCATGAATGATGCTTGAGTGGACACACGCAACTCACAAGTTCCTGGCTCTGTCAGCTCCTCTGCAGAGGGTTTCCCTAAGAAGGTGGACCTAGCAGGGTCACCGGGGGACGGGGAGCTGTGCCTCACGGCCCTCACTTCGCCGGAGAAACCCTCATGCAGAGTTCAGAAACTTGTGTGTTGAGTATGTCGCTGTGAGCCTCCACCATTTAACTAGTGGGTGAAGCCTGAACTGTCTAGAGACAGACCAGACCAGCTGCACAACACAGACACTTCAAACCTGAGGACAAATCTGAGAGAACAGAAAAAGGAAAGGAAACTTAGCTTAGAACCATGCAGCGCTACAGGAGACGGCAGCACTGCAGAGGTGAGGACCGGCACCTGTTTGAAAGAGACAAATGCACACAAACACACACAACAACGAACGAGAAACAAACACAGAGAGAGGACAAAGTGGTTATACAGAACTTGAGGACATTATCTACATGTAATTATCTACATAATTATAAATTTGTTGTGTTTTCTTTAACAATGTCAGAAGGAGAGAGGCACTGAGGCACCGTCTTCCGCCCCCCGACGCTCCTGCTGCGCCTCCTCCTTCTGACAGGAACTGCCTACAGAACAAGCATGAATGATGCCTGAGTGGACACACACAACTCACAAGTTCCTGGCTCTGTCAGCTCCTCTGCAGAGGGTTTCCCTAAGAAGGTGGACCTAGCAGGGTCACCGGGGGACAGGGAGCTGTGCCTCACGGCCCTCACTTCGTCGGAGAAACCCTCATGCAGAGTTCAGAAACTTGTGTGTTGAGTATGTCGCTGTGAGCCTCCACCATTTAACTAGTGGGTGAAGCCTGAACTGTCTAGAGACAGACCAGACCAGCTGCACAACGCAGACACTTCAAACCTGAGGACAAATCTGAGAGAACAGAAAAAGGAAAGGAAACTTAGCTTAGAACCATGCAGCGCTACAGGAGACGGCAGCACTGCAGAGGTGAGGACCGGCACCTGTTTGAAAGAGACAAATGCACACAAACACACACAACAACGAACGAGAAACAAACACAGAGAGAGGACAAAGTGGTTATACAGAACTTGAGGACATTATCTACATGTAATTATCTACATAATTATAAATTTGTTGTGTTTTCTTTAACAATGTCAGAAGGAGAGAGGCACTGAGGCACCGTCTTCCGCCCCCCGACGCTCCTGCTGCGCCTCCTCCTTCTGACAGGAACTGCCTACAGAACAAGCATGAATGATGCCTGAGTGGACACACGCAACTCACAAGTTCCTGGCTCTGTCAGCTCCTCTGCAGAGGGTTTCCCTAAGAAGGTGGACCTAGCAGGGTCACCGGGGGACGGGGAGCTGTGCCTCACGGCCCTCACTTCGCCGGAGAAACCCTCATGCAGAGTTCAGAAACTTGTGTGTTGAGTATGTCGCTGTGAGCCTCCACCATTTAACTAGTGGGTGAAGCCTGAACTGTCTAGAGACAGACCAGACCAGCTGCACAACACAGACACTTCAAACCTGAGGACAAATCTGAGAGAACAGAAAAAGGAAAGGAAACTTAGCTTAGAACCATGCAGCGCTACAGGAGACGGCAGCACTGCAGAGGTGAGGACCGGCACCTGTTTGAAAGAGACAAATGCACACAAACACACACAACAACGAACGAGAAACAAACACAGAGAGAGGACAAAGTGGTTATACAGAACTTGAGGACATTATCTACATGTAATTATCTACATAATTATAAATTTGTTGTGTTTTCTTTAACAATGTCAGAAGGAGAGAGGCACTGAGGCACCGTCTTCCGCCCCCCGACGCTCCTGCTGCGCCTCCTCCTTCTGACAGGAACTGCCTACAGAACAAGCATGAATGATGCCTGAGTGGACACACGCAACTCACAAGTTCCTGGCTCTGCAGAGGGTTTCCCTAAGAAGGTGGACCTAGCAGGGTCACCGGGGGACGGGGAGCTGTGCCTCACGGCCCTCACTTCGCCGGAGAAACCCTCATGCAGAGTTCAGAAACTTGTGTGTTGAGTATGTCGCTGTGAGCCTCCACCATTTAACTAGTGGGTGAAGCCTGAACTGTCTAGAGACAGACCAGACCAGCTGCACAACGCAGACACTTCAAACCTGAGGACAAATCTGAGAGAACAGAAAAAGGAAAGGAAACTTAGCTTAGAACCATGCAGCGCTACAGGAGACGGCAGCACTGCAGAGGTGAGGACCGGCACCTGTTTGAAAGAGACAAATGCACACAAACACACACAACAACGAACGAGAAACAAACACAGAGAGAGGACAAAGTGGTTATACAGAACTTGAGGACATTATCTACATGTAATTATCTACATAATTATAAATTTGTTGTGTTTTCTTTAACAATGTCAGAAGGAGAGAGGCACTGAGGCACCGTCTTCCGCCCCCCGACGCTCCTGCTGCGCCTCCTCCTTCTGACAGGAACTGCCTACAGAACAAGCATGAATGATGCCTGAGTGGACACACGCAACTCACAAGTTCCTGGCTCTGTCAGCTCCTCTGCAGAGGGTTTCCCTAAGAAGGTGGACCTAGCAGGGTCACCGGGGGACGGGGAGCTGTGCCTCACGGCCCTCACTTCGCCGGAGAAACCCTCATGCAGAGTTCAGAAACTTGTGTGTTGAGTATGTCGCTGTGAGCCTCCACCATTTAACTAGTGGGTGAAGCCTGAACTGTCTAGAGACAGACCAGACCAGCTGCACAACACAGACACTTCAAACCTGAGGACAAATCTGAGAGAACAGAAAAAGGAAAGGAAACTTAGCTTAGAACCATGCAGCGCTACAGGAGACGGCAGCACTGCAGAGGTGAGGACCGGCACCTGTTTGAAAGAGACAAATGCACACAAACACACACAACAACGAACGAGAAACAAACACAGAGAGAGGACAAAGTGGTTATACAGAACTTGAGGACATTATCTACATGTAATTATCTACATAATTATAAATTTGTTGTGTTTTCTTTAACAATGTCAGAAGGAGAGAGGCACTGAGGCACCGTCTTCCGCCCCCCGACGCTCCTGCTGCGCCTCCTCCTTCTGACAGGAACTGCCTACAGAACAAGCATGAATGATGCCTGAGTGGACACACACAACTCACAAGTTCCTGGCTCTGTCAGCTCCTCTGCAGAGGGTTTCCCTAAGAAGGTGGACCTAGCAGGGTCACCGGGGGACAGGGAGCTGTGCCTCACGGCCCTCACTTCGTCGGAGAAACCCTCATGCAGAGTTCAGAAACTTGTGTGTTGAGTATGTCGCTGTGAGCCTCCACCATTTAACTAGTGGGTGAAGCCTGAACTGTCTAGAGACAGACCAGACCAGCTGCACAACGCAGACACTTCAAACCTGAGGACAAATCTGAGAGAACAGAAAAAGGAAAGGAAACTTAGCTTAGAACCATGCAGCGCTACAGGAGACGGCAGCACTGCAGAGGTGAGGACCGGCACCTGTTTGAAAGAGACAAATGCACACAAACACACACAACAACGAACGAGAAACAAACACAGAGAGAGGACAAAGTGGTTATACAGAACTTGAGGACATTATCTACATGTAATTATCTACATAATTATAAATTTGTTGTGTTTTCTTTAACAATGTCAGAAGGAGAGAGGCACTGAGGCACCGTCTTCCGCCCCCCGACGCTCCTGCTGCGCCTCCTCCTTCTGACAGGAACTGCCTACAGAACAAGCATGAATGATGCCTGAGTGGACACACGCAACTCACAAGTTCCTGGCTCTGTCAGCTCCTCTGCAGAGGGTTTCCCTAAGAAGGTGGACCTAGCAGGGTCACCGGGGGACGGGGAGCTGTGCCTCACGGCCCTCACTTCGCCGGAGAAACCCTCATGCAGAGTTCAGAAACTTGTGTGTTGAGTATGTCGCTGTGAGCCTCCACCATTTAACTAGTGGGTGAAGCCTGAACTGTCTAGAGACAGACCAGACCAGCTGCACAACACAGACACTTCAAACCTGAGGACAAATCTGAGAGAACAGAAAAAGGAAAGGAAACTTAGCTTAGAACCATGCAGCGCTACAGGAGACGGCAGCACTGCAGAGGTGAGGACCGGCACCTGTTTGAAAGAGACAAATGCACACAAACACACACAACAACGAACGAGAAACAAACACAGAGAGAGGACAAAGTGGTTATACAGAACTTGAGGACATTATCTACATGTAATTATCTACATAATTATAAATTTGTTGTGTTTTCTTTAACAATGTCAGAAGGAGAGAGGCACTGAGGCACCGTCTTCCGCCCCCCGACGCTCCTGCTGCGCCTCCTCCTTCTGACAGGAACTGCCTACAGAACAAGCATGAATGATGCCTGAGTGGACACACGCAACTCACAAGTTCCTGGCTCTGCAGAGGGTTTCCCTAAGAAGGTGGACCTAGCAGGGTCACCGGGGGACGGGGAGCTGTGCCTCACGGCCCTCACTTCGCCGGAGAAACCCTCATGCAGAGTTCAGAAACTTGTGTGTTGAGTATGTCGCTGTGAGCCTCCACCATTTAACTAGTGGGTGAAGCCTGAACTGTCTAGAGACAGACCAGACCAGCTGCACAACGCAGACACTTCAAACCTGAGGACAAATCTGAGAGAACAGAAAAAGGAAAGGAAACTTAGCTTAGAACCATGCAGCGCTACAGGAGACGGCAGCACTGCAGAGGTGAGGACCGGCACCTGTTTGAAAGAGACAAATGCACACAAACACACACAACAACGAACGAGAAACAAACACAGAGAGAGGACAAAGTGGTTATACAGAACTTGAGGACATTATCTACATGTAATTATCTACATAATTATAAATTTGTTGTGTTTTCTTTAACAATGTCAGAAGGAGAGAGGCACTGAGGCACCGTCTTCCGCCCCCCGACGCTCCTGCTGCGCCTCCTCCTTCTGACAGGAACTGCCTACAGAACAAGCATGAATGATGCCTGAGTGGACACACGCAACTCACAAGTTCCTGGCTCTGTCAGCTCCTCTGCAGAGGGTTTCCCTAAGAAGGTGGACCTAGCAGGGTCACCGGGGGACGGGGAGCTGTGCCTCACGGCCCTCACTTCGTCGGAGAAACCCTCATGCAGAGTTCAGAAACTTGTGTGTTGAGTATGTCGCTGTGAGCCTCCACCATTTAACTAGTGGGTGAAGCCTGAACTGTCTAGAGACAGACCAGACCAGCTGCACAACGCAGACACTTCAAACCTGTGGACAAATCTGAGAGAACAGAAAAAGGAAAGGAAACTTAGCTTAGAACCATGCAGCGCTACAGGAGACGGCAGCACTGCAGAGGTGAGGACCGGCACCTGTTTGAAAGAGACAAATGCACACAAACACACACAACAACGAACGAGAAACAAACACAGAGAGAGGACAAAGTGGTTATACAGAACTTGAGGACATTATCTACATGTAATTATCTACATAATTATAAATTTGTTGTGTTTTCTTTAACAATGTCAGAAGGAGAGAGGCACTGAGGCACCGTCTTCCGCCCCCCGACGCTCCTGCTGCGCCTCCTCCTTCTGACAGGAACTGCCTACAGAACAAGCATGAATGATGCCTGAGTGGACACACGCAACTCACAAGTTCCTGGCTCTGTCAGCTCCTCTGCAGAGGGTTTCCCTAAGAAGGTGGACCTAGCAGGGTCACCGGGGGACGGGGAGCTGTGCCTCACGGCCCTCACTTCGCCGGAGAAACCCTCATGCAGAGTTCAGAAACTTGTGTGTTGAGTATGTCGCTGTGAGCCTCCACCATTTAACTAGTGGGTGAAGCCTGAACTGTCTAGAGACAGACCAGACCAGCTGCACAACACAGACACTTCAAACCTGAGGACAAATCTGAGAGAACAGAAAAAGGAAAGGAAACTTAGCTTAGAACCATGCAGCGCTACAGGAGACGGCAGCACTGCAGAGGTGAGGACCGGCACCTGTTTGAAAGAGACAAATGCACACAAACACACACAACAACGAACGAGAAACAAACACAGAGAGAGGACAAAGTGGTTATACAGAACTTGAGGACATTATCTACATGTAATTATCTACATAATTATAAATTTGTTGTGTTTTCTTTAACAATGTCAGAAGGAGAGAGGCACTGAGGCACCGTCTTCCGCCCCCCGACGCTCCTGCTGCGCCTCCTCCTTCTGACAGGAACTGCCTACAGAACAAGCATGAATGATGCCTGAGTGGACACACGCAACTCACAAGTTCCTGGCTCTGTCAGCTCCTCTGCAGAGGGTTTCCCTAAGAAGGTGGACCTAGCAGGGTCACCGGGGGACGGGGAGCTGTGCCTCACGGCCCTCACTTCGCCGGAGAAACCCTCATGCAGAGTTCAGAAACTTGTGTGTTGAGTATGTCGCTGTGAGCCTCCACCATTTAACTAGTGGGTGAAGCCTGAACTGTCTAGAGACAGACCAGACCAGCTGCACAACACAGACACTTCAAACCTGAGGACAAATCTGAGAGAACAGAAAAAGGAAAGGAAACTTAGCTTAGAACCATGCAGCGCTACAGGAGACGGCAGCACTGCAGAGGTGAGGACCGGCACCTGTTTGAAAGAGACAAATGCACACAAACACACACAACAACGAACGAGAAACAAACACAGAGAGAGGACAAAGTGGTTATACAGAACTTGAGGACATTATCTACATGTAATTATCTACATAATTATAAATTTGTTGTGTTTTCTTTAACAATGTCAGAAGGAGAGAGGCACTGAGGCACCGTCTTCCGCCCCCCGACGCTCCTGCTGCGCCTCCTCCTTCTGACAGGAACTGCCTACAGAACAAGCATGAATGATGCTTGAGTGGACACACGCAACTCACAAGTTCCTGGCTCTGTCAGCTCCTCTGCAGAGGGTTTCCCTAAGAAGGTGGACCTAGCAGGGTCACCGGGGGACGGGGAGCTGTGCCTCACGGCCCTCACTTCGCCGGAGAAACCCTCATGCAGAGTTCAGAAACTTGTGTGTTGAGTATGTCGCTGTGAGCCTCCACCATTTAACTAGTGGGTGAAGCCTGAACTGTCTAGAGACAGACCAGACCAGCTGCACAACACAGACACTTCAAACCTGAGGACAAATCTGAGAGAACAGAAAAAGGAAAGGAAACTTAGCTTAGAACCATGCAGCGCTACAGGAGACGGCAGCACTGCAGAGGTGAGGACCGGCACCTGTTTGAAAGAGACAAATGCACACAAACACACACAACAACGAACGAGAAACAAACACAGAGAGAGGACAAAGTGGTTATACAGAACTTGAGGACATTATCTACATGTAATTATCTACATAATTATAAATTTGTTGTGTTTTCTTTAACAATGTCAGAAGGAGAGAGGCACTGAGGCACCGTCTTCCGCCCCCCGACGCTCCTGCTGCGCCTCCTCCTTCTGACAGGAACTGCCTACAGAACAAGCATGAATGATGCCTGAGTGGACACACACAACTCACAAGTTCCTGGCTCTGTCAGCTCCTCTGCAGAGGGTTTCCCTAAGAAGGTGGACCTAGCAGGGTCACCGGGGGACAGGGAGCTGTGCCTCACGGCCCTCACTTCGTCGGAGAAACCCTCATGCAGAGTTCAGAAACTTGTGTGTTGAGTATGTCGCTGTGAGCCTCCACCATTTAACTAGTGGGTGAAGCCTGAACTGTCTAGAGACAGACCAGACCAGCTGCACAACGCAGACACTTCAAACCTGAGGACAAATCTGAGAGAACAGAAAAAGGAAAGGAAACTTAGCTTAGAACCATGCAGCGCTACAGGAGACGGCAGCACTGCAGAGGTGAGGACCGGCACCTGTTTGAAAGAGACAAATGCACACAAACACACACAACAACGAACGAGAAACAAACACAGAGAGAGGACAAAGTGGTTATACAGAACTTGAGGACATTATCTACATGTAATTATCTACATAATTATAAATTTGTTGTGTTTTCTTTAACAATGTCAGAAGGAGAGAGGCACTGAGGCACCGTCTTCCGCCCCCCGACGCTCCTGCTGCGCCTCCTCCTTCTGACAGGAACTGCCTACAGAACAAGCATGAATGATGCCTGAGTGGACACACGCAACTCACAAGTTCCTGGCTCTGTCAGCTCCTCTGCAGAGGGTTTCCCTAAGAAGGTGGACCTAGCAGGGTCACCGGGGGACGGGGAGCTGTGCCTCACGGCCCTCACTTCGCCGGAGAAACCCTCATGCAGAGTTCAGAAACTTGTGTGTTGAGTATGTCGCTGTGAGCCTCCACCATTTAACTAGTGGGTGAAGCCTGAACTGTCTAGAGACAGACCAGACCAGCTGCACAACGCAGACACTTCAAACCTGAGGACAAATCTGAGAGAACAGAAAAAGGAAAGGAAACTTAGCTTAGAACCATGCAGCGCTACAGGAGACGGCAGCACTGCAGAGGTCAGGACCGGCACCTGTTTGAAAGAGACAAATGCACACAAACACACACAACAACGAACGAGAAACAAACACAGAGAGAGGACAAAGTGGTTATACAGAACTTGAGGACATTATCTACATGTAATTATCTACATAATTATAAATTTGTTGTGTTTTCTTTAACAATGTCAGAAGGAGAGAGGCACTGAGGCACCGTCTTCCGCCCCCCGACGCTCCTGCTGCGCCTCCTCCTTCTGACAGGAACTGCCTACAGAACAAGCATGAATGATGCCTGAGTGGACACACGCAACTCACAAGTTCCTGGCTCTGTCAGCTCCTCTGCAGAGGGTTTCCCTAAGAAGGTGGACCTAGCAGGGTCACCGGGGGACGGGGAGCTGTGCCTCACGGCCCTCACTTCGCCGGAGAAACCCTCATGCAGAGTTCAGAAACTTGTGTGTTGAGTATGTCGCTGTGAGCCTCCACCATTTAACTAGTGGGTGAAGCCTGAACTGTCTAGAGACAGACCAGACCAGCTGCACAACACAGACACTTCAAACCTGAGGACAAATCTGAGAGAACAGAAAAAGGAAAGGAAACTTAGCTTAGAACCATGCAGCGCTACAGGAGACGGCAGCACTGCAGAGGTCAGGACCGGCACCTGTTTGAAAGAGACAAATGCACACAAACACACACAACAACGAACGAGAAACAAACACAGAGAGAGGACAAAGTGGTTATACAGAACTTGAGGACATTATCTACATGTAATTATCTACATAATTATAAATTTGTTGTGTTTTCTTTAACAATGTCAGAAGGAGAGAGGCACTGAGGCACCGTCTTCCGCCCCCCGACGCTCCTGCTGCGCCTCCTCCTTCTGACAGGAACTGCCTACAGAACAAGCATGAATGATGCCTGAGTGGACACACGCAACTCACAAGTTCCTGGCTCTGTCAGCTCCTCTGCAGAGGGTTTCCCTAAGAAGGTGGACCTAGCAGGGTCACCGGGGGACGGGGAGCTGTGCCTCACGGCCCTCACTTCGCCGGAGAAACCCTCATGCAGAGTTCAGAAACTTGTGTGTTGAGTATGTCGCTGTGAGCCTCCACCATTTAACTAGTGGGTGAAGCCTGAACTGTCTAGAGACAGACCAGACCAGCTGCACAACACAGACACTTCAAACCTGAGGACAAATCTGAGAGAACAGAAAAAGGAAAGGAAACTTAGCTTAGAACCATGCAGCGCTACAGGAGACGGCAGCACTGCAGAGGTGAGGACCGGCACCTGTTTGAAAGAGACAAATGCACACAAACACACACAACAACGAACGAGAAACAAACACAGAGAGAGGACAAAGTGGTTATACAGAACTTGAGGACATTATCTACATGTAATTATCTACATAATTATAAATTTGTTGTGTTTTCTTTAACAATGTCAGAAGGAGAGAGGCACTGAGGCACCGTCTTCCGCCCCCCGACGCTCCTGCTGCGCCTCCTCCTTCTGACAGGAACTGCCTACAGAACAAGCATGAATGATGCTTGAGTGGACACACGCAACTCACAAGTTCCTGGCTCTGTCAGCTCCTCTGCAGAGGGTTTCCCTAAGAAGGTGGACCTAGCAGGGTCACCGGGGGACGGGGAGCTGTGCCTCACGGCCCTCACTTCGCCGGAGAAACCCTCATGCAGAGTTCAGAAACTTGTGTGTTGAGTATGTCGCTGTGAGCCTCCACCATTTAACTAGTGGGTGAAGCCTGAACCGTCTAGAGACAGACCAGACCAGCTGCACAACACAGACACTTCAAACCTGAGGACAAATCTGAGAGAACAGAAAAAGGAAAGGAAACTTAGCTTAGAACCATGCAGCGCTACAGGAGACGGCAGCACTGCAGAGGTGAGGACCGGCACCTGTTTGAAAGAGACAAATGCACACAAACACACACAACAACGAACGAGAAACAAACACAGAGAGAGGACAAAGTGGTTATACAGAACTTGAGGACATTATCTACATGTAATTATCTACATAATTATAAATTTGTTGTGTTTTCTTTAACAATGTCAGAAGGAGAGAGGCACTGAGGCACCGTCTTCCGCCCCCCGACGCTCCTGCTGCGCCTCCTCCTTCTGACAGGAACTGCCTACAGAACAAGCATGAATGATGCCTGAGTGGACACACACAACTCACAAGTTCCTGGCTCTGTCAGCTCCTCTGCAGAGGGTTTCCCTAAGAAGGTGGACCTAGCAGGGTCACCGGGGGACAGGGAGCTGTGCCTCACGGCCCTCACTTCGTCGGAGAAACCCTCATGCAGAGTTCAGAAACTTGTGTGTTGAGTATGTCGCTGTGAGCCTCCACCATTTAACTAGTGGGTGAAGCCTGAACTGTCTAGAGACAGACCAGACCAGCTGCACAACGCAGACACTTCAAACCTGAGGACAAATCTGAGAGAACAGAAAAAGGAAAGGAAACTTAGCTTAGAACCATGCAGCGCTACAGGAGACGGCAGCACTGCAGAGGTGAGGACCGGCACCTGTTTGAAAGAGACAAATGCACACAAACACACACAACAACGAACGAGAAACAAACACAGAGAGAGGACAAAGTGGTTATACAGAACTTGAGGACATTATCTACATGTAATTATCTACATAATTATAAATTTGTTGTGTTTTCTTTAACAATGTCAGAAGGAGAGAGGCACTGAGGCACCGTCTTCCGCCCCCCGACGCTCCTGCTGCGCCTCCTCCTTCTGACAGGAACTGCCTACAGAACAAGCATGAATGATGCCTGAGTGGACACACACAACTCACAAGTTCCTGGCTCTGTCAGCTCCTCTGCAGAGGGTTTCCCTAAGAAGGTGGACCTAGCAGGGTCACCGGGGGACAGGGAGCTGTGCCTCACGGCCCTCACTTCGTCGGAGAAACCCTCATGCAGAGTTCAGAAACTTGTGTGTTGAGTATGTCGCTGTGAGCCTCCACCATTTAACTAGTGGGTGAAGCCTGAACTGTCTAGAGACAGACCAGACCAGCTGCACAACGCAGACACTTCAAACCTGTGGACAAATCTGAGAGAACAGAAAAAGGAAAGGAAACTTAGCTTAGAACCATGCAGCGCTACAGGAGACGGCAGCACTGCAGAGGTGAGGACCGGCACCTGTTTGAAAGAGACAAATGCACACAAACACACACAACAACGAACGAGAAACAAACACAGAGAGAGGACAAAGTGGTTATACAGAACTTGAGGACATTATCTACATGTAATTATCTACATAATTATAAATTTGTTGTGTTTTCTTTAACAATGTCAGAAGGAGAGAGGCACTGAGGCACCGTCTTCCGCCCCCCGACGCTCCTGCTGCGCCTCCTCCTTCTGACAGGAACTGCCTACAGAACAAGCATGAATGATGCCTGAGTGGACACACGCAACTCACAAGTTCCTGGCTCTGTCAGCTCCTCTGCAGAGGGTTTCCCTAAGAAGGTGGACCTAGCAGGGTCACCGGGGGACGGGGAGCTGTGCCTCACGGCCCTCACTTCGCCGGAGAAACCCTCATGCAGAGTTCAGAAACTTGTGTGTTGAGTATGTCGCTGTGAGCCTCCACCATTTAACTAGTGGGTGAAGCCTGAACTGTCTAGAGACAGACCAGACCAGCTGCACAACACAGACACTTCAAACCTGAGGACAAATCTGAGAGAACAGAAAAAGGAAAGGAAACTTAGCTTAGAACCATGCAGCGCTACAGGAGACGGCAGCACTGCAGAGGTCAGGACCGGCACCTGTTTGAAAGAGACAAATGCACACAAACACACACAACAACGAACGAGAAACAAACACAGAGAGAGGACAAAGTGGTTATACAGAACTTGAGGACATTATCTACATGTAATTATCTACATAATTATAAATTTGTTGTGTTTTCTTTAACAATGTCAGAAGGAGAGAGGCACTGAGGCACCGTCTTCCGCCCCCCGACGCTCCTGCTGCGCCTCCTCCTTCTGACAGGAACTGCCTACAGAACAAGCATGAATGATGCCTGAGTGGACACACGCAACTCACAAGTTCCTGGCTCTGTCAGCTCCTCTGCAGAGGGTTTCCCTAAGAAGGTGGACCTAGCAGGGTCACCGGGGGACGGGGAGCTGTGCCTCACGGCCCTCACTTCGTCGGAGAAACCCTCATGCAGAGTTCAGAAACTTGTGTGTTGAGTATGTCGCTGTGAGCCTCCACCATTTAACTAGTGGGTGAAGCCTGAACTGTCTAGAGACAGACCAGACCAGCTGCACAACGCAGACACTTCAAACCTGAGGACAAATCTGAGAGAACAGAAAAAGGAAAGGAAACTTAGCTTAGAACCATGCAGCGCTACAGGAGACGGCAGCACTGCAGAGGTGAGGACCGGCACCTGTTTGAAAGAGACAAATGCACACAAACACACACAACAACGAACGAGAAACAAACACAGAGAGAGGACAAAGTGGTTATACAGAACTTGAGGACATTATCTACATGTAATTATCTACATAATTATAAATTTGTTGTGTTTTCTTTAACAATGTCAGAAGGAGAGAGGCACTGAGGCACCGTCTTCCGCCCCCCGACGCTCCTGCTGCGCCTCCTCCTTCTGACAGGAACTGCCTACAGAACAAGCATGAATGATGCCTGAGTGGACACACGCAACTCACAAGTTCCTGGCTCTGTCAGCTCCTCTGCAGAGGGTTTCCCTAAGAAGGTGGACCTAGCAGGGTCACCGGGGGACGGGGAGCTGTGCCTCACGGCCCTCACTTCGCCGGAGAAACCCTCATGCAGAGTTCAGAAACTTGTGTGTTGAGTATGTCGCTGTGAGCCTCCACCATTTAACTAGTGGGTGAAGCCTGAACTGTCTAGAGACAGACCAGACCAGCTGCACAACACAGACACTTCAAACCTGAGGACAAATCTGAGAGAACAGAAAAAGGAAAGGAAACTTAGCTTAGAACCATGCAGCGCTACAGGAGACGGCAGCACTGCAGAGGTGAGGACCGGCACCTGTTTGAAAGAGACAAATGCACACAAACACACACAACAACGAACGAGAAACAAACACAGAGAGAGGACAAAGTGGTTATACAGAACTTGAGGACATTATCTACATGTAATTATCTACATAATTATAAATTTGTTGTGTTTTCTTTAACAATGTCAGAAGGAGAGAGGCACTGAGGCACCGTCTTCCGCCCCCCGACGCTCCTGCTGCGCCTCCTCCTTCTGACAGGAACTGCCTACAGAACAAGCATGAATGATGCCTGAGTGGACACACGCAACTCACAAGTTCCTGGCTCTGTCAGCTCCTCTGCAGAGGGTTTCCCTAAGAAGGTGGACCTAGCAGGGTCACCGGGGGACGGGGAGCTGTGCCTCACGGCCCTCACTTCGCCGGAGAAACCCTCATGCAGAGTTCAGAAACTTGTGTGTTGAGTATGTCGCTGTGAGCCTCCACCATTTAACTAGTGGGTGAAGCCTGAACTGTCTAGAGACAGACCAGACCAGCTGCACAACACAGACACTTCAAACCTGAGGACAAATCTGAGAGAACAGAAAAAGGAAAGGAAACTTAGCTTAGAACCATGCAGCGCTACAGGAGACGGCAGCACTGCAGAGGTGAGGACCGGCACCTGTTTGAAAGAGACAAATGCACACAAACACACACAACAACGAACGAGAAACAAACACAGAGAGAGGACAAAGTGGTTATACAGAACTTGAGGACATTATCTACATGTAATTATCTACATAATTATAAATTTGTTGTGTTTTCTTTAACAATGTCAGAAGGAGAGAGGCACTGAGGCACCGTCTTCCGCCCCCCGACGCTCCTGCTGCGCCTCCTCCTTCTGACAGGAACTGCCTACAGAACAAGCATGAATGATGCCTGAGTGGACACACGCAACTCACAAGTTCCTGGCTCTGTCAGCTCCTCTGCAGAGGGTTTCCCTAAGAAGGTGGACCTAGCAGGGTCACCGGGGGACGGGGAGCTGTGCCTCACGGCCCTCACTTCGCCGGAGAAACCCTCATGCAGAGTTCAGAAACTTGTGTGTTGAGTATGTCGCTGTGAGCCTCCACCATTTAACTAGTGGGTGAAGCCTGAACTGTCTAGAGACAGACCAGACCAGCTGCACAACACAGACACTTCAAACCTGAGGACAAATCTGAGAGAACAGAAAAAGGAAAGGAAACTTAGCTTAGAACCATGCAGCGCTACAGGAGACGGCAGCACTGCAGAGGTGAGGACCGGCACCTGTTTGAAAGAGACAAATGCACACAAACACACACAACAACGAACGAGAAACAAACACAGAGAGAGGACAAAGTGGTTATACAGAACTTGAGGACATTATCTACATGTAATTATCTACATAATTATAAATTTGTTGTGTTTTCTTTAACAATGTCAGAAGGAGAGAGGCACTGAGGCACCGTCTTCCGCCCCCCGACGCTCCTGCTGCGCCTCCTCCTTCTGACAGGAACTGCCTACAGAACAAGCATGAATGATGCTTGAGTGGACACACGCAACTCACAAGTTCCTGGCTCTGTCAGCTCCTCTGCAGAGGGTTTCCCTAAGAAGGTGGACCTAGCAGGGTCACCGGGGGACAGGGAGCTGTGCCTCACGGCCCTCACTTCGTCGGAGAAACCCTCATGCAGAGTTCAGAAACTTGTGTGTTGAGTATGTCGCTGTGAGCCTCCACCATTTAACTAGTGGGTGAAGCCTGAACTGTCTAGAGACAGACCAGACCAGCTGCACAACGCAGACACTTCAAACCTGTGGACAAATCTGAGAGAACAGAAAAAGGAAAGGAAACTTAGCTTAGAACCATGCAGCGCTACAGGAGACGGCAGCACTGCAGAGGTGAGGACCGGCACCTGTTTGAAAGAGACAAATGCACACAAACACACACAACAACGAACGAGAAACAAACACAGAGAGAGGACAAAGTGGTTATACAGAACTTGAGGACATTATCTACATGTAATTATCTACATAATTATAAATTTGTTGTGTTTTCTTTAACAATGTCAGAAGGAGAGAGGCACTGAGGCACCGTCTTCCGCCCCCCGACGCTCCTGCTGCGCCTCCTCCTTCTGACAGGAACTGCCTACAGAACAAGCATGAATGATGCCTGAGTGGACACACGCAACTCACAAGTTCCTGGCTCTGTCAGCTCCTCTGCAGAGGGTTTCCCTAAGAAGGTGGACCTAGCAGGGTCACCGGGGGACGGGGAGCTGTGCCTCACGGCCCTCACTTCGCCGGAGAAACCCTCATGCAGAGTTCAGAAACTTGTGTGTTGAGTATGTCGCTGTGAGCCTCCACCATTTAACTAGTGGGTGAAGCCTGAACTGTCTAGAGACAGACCAGACCAGCTGCACAACACAGACACTTCAAACCTGAGGACAAATCTGAGAGAACAGAAAAAGGAAAGGAAACTTAGCTTAGAACCATGCAGCGCTACAGGAGACGGCAGCACTGCAGAGGTGAGGACCGGCACCTGTTTGAAAGAGACAAATGCACACAAACACACACAACAACGAACGAGAAACAAACACAGAGAGAGGACAAAGTGGTTATACAGAACTTGAGGACATTATCTACATGTAATTATCTACATAATTATAAATTTGTTGTGTTTTCTTTAACAATGTCAGAAGGAGAGAGGCACTGAGGCACCGTCTTCCGCCCCCCGACGCTCCTGCTGCGCCTCCTCCTTCTGACAGGAACTGCCTACAGAACAAGCATGAATGATGCCTGAGTGGACACACGCAACTCACAAGTTCCTGGCTCTGTCAGCTCCTCTGCAGAGGGTTTCCCTAAGAAGGTGGACCTAGCAGGGTCACCGGGGGACGGGGAGCTGTGCCTCACGGCCCTCACTTCGCCGGAGAAACCCTCATGCAGAGTTCAGAAACTTGTGTGTTGAGTATGTCGCTGTGAGCCTCCACCATTTAACTAGTGGGTGAAGCCTGAACTGTCTAGAGACAGACCAGACCAGCTGCACAACACAGACACTTCAAACCTGAGGACAAATCTGAGAGAACAGAAAAAGGAAAGGAAACTTAGCTTAGAACCATGCAGCGCTACAGGAGACGGCAGCACTGCAGAGGTGAGGACCGGCACCTGTTTGAAAGAGACAAATGCACACAAACACACACAACAACGAACGAGAAACAAACACAGAGAGAGGACAAAGTGGTTATACAGAACTTGAGGACATTATCTACATGTAATTATCTACATAATTATAAATTTGTTGTGTTTTCTTTAACAATGTCAGAAGGAGAGAGGCACTGAGGCACCGTCTTCCGCCCCCCGACGCTCCTGCTGCGCCTCCTCCTTCTGACAGGAACTGCCTACAGAACAAGCATGAATGATGCCTGAGTGGACACACGCAACTCACAAGTTCCTGGCTCTGCAGAGGGTTTCCCTAAGAAGGTGGACCTAGCAGGGTCACCGGGGGACGGGGAGCTGTGCCTCACGGCCCTCACTTCGCCGGAGAAACCCTCATGCAGAGTTCAGAAACTTGTGTGTTGAGTATGTCGCTGTGAGCCTCCACCATTTAACTAGTGGGTGAAGCCTGAACTGTCTAGAGACAGACCAGACCAGCTGCACAACGCAGACACTTCAAACCTGAGGACAAATCTGAGAGAACAGAAAAAGGAAAGGAAACTTAGCTTAGAACCATGCAGCGCTACAGGAGACGGCAGCACTGCAGAGGTGAGGACCGGCACCTGTTTGAAAGAGACAAATGCACACAAACACACACAACAACGAACGAGAAACAAACACAGAGAGAGGACAAAGTGGTTATACAGAACTTGAGGACATTATCTACATGTAATTATCTACATAATTATAAATTTGTTGTGTTTTCTTTAACAATGTCAGAAGGAGAGAGGCACTGAGGCACCGTCTTCCGCCCCCCGACGCTCCTGCTGCGCCTCCTCCTTCTGACAGGAACTGCCTACAGAACAAGCATGAATGATGCCTGAGTGGACACACGCAACTCACAAGTTCCTGGCTCTGTCAGCTCCTCTGCAGAGGGTTTCCCTAAGAAGGTGGACCTAGCAGGGTCACCGGGGGACGGGGAGCTGTGCCTCACGGCCCTCACTTCGCCGGAGAAACCCTCATGCAGAGTTCAGAAACTTGTGTGTTGAGTATGTCGCTGTGAGCCTCCACCATTTAACTAGTGGGTGAAGCCTGAACTGTCTAGAGACAGACCAGACCAGCTGCACAACACAGACACTTCAAACCTGAGGACAAATCTGAGAGAACAGAAAAAGGAAAGGAAACTTAGCTTAGAACCATGCAGCGCTACAGGAGACGGCAGCACTGCAGAGGTGAGGACCGGCACCTGTTTGAAAGAGACAAATGCACACAAACACACACAACAACGAACGAGAAACAAACACAGAGAGAGGACAAAGTGGTTATACAGAACTTGAGGACATTATCTACATGTAATTATCTACATAATTATAAATTTGTTGTGTTTTCTTTAACAATGTCAGAAGGAGAGAGGCACTGAGGCACCGTCTTCCGCCCCCCGACGCTCCTGCTGCGCCTCCTCCTTCTGACAGGAACTGCCTACAGAACAAGCATGAATGATGCTTGAGTGGACACACGCAACTCACAAGTTCCTGGCTCTGTCAGCTCCTCTGCAGAGGGTTTCCCTAAGAAGGTGGACCTAGCAGGGTCACCGGGGGACGGGGAGCTGTGCCTCACGGCCCTCACTTCGCCGGAGAAACCCTCATGCAGAGTTCAGAAACTTGTGTGTTGAGTATGTCGCTGTGAGCCTCCACCATTTAACTAGTGGGTGAAGCCTGAACTGTCTAGAGACAGACCAGACCAGCTGCACAACACAGACACTTCAAACCTGAGGACAAATCTGAGAGAACAGAAAAAGGAAAGGAAACTTAGCTTAGAACCATGCAGCGCTACAGGAGACGGCAGCACTGCAGAGGTGAGGACCGGCACCTGTTTGAAAGAGACAAATGCACACAAACACACACAACAACGAACGAGAAACAAACACAGAGAGAGGACAAAGTGGTTATACAGAACTTGAGGACATTATCTACATGTAATTATCTACATAATTATAAATTTGTTGTGTTTTCTTTAACAATGTCAGAAGGAGAGAGGCACTGAGGCACCGTCTTCCGCCCCCCGACGCTCCTGCTGCGCCTCCTCCTTCTGACAGGAACTGCCTACAGAACAAGCATGAATGATGCCTGAGTGGACACACACAACTCACAAGTTCCTGGCTCTGTCAGCTCCTCTGCAGAGGGTTTCCCTAAGAAGGTGGACCTAGCAGGGTCACCGGGGGACAGGGAGCTGTGCCTCACGGCCCTCACTTCGTCGGAGAAACCCTCATGCAGAGTTCAGAAACTTGTGTGTTGAGTATGTCGCTGTGAGCCTCCACCATTTAACTAGTGGGTGAAGCCTGAACTGTCTAGAGACAGACCAGACCAGCTGCACAACGCAGACACTTCAAACCTGAGGACAAATCTGAGAGAACAGAAAAAGGAAAGGAAACTTAGCTTAGAACCATGCAGCGCTACAGGAGACGGCAGCACTGCAGAGGTGAGGACCGGCACCTGTTTGAAAGAGACAAATGCACACAAACACACACAACAACGAACGAGAAACAAACACAGAGAGAGGACAAAGTGGTTATACAGAACTTGAGGACATTATCTACATGTAATTATCTACATAATTATAAATTTGTTGTGTTTTCTTTAACAATGTCAGAAGGAGAGAGGCACTGAGGCACCGTCTTCCGCCCCCCGACGCTCCTGCTGCGCCTCCTCCTTCTGACAGGAACTGCCTACAGAACAAGCATGAATGATGCCTGAGTGGACACACGCAACTCACAAGTTCCTGGCTCTGTCAGCTCCTCTGCAGAGGGTTTCCCTAAGAAGGTGGACCTAGCAGGGTCACCGGGGGACGGGGAGCTGTGCCTCACGGCCCTCACTTCGCCGGAGAAACCCTCATGCAGAGTTCAGAAACTTGTGTGTTGAGTATGTCGCTGTGAGCCTCCACCATTTAACTAGTGGGTGAAGCCTGAACTGTCTAGAGACAGACCAGACCAGCTGCACAACACAGACACTTCAAACCTGAGGACAAATCTGAGAGAACAGAAAAAGGAAAGGAAACTTAGCTTAGAACCATGCAGCGCTACAGGAGACGGCAGCACTGCAGAGGTGAGGACCGGCACCTGTTTGAAAGAGACAAATGCACACAAACACACACAACAACGAACGAGAAACAAACACAGAGAGAGGACAAAGTGGTTATACAGAACTTGAGGACATTATCTACATGTAATTATCTACATAATTATAAATTTGTTGTGTTTTCTTTAACAATGTCAGAAGGAGAGAGGCACTGAGGCACCGTCTTCCGCCCCCCGACGCTCCTGCTGCGCCTCCTCCTTCTGACAGGAACTGCCTACAGAACAAGCATGAATGATGCCTGAGTGGACACACGCAACTCACAAGTTCCTGGCTCTGCAGAGGGTTTCCCTAAGAAGGTGGACCTAGCAGGGTCACCGGGGGACGGGGAGCTGTGCCTCACGGCCCTCACTTCGCCGGAGAAACCCTCATGCAGAGTTCAGAAACTTGTGTGTTGAGTATGTCGCTGTGAGCCTCCACCATTTAACTAGTGGGTGAAGCCTGAACTGTCTAGAGACAGACCAGACCAGCTGCACAACGCAGACACTTCAAACCTGAGGACAAATCTGAGAGAACAGAAAAAGGAAAGGAAACTTAGCTTAGAACCATGCAGCGCTACAGGAGACGGCAGCACTGCAGAGGTGAGGACCGGCACCTGTTTGAAAGAGACAAATGCACACAAACACACACAACAACGAACGAGAAACAAACACAGAGAGAGGACAAAGTGGTTATACAGAACTTGAGGACATTATCTACATGTAATTATCTACATAATTATAAATTTGTTGTGTTTTCTTTAACAATGTCAGAAGGAGAGAGGCACTGAGGCACCGTCTTCCGCCCCCCGACGCTCCTGCTGCGCCTCCTCCTTCTGACAGGAACTGCCTACAGAACAAGCATGAATGATGCCTGAGTGGACACACGCAACTCACAAGTTCCTGGCTCTGTCAGCTCCTCTGCAGAGGGTTTCCCTAAGAAGGTGGACCTAGCAGGGTCACCGGGGGACGGGGAGCTGTGCCTCACGGCCCTCACTTCGTCGGAGAAACCCTCATGCAGAGTTCAGAAACTTGTGTGTTGAGTATGTCGCTGTGAGCCTCCACCATTTAACTAGTGGGTGAAGCCTGAACTGTCTAGAGACAGACCAGACCAGCTGCACAACGCAGACACTTCAAACCTGTGGACAAATCTGAGAGAACAGAAAAAGGAAAGGAAACTTAGCTTAGAACCATGCAGCGCTACAGGAGACGGCAGCACTGCAGAGGTGAGGACCGGCACCTGTTTGAAAGAGACAAATGCACACAAACACACACAACAACGAACGAGAAACAAACACAGAGAGAGGACAAAGTGGTTATACAGAACTTGAGGACATTATCTACATGTAATTATCTACATAATTATAAATTTGTTGTGTTTTCTTTAACAATGTCAGAAGGAGAGAGGCACTGAGGCACCGTCTTCCGCCCCCCGACGCTCCTGCTGCGCCTCCTCCTTCTGACAGGAACTGCCTACAGAACAAGCATGAATGATGCCTGAGTGGACACACGCAACTCACAAGTTCCTGGCTCTGTCAGCTCCTCTGCAGAGGGTTTCCCTAAGAAGGTGGACCTAGCAGGGTCACCGGGGGACGGGGAGCTGTGCCTCACGGCCCTCACTTCGCCGGAGAAACCCTCATGCAGAGTTCAGAAACTTGTGTGTTGAGTATGTCGCTGTGAGCCTCCACCATTTAACTAGTGGGTGAAGCCTGAACTGTCTAGAGACAGACCAGACCAGCTGCACAACACAGACACTTCAAACCTGAGGACAAATCTGAGAGAACAGAAAAAGGAAAGGAAACTTAGCTTAGAACCATGCAGCGCTACAGGAGACGGCAGCACTGCAGAGGTGAGGACCGGCACCTGTTTGAAAGAGACAAATGCACACAAACACACACAACAACGAACGAGAAACAAACACAGAGAGAGGACAAAGTGGTTATACAGAACTTGAGGACATTATCTACATGTAATTATCTACATAATTATAAATTTGTTGTGTTTTCTTTAACAATGTCAGAAGGAGAGAGGCACTGAGGCACCGTCTTCCGCCCCCCGACGCTCCTGCTGCGCCTCCTCCTTCTGACAGGAACTGCCTACAGAACAAGCATGAATGATGCCTGAGTGGACACACGCAACTCACAAGTTCCTGGCTCTGTCAGCTCCTCTGCAGAGGGTTTCCCTAAGAAGGTGGACCTAGCAGGGTCACCGGGGGACGGGGAGCTGTGCCTCACGGCCCTCACTTCGCCGGAGAAACCCTCATGCAGAGTTCAGAAACTTGTGTGTTGAGTATGTCGCTGTGAGCCTCCACCATTTAACTAGTGGGTGAAGCCTGAACTGTCTAGAGACAGACCAGACCAGCTGCACAACACAGACACTTCAAACCTGAGGACAAATCTGAGAGAACAGAAAAAGGAAAGGAAACTTAGCTTAGAACCATGCAGCGCTACAGGAGACGGCAGCACTGCAGAGGTGAGGACCGGCACCTGTTTGAAAGAGACAAATGCACACAAACACACACAACAACGAACGAGAAACAAACACAGAGAGAGGACAAAGTGGTTATACAGAACTTGAGGACATTATCTACATGTAATTATCTACATAATTATAAATTTGTTGTGTTTTCTTTAACAATGTCAGAAGGAGAGAGGCACTGAGGCACCGTCTTCCGCCCCCCGACGCTCCTGCTGCGCCTCCTCCTTCTGACAGGAACTGCCTACAGAACAAGCATGAATGATGCCTGAGTGGACACACGCAACTCACAAGTTCCTGGCTCTGCAGAGGGTTTCCCTAAGAAGGTGGACCTAGCAGGGTCACCGGGGGACGGGGAGCTGTGCCTCACGGCCCTCACTTCGCCGGAGAAACCCTCATGCAGAGTTCAGAAACTTGTGTGTTGAGTATGTCGCTGTGAGCCTCCACCATTTAACTAGTGGGTGAAGCCTGAACTGTCTAGAGACAGACCAGACCAGCTGCACAACGCAGACACTTCAAACCTGAGGACAAATCTGAGAGAACAGAAAAAGGAAAGGAAACTTAGCTTAGAACCATGCAGCGCTACAGGAGACGGCAGCACTGCAGAGGTGAGGACCGGCACCTGTTTGAAAGAGACAAATGCACACAAACACACACAACAACGAACGAGAAACAAACACAGAGAGAGGACAAAGTGGTTATACAGAACTTGAGGACATTATCTACATGTAATTATCTACATAATTATAAATTTGTTGTGTTTTCTTTAACAATGTCAGAAGGAGAGAGGCACTGAGGCACCGTCTTCCGCCCCCCGACGCTCCTGCTGCGCCTCCTCCTTCTGACAGGAACTGCCTACAGAACAAGCATGAATGATGCCTGAGTGGACACACGCAACTCACAAGTTCCTGGCTCTGTCAGCTCCTCTGCAGAGGGTTTCCCTAAGAAGGTGGACCTAGCAGGGTCACCGGGGGACGGGGAGCTGTGCCTCACGGCCCTCACTTCGTCGGAGAAACCCTCATGCAGAGTTCAGAAACTTGTGTGTTGAGTATGTCGCTGTGAGCCTCCACCATTTAACTAGTGGGTGAAGCCTGAACTGTCTAGAGACAGACCAGACCAGCTGCACAACGCAGACACTTCAAACCTGTGGACAAATCTGAGAGAACAGAAAAAGGAAAGGAAACTTAGCTTAGAACCATGCAGCGCTACAGGAGACGGCAGCACTGCAGAGGTGAGGACCGGCACCTGTTTGAAAGAGACAAATGCACACAAACACACACAACAACGAACGAGAAACAAACACAGAGAGAGGACAAAGTGGTTATACAGAACTTGAGGACATTATCTACATGTAATTATCTACATAATTATAAATTTGTTGTGTTTTCTTTAACAATGTCAGAAGGAGAGAGGCACTGAGGCACCGTCTTCCGCCCCCCGACGCTCCTGCTGCGCCTCCTCCTTCTGACAGGAACTGCCTACAGAACAAGCATGAATGATGCCTGAGTGGACACACGCAACTCACAAGTTCCTGGCTCTGTCAGCTCCTCTGCAGAGGGTTTCCCTAAGAAGGTGGACCTAGCAGGGTCACCGGGGGACGGGGAGCTGTGCCTCACGGCCCTCACTTCGCCGGAGAAACCCTCATGCAGAGTTCAGAAACTTGTGTGTTGAGTATGTCGCTGTGAGCCTCCACCATTTAACTAGTGGGTGAAGCCTGAACTGTCTAGAGACAGACCAGACCAGCTGCACAACACAGACACTTCAAACCTGAGGACAAATCTGAGAGAACAGAAAAAGGAAAGGAAACTTAGCTTAGAACCATGCAGCGCTACAGGAGACGGCAGCACTGCAGAGGTGAGGACCGGCACCTGTTTGAAAGAGACAAATGCACACAAACACACACAACAACGAACGAGAAACAAACACAGAGAGAGGACAAAGTGGTTATACAGAACTTGAGGACATTATCTACATGTAATTATCTACATAATTATAAATTTGTTGTGTTTTCTTTAACAATGTCAGAAGGAGAGAGGCACTGAGGCACCGTCTTCCGCCCCCCGACGCTCCTGCTGCGCCTCCTCCTTCTGACAGGAACTGCCTACAGAACAAGCATGAATGATGCCTGAGTGGACACACGCAACTCACAAGTTCCTGGCTCTGTCAGCTCCTCTGCAGAGGGTTTCCCTAAGAAGGTGGACCTAGCAGGGTCACCGGGGGACGGGGAGCTGTGCCTCACGGCCCTCACTTCGCCGGAGAAACCCTCATGCAGAGTTCAGAAACTTGTGTGTTGAGTATGTCGCTGTGAGCCTCCACCATTTAACTAGTGGGTGAAGCCTGAACTGTCTAGAGACAGACCAGACCAGCTGCACAACACAGACACTTCAAACCTGAGGACAAATCTGAGAGAACAGAAAAAGGAAAGGAAACTTAGCTTAGAACCATGCAGCGCTACAGGAGACGGCAGCACTGCAGAGGTGAGGACCGGCACCTGTTTGAAAGAGACAAATGCACACAAACACACACAACAACGAACGAGAAACAAACACAGAGAGAGGACAAAGTGGTTATACAGAACTTGAGGACATTATCTACATGTAATTATCTACATAATTATAAATTTGTTGTGTTTTCTTTAACAATGTCAGAAGGAGAGAGGCACTGAGGCACCGTCTTCCGCCCCCCGACGCTCCTGCTGCGCCTCCTCCTTCTGACAGGAACTGCCTACAGAACAAGCATGAATGATGCTTGAGTGGACACACGCAACTCACAAGTTCCTGGCTCTGTCAGCTCCTCTGCAGAGGGTTTCCCTAAGAAGGTGGACCTAGCAGGGTCACCGGGGGACGGGGAGCTGTGCCTCACGGCCCTCACTTCGCCGGAGAAACCCTCATGCAGAGTTCAGAAACTTGTGTGTTGAGTATGTCGCTGTGAGCCTCCACCATTTAACTAGTGGGTGAAGCCTGAACTGTCTAGAGACAGACCAGACCAGCTGCACAACACAGACACTTCAAACCTGAGGACAAATCTGAGAGAACAGAAAAAGGAAAGGAAACTTAGCTTAGAACCATGCAGCGCTACAGGAGACGGCAGCACTGCAGAGGTGAGGACCGGCACCTGTTTGAAAGAGACAAATGCACACAAACACACACAACAACGAACGAGAAACAAACACAGAGAGAGGACAAAGTGGTTATACAGAACTTGAGGACATTATCTACATGTAATTATCTACATAATTATAAATTTGTTGTGTTTTCTTTAACAATGTCAGAAGGAGAGAGGCACTGAGGCACCGTCTTCCGCCCCCCGACGCTCCTGCTGCGCCTCCTCCTTCTGACAGGAACTGCCTACAGAACAAGCATGAATGATGCCTGAGTGGACACACACAACTCACAAGTTCCTGGCTCTGTCAGCTCCTCTGCAGAGGGTTTCCCTAAGAAGGTGGACCTAGCAGGGTCACCGGGGGACAGGGAGCTGTGCCTCACGGCCCTCACTTCGTCGGAGAAACCCTCATGCAGAGTTCAGAAACTTGTGTGTTGAGTATGTCGCTGTGAGCCTCCACCATTTAACTAGTGGGTGAAGCCTGAACTGTCTAGAGACAGACCAGACCAGCTGCACAACGCAGACACTTCAAACCTGAGGACAAATCTGAGAGAACAGAAAAAGGAAAGGAAACTTAGCTTAGAACCATGCAGCGCTACAGGAGACGGCAGCACTGCAGAGGTGAGGACCGGCACCTGTTTGAAAGAGACAAATGCACACAAACACACACAACAACGAACGAGAAACAAACACAGAGAGAGGACAAAGTGGTTATACAGAACTTGAGGACATTATCTACATGTAATTATCTACATAATTATAAATTTGTTGTGTTTTCTTTAACAATGTCAGAAGGAGAGAGGCACTGAGGCACCGTCTTCCGCCCCCCGACGCTCCTGCTGCGCCTCCTCCTTCTGACAGGAACTGCCTACAGAACAAGCATGAATGATGCCTGAGTGGACACACGCAACTCACAAGTTCCTGGCTCTGTCAGCTCCTCTGCAGAGGGTTTCCCTAAGAAGGTGGACCTAGCAGGGTCACCGGGGGACGGGGAGCTGTGCCTCACGGCCCTCACTTCGCCGGAGAAACCCTCATGCAGAGTTCAGAAACTTGTGTGTTGAGTATGTCGCTGTGAGCCTCCACCATTTAACTAGTGGGTGAAGCCTGAACTGTCTAGAGACAGACCAGACCAGCTGCACAACGCAGACACTTCAAACCTGAGGACAAATCTGAGAGAACAGAAAAAGGAAAGGAAACTTAGCTTAGAACCATGCAGCGCTACAGGAGACGGCAGCACTGCAGAGGTGAGGACCGGCACCTGTTTGAAAGAGACAAATGCACACAAACACACACAACAACGAACGAGAAACAAACACAGAGAGAGGACAAAGTGGTTATACAGAACTTGAGGACATTATCTACATGTAATTATCTACATAATTATAAATTTGTTGTGTTTTCTTTAACAATGTCAGAAGGAGAGAGGCACTGAGGCACCGTCTTCCGCCCCCCGACGCTCCTGCTGCGCCTCCTCCTTCTGACAGGAACTGCCTACAGAACAAGCATGAATGATGCCTGAGTGGACACACGCAACTCACAAGTTCCTGGCTCTGTCAGCTCCTCTGCAGAGGGTTTCCCTAAGAAGGTGGACCTAGCAGGGTCACCGGGGGACGGGGAGCTGTGCCTCACGGCCCTCACTTCGCCGGAGAAACCCTCATGCAGAGTTCAGAAACTTGTGTGTTGAGTATGTCGCTGTGAGCCTCCACCATTTAACTAGTGGGTGAAGCCTGAACTGTCTAGAGACAGACCAGACCAGCTGCACAACACAGACACTTCAAACCTGAGGACAAATCTGAGAGAACAGAAAAAGGAAAGGAAACTTAGCTTAGAACCATGCAGCGCTACAGGAGACGGCAGCACTGCAGAGGTGAGGACCGGCACCTGTTTGAAAGAGACAAATGCACACAAACACACACAACAACGAACGAGAAACAAACACAGAGAGAGGACAAAGTGGTTATACAGAACTTGAGGACATTATCTACATGTAATTATCTACATAATTATAAATTTGTTGTGTTTTCTTTAACAATGTCAGAAGGAGAGAGGCACTGAGGCACCGTCTTCCGCCCCCCGACGCTCCTGCTGCGCCTCCTCCTTCTGACAGGAACTGCCTACAGAACAAGCATGAATGATGCTTGAGTGGACACACGCAACTCACAAGTTCCTGGCTCTGTCAGCTCCTCTGCAGAGGGTTTCCCTAAGAAGGTGGACCTAGCAGGGTCACCGGGGGACGGGGAGCTGTGCCTCACGGCCCTCACTTCGCCGGAGAAACCCTCATGCAGAGTTCAGAAACTTGTGTGTTGAGTATGTCGCTGTGAGCCTCCACCATTTAACTAGTGGGTGAAGCCTGAACCGTCTAGAGACAGACCAGACCAGCTGCACAACACAGACACTTCAAACCTGAGGACAAATCTGAGAGAACAGAAAAAGGAAAGGAAACTTAGCTTAGAACCATGCAGCGCTACAGGAGACGGCAGCACTGCAGAGGTGAGGACCGGCACCTGTTTGAAAGAGACAAATGCACACAAACACACACAACAACGAACGAGAAACAAACACAGAGAGAGGACAAAGTGGTTATACAGAACTTGAGGACATTATCTACATGTAATTATCTACATAATTATAAATTTGTTGTGTTTTCTTTAACAATGTCAGAAGGAGAGAGGCACTGAGGCACCGTCTTCCGCCCCCCGACGCTCCTGCTGCGCCTCCTCCTTCTGACAGGAACTGCCTACAGAACAAGCATGAATGATGCCTGAGTGGACACACACAACTCACAAGTTCCTGGCTCTGTCAGCTCCTCTGCAGAGGGTTTCCCTAAGAAGGTGGACCTAGCAGGGTCACCGGGGGACAGGGAGCTGTGCCTCACGGCCCTCACTTCGTCGGAGAAACCCTCATGCAGAGTTCAGAAACTTGTGTGTTGAGTATGTCGCTGTGAGCCTCCACCATTTAACTAGTGGGTGAAGCCTGAACTGTCTAGAGACAGACCAGACCAGCTGCACAACGCAGACACTTCAAACCTGAGGACAAATCTGAGAGAACAGAAAAAGGAAAGGAAACTTAGCTTAGAACCATGCAGCGCTACAGGAGACGGCAGCACTGCAGAGGTGAGGACCGGCACCTGTTTGAAAGAGACAAATGCACACAAACACACACAACAACGAACGAGAAACAAACACAGAGAGAGGACAAAGTGGTTATACAGAACTTGAGGACATTATCTACATGTAATTATCTACATAATTATAAATTTGTTGTGTTTTCTTTAACAATGTCAGAAGGAGAGAGGCACTGAGGCACCGTCTTCCGCCCCCCGACGCTCCTGCTGCGCCTCCTCCTTCTGACAGGAACTGCCTACAGAACAAGCATGAATGATGCCTGAGTGGACACACACAACTCACAAGTTCCTGGCTCTGTCAGCTCCTCTGCAGAGGGTTTCCCTAAGAAGGTGGACCTAGCAGGGTCACCGGGGGACAGGGAGCTGTGCCTCACGGCCCTCACTTCGTCGGAGAAACCCTCATGCAGAGTTCAGAAACTTGTGTGTTGAGTATGTCGCTGTGAGCCTCCACCATTTAACTAGTGGGTGAAGCCTGAACTGTCTAGAGACAGACCAGACCAGCTGCACAACGCAGACACTTCAAACCTGTGGACAAATCTGAGAGAACAGAAAAAGGAAAGGAAACTTAGCTTAGAACCATGCAGCGCTACAGGAGACGGCAGCACTGCAGAGGTGAGGACCGGCACCTGTTTGAAAGAGACAAATGCACACAAACACACACAACAACGAACGAGAAACAAACACAGAGAGAGGAAAAAGTGGTTATACAGAACTTGAGGACATTATCTACATGTAATTATCTACATAATTATAAATTTGTTGTGTTTTCTTTAACAATGTCAGAAGGAGAGAGGCACTGAGGCACCGTCTTCCGCCCCCCGACGCTCCTGCTGCGCCTCCTCCTTCTGACAGGAACTGCCTACAGAACAAGCATGAATGATGCCTGAGTGGACACACGCAACTCACAAGTTCCTGGCTCTGTCAGCTCCTCTGCAGAGGGTTTCCCTAAGAAGGTGGACCTAGCAGGGTCACCGGGGGACGGGGAGCTGTGCCTCACGGCCCTCACTTCGCCGGAGAAACCCTCATGCAGAGTTCAGAAACTTGTGTGTTGAGTATGTCGCTGTGAGCCTCCACCATTTAACTAGTGGGTGAAGCCTGAACTGTCTAGAGACAGACCAGACCAGCTGCACAACACAGACACTTCAAACCTGAGGACAAATCTGAGAGAACAGAAAAAGGAAAGGAAACTTAGCTTAGAACCATGCAGCGCTACAGGAGACGGCAGCACTGCAGAGGTGAGGACCGGCACCTGTTTGAAAGAGACAAATGCACACAAACACACACAACAACGAACGAGAAACAAACACAGAGAGAGGACAAAGTGGTTATACAGAACTTGAGGACATTATCTACATGTAATTATCTACATAATTATAAATTTGTTGTGTTTTCTTTAACAATGTCAGAAGGAGAGAGGCACTGAGGCACCGTCTTCCGCCCCCCGACGCTCCTGCTGCGCCTCCTCCTTCTGACAGGAACTGCCTACAGAACAAGCATGAATGATGCCTGAGTGGACACACGCAACTCACAAGTTCCTGGCTCTGTCAGCTCCTCTGCAGAGGGTTTCCCTAAGAAGGTGGACCTAGCAGGGTCACCGGGGGACGGGGAGCTGTGCCTCACGGCCCTCACTTCGTCGGAGAAACCCTCATGCAGAGTTCAGAAACTTGTGTGTTGAGTATGTCGCTGTGAGCCTCCACCATTTAACTAGTGGGTGAAGCCTGAACTGTCTAGAGACAGACCAGACCAGCTGCACAACGCAGACACTTCAAACCTGAGGACAAATCTGAGAGAACAGAAAAAGGAAAGGAAACTTAGCTTAGAACCATGCAGCGCTACAGGAGACGGCAGCACTGCAGAGGTGAGGACCGGCACCTGTTTGAAAGAGACAAATGCACACAAACACACACAACAACGAACGAGAAACAAACACAGAGAGAGGACAAAGTGGTTATACAGAACTTGAGGACATTATCTACATGTAATTATCTACATAATTATAAATTTGTTGTGTTTTCTTTAACAATGTCAGAAGGAGAGAGGCACTGAGGCACCGTCTTCCGCCCCCCGACGCTCCTGCTGCGCCTCCTCCTTCTGACAGGAACTGCCTACAGAACAAGCATGAATGATGCCTGAGTGGACACACGCAACTCACAAGTTCCTGGCTCTGTCAGCTCCTCTGCAGAGGGTTTCCCTAAGAAGGTGGACCTAGCAGGGTCACCGGGGGACGGGGAGCTGTGCCTCACGGCCCTCACTTCGCCGGAGAAACCCTCATGCAGAGTTCAGAAACTTGTGTGTTGAGTATGTCGCTGTGAGCCTCCACCATTTAACTAGTGGGTGAAGCCTGAACTGTCTAGAGACAGACCAGACCAGCTGCACAACACAGACACTTCAAACCTGAGGACAAATCTGAGAGAACAGAAAAAGGAAAGGAAACTTAGCTTAGAACCATGCAGCGCTACAGGAGACGGCAGCACTGCAGAGGTGAGGACCGGCACCTGTTTGAAAGAGACAAATGCACACAAACACACACAACAACGAACGAGAAACAAACACAGAGAGAGGACAAAGTGGTTATACAGAACTTGAGGACATTATCTACATGTAATTATCTACATAATTATAAATTTGTTGTGTTTTCTTTAACAATGTCAGAAGGAGAGAGGCACTGAGGCACCGTCTTCCGCCCCCCGACGCTCCTGCTGCGCCTCCTCCTTCTGACAGGAACTGCCTACAGAACAAGCATGAATGATGCCTGAGTGGACACACGCAACTCACAAGTTCCTGGCTCTGCAGAGGGTTTCCCTAAGAAGGTGGACCTAGCAGGGTCACCGGGGGACGGGGAGCTGTGCCTCACGGCCCTCACTTCGCCGGAGAAACCCTCATGCAGAGTTCAGAAACTTGTGTGTTGAGTATGTCGCTGTGAGCCTCCACCATTTAACTAGTGGGTGAAGCCTGAACTGTCTAGAGACAGACCAGACCAGCTGCACAACGCAGACACTTCAAACCTGAGGACAAATCTGAGAGAACAGAAAAAGGAAAGGAAACTTAGCTTAGAACCATGCAGCGCTACAGGAGACGGCAGCACTGCAGAGGTGAGGACCGGCACCTGTTTGAAAGAGACAAATGCACACAAACACACACAACAACGAACGAGAAACAAACACAGAGAGAGGACAAAGTGGTTATACAGAACTTGAGGACATTATCTACATGTAATTATCTACATAATTATAAATTTGTTGTGTTTTCTTTAACAATGTCAGAAGGAGAGAGGCACTGAGGCACCGTCTTCCGCCCCCCGACGCTCCTGCTGCGCCTCCTCCTTCTGACAGGAACTGCCTACAGAACAAGCATGAATGATGCCTGAGTGGACACACGCAACTCACAAGTTCCTGGCTCTGTCAGCTCCTCTGCAGAGGGTTTCCCTAAGAAGGTGGACCTAGCAGGGTCACCGGGGGACGGGGAGCTGTGCCTCACGGCCCTCACTTCGTCGGAGAAACCCTCATGCAGAGTTCAGAAACTTGTGTGTTGAGTATGTCGCTGTGAGCCTCCACCATTTAACTAGTGGGTGAAGCCTGAACTGTCTAGAGACAGACCAGACCAGCTGCACAACGCAGACACTTCAAACCTGTGGACAAATCTGAGAGAACAGAAAAAGGAAAGGAAACTTAGCTTAGAACCATGCAGCGCTACAGGAGACGGCAGCACTGCAGAGGTGAGGACCGGCACCTGTTTGAAAGAGACAAATGCACACAAACACACACAACAACGAACGAGAAACAAACACAGAGAGAGGACAAAGTGGTTATACAGAACTTGAGGACATTATCTACATGTAATTATCTACATAATTATAAATTTGTTGTGTTTTCTTTAACAATGTCAGAAGGAGAGAGGCACTGAGGCACCGTCTTCCGCCCCCCGACGCTCCTGCTGCGCCTCCTCCTTCTGACAGGAACTGCCTACAGAACAAGCATGAATGATGCCTGAGTGGACACACGCAACTCACAAGTTCCTGGCTCTGTCAGCTCCTCTGCAGAGGGTTTCCCTAAGAAGGTGGACCTAGCAGGGTCACCGGGGGACGGGGAGCTGTGCCTCACGGCCCTCACTTCGCCGGAGAAACCCTCATGCAGAGTTCAGAAACTTGTGTGTTGAGTATGTCGCTGTGAGCCTCCACCATTTAACTAGTGGGTGAAGCCTGAACTGTCTAGAGACAGACCAGACCAGCTGCACAACACAGACACTTCAAACCTGAGGACAAATCTGAGAGAACAGAAAAAGGAAAGGAAACTTAGCTTAGAACCATGCAGCGCTACAGGAGACGGCAGCACTGCAGAGGTGAGGACCGGCACCTGTTTGAAAGAGACAAATGCACACAAACACACACAACAACGAACGAGAAACAAACACAGAGAGAGGACAAAGTGGTTATACAGAACTTGAGGACATTATCTACATGTAATTATCTACATAATTATAAATTTGTTGTGTTTTCTTTAACAATGTCAGAAGGAGAGAGGCACTGAGGCACCGTCTTCCGCCCCCCGACGCTCCTGCTGCGCCTCCTCCTTCTGACAGGAACTGCCTACAGAACAAGCATGAATGATGCCTGAGTGGACACACGCAACTCACAAGTTCCTGGCTCTGTCAGCTCCTCTGCAGAGGGTTTCCCTAAGAAGGTGGACCTAGCAGGGTCACCGGGGGACGGGGAGCTGTGCCTCACGGCCCTCACTTCGCCGGAGAAACCCTCATGCAGAGTTCAGAAACTTGTGTGTTGAGTATGTCGCTGTGAGCCTCCACCATTTAACTAGTGGGTGAAGCCTGAACTGTCTAGAGACAGACCAGACCAGCTGCACAACACAGACACTTCAAACCTGAGGACAAATCTGAGAGAACAGAAAAAGGAAAGGAAACTTAGCTTAGAACCATGCAGCGCTACAGGAGACGGCAGCACTGCAGAGGTGAGGACCGGCACCTGTTTGAAAGAGACAAATGCACACAAACACACACAACAACGAACGAGAAACAAACACAGAGAGAGGACAAAGTGGTTATACAGAACTTGAGGACATTATCTACATGTAATTATCTACATAATTATAAATTTGTTGTGTTTTCTTTAACAATGTCAGAAGGAGAGAGGCACTGAGGCACCGTCTTCCGCCCCCCGACGCTCCTGCTGCGCCTCCTCCTTCTGACAGGAACTGCCTACAGAACAAGCATGAATGATGCTTGAGTGGACACACGCAACTCACAAGTTCCTGGCTCTGTCAGCTCCTCTGCAGAGGGTTTCCCTAAGAAGGTGGACCTAGCAGGGTCACCGGGGGACAGGGAGCTGTGCCTCACGGCCCTCACTTCGTCGGAGAAACCCTCATGCAGAGTTCAGAAACTTGTGTGTTGAGTATGTCGCTGTGAGCCTCCACCATTTAACTAGTGGGTGAAGCCTGAACTGTCTAGAGACAGACCAGACCAGCTGCACAACGCAGACACTTCAAACCTGTGGACAAATCTGAGAGAACAGAAAAAGGAAAGGAAACTTAGCTTAGAACCATGCAGCGCTACAGGAGACGGCAGCACTGCAGAGGTGAGGACCGGCACCTGTTTGAAAGAGACAAATGCACACAAACACACACAACAACGAACGAGAAACAAACACAGAGAGAGGACAAAGTGGTTATACAGAACTTGAGGACATTATCTACATGTAATTATCTACATAATTATAAATTTGTTGTGTTTTCTTTAACAATGTCAGAAGGAGAGAGGCACTGAGGCACCGTCTTCCGCCCCCCGACGCTCCTGCTGCGCCTCCTCCTTCTGACAGGAACTGCCTACAGAACAAGCATGAATGATGCCTGAGTGGACACACGCAACTCACAAGTTCCTGGCTCTGTCAGCTCCTCTGCAGAGGGTTTCCCTAAGAAGGTGGACCTAGCAGGGTCACCGGGGGACGGGGAGCTGTGCCTCACGGCCCTCACTTCGCCGGAGAAACCCTCATGCAGAGTTCAGAAACTTGTGTGTTGAGTATGTCGCTGTGAGCCTCCACCATTTAACTAGTGGGTGAAGCCTGAACTGTCTAGAGACAGACCAGACCAGCTGCACAACACAGACACTTCAAACCTGAGGACAAATCTGAGAGAACAGAAAAAGGAAAGGAAACTTAGCTTAGAACCATGCAGCGCTACAGGAGACGGCAGCACTGCAGAGGTGAGGACCGGCACCTGTTTGAAAGAGACAAATGCACACAAACACACACAACAACGAACGAGAAACAAACACAGAGAGAGGACAAAGTGGTTATACAGAACTTGAGGACATTATCTACATGTAATTATCTACATAATTATAAATTTGTTGTGTTTTCTTTAACAATGTCAGAAGGAGAGAGGCACTGAGGCACCGTCTTCCGCCCCCCGACGCTCCTGCTGCGCCTCCTCCTTCTGACAGGAACTGCCTACAGAACAAGCATGAATGATGCCTGAGTGGACACACGCAACTCACAAGTTCCTGGCTCTGTCAGCTCCTCTGCAGAGGGTTTCCCTAAGAAGGTGGACCTAGCAGGGTCACCGGGGGACGGGGAGCTGTGCCTCACGGCCCTCACTTCGCCGGAGAAACCCTCATGCAGAGTTCAGAAACTTGTGTGTTGAGTATGTCGCTGTGAGCCTCCACCATTTAACTAGTGGGTGAAGCCTGAACTGTCTAGAGACAGACCAGACCAGCTGCACAACACAGACACTTCAAACCTGAGGACAAATCTGAGAGAACAGAAAAAGGAAAGGAAACTTAGCTTAGAACCATGCAGCGCTACAGGAGACGGCAGCACTGCAGAGGTGAGGACCGGCACCTGTTTGAAAGAGACAAATGCACACAAACACACACAACAACGAACGAGAAACAAACACAGAGAGAGGACAAAGTGGTTATACAGAACTTGAGGACATTATCTACATGTAATTATCTACATAATTATAAATTTGTTGTGTTTTCTTTAACAATGTCAGAAGGAGAGAGGCACTGAGGCACCGTCTTCCGCCCCCCGACGCTCCTGCTGCGCCTCCTCCTTCTGACAGGAACTGCCTACAGAACAAGCATGAATGATGCTTGAGTGGACACACGCAACTCACAAGTTCCTGGCTCTGTCAGCTCCTCTGCAGAGGGTTTCCCTAAGAAGGTGGACCTAGCAGGGTCACCGGGGGACGGGGAGCTGTGCCTCACGGCCCTCACTTCGCCGGAGAAACCCTCATGCAGAGTTCAGAAACTTGTGTGTTGAGTATGTCGCTGTGAGCCTCCACCATTTAACTAGTGGGTGAAGCCTGAACTGTCTAGAGACAGACCAGACCAGCTGCACAACACAGACACTTCAAACCTGAGGACAAATCTGAGAGAACAGAAAAAGGAAAGGAAACTTAGCTTAGAACCATGCAGCGCTACAGGAGACGGCAGCACTGCAGAGGTGAGGACCGGCACCTGTTTGAAAGAGACAAATGCACACAAACACACACAACAACGAACGAGAAACAAACACAGAGAGAGGACAAAGTGGTTATACAGAACTTGAGGACATTATCTACATGTAATTATCTACATAATTATAAATTTGTTGTGTTTTCTTTAACAATGTCAGAAGGAGAGAGGCACTGAGGCACCGTCTTCCGCCCCCCGACGCTCCTGCTGCGCCTCCTCCTTCTGACAGGAACTGCCTACAGAACAAGCATGAATGATGCCTGAGTGGACACACACAACTCACAAGTTCCTGGCTCTGTCAGCTCCTCTGCAGAGGGTTTCCCTAAGAAGGTGGACCTAGCAGGGTCACCGGGGGACAGGGAGCTGTGCCTCACGGCCCTCACTTCGTCGGAGAAACCCTCATGCAGAGTTCAGAAACTTGTGTGTTGAGTATGTCGCTGTGAGCCTCCACCATTTAACTAGTGGGTGAAGCCTGAACTGTCTAGAGACAGACCAGACCAGCTGCACAACGCAGACACTTCAAACCTGAGGACAAATCTGAGAGAACAGAAAAAGGAAAGGAAACTTAGCTTAGAACCATGCAGCGCTACAGGAGACGGCAGCACTGCAGAGGTGAGGACCGGCACCTGTTTGAAAGAGACAAATGCACACAAACACACACAACAACGAACGAGAAACAAACACAGAGAGAGGACAAAGTGGTTATACAGAACTTGAGGACATTATCTACATGTAATTATCTACATAATTATAAATTTGTTGTGTTTTCTTTAACAATGTCAGAAGGAGAGAGGCACTGAGGCACCGTCTTCCGCCCCCCGACGCTCCTGCTGCGCCTCCTCCTTCTGACAGGAACTGCCTACAGAACAAGCATGAATGATGCCTGAGTGGACACACGCAACTCACAAGTTCCTGGCTCTGTCAGCTCCTCTGCAGAGGGTTTCCCTAAGAAGGTGGACCTAGCAGGGTCACCGGGGGACGGGGAGCTGTGCCTCACGGCCCTCACTTCGCCGGAGAAACCCTCATGCAGAGTTCAGAAACTTGTGTGTTGAGTATGTCGCTGTGAGCCTCCACCATTTAACTAGTGGGTGAAGCCTGAACTGTCTAGAGACAGACCAGACCAGCTGCACAACACAGACACTTCAAACCTGAGGACAAATCTGAGAGAACAGAAAAAGGAAAGGAAACTTAGCTTAGAACCATGCAGCGCTACAGGAGACGGCAGCACTGCAGAGGTGAGGACCGGCACCTGTTTGAAAGAGACAAATGCACACAAACACACACAACAACGAACGAGAAACAAACACAGAGAGAGGACAAAGTGGTTATACAGAACTTGAGGACATTATCTACATGTAATTATCTACATAATTATAAATTTGTTGTGTTTTCTTTAACAATGTCAGAAGGAGAGAGGCACTGAGGCACCGTCTTCCGCCCCCCGACGCTCCTGCTGCGCCTCCTCCTTCTGACAGGAACTGCCTACAGAACAAGCATGAATGATGCCTGAGTGGACACACGCAACTCACAAGTTCCTGGCTCTGCAGAGGGTTTCCCTAAGAAGGTGGACCTAGCAGGGTCACCGGGGGACGGGGAGCTGTGCCTCACGGCCCTCACTTCGCCGGAGAAACCCTCATGCAGAGTTCAGAAACTTGTGTGTTGAGTATGTCGCTGTGAGCCTCCACCATTTAACTAGTGGGTGAAGCCTGAACTGTCTAGAGACAGACCAGACCAGCTGCACAACGCAGACACTTCAAACCTGAGGATAAATCTGAGAGAACAGAAAAAGGAAAGGAAACTTAGCTTAGAACCATGCAGCGCTACAGGAGACGGCAGCACTGCAGAGGTGAGGACCGGCACCTGTTTGAAAGAGACAAATGCACACAAACACACACAACAACGAACGAGAAACAAACACAGAGAGAGGACAAAGTGGTTATACAGAACTTGAGGACATTATCTACATGTAATTATCTACATAATTATAAATTTGTTGTGTTTTCTTTAACAATGTCAGAAGGAGAGAGGCACTGAGGCACCGTCTTCCGCCCCCCGACGCTCCTGCTGCGCCTCCTCCTTCTGACAGGAACTGCCTACAGAACAAGCATGAATGATGCCTGAGTGGACACACGCAACTCACAAGTTCCTGGCTCTGTCAGCTCCTCTGCAGAGGGTTTCCCTAAGAAGGTGGACCTAGCAGGGTCACCGGGGGACGGGGAGCTGTGCCTCACGGCCCTCACTTCGTCGGAGAAACCCTCATGCAGAGTTCAGAAACTTGTGTGTTGAGTATGTCGCTGTGAGCCTCCACCATTTAACTAGTGGGTGAAGCCTGAACTGTCTAGAGACAGACCAGACCAGCTGCACAACGCAGACACTTCAAACCTGTGGACAAATCTGAGAGAACAGAAAAAGGAAAGGAAACTTAGCTTAGAACCATGCAGCGCTACAGGAGACGGCAGCACTGCAGAGGTGAGGACCGGCACCTGTTTGAAAGAGACAAATGCACACAAACACACACAACAACGAACGAGAAACAAACACAGAGAGAGGACAAAGTGGTTATACAGAACTTGAGGACATTATCTACATGTAATTATCTACATAATTATAAATTTGTTGTGTTTTCTTTAACAATGTCAGAAGGAGAGAGGCACTGAGGCACCGTCTTCCGCCCCCCGACGCTCCTGCTGCGCCTCCTCCTTCTGACAGGAACTGCCTACAGAACAAGCATGAATGATGCCTGAGTGGACACACGCAACTCACAAGTTCCTGGCTCTGTCAGCTCCTCTGCAGAGGGTTTCCCTAAGAAGGTGGACCTAGCAGGGTCACCGGGGGACGGGGAGCTGTGCCTCACGGCCCTCACTTCGCCGGAGAAACCCTCATGCAGAGTTCAGAAACTTGTGTGTTGAGTATGTCGCTGTGAGCCTCCACCATTTAACTAGTGGGTGAAGCCTGAACTGTCTAGAGACAGACCAGACCAGCTGCACAACACAGACACTTCAAACCTGAGGACAAATCTGAGAGAACAGAAAAAGGAAAGGAAACTTAGCTTAGAACCATGCAGCGCTACAGGAGACGGCAGCACTGCAGAGGTGAGGACCGGCACCTGTTTGAAAGAGACAAATGCACACAAACACACACAACAACGAACGAGAAACAAACACAGAGAGAGGACAAAGTGGTTATACAGAACTTGAGGACATTATCTACATGTAATTATCTACATAATTATAAATTTGTTGTGTTTTCTTTAACAATGTCAGAAGGAGAGAGGCACTGAGGCACCGTCTTCCGCCCCCCGACGCTCCTGCTGCGCCTCCTCCTTCTGACAGGAACTGCCTACAGAACAAGCATGAATGATGCTTGAGTGGACACACGCAACTCACAAGTTCCTGGCTCTGTCAGCTCCTCTGCAGAGGGTTTCCCTAAGAAGGTGGACCTAGCAGGGTCACCGGGGGACGGGGAGCTGTGCCTCACGGCCCTCACTTCGCCGGAGAAACCCTCATGCAGAGTTCAGAAACTTGTGTGTTGAGTATGTCGCTGTGAGCCTCCACCATTTAACTAGTGGGTGAAGCCTGAACTGTCTAGAGACAGACCAGACCAGCTGCACAACACAGACACTTCAAACCTGAGGACAAATCTGAGAGAACAGAAAAAGGAAAGGAAACTTAGCTTAGAACCATGCAGCGCTACAGGAGACGGCAGCACTGCAGAGGTGAGGACCGGCACCTGTTTGAAAGAGACAAATGCACACAAACACACACAACAACGAACGAGAAACAAACACAGAGAGAGGACAAAGTGGTTATACAGAACTTGAGGACATTATCTACATGTAATTATCTACATAATTATAAATTTGTTGTGTTTTCTTTAACAATGTCAGAAGGAGAGAGGCACTGAGGCACCGTCTTCCGCCCCCCGACGCTCCTGCTGCGCCTCCTCCTTCTGACAGGAACTGCCTACAGAACAAGCATGAATGATGCCTGAGTGGACACACACAACTCACAAGTTCCTGGCTCTGTCAGCTCCTCTGCAGAGGGTTTCCCTAAGAAGGTGGACCTAGCAGGGTCACCGGGGGACAGGGAGCTGTGCCTCACGGCCCTCACTTCGTCGGAGAAACCCTCATGCAGAGTTCAGAAACTTGTGTGTTGAGTATGTCGCTGTGAGCCTCCACCATTTAACTAGTGGGTGAAGCCTGAACTGTCTAGAGACAGACCAGACCAGCTGCACAACGCAGACACTTCAAACCTGAGGACAAATCTGAGAGAACAGAAAAAGGAAAGGAAACTTAGCTTAGAACCATGCAGCGCTACAGGAGACGGCAGCACTGCAGAGGTGAGGACCGGCACCTGTTTGAAAGAGACAAATGCACACAAACACACACAACAACGAACGAGAAACAAACACAGAGAGAGGACAAAGTGGTTATACAGAACTTGAGGACATTATCTACATGTAATTATCTACATAATTATAAATTTGTTGTGTTTTCTTTAACAATGTCAGAAGGAGAGAGGCACTGAGGCACCGTCTTCCGCCCCCCGACGCTCCTGCTGCGCCTCCTCCTTCTGACAGGAACTGCCTACAGAACAAGCATGAATGATGCCTGAGTGGACACACGCAACTCACAAGTTCCTGGCTCTGTCAGCTCCTCTGCAGAGGGTTTCCCTAAGAAGGTGGACCTAGCAGGGTCACCGGGGGACGGGGAGCTGTGCCTCACGGCCCTCACTTCGCCGGAGAAACCCTCATGCAGAGTTCAGAAACTTGTGTGTTGAGTATGTCGCTGTGAGCCTCCACCATTTAACTAGTGGGTGAAGCCTGAACTGTCTAGAGACAGACCAGACCAGCTGCACAACGCAGACACTTCAAACCTGAGGACAAATCTGAGAGAACAGAAAAAGGAAAGGAAACTTAGCTTAGAACCATGCAGCGCTACAGGAGACGGCAGCACTGCAGAGGTGAGGACCGGCACCTGTTTGAAAGAGACAAATGCACACAAACACACACAACAACGAACGAGAAACAAACACAGAGAGAGGACAAAGTGGTTATACAGAACTTGAGGACATTATCTACATGTAATTATCTACATAATTATAAATTTGTTGTGTTTTCTTTAACAATGTCAGAAGGAGAGAGGCACTGAGGCACCGTCTTCCGCCCCCCGACGCTCCTGCTGCGCCTCCTCCTTCTGACAGGAACTGCCTACAGAACAAGCATGAATGATGCCTGAGTGGACACACGCAACTCACAAGTTCCTGGCTCTGTCAGCTCCTCTGCAGAGGGTTTCCCTAAGAAGGTGGACCTAGCAGGGTCACCGGGGGACGGGGAGCTGTGCCTCACGGCCCTCACTTCGCCGGAGAAACCCTCATGCAGAGTTCAGAAACTTGTGTGTTGAGTATGTCGCTGTGAGCCTCCACCATTTAACTAGTGGGTGAAGCCTGAACTGTCTAGAGACAGACCAGACCAGCTGCACAACACAGACACTTCAAACCTGAGGACAAATCTGAGAGAACAGAAAAAGGAAAGGAAACTTAGCTTAGAACCATGCAGCGCTACAGGAGACGGCAGCACTGCAGAGGTGAGGACCGGCACCTGTTTGAAAGAGACAAATGCACACAAACACACACAACAACGAACGAGAAACAAACACAGAGAGAGGACAAAGTGGTTATACAGAACTTGAGGACATTATCTACATGTAATTATCTACATAATTATAAATTTGTTGTGTTTTCTTTAACAATGTCAGAAGGAGAGAGGCACTGAGGCACCGTCTTCCGCCCCCCGACGCTCCTGCTGCGCCTCCTCCTTCTGACAGGAACTGCCTACAGAACAAGCATGAATGATGCCTGAGTGGACACACGCAACTCACAAGTTCCTGGCTCTGTCAGCTCCTCTGCAGAGGGTTTCCCTAAGAAGGTGGACCTAGCAGGGTCACCGGGGGACGGGGAGCTGTGCCTCACGGCCCTCACTTCGCCGGAGAAACCCTCATGCAGAGTTCAGAAACTTGTGTGTTGAGTATGTCGCTGTGAGCCTCCACCATTTAACTAGTGGGTGAAGCCTGAACTGTCTAGAGACAGACCAGACCAGCTGCACAACACAGACACTTCAAACCTGAGGACAAATCTGAGAGAACAGAAAAAGGAAAGGAAACTTAGCTTAGAACCATGCAGCGCTACAGGAGACGGCAGCACTGCAGAGGTGAGGACCGGCACCTGTTTGAAAGAGACAAATGCACACAAACACACACAACAACGAACGAGAAACAAACACAGAGAGAGGACAAAGTGGTTATACAGAACTTGAGGACATTATCTACATGTAATTATCTACATAATTATAAATTTGTTGTGTTTTCTTTAACAATGTCAGAAGGAGAGAGGCACTGAGGCACCGTCTTCTGCCCCCCGACGCTCCTGCTGCGCCTCCTCCTTCTGACAGGAACTGCCTACAGAACAAGCATGAATGATGCTTGAGTGGACACACGCAACTCACAAGTTCCTGGCTCTGTCAGCTCCTCTGCAGAGGGTTTCCCTAAGAAGGTGGACCTAGCAGGGTCACCGGGGGACGGGGAGCTGTGCCTCACGGCCCTCACTTCGCCGGAGAAACCCTCATGCAGAGTTCAGAAACTTGTGTGTTGAGTATGTCGCTGTGAGCCTCCACCATTTAACTAGTGGGTGAAGCCTGAACTGTCTAGAGACAGACCAGACCAGCTGCACAACACAGACACTTCAAACCTGAGGACAAATCTGAGAGAACAGAAAAAGGAAAGGAAACTTAGCTTAGAACCATGCAGCGCTACAGGAGACGGCAGCACTGCAGAGGTGAGGACCGGCACCTGTTTGAAAGAGACAAATGCACACAAACACACACAACAACGAACGAGAAACAAACACAGAGAGAGGACAAAGTGGTTATACAGAACTTGAGGACATTATCTACATGTAATTATCTACATAATTATAAATTTGTTGTGTTTTCTTTAACAATGTCAGAAGGAGAGAGGCACTGAGGCACCGTCTTCCGCCCCCCGACGCTCCTGCTGCGCCTCCTCCTTCTGACAGGAACTGCCTACAGAACAAGCATGAATGATGCCTGAGTGGACACACACAACTCACAAGTTCCTGGCTCTGTCAGCTCCTCTGCAGAGGGTTTCCCTAAGAAGGTGGACCTAGCAGGGTCACCGGGGGACAGGGAGCTGTGCCTCACGGCCCTCACTTCGTCGGAGAAACCCTCATGCAGAGTTCAGAAACTTGTGTGTTGAGTATGTCGCTGTGAGCCTCCACCATTTAACTAGTGGGTGAAGCCTGAACTGTCTAGAGACAGACCAGACCAGCTGCACAACGCAGACACTTCAAACCTGAGGACAAATCTGAGAGAACAGAAAAAGGAAAGGAAACTTAGCTTAGAACCATGCAGCGCTACAGGAGACGGCAGCACTGCAGAGGTGAGGACCGGCACCTGTTTGAAAGAGACAAATGCACACAAACACACACAACAACGAACGAGAAACAAACACAGAGAGAGGACAAAGTGGTTATACAGAACTTGAGGACATTATCTACATGTAATTATCTACATAATTATAAATTTGTTGTGTTTTCTTTAACAATGTCAGAAGGAGAGAGGCACTGAGGCACCGTCTTCCGCCCCCCGACGCTCCTGCTGCGCCTCCTCCTTCTGACAGGAACTGCCTACAGAACAAGCATGAATGATGCCTGAGTGGACACACGCAACTCACAAGTTCCTGGCTCTGTCAGCTCCTCTGCAGAGGGTTTCCCTAAGAAGGTGGACCTAGCAGGGTCACCGGGGGACGGGGAGCTGTGCCTCACGGCCCTCACTTCGCCGGAGAAACCCTCATGCAGAGTTCAGAAACTTGTGTGTTGAGTATGTCGCTGTGAGCCTCCACCATTTAACTAGTGGGTGAAGCCTGAACTGTCTAGAGACAGACCAGACCAGCTGCACAACACAGACACTTCAAACCTGAGGACAAATCTGAGAGAACAGAAAAAGGAAAGGAAACTTAGCTTAGAACCATGCAGCGCTACAGGAGACGGCAGCACTGCAGAGGTCAGGACCGGCACCTGTTTGAAAGAGACAAATGCACACAAACACACACAACAACGAACGAGAAACAAACACAGAGAGAGGACAAAGTGGTTATACAGAACTTGAGGACATTATCTACATGTAATTATCTACATAATTATAAATTTGTTGTGTTTTCTTTAACAATGTCAGAAGGAGAGAGGCACTGAGGCACCGTCTTCCGCCCCCCGACGCTCCTGCTGCGCCTCCTCCTTCTGACAGGAACTGCCTACAGAACAAGCATGAATGATGCCTGAGTGGACACACGCAACTCACAAGTTCCTGGCTCTGTCAGCTCCTCTGCAGAGGGTTTCCCTAAGAAGGTGGACCTAGCAGGGTCACCGGGGGACGGGGAGCTGTGCCTCACGGCCCTCACTTCGTCGGAGAAACCCTCATGCAGAGTTCAGAAACTTGTGTGTTGAGTATGTCGCTGTGAGCCTCCACCATTTAACTAGTGGGTGAAGCCTGAACTGTCTAGAGACAGACCAGACCAGCTGCACAACACAGACACTTCAAACCTGAGGACAAATCTGAGAGAACAGAAAAAGGAAAGGAAACTTAGCTTAGAACCATGCAGCGCTACAGGAGACGGCAGCACTGCAGAGGTGAGGACCGGCACCTGTTTGAAAGAGACAAATGCACACAAACACACACAACAACGAACGAGAAACAAACACAGAGAGAGGACAAAGTGGTTATACAGAACTTGAGGACATTATCTACATGTAATTATCTACATAATTATAAATTTGTTGTGTTTTCTTTAACAATGTCAGAAGGAGAGAGGCACTGAGGCACCGTCTTCCGCCCCCCGACGCTCCTGCTGCGCCTCCTCCTTCTGACAGGAACTGCCTACAGAACAAGCATGAATGATGCCTGAGTGGACACACGCAACTCACAAGTTCCTGGCTCTGTCAGCTCCTCTGCAGAGGGTTTCCCTAAGAAGGTGGACCTAGCAGGGTCACCGGGGGACGGGGAGCTGTGCCTCACGGCCCTCACTTCGCCGGAGAAACCCTCATGCAGAGTTCAGAAACTTGTGTGTTGAGTATGTCGCTGTGAGCCTCCACCATTTAACTAGTGGGTGAAGCCTGAACTGTCTAGAGACAGACCAGACCAGCTGCACAACACAGACACTTCAAACCTGAGGACAAATCTGAGAGAACAGAAAAAGGAAAGGAAACTTAGCTTAGAACCATGCAGCGCTACAGGAGACGGCAGCACTGCAGAGGTGAGGACCGGCACCTGTTTGAAAGAGACAAATGCACACAAACACACACAACAACGAACGAGAAACAAACACAGAGAGAGGAAAAAGTGGTTATAAAGAACTTGAGGACATTATCTACATGTAATTATCTACATAATTATAAATTTGTTGTGTTTTCTTTAACAATGTCAGAAGGAGAGAGGCACTGAGGCACCGTCTTCCGCCCCCCGACGCTCCTGCTGCGCCTCCTCCTTCTGACAGGAACTGCCTACAGAACAAGCATGAATGATGCCTGAGTGGACACACGCAACTCACAAGTTCCTGGCTCTGTCAGCTCCTCTGCAGAGGGTTTCCCTAAGAAGGTGGACCTAGCAGGGTCACCGGGGGACGGGGAGCTGTGCCTCACGGCCCTCACTTCGCCGGAGAAACCCTCATGCAGAGTTCAGAAACTTGTGTGTTGAGTATGTCGCTGTGAGCCTCCACCATTTAACTAGTGGGTGAAGCCTGAACTGTCTAGAGACAGACCAGAACAGCTGCACAACACAGACACTTCAAACCTGAGGACAAATCTGAGAGAACAGAAAAAGGAAAGGAAACTTAGCTTAGAACCATGCAGCGCTACAGGAGACGGCAGCACTGCAGAGGTGAGGACCGGCACCTGTTTGAAAGAGACAAATGCACACAAACACACACAACAACGAACGAGAAACAAACACAGAGAGAGGACAAAGTGGTTATACAGAACTTGAGGACATTATCTACATGTAATTATCTACATAATTATAAATTTGTTGTGTTTTCTTTAACAATGTCAGAAGGAGAGAGGCACTGAGGCACCGTCTTCCGCCCCCCGACGCTCCTGCTGCGCCTCCTCCTTCTGACAGGAACTGCCTACAGAACAAGCATGAATGATGCCTGAGTGGACACACGCAACTCACAAGTTCCTGGCTCTGTCAGCTCCTCTGCAGAGGGTTTCCCTAAGAAGGTGGACCTAGCAGGGTCACCGGGGGACGGGGAGCTGTGCCTCACGGCCCTCACTTCGCCGGAGAAACCCTCATGCAGAGTTCAGAAACTTGTGTGTTGAGTATGTCGCTGTGAGCCTCCACCATTTAACTAGTGGGTGAAGCCTGAACTGTCTAGAGACAGACCAGACCAGCTGCACAACACAGACACTTCAAACCTGAGGACAAATCTGAGAGAACAGAAAAAGGAAAGGAAACTTAGCTTAGAACCATGCAGCGCTACAGGAGACGGCAGCACTGCAGAGGTGAGGACCGGCACCTGTTTGAAAGAGACAAATGCACACAAACACACACAACAACGAACGAGAAACAAACACAGAGAGAGGACAAAGTGGTTATACAGAACTTGAGGACATTATCTACATGTAATTATCTACATAATTATAAATTTGTTGTGTTTTCTTTAACAATGTCAGAAGGAGAGAGGCACTGAGGCACCGTCTTCCGCCCCCCGACGCTCCTGCTGCGCCTCCTCCTTCTGACAGGAACTGCCTACAGAACAAGCATGAATGATGCCTGAGTGGACACACGCAACTCACAAGTTCCTGGCTCTGTCAGCTCCTCTGCAGAGGGTTTCCCTAAGAAGGTGGACCTAGCAGGGTCACCGGGGGACGGGGAGCTGTGCCTCACGGCCCTCACTTCGCCGGAGAAACCCTCATGCAGAGTTCAGAAACTTGTGTGTTGAGTATGTCGCTGTGAGCCTCCACCATTTAACTAGTGGGTGAAGCCTGAACTGTCTAGAGACAGACCAGACCAGCTGCACAACACAGACACTTCAAACCTGAGGACAAATCTGAGAGAACAGAAAAAGGAAAGGAAACTTAGCTTAGAACCATGCAGCGCTACAGGAGACGGCAGCACTGCAGAGGTGAGGACCGGCACCTGTTTGAAAGAGACAAATGCACACAAACACACACAACAACGAACGAGAAACAAACACAGAGAGAGGACAAAGTGGTTATACAGAACTTGAGGACATTATCTACATGTAATTATCTACATAATTATAAATTTGTTGTGTTTTCTTTAACAATGTCAGAAGGAGAGAGGCACTGAGGCACCGTCTTCCGCCCCCCGACGCTCCTGCTGCGCCTCCTCCTTCTGACAGGAACTGCCTACAGAACAAGCATGAATGATGCCTGAGTGGACACACGCAACTCACAAGTTCCTGGCTCTGTCAGCTCCTCTGCAGAGGGTTTCCCTAAGAAGGTGGACCTAGCAGGGTCACCGGGGGACGGGGAGCTGTGCCTCACGGCCCTCACTTCGCCGGAGAAACCCTCATGCAGAGTTCAGAAACTTGTGTGTTGAGTATGTCGCTGTGAGCCTCCACCATTTAACTAGTGGGTGAAGCCTGAACTGTCTAGAGACAGACCAGAACAGCTGCACAACACAGACACTTCAAACCTGAGGACAAATCTGAGAGAACAGAAAAAGGAAAGGAAACTTAGCTTAGAACCATGCAGCGCTACAGGAGACGGCAGCACTGCAGAGGTGAGGACCGGCACCTGTTTGAAAGAGACAAATGCACACAAACACACACAACAACGAACGAGAAACAAACACAGAGAGAGGACAAAGTGGTTATACAGAACTTGAGGACATTATCTACATGTAATTATCTACATAATTATAAATTTGTTGTGTTTTCTTTAACAATGTCAGAAGGAGAGAGGCACTGAGGCACCGTCTTCCGCCCCCCGACGCTCCTGCTGCGCCTCCTCCTTCTGACAGGAACTGCCTACAGAACAAGCATGAATGATGCCTGAGTGGACACACGCAACTCACAAGTTCCTGGCTCTGTCAGCTCCTCTGCAGAGGGTTTCCCTAAGAAGGTGGACCTAGCAGGGTCACCGGGGGACGGGGAGCTGTGCCTCACGGCCCTCACTTCGCCGGAGAAACCCTCATGCAGAGTTCAGAAACTTGTGTGTTGAGTATGTCGCTGTGAGCCTCCACCATTTAACTAGTGGGTGAAGCCTGAACTGTCTAGAGACAGACCAGACCAGCTGCACAACACAGACACTTCAAACCTGAGGACAAATCTGAGAGAACAGAAAAAGGAAAGGAAACTTAGCTTAGAACCATGCAGCGCTACAGGAGACGGCAGCACTGCAGAGGTGAGGACCGGCACCTGTTTGAAAGAGACAAATGCACACAAACACACACAACAACGAACGAGAAACAAACACAGAGAGAGGACAAAGTGGTTATACAGAACTTGAGGACATTATCTACATGTAATTATCTACATAATTATAAATTTGTTGTGTTTTCTTTAACAATGTCAGAAGGAGAGAGGCACTGAGGCACCGTCTTCCGCCCCCCGACGCTCCTGCTGCGCCTCCTCCTTCTGACAGGAACTGCCTACAGAACAAGCATGAATGATGCCTGAGTGGACACACGCAACTCACAAGTTCCTGGCTCTGTCAGCTCCTCTGCAGAGGGTTTCCCTAAGAAGGTGGACCTAGCAGGGTCACCGGGGGACGGGGAGCTGTGCCTCACGGCCCTCACTTCGCCGGAGAAACCCTCATGCAGAGTTCAGAAACTTGTGTGTTGAGTATGTCGCTGTGAGCCTCCACCATTTAACTAGTGGGTGAAGCCTGAACTGTCTAGAGACAGACCAGACCAGCTGCACAACACAGACACTTCAAACCTGAGGACAAATCTGAGAGAACAGAAAAAGGAAAGGAAACTTAGCTTAGAACCATGCAGCGCTACAGGAGACGGCAGCACTGCAGAGGTGAGGACCGGCACCTGTTTGAAAGAGACAAATGCACACAAACACACACAACAACGAACGAGAAACAAACACAGAGAGAGGACAAAGTGGTTATACAGAACTTGAGGACATTATCTACATGTAATTATCTACATAATTATAAATTTGTTGTGTTTTCTTTAACAATGTCAGAAGGAGAGAGGCACTGAGGCACCGTCTTCCGCCCCCCGACGCTCCTGCTGCGCCTCCTCCTTCTGACAGGAACTGCCTACAGAACAAGCATGAATGATGCCTGAGTGGACACACGCAACTCACAAGTTCCTGGCTCTGCAGAGGGTTTCCCTAAGAAGGTGGACCTAGCAGGGTCACCGGGGGACGGGGAGCTGTGCCTCACGGCCCTCACTTCGCCGGAGAAACCCTCATGCAGAGTTCAGAAACTTGTGTGTTGAGTATGTCGCTGTGAGCCTCCACCATTTAACTAGTGGGTGAAGCCTGAACTGTCTAGAGACAGACCAGACCAGCTGCACAACGCAGACACTTCAAACCTGAGGACAAATCTGAGAGAACAGAAAAAGGAAAGGAAACTTAGCTTAGAACCATGCAGCGCTACAGGAGACGGCAGCACTGCAGAGGTGAGGACCGGCACCTGTTTGAAAGAGACAAATGCACACAAACACACACAACAACGAACGAGAAACAAACACAGAGAGAGGACAAAGTGGTTATACAGAACTTGAGGACATTATCTACATGTAATTATCTACATAATTATAAATTTGTTGTGTTTTCTTTAACAATGTCAGAAGGAGAGAGGCACTGAGGCACCGTCTTCCGCCCCCCGACGCTCCTGCTGCGCCTCCTCCTTCTGACAGGAACTGCCTACAGAACAAGCATGAATGATGCCTGAGTGGACACACGCAACTCACAAGTTCCTGGCTCTGTCAGCTCCTCTGCAGAGGGTTTCCCTAAGAAGGTGGACCTAGCAGGGTCACCGGGGGACGGGGAGCTGTGCCTCACGGCCCTCACTTCGTCGGAGAAACCCTCATGCAGAGTTCAGAAACTTGTGTGTTGAGTATGTCGCTGTGAGCCTCCACCATTTAACTAGTGGGTGAAGCCTGAACTGTCTAGAGACAGACCAGACCAGCTGCACAACGCAGACACTTCAAACCTGTGGACAAATCTGAGAGAACAGAAAAAGGAAAGGAAACTTAGCTTAGAACCATGCAGCGCTACAGGAGACGGCAGCACTGCAGAGGTGAGGACCGGCACCTGTTTGAAAGAGACAAATGCACACAAACACACACAACAACGAACGAGAAACAAACACAGAGAGAGGACAAAGTGGTTATACAGAACTTGAGGACATTATCTACATGTAATTATCTACATAATTATAAATTTGTTGTGTTTTCTTTAACAATGTCAGAAGGAGAGAGGCACTGAGGCACCGTCTTCCGCCCCCCGACGCTCCTGCTGCGCCTCCTCCTTCTGACAGGAACTGCCTACAGAACAAGCATGAATGATGCCTGAGTGGACACACGCAACTCACAAGTTCCTGGCTCTGTCAGCTCCTCTGCAGAGGGTTTCCCTAAGAAGGTGGACCTAGCAGGGTCACCGGGGGACGGGGAGCTGTGCCTCACGGCCCTCACTTCGCCGGAGAAACCCTCATGCAGAGTTCAGAAACTTGTGTGTTGAGTATGTCGCTGTGAGCCTCCACCATTTAACTAGTGGGTGAAGCCTGAACTGTCTAGAGACAGACCAGACCAGCTGCACAACACAGACACTTCAAACCTGAGGACAAATCTGAGAGAACAGAAAAAGGAAAGGAAACTTAGCTTAGAACCATGCAGCGCTACAGGAGACGGCAGCACTGCAGAGGTGAGGACCGGCACCTGTTTGAAAGAGACAAATGCACACAAACACACACAACAACGAACGAGAAACAAACACAGAGAGAGGACAAAGTGGTTATACAGAACTTGAGGACATTATCTACATGTAATTATCTACATAATTATAAATTTGTTGTGTTTTCTTTAACAATGTCAGAAGGAGAGAGGCACTGAGGCACCGTCTTCCGCCCCCCGACGCTCCTGCTGCGCCTCCTCCTTCTGACAGGAACTGCCTACAGAACAAGCATGAATGATGCTTGAGTGGACACACGCAACTCACAAGTTCCTGGCTCTGTCAGCTCCTCTGCAGAGGGTTTCCCTAAGAAGGTGGACCTAGCAGGGTCACCGGGGGACGGGGAGCTGTGCCTCACGGCCCTCACTTCGCCGGAGAAACCCTCATGCAGAGTTCAGAAACTTGTGTGTTGAGTATGTCGCTGTGAGCCTCCACCATTTAACTAGTGGGTGAAGCCTGAACTGTCTAGAGACAGACCAGACCAGCTGCACAACACAGACACTTCAAACCTGAGGACAAATCTGAGAGAACAGAAAAAGGAAAGGAAACTTAGCTTAGAACCATGCAGCGCTACAGGAGACGGCAGCACTGCAGAGGTGAGGACCGGCACCTGTTTGAAAGAGACAAATGCACACAAACACACACAACAACGAACGAGAAACAAACACAGAGAGAGGACAAAGTGGTTATACAGAACTTGAGGACATTATCTACATGTAATTATCTACATAATTATAAATTTGTTGTGTTTTCTTTAACAATGTCAGAAGGAGAGAGGCACTGAGGCACCGTCTTCCGCCCCCCGACGCTCCTGCTGCGCCTCCTCCTTCTGACAGGAACTGCCTACAGAACAAGCATGAATGATGCCTGAGTGGACACACGCAACTCACAAGTTCCTGGCTCTGTCAGCTCCTCTGCAGAGGGTTTCCCTAAGAAGGTGGACCTAGCAGGGTCACCGGGGGACGGGGAGCTGTGCCTCACGGCCCTCACTTCGCCGGAGAAACCCTCATGCAGAGTTCAGAAACTTGTGTGTTGAGTATGTCGCTGTGAGCCTCCACCATTTAACTAGTGGGTGAAGCCTGAACTGTCTAGAGACAGACCAGACCAGCTGCACAACGCAGACACTTCAAACCTGAGGACAAATCTGAGAGAACAGAAAAAGGAAAGGAAACTTAGCTTAGAACCATGCAGCGCTACAGGAGACGGCAGCACTGCAGAGGTGAGGACCGGCACCTGTTTGAAAGAGACAAATGCACACAAACACACACAACAACGAACGAGAAACAAACACAGAGAGAGGACAAAGTGGTTATACAGAACTTGAGGACATTATCTACATGTAATTATCTACATAATTATAAATTTGTTGTGTTTTCTTTAACAATGTCAGAAGGAGAGAGGCACTGAGGCACCGTCTTCCGCCCCCCGACGCTCCTGCTGCGCCTCCTCCTTCTGACAGGAACTGCCTACAGAACAAGCATGAATGATGCCTGAGTGGACACACGCAACTCACAAGTTCCTGGCTCTGTCAGCTCCTCTGCAGAGGGTTTCCCTAAGAAGGTGGACCTAGCAGGGTCACCGGGGGACGGGGAGCTGTGCCTCACGGCCCTCACTTCGTCGGAGAAACCCTCATGCAGAGTTCAGAAACTTGTGTGTTGAGTATGTCGCTGTGAGTCTCCACCATTTAACTAGTGGGTGAAGCCTGAACTGTCTAGAGACAGACCAGACCAGCTGCACAACACAGACACTTCAAACCTGAGGACAAATCTGAGAGAACAGAAAAAGGAAAGGAAACTTAGCTTAGAACCATGCAGCGCTACAGGAGACGGCAGCACTGCAGAGGTGAGGACCGGCACCTGTTTGAAAGAGACAAATGCACACAAACACACACAACAACGAACGAGAAACAAACACAGAGAGAGGACAAAGTGGTTATACAGAACTTGAGGACATTATCTACATGTAATTATCTACATAATTATAAATTTGTTGTGTTTTCTTTAACAATGTCAGAAGGAGAGAGGCACTGAGGCACCGTCTTCCGCCCCCCGACGCTCCTGCTGCGCCTCCTCCTTCTGACAGGAACTGCCTACAGAACAAGCATGAATGATGCCTGAGTGGACACACACACACGCAACTCACAAGTTCCTGGCTCTGTCAGCTCCTCTGCAGAGGGTTTCCCTAAGAAGGTGGACCTAGCAGGGTCACCGGGGGACGGGGAGCTGTGCCTCACGGCCCTCACTTCGTCGGAGAAACCCTCATGCAGAGTTCAGAAACTTGTGTGTTGAGTATGTCGCTGTGAGCCTCCACCATTTAACTAGTGGGTGAAGCCTGAACTGTCTAGAGACAGACCAGACCAGCTGCACAACACAGACACTTCAAACCTGAGGACAAATCTGAGAGAACAGAAAAAGGAAAGGAAACTTAGCTTAGAACCATGCAGCGCTACAGGAGACGGCAGCACTGCAGAGGTGAGGACCGGCACCTGTTTGAAAGAGACAAATGCACACAAACACACACAACAACGAACGAGAAACAAACACAGAGAGAGGAAAAAGTGGTTATAAAGAACTTGAGGACATTATCTACATGTAATTATCTACATAATTATAAATTTGTTGTGTTTTCTTTAACAATGTCAGAAGGAGAGAGGCACTGAGGCACCGTCTTCCGCCCCCCGACGCTCCCGCTGCGCCTCCTCCTTCTGACAGGAACTGCCTACAGAACAAGCATGAATGATGCCTGAGTGGACACACGCAACTCACAAGTTCCTGGCTCTGTCAGCTCCTCTGCAGAGGGTTTCCCTAAGAAGGTGGACCTAGCAGGGTCACCGGGGGACGGGGAGCTGTGCCTCACGGCCCTCACTTCGCCGGAGAAACCCTCATGCAGAGTTCAGAAACATGTGTGTTGAGTATGTCGCTGTGAGCCTCCACCATTTAACTAGTGGGTGAAGCCTGAACTGTCTAGAGACAGACCAGACCAGCTGCACAACACAGACACTTCAAACCTGAGGACAAATCTGAGAGAACAGAAAAAGGAAAGGAAACTTAGCTTAGAACCATGCAGCGCTACAGGAGACGGCAGCACTGCAGAGGTGAGGACCGGCACCTGTTTGAAAGAGACAAATGCACACAAACACACACAACAACGAACGAGAAACAAACACAGAGAGAGGACAAAGTGGTTATACAGAACTTGAGGACATTATCTACATGTAATTATCTACATAATTATAAATTTGTTGTGTTTTCTTTAACAATGTCAGAAGGAGAGAGGCACTGAGGCACCGTCTTCCGCCCCCCGACGCTCCTGCTGCGCCTCCTCCTTCTGACAGGAACTGCCTACAGAACAAGCATGAATGATGCCTGAGTGGACACACGCAACTCACAAGTTCCTGGCTCTGTCAGCTCCTCTGCAGAGGGTTTCCCTAAGAAGGTGGACCTAGCAGGGTCACCGGGGGACGGGGAGCTGTGCCTCACGGCCCTCACTTCGTCGGAGAAACCCTCATGCAGAGTTCAGAAACTTGTGTGTTGAGTATGTCGCTGTGAGCCTCCACCATTTAACTAGTGGGTGAAGCCTGAACTGTCTAGAGACAGACCAGACCAGCTGCACAACGCAGACACTTCAAACCTGAGGACAAATCTGAGAGAACAGAAAAAGGAAAGGAAACTTAGCTTAGAACCATGCAGCGCTACAGGAGACGGCAGCACTGCAGAGGTGAGGACCGGCACCTGTTTGAAAGAGACAAATGCACACAAACACACACAACAACGAACGAGAAACAAACACAGAGAGAGGACAAAGTGGTTATACAGAACTTGAGGACATTATCTACATGTAATTATCTACATAATTATAAATTTGTTGTGTTTTCTTTAACAATGTCAGAAGGAGAGAGGCACTGAGGCACCGTCTTCCGCCCCCCGACGCTCCTGCTGCGCCTCCTCCTTCTGACAGGAACTGCCTACAGAACAAGCATGAATGATGCCTGAGTGGACACACGCAACTCACAAGTTCCTGGCTCTGTCAGCTCCTCTGCAGAGGGTTTCCCTAAGAAGGTGGACCTAGCAGGGTCACCGGGGGACGGGGAGCTGTGCCTCACGGCCCTCACTTCGCCGGAGAAACCCTCATGCAGAGTTCAGAAACTTGTGTGTTGAGTATGTCGCTGTGAGCCTCCACCATTTAACTAGTGGGTGAAGCCTGAACTGTCTAGAGACAGACCAGACCAGCTGCACAACACAGACACTTCAAACCTGAGGACAAATCTGAGAGAACAGAAAAAGGAAAGGAAACTTAGCTTAGAACCATGCAGCGCTACAGGAGACGGCAGCACTGCAGAGGTGAGGACCGGCACCTGTTTGAAAGAGACAAATGCACACAAACACACACAACAACGAACGAGAAACAAACACAGAGAGAGGACAAAGTGGTTATACAGAACTTGAGGACATTATCTACATGTAATTATCTACATAATTATAAATTTGTTGTGTTTTCTTTAACAATGTCAGAAGGAGAGAGGCACTGAGGGACCGTCTTCCGCCCCCCGACGCTCCTGCTGCGCCTCCTCCTTCTGACAGGAACTGCCTACAGAACAAGCATGAATGATGCCTGAGTGGACACACGCAACTCACAAGTTCCTGGCTCTGTCAGCTCCTCTGCAGAGGGTTTCCCTAAGAAGGTGGACCTAGCAGGGTCACCGGGGGACGGGGAGCTGTGCCTCACGGCCCTCACTTCGCCGGAGAAACCCTCATGCAGAGTTCAGAAACATGTGTGTTGAGTATGTCGCTGTGAGCCTCCACCATTTAACTAGTGGGTGAAGCCTGAACTGTCTAGAGACAGACCAGACCAGCTGCACAACACAGACACTTCAAACCTGAGGACAAATCTGAGAGAACAGAAAAAGGAAAGGAAACTTAGCTTAGAACCATGCAGCGCTACAGGAGACGGCAGCACTGCAGAGGTGAGGACCGGCACCTGTTTGAAAGAGACAAATGCACACAAACACACACAACAACGAACGAGAAACAAACACAGAGAGAGGAAAAAGTGGTTATACAGAACTTGAGGACATTATCTACATGTAATTATCTACATAATTATAAATTTGTTGTGTTTTCTTTAACAATGTCAGAAGGAGAGAGGCACTGAGGCACCGTCTTCCGCCCCCCGACGCTCCTGCTGCGCCTCCTCCTTCTGACAGGAACTGCCTACAGAACAAGCATGAATGATGCCTGAGTGGACACACGCAACTCACAAGTTCCTGGCTCTGTCAGCTCCTCTGCAGAGGGTTTCCCTAAGAAGGTGGACCTAGCAGGGTCACCGGGGGACGGGGAGCTGTGCCTCACGGCCCTCACTTCGTCGGAGAAACCCTCATGCAGAGTTCAGAAACTTGTGTGTTGAGTATGTCGCTGTGAGCCTCCACCATTTAACTAGTGGGTGAAGCCTGAACTGTCTAGAGACAGACCAGACCAGCTGCACAACGCAGACACTTCAAACCTGAGGACAAATCTGAGAGAACAGAAAAAGGAAAGGAAACTTAGCTTAGAACCATGCAGCGCTACAGGAGACGGCAGCACTGCAGAGGTGAGGACCGGCACCTGTTTGAAAGAGACAAATGCACACAAACACACACAACAACGAACGAGAAACAAACACAGAGAGAGGACAAAGTGGTTATACAGAACTTGAGGACATTATCTACATGTAATTATCTACATAATTATAAATTTGTTGTGTTTTCTTTAACAATGTCAGAAGGAGAGAGGCACTGAGGCACCGTCTTCCGCCCCCCGACGCTCCTGCTGCGCCTCCTCCTTCTGACAGGAACTGCCTACAGAACAAGCATGAATGATGCCTGAGTGGACACACGCAACTCACAAGTTCCTGGCTCTGTCAGCTCCTCTGCAGAGGGTTTCCCTAAGAAGGTGGACCTAGCAGGGTCACCGGGGGACGGGGAGCTGTGCCTCACGGCCCTCACTTCGTCGGAGAAACCCTCATGCAGAGTTCAGAAACTTGTGTGTTGAGTATGTCGCTGTGAGCCTCCACCATTTAACTAGTGGGTGAAGCCTGAACTGTCTAGAGACAGACCAGACCAGCTGCACAACACAGACACTTCAAACCTGAGGACAAATCTGAGAGAACAGAAAAAGGAAAGGAAACTTAGCTTAGAACCATGCAGCGCTACAGGAGACGGCAGCACTGCAGAGGTGAGGACCGGCACCTGTTTGAAAGAGACAAATGCACACAAACACACACAACAACGAACGAGAAACAAACACAGAGAGAGGACAAAGTGGTTATACAGAACTTGAGGACATTATCTACATGTAATTATCTACATAATTATAAATTTGTTGTGTTTTCTTTAACAATGTCAGAAGGAGAGAGGCACTGAGGCACCGTCTTCCGCCCCCCGACGCTCCTGCTGCGCCTCCTCCTTCTGACAGGAACTGCCTACAGAACAAGCATGAATGATGCCTGAGTGGACACACGCAACTCACAAGTTCCTGGCTCTGTCAGCTCCTCTGCAGAGGGTTTCCCTAAGAAGGTGGACCTAGCAGGGTCACCGGGGGACGGGGAGCTGTGCCTCACGGCCCTCACTTCGCCGGAGAAACCCTCATGCAGAGTTCAGAAACTTGTGTGTTGAGTATGTCGCTGTGAGCCTCCACCATTTAACTAGTGGGTGAAGCCTGAACTGTCTAGAGACAGACCAGACCAGCTGCACAACACAGACACTTCAAACCTGAGGACAAATCTGAGAGAACAGAAAAAGGAAAGGAAACTTAGCTTAGAACCATGCAGCGCTACAGGAGACGGCAGCACTGCAGAGGTGAGGACCGGCACCTGTTTGAAAGAGACAAATGCACACAAACACACACAACAACGAACGAGAAACAAACACAGAGAGAGGACAAAGTGGTTATACAGAACTTGAGGACATTATCTACATGTAATTATCTACATAATTATAAATTTGTTGTGTTTTCTTTAACAATGTCAGAAGGAGAGAGGCACTGAGGGACCGTCTTCCGCCCCCCGACGCTCCTGCTGCGCCTCCTCCTTCTGACAGGAACTGCCTACAGAACAAGCATGAATGATGCCTGAGTGGACACACGCAACTCACAAGTTCCTGGCTCTGTCAGCTCCTCTGCAGAGGGTTTCCCTAAGAAGGTGGACCTAGCAGGGTCACCGGGGGACGGGGAGCTGTGCCTCACGGCCCTCACTTCGCCGGAGAAACCCTCATGCAGAGTTCAGAAACATGTGTGTTGAGTATGTCGCTGTGAGCCTCCACCATTTAACTAGTGGGTGAAGCCTGAACTGTCTAGAGACAGACCAGACCAGCTGCACAACACAGACACTTCAAACCTGAGGACAAATCTGAGAGAACAGAAAAAGGAAAGGAAACTTAGCTTAGAACCATGCAGCGCTACAGGAGACGGCAGCACTGCAGAGGTGAGGACCGGCACCTGTTTGAAAGAGACAAATGCACACAAACACACACAACAACGAACGAGAAACAAACACAGAGAGAGGAAAAAGTGGTTATACAGAACTTGAGGACATTATCTACATGTAATTATCTACATAATTATAAATTTGTTGTGTTTTCTTTAACAATGTCAGAAGGAGAGAGGCACTGAGGCACCGTCTTTCGCCCCCCGACGCTCCTGCTGCGCCTCCTCCTTCTGACAGGAACTGCCTACAGAACAAGCATGAATGATGCCTGAGTGGACACACGCAACTCACAAGTTCCTGGCTCTGTCAGCTCCTCTGCAGAGGGTTTCCCTAAGAAGGTGGACCTAGCAGGGTCACCGGGGGACGGGGAGCTGTGCCTCACGGCCCTCACTTCGCCGGAGAAACCCTCATGCAGAGTTCAGAAACTTGTGTGTTGAGTATGTCGCTGTGAGCCTCCACCATTTAACTAGTGGGTGAAGCCTGAACTGTCTAGAGACAGACCAGACCAGCTGCACAACACAGACACTTCAAACCTGAGGACAAATCTGAGAGAACAGAAAAAGGAAAGGAAACTTAGCTTAGAACCATGCAGCGCTACAGGAGACGGCAGCACTGCAGAGGTGAGGACCGGCACCTGTTTGAAAGAGACAAATGCACACAAACACACACAACAACGAACGAGAAACAAACACAGAGAGAGGAAAAAGTGGTTATACAGAACTTGAGGACATTATCTACATGTAATTATCTACATCATTATAAATTTGTTGTGTTTTCTTTAACAATGTCAGAAGGAGAGAGGCACTGAGGCACCGTCTTCCGCCCCCCGACGCTCCTGCTGCGCCTCCTCCTTCTGACAGGAACTGCCTACAGAACAAGCATGAATGATGCCTGAGTGGACACACACACACGCAACTCACAAGTTCCTGGCTCTGTCAGCTCCTCTGCAGAGGGTTTCCCTAAGAAGGTGGACCTAGCAGGGTCACACGGGGACGGGGAGCTGTGCCTCACGGCCCTCACTTCGTCGGAGAAACCCTCATGCAGAGTTCAGAAACTTGTGTGTTGAGTATGTCGCTGTGAGCCTCCACCATTTAACTAGTGGGTGAAGCCTGAACTGTCTAGAGACAGACCAGACCAGCTGCACAACGCAGACACTTCAAACCTGAGGACAAATCTGAGAGAACAGAAAAAGGAAAGGAAACTTAGCTTAGAACCATGCAGCGCTACAGGAGACGGCAGCACTGCAGAGGTGAGGACCGGCACCTGTTTGAAAGAGACAAATGCACACAAACACACACAACAACGAACGAGAAACAAACACAGAGAGAGGACAAAGTGGTTATACAGAACTTGAGGACATTATCTACATGTAATTATCTACATAATTATAAATTTGTTGTGTTTTCTTTAACAATGTCAGAAGGAGAGAGGCACTGAGGCACCGTCTTCCGCCCCCCGACGCTCCTGCTGCGCCTCCTCCTTCTGACAGGAACTGCCTACAGAACAAGCATGAATGATGCCTGAGTGGACACACGCAACTCACAAGTTCCTGGCTCTGTCAGCTCCTCTGCAGAGGGTTTCCCTAAGAAGGTGGACCTAGCAGGGTCACCGGGGGACGGGGAGCTGTGCCTCACGGCCCTCACTTCGTCGGAGAAACCCTCATGCAGAGTTCAGAAACTTGTGTGTTGAGTATGTCGCTGTGAGCCTCCACCATTTAACTAGTGGGTGAAGCCTGAACTGTCTAGAGACAGACCAGACCAGCTGCACAACACAGACACTTCAAACCTGAGGACAAATCTGAGAGAACAGAAAAAGGAAAGGAAACTTAGCTTAGAACCATGCAGCGCTACAGGAGACGGCAGCACTGCAGAGGTGAGGACCGGCACCTGTTTGAAAGAGACAAATGCACACAAACACACACAACAACGAACGAGAAACAAACACAGAGAGAGGAAAAAGTGGTTATAAAGAACTTGAGGACATTATCTACATGTAATTATCTACATAATTATAAATTTGTTGTGTTTTCTTTAACAATGTCAGAAGGAGAGAGGCACTGAGGCACCGTCTTCCGCCCCCCGACGCTCCTGCTGCGCCTCCTCCTTCTGACAGGAACTGCCTACAGAACAAGCATGAATGATGCCTGAGTGGACACACGCAACTCACAAGTTCCTGGCTCTGTCAGCTCCTCTGCAGAGGGTTTCCCTAAGAAGGTGGACCTAGCAGGGTCACCGGGGGACGGGGAGCTGTGCCTCACGGCCCTCACTTCGCCGGAGAAACCCTCATGCAGAGTTCAGAAACTTGTGTGTTGAGTATGTCGCTGTGAGCCTCCACCATTTAACTAGTGGGTGAAGCCTGAACTGTCTAGAGACAGACCAGACCAGCTGCACAACGCAGACACTTCAAACCTGAGGACAAATCTGAGAGAACAGAAAAAGGAAAGGAAACTTAGCTTAGAACCATGCAGCGCTACAGGAGACGGCAGCACTGCAGAGGTGAGGACCGGCACCTGTTTGAAAGAGACAAATGCACACAAACACACACAACAACGAACGAGAAACAAACACAGAGAGAGGACAAAGTGGTTATACAGAACTTGAGGACATTATCTACATGTAATTATCTACATAATTATAAATTTGTTGTGTTTTCTTTAACAATGTCAGAAGGAGAGAGGCACTGAGGCACCGTCTTCCGCCCCCCGACGCTCCTGCTGCGCCTCCTCCTTCTGACAGGAACTGCCTACAGAACAAGCATGAATGATGCCTGAGTGGACACACGCAACTCACAAGTTCCTGGCTCTGTCAGCTCCTCTGCAGAGGGTTTCCCTAAGAAGGTGGACCTAGCAGGGTCACCGGGGGACGGGGAGCTGTGCCTCACGGCCCTCACTTCGTCGGAGAAACCCTCATGCAGAGTTCAGAAACTTGTGTGTTGAGTATGTCGCTGTGAGCCTCCACCATTTAACTAGTGGGTGAAGCCTGAACTGTCTAGAGACAGACCAGACCAGCTGCACAACGCAGACACTTCAAACCTGAGGACAAATCTGAGAGAACAGAAAAAGGAAAGGAAACTTAGCTTAGAACCATGCAGCGCTACAGGAGACGGCAGCACTGCAGAGGTGAGGACCGGCACCTGTTTGAAAGAGACAAATGCACACAAACACACACAACAACGAACGAGAAACAAACACAGAGAGAGGAAAAAGTGGTTATACAGAACTTGAGGACATTATCTACATGTAATTATCTACATAATTATAAATTTGTTGTGTTTTCTTTAACAATGTCAGAAGGAGAGAGGCACTGAGGCACCGTCTTCCGCCCCCCGACGCTCCTGCTGCGCCTCCTCCTTCTGACAGGAACTGCCTACAGAACAAGCATGAATGATGCCTGAGTGGACACACGCAACTCACAAGTTCCTGGCTCTGTCAGCTCCTCTGCAGAGGGTTTCCCTAAGAAGGTGGACCTAGCAGGGTCACCGGGGGACGGGGAGCTGTGCCTCACGGCCCTCACTTCGTCGGAGAAACCCTCATGCAGAGTTCAGAAACTTGTGTGTTGAGTATGTCGCTGTGAGCCTCCACCATTTAACTAGTGGGTGAAGCCTGAACTGTCTAGAGACAGACCAGACCAGCTGCACAACGCAGACACTTCAAACCTGAGGACAAACCTGAGAGAACAGAAAAAGGAAAGGAAACTTAGCTTAGAACCATGCAGCGCTACAGGAGACGGCAGCACTGCAGAGGTGAGGACCGGCACCTGTTTGAAAGAGACAAATGCACACAAACACACACAACAACGAACGAGAAACAAACACAGAGAGAGGACAAAGTGGTTATACAGAACTTGAGGACATTATCTACATGTAATTATCTACATAATTATAAATTTGTTGTGTTTTCTTTAACAATGTCAGAAGGAGAGAGGCACTGAGGCACCGTCTTCCGCCCCCCGACGCTCCTGCTGCGCCTCCTCCTTCTGACAGGAACTGCCTACAGAACAAGCATGAATGATGCCTGAGTGGACACACGCAACTCACAAGTTCCTGGCTCTGTCAGCTCCTCTGCAGAGGGTTTCCCTAAGAAGGTGGACCTAGCAGGGTCACCGGGGGACGGGGAGCTGTGCCTCACGGCCCTCACTTCGCCGGAGAAACCCTCATGCAGAGTTCAGAAACTTGTGTGTTGAGTATGTCGCTGTGAGCCTCCACCATTTAACTAGTGGGTGAAGCCTGAACTGTCTAGAGACAGACCAGACCAGCTGCACAACACAGACACTTCAAACCTGAGGACAAATCTGAGAGAACAGAAAAAGGAAAGGAAACTTAGCTTAGAACCATGCAGCGCTACAGGAGACGGCAGCACTGCAGAGGTGAGGACCGGCACCTGTTTGAAAGAGACAAATGCACACAAACACACACAACAACGAACGAGAAACAAACACAGAGAGAGGAAAAAGTGGTTATAAAGAACTTGAGGACATTATCTACATGTAATTATCTACATAATTATAAATTTGTTGTGTTTTCTTTAACAATGTCAGAAGGAGAGAGGCACTGAGGCACCGTCTTCCACCCCCCGACGCTCCTGCTGCGCCTCCTCCTTCTGACAGGAACTGCCTACAGAACAAGCATGAATGATGCCTGAGTGGACACACGCAACTCACAAGTTCCTGGCTCTGTCAGCTCCTCTGCAGAGGGTTTCCCTAAGAAGGTGGACCTAGCAGGGTCACCGGGGGACGGGGAGCTGTGCCTCACGGCCCTCACTTCGCCGGAGAAACCCTCATGCAGAGTTCAGAAACTTGTGTGTTGAGTATGTCGCTGTGAGCCTCCACCATTTAACTAGTGGGTGAAGCCTGAACTGTCTAGAGACAGACCAGACCAGCTGCACAACACAGACACTTCAAACCTGAGGACAAATCTGAGAGAACAGAAAAAGGAAAGGAAACTTAGCTTAGAACCATGCAGCGCTACAGGAGACGGCAGCACTGCAGAGGTGAGGACCGGCACCTGTTTGAAAGAGACAAATGCACACAAACACACACAACAACGAACGAGAAACAAACACAGAGAGAGGAAAAAGTGGTTATACAGAACTTGAGGACATTATCTACATGTAATTATCTACATAATTATAAATTTGTTGTGTTTTCTTTAACAATGTCAGAAGGAGAGAGGCACTGAGGCACCGTCTTCCGCCCCCCGACGCTCCTGCTGCGCCTCCTCCTTCTGACAGGAACTGCCTACAGAACAAGCATGAATGATGCCTGAGTGGACACACACACACGCAACTCACAAGTTCCTGGCTCTGTCAGCTCCTCTGCAGAGGGTTTCCCTAAGAAGGTGGACCTAGCAGGGTCACACGGGGACGGGGAGCTGTGCCTCACGGCCCTCACTTCGTCGGAGAAACCCTCATGCAGAGTTCAGAAACTTGTGTGTTGAGTATGTCGCTGTGAGCCTCCACCATTTAACTAGTGGGTGAAGCCTGAACTGTCTAGAGACAGACCAGACCAGCTGCACAACGCAGACACTTCAAACCTGAGGACAAATCTGAGAGAACAGAAAAAGGAAAGGAAACTTAGCTTAGAACCATGCAGCGCTACAGGAGACGGCAGCACTGCAGAGGTGAGGACCGGCACCTGTTTGAAAGAGACAAATGCACACAAACACACACAACAACGAACGAGAAACAAACACAGAGAGAGGACAAAGTGGTTATACAGAACTTGAGGACATTATCTACATGTAATTATCTACATAATTATAAATTTGTTGTGTTTTCTTTAACAATGTCAGAAGGAGAGAGGCACTGAGGCACCGTCTTCCGCCCCCCGACGCTCCTGCTGCGCCTCCTCCTTCTGACAGGAACTGCCTACAGAACAAGCATGAATGATGCCTGAGTGGACACACGCAACTCACAAGTTCCTGGCTCTGTCAGCTCCTCTGCAGAGGGTTTCCCTAAGAAGGTGGACCTAGCAGGGTCACCGGGGGACGGGGAGCTGTGCCTCACGGCCCTCACTTCGTCGGAGAAACCCTCATGCAGAGTTCAGAAACTTGTGTGTTGAGTATGTCGCTGTGAGCCTCCACCATTTAACTAGTGGGTGAAGCCTGAACTGTCTAGAGACAGACCAGACCAGCTGCACAACGCAGACACTTCAAACCTGAGGACAAATCTGAGAGAACAGAAAAAGGAAAGGAAACTTAGCTTAGAACCATGCAGCGCTACAGGAGACGGCAGCACTGCAGAGGTGAGGACCGGCACCTGTTTGAAAGAGACAAATGCACACAAACACACACAACAACGAACGAGAAACAAACACAGAGAGAGGAAAAAGTGGTTATAAAGAACTTGAGGACATTATCTACATGTAATTATCTACATAATTATAAATTTGTTGTGTTTTCTTTAACAATGTCAGAAGGAGAGAGGCACTGAGGCACCGTCTTCCGCCCCCCGACGCTCCTGCTGCGCCTCCTCATTCTGATAGGAACTGCCTACAGAACAAGCATGAATGATGCCTGAGTGGACAGACGCAACTCACAAGTTCCTGGCTCTGTCAGCTCCTCTGCAGAGGGTTTCCCTAAGAAGGTGGACCTAGCAGGGTCACCGGGGGACGGGGAGCTGTGCCTCACGGCCCTCACTTCGCCGGAGAAACCCTCATGCAGAGTTCAGAAACTTGTGTGTTGAGTATGTCGCTGTGAGCCTCCACCATTTAACTAGTGGGTGAAGCCTGAACTGTCTAGAGACAGACCAGACCAGCTGCACAACACAGACACTTCAAACCTGAGGACAAATCTGAGAGAACAGAAAAAGGAAAGGAAACTTAGCTTAGAACCATGCAGCGCTACAGGAGACGGCAGCACTGCAGAGGTGAGGACCGGCACCTGTTTGAAAGAGACAAATGCACACAAACACACACAACAACGAACGAGAAACAAACACAGAGAGAGGAAAAAGTGGTTATAAAGAACTTGAGGACATTATCTACATGTAATTATCTACATAATTATAAATTTGTTGTGTTTTCTTTAACAATGTCAGAAGGAGAGAGGCACTGAGGCACCGTCTTCCGCCCCCCGACGCTCCTGCTGCGCCTCCTCCTTCTGACAGGAACTGCCTACAGAACAAGCATGAATGATGCCTGAGTGGACACACGCAACTCACAAGTTCCTGGCTCTGTCAGCTCCTCTGCAGAGGGTTTCCCTAAGAAGGTGGACCTAGCAGGGTCACCGGGGGACGGGGAGCTGTGCCTCACGGCCCTCACTTCGCCGGAGAAACCCTCATGCAGAGTTCAGAAACTTGTGTGTTGAGTATGTCGCTGTGAGCCTCCACCATTTAACTAGTGGGTGAAGCCTGAACTGTCTAGAGACAGACCAGACCAGCTGCACAACGCAGACACTTCAAACCTGAGGACAAATCTGAGAGAACAGAAAAAGGAAAGGAAACTTAGCTTAGAACCATGCAGCGCTACAGGAGACGGCAGCACTGCAGAGGTGAGGACCGGCACCTGTTTGAAAGAGACAAATGCACACAAACACACACAACAACGAACGAGAAACAAACACAGAGAGAGGACAAAGTGGTTATACAGAACTTGAGGACATTATCTACATGTAATTATCTACATAATTATAAATTTGTTGTGTTTTCTTTAACAATGTCAGAAGGAGAGAGGCACTGAGGCACCGTCTTCCGCCCCCCGACGCTCCTGCTGCGCCTCCTCCTTCTGACAGGAACTGCCTACAGAACAAGCATGAATGATGCCTGAGTGGACACACGCAACTCACAAGTTCCTGGCTCTGTCAGCTCCTCTGCAGAGGGTTTCCCTAAGAAGGTGGACCTAGCAGGGTCACCGGGGGACGGGGAGCTGTGCCTCACGGCCCTCACTTCGTCGGAGAAACCCTCATGCAGAGTTCAGAAACTTGTGTGTTGAGTATGTCGCTGTGAGCCTCCACCATTTAACTAGTGGGTGAAGCCTGAACTGTCTAGAGACAGACCAGACCAGCTGCACAACGCAGACACTTCAAACCTGAGGACAAATCTGAGAGAACAGAAAAAGGAAAGGAAACTTAGCTTAGAACCATGCAGCGCTACAGGAGACGGCAGCACTGCAGAGGTGAGGACCGGCACCTGTTTGAAAGAGACAAATGCACACAAACACACACAACAACGAACGAGAAACAAACACAGAGAGAGGAAAAAGTGGTTATACAGAACTTGAGGACATTATCTACATGTAATTATCTACATAATTATAAATTTGTTGTGTTTTCTTTAACAATGTCAGAAGGAGAGAGGCACTGAGGCACCGTCTTCCGCCCCCCGACGCTCCTGCTGCGCCTCCTCCTTCTGACAGGAACTGCCTACAGAACAAGCATGAATGATGCCTGAGTGGACACACGCAACTCACAAGTTCCTGGCTCTGTCAGCTCCTCTGCAGAGGGTTTCCCTAAGAAGGTGGACCTAGCAGGGTCACCGGGGGACGGGGAGCTGTGCCTCACGGCCCTCACTTCGTCGGAGAAACCCTCATGCAGAGTTCAGAAACTTGTGTGTTGAGTATGTCGCTGTGAGCCTCCACCATTTAACTAGTGGGTGAAGCCTGAACTGTCTAGAGACAGACCAGACCAGCTGCACAACGCAGACACTTCAAACCTGAGGACAAACCTGAGAGAACAGAAAAAGGAAAGGAAACTTAGCTTAGAACCATGCAGCGCTACAGGAGACGGCAGCACTGCAGAGGTGAGGACCGGCACCTGTTTGAAAGAGACAAATGCACACAAACACACACAACAACGAACGAGAAACAAACACAGAGAGAGGACAAAGTGGTTATACAGAACTTGAGGACATTATCTACATGTAATTATCTACATAATTATAAATTTGTTGTGTTTTCTTTAACAATGTCAGAAGGAGAGAGGCACTGAGGCACCGTCTTCCGCCCCCCGACGCTCCTGCTGCGCCTCCTCCTTCTGACAGGAACTGCCTACAGAACAAGCATGAATGATGCCTGAGTGGACACACGCAACTCACAAGTTCCTGGCTCTGTCAGCTCCTCTGCAGAGGGTTTCCCTAAGAAGGTGGACCTAGCAGGGTCACCGGGGGACGGGGAGCTGTGCCTCACGGCCCTCACTTCGCCGGAGAAACCCTCATGCAGAGTTCAGAAACTTGTGTGTTGAGTATGTCGCTGTGAGCCTCCACCATTTAACTAGTGGGTGAAGCCTGAACTGTCTAGAGACAGACCAGACCAGCTGCACAACACAGACACTTCAAACCTGAGGACAAATCTGAGAGAACAGAAAAAGGAAAGGAAACTTAGCTTAGAACCATGCAGCGCTACAGGAGACGGCAGCACTGCAGAGGTGAGGACCGGCACCTGTTTGAAAGAGACAAATGCACACAAACACACACAACAACGAACGAGAAACAAACACAGAGAGAGGAAAAAGTGGTTATAAAGAACTTGAGGACATTATCTACATGTAATTATCTACATAATTATAAATTTGTTGTGTTTTCTTTAACAATGTCAGAAGGAGAGAGGCACTGAGGCACCGTCTTCCACCCCCCGACGCTCCTGCTGCGCCTCCTCCTTCTGACAGGAACTGCCTACAGAACAAGCATGAATGATGCCTGAGTGGACACACGCAACTCACAAGTTCCTGGCTCTGTCAGCTCCTCTGCAGAGGGTTTCCCTAAGAAGGTGGACCTAGCAGGGTCACCGGGGGACGGGGAGCTGTGCCTCACGGCCCTCACTTCGCCGGAGAAACCCTCATGCAGAGTTCAGAAACTTGTGTGTTGAGTATGTCGCTGTGAGCCTCCACCATTTAACTAGTGGGTGAAGCCTGAACTGTCTAGAGACAGACCAGACCAGCTGCACAACACAGACACTTCAAACCTGAGGACAAATCTGAGAGAACAGAAAAAGGAAAGGAAACTTAGCTTAGAACCATGCAGCGCTACAGGAGACGGCAGCACTGCAGAGGTGAGGACCGGCACCTGTTTGAAAGAGACAAATGCACACAAACACACACAACAACGAACGAGAAACAAACACAGAGAGAGGAAAAAGTGGTTATAAAGAACTTGAGGACATTATCTACATGTAATTATCTACATAATTATAAATTTGTTGTGTTTTCTTTAACAATGTCAGAAGGAGAGAGGCACTGAGGCACCGTCTTTCGCCCCCCGACGCTCCTGCTGCGCCTCCTCCTTCTGACAGGAACTGCCTACAGAACAAGCATGAATGATGCCTGAGTGGACACACGCAACTCACAAGTTCCTGGCTCTGTCAGCTCCTCTGCAGAGGGTTTCCCTAAGAAGGTGGACCTAGCAGGGTCACCGGGGGACGGGGAGCTGTGCCTCACGGCCCTCACTTCGCCGGAGAAACCCTCATGCAGAGTTCAGAAACTTGTGTGTTGAGTATGTCGCTGTGAGCCTCCACCATTTAACTAGTGGGTGAAGCCTGAACTGTCTAGAGACAGACCAGACCAGCTGCACAACACAGACACTTCAAACCTGAGGACAAATCTGAGAGAACAGAAAAAGGAAAGGAAACTTAGCTTAGAACCATGCAGCGCTACAGGAGACGGCAGCACTGCAGAGGTGAGGACCGGCACCTGTTTGAAAGAGACAAATGCACACAAACACACACAACAACGAACGAGAAACAAACACAGAGAGAGGAAAAAGTGGTTATACAGAACTTGAGGACATTATCTACATGTAATTATCTACATAATTATAAATTTGTTGTGTTTTCTTTAACAATGTCAGAAGGAGAGAGGCACTGAGGCACCGTCTTCCGCCCCCCGACGCTCCTGCTGCGCCTCCTCCTTCTGACAGGAACTGCCTACAGAACAAGCATGAATGATGCCTGAGTGGACACACACACACGCAACGCACAAGTTCCTGGCTCTGTCAGCTCCTCTGCAGAGGGTTTCCCTAAGAAGGTGGACCTAGCAGGGTCACACGGGGACGGGGAGCTGTGCCTCACGGCCCTCACTTCGTCGGAGAAACCCTCATGCAGAGTTCAGAAACTTGTGTGTTGAGTATGTCGCTGTGAGCCTCCACCATTTAACTAGTGGGTGAAGCCTGAACTGTCTAGAGACAGACCAGACCAGCTGCACAACGCAGACACTTCAAACCTGAGGACAAATCTGAGAGAACAGAAAAAGGAAAGGAAACTTAGCTTAGAACCATGCAGCGCTACAGGAGACGGCAGCACTGCAGAGGTGAGGACCGGCACCTGTTTGAAAGAGACAAATGCACACAAACACACACAACAACGAACGAGAAACAAACACAGAGAGAGGACAAAGTGGTTATACAGAACTTGAGGACATTATCTACATGTAATTATCTACATAATTATAAATTTGTTGTGTTTTCTTTAACAATGTCAGAAGGAGAGAGGCACTGAGGCACCGTCTTCCGCCCCCCGACGCTCCTGCTGCGCCTCCTCCTTCTGACAGGAACTGCCTACAGAACAAGCATGAATGATGCCTGAGTGGACACACGCAACTCACAAGTTCCTGGCTCTGTCAGCTCCTCTGCAGAGGGTTTCCCTAAGAAGGTGGACCTAGCAGGGTCACCGGGGGACGGGGAGCTGTGCCTCACGGCCCTCACTTCGTCGGAGAAACCCTCATGCAGAGTTCAGAAACTTGTGTGTTGAGTATGTCGCTGTGAGCCTCCACCATTTAACTAGTGGGTGAAGCCTGAACTGTCTAGAGACAGACCAGACCAGCTGCACAACACAGACACTTCAAACCTGAGGACAAATCTGAGAGAACAGAAAAAGGAAAGGAAACTTAGCTTAGAACCATGCAGCGCTACAGGAGACGGCAGCACTGCAGAGGTGAGGACCGGCACCTGTTTGAAAGAGACAAATGCACACAAACACACACAACAACGAACGAGAAACAAACACAGAGAGAGGAAAAAGTGGTTATAAAGAACTTGAGGACATTATCTACATGTAATTATCTACATAATTATAAATTTGTTGTGTTTTCTTTAACAATGTCAGAAGGAGAGAGGCACTGAGGCACCGTCTTCCGCCCCCCGACGCTCCTGCTGCGCCTCCTCCTTCTGACAGGAACTGCCTACAGAACAAGCATGAATGATGCCTGAGTGGACAGACGCAACTCACAAGTTCCTGGCTCTGTCAGCTCCTCTGCAGAGGGTTTCCCTAAGAAGGTGGACCTAGCAGGGTCACCGGGGGACGGGGAGCTGTGCCTCACGGCCCTCACTTCGCCGGAGAAACCCTCATGCAGAGTTCAGAAACTTGTGTGTTGAGTATGTCGCTGTGAGCCTCCACCATTTAACTAGTGGGTGAAGCCTGAACTGTCTAGAGACAGACCAGACCAGCTGCACAACGCAGACACTTCAAACCTGAGGACAAATCTGAGAGAACAGAAAAAGGAAAGGAAACTTAGCTTAGAACCATGCAGCGCTACAGGAGACGGCAGCACTGCAGAGGTGAGGACCGGCACCTGTTTGAAAGAGACAAATGCACACAAACACACACAACAACGAACGAGAAACAAACACAGAGAGAGGACAAAGTGGTTATACAGAACTTGAGGACATTATCTACATGTAATTATCTACATAATTATAAATTTGTTGTGTTTTCTTTAACAATGTCAGAAGGAGAGAGGCACTGAGGCACCGTCTTCCGCCCCCCGACGCTCCTGCTGCGCCTCCTCCTTCTGACAGGAACTGCCTACAGAACAAGCATGAATGATGCCTGAGTGGACACACGCAACTCACAAGTTCCTGGCTCTGTCAGCTCCTCTGCAGAGGGTTTCCCTAAGAAGGTGGACCTAGCAGGGTCACCGGGGGACGGGGAGCTGTGCCTCACGGCCCTCACTTCGCCGGAGAAACCCTCATGCAGAGTTCAGAAACTTGTGTGTTGAGTATGTCGCAGTGAGCCTCCACCATTTAACTAGTGGGTGAAGCCTGAACTGTCTAGAGACAGACCAGACCAGCTGCACAACGCAGACACTTCAAACCTGAGGACAAACCTGAGAGAACAGAAAAAGGAAAGGAAACTTAGCTTAGAACCATGCAGCGCTACAGGAGACGGCAGCACTGCAGAGGTGAGGACCGGCACCTGTTTGAAAGAGACAAATGCACACAAACACACACAACAACGCACGAGAAACAAACACAGAGAGAGGAAAAAGTGGTTATAAAGAACTTGAGGACATTATCTACATGTAATTATCTACATAATTATAAATTTGTTGTGTTTTCTTTAACAATGTCAGAAGGAGAGAGGCACTGAGGCACCGTCTTCCGCCCCCCGACGCTCCCGCTGCGCCTCCTCCTTCTGACAGGAACTGCCTACAGAACAAGCATGAATGATGCCTGAGTGGACACACGCAACTCACAAGTTCCTGGCTCTGTCAGCTCCTCTGCAGAGGGTTTCCCTAAGAAGGTGGACCTAGCAGGGTCACCGGGGGACGGGGAGCTGTGCCTCACGGCCCTCACTTCGCCGGAGAAACCCTCATGCAGAGTTCAGAAACATGTGTGTTGAGTATGTCGCTGTGAGCCTCCACCATTTAACTAGTGGGTGAAGCCTGAACTGTCTAGAGACAGACCAGACCAGCTGCACAACACAGACACTTCAAACCTGAGGACAAATCTGAGAGAACAGAAAAAGGAAAGGAAACTTAGCTTAGAACCATGCAGCGCTACAGGAGACGGCAGCACTGCAGAGGTGAGGACCGGCACCTGTTTGAAAGAGACAAATGCACACAAACACACACAACAACGAACGAGAAACAAACACAGAGAGAGGACAAAGTGGTTATACAGAACTTGAGGACATTATCTACATGTAATTATCTACATAATTATAAATTTGTTGTGTTTTCTTTAACAATGTCAGAAGGAGAGAGGCACTGAGGCACCGTCTTCCGCCCCCCGACGCTCCTGCTGCGCCTCCTCCTTCTGACAGGAACTGCCTACAGAACAAGCATGAATGATGCCTGAGTGGACACACGCAACTCACAAGTTCCTGGCTCTGTCAGCTCCTCTGCAGAGGGTTTCCCTAAGAAGGTGGACCTAGCAGGGTCACCGGGGGACGGGGAGCTGTGCCTCACGGCCCTCACTTCGTCGGAGAAACCCTCATGCAGAGTTCAGAAACTTGTGTGTTGAGTATGTCGCTGTGAGCCTCCACCATTTAACTAGTGGGTGAAGCCTGAACTGTCTAGAGACAGACCAGACCAGCTGCACAACACAGACACTTCAAACCTGAGGACAAATCTGAGAGAACAGAAAAAGGAAAGGAAACTTAGCTTAGAACCATGCAGCGCTACAGGAGACGGCAGCACTGCAGAGGTGAGGACCGGCACCTGTTTGAAAGAGACAAATGCACACAAACACACACAACAACGAACGAGAAACAAACACAGAGAGAGGAAAAAGTGGTTATAAAGAACTTGAGGACATTATCTACATGTAATTATCTACATAATTATAAATTTGTTGTGTTTTCTTTAACAATGTCAGAAGGAGAGAGGCACTGAGGCACCGTCTTCCGCCCCCCGACGCTCCTGCTGCGCCTCCTCCTTCTGACAGGAACTGCCTACAGAACAAGCATGAATGATGCCTGAGTGGACAGACGCAACTCACAAGTTCCTGGCTCTGTCAGCTCCTCTGCAGAGGGTTTCCCTAAGAAGGTGGACCTAGCAGGGTCACCGGGGGACGGGGAGCTGTGCCTCACGGCCCTCACTTCGCCGGAGAAACCCTCATGCAGAGTTCAGAAACTTGTGTGTTGAGTATGTCGCTGTGAGCCTCCACCATTTAACTAGTGGGTGAAGCCTGAACTGTCTAGAGACAGACCAGACCAGCTGCACAACACAGACACTTCAAACCTGAGGACAAATCTGAGAGAACAGAAAAAGGAAAGGAAACTTAGCTTAGAACCATGCAGCGCTACAGGAGACGGCAGCACTGCAGAGGTGAGGACCGGCACCTGTTTGAAAGAGACAAATGCACACAAACACACACAACAACGAACGAGAAACAAACACAGAGAGAGGACAAAGTGGTTATACAGAACTTGAGGACATTATCTACATGTAATTATCTACATAATTATAAATTTGTTGTGTTTTCTTTAACAATGTCAGAAGGAGAGAGGCACTGAGGCACCGTCTTCCGCCCCCCGACGCTCCTGCTGCGCCTCCTCCTTCTGACAGGAACTGCCTACAGAACAAGCATGAATGATGCCTGAGTGGACACACGCAACTCACAAGTTCCTGGCTCTGTCAGCTCCTCTGCAGAGGGTTTCCCTAAGAAGGTGGACCTAGCAGGGTCACCGGGGGACGGGGAGCTGTGCCTCACGGCCCTCACTTCGTCGGAGAAACCCTCATGCAGAGTTCAGAAACTTGTGTGTTGAGTATGTCGCTGTGAGCCTCCACCATTTAACTAGTGGGTGAAGCCTGAACTGTCTAGAGACAGACCAGACCAGCTGCACAACACAGACACTTCAAACCTGAGGACAAATCTGAGAGAACAGAAAAAGGAAAGGAAACTTAGCTTAGAACCATGCAGCGCTACAGGAGACGGCAGCACTGCAGAGGTGAGGACCGGCACCTGTTTGAAAGAGACAAATGCACACAAACACACACAACAACGAACGAGAAACAAACACAGAGAGAGGAAAAAGTGGTTATAAAGAACTTGAGGACATTATCTACATGTAATTATCTACATAATTATAAATTTGTTGTGTTTTCTTTAACAATGTCAGAAGGAGAGAGGCACTGAGGCACCGTCTTCCGCCCCCCGACGCTCCTGCTGCGCCTCCTCCTTCTGACAGGAACTGCCTACAGAACAAGCATGAATGATGCCTGAGTGGACAGACGCAACTCACAAGTTCCTGGCTCTGTCAGCTCCTCTGCAGAGGGTTTCCCTAAGAAGGTGGACCTAGCAGGGTCACCGGGGGACGGGGAGCTGTGCCTCACGGCCCTCACTTCGCCGGAGAAACCCTCATGCAGAGTTCAGAAACTTGTGTGTTGAGTATGTCGCTGTGAGCCTCCACCATTTAACTAGTGGGTGAAGCCTGAACTGTCTAGAGACAGACCAGACCAGCTGCACAACACAGACACTTCAAACCTGAGGACAAATCTGAGAGAACAGAAAAAGGAAAGGAAACTTAGCTTAGAACCATGCAGCGCTACAGGAGACGGCAGCACTGCAGAGGTGAGGACCGGCACCTGTTTGAAAGAGACAAATGCACACAAACACACACAACAACGAACGAGAAACAAACACAGAGAGAGGAAAAAGTGGTTATACAGAACTTGAGGACATTATCTACATGTAATTATCTACATAATTATAAATTTGTTGTGTTTTCTTTAACAATGTCAGAAGGAGAGAGGCACTGAGGCACCGTCTTCCGCCCCCCGACGCTCCTGCTGCGCCTCCTCCTTCTGACAGGAACTGCCTACAGAACAAGCATGAATGATGCCTGAGTGGACAGACGCAACTCACAAGTTCCTGGCTCTGTCAGCTCCTCTGCAGAGGGTTTCCCTAAGAAGGTGGACCTAGCAGGGTCACCGGGGGACGGGGAGCTGTGCCTCACGGCCCTCACTTCGCCGGAGAAACCCTCATGCAGAGTTCAGAAACTTGTGTGTTGAGTATGTCGCTGTGAGCCTCCACCATTTAACTAGTGGGTGAAGCCTGAACTGTCTAGAGACAGACCAGACCAGCTGCACAACACAGACACTTCAAACCTGAGGACAAATCTGAGAGAACAGAAAAAGGAAAGGAAACTTAGCTTAGAACCATGCAGCGCTACAGGAGACGGCAGCACTGCAGAGGTGAGGACCGGCACCTGTTTGAAAGAGACAAATGCACACAAACACACACAACAACGAACGAGAAACAAACACAGAGAGAGGACAAAGTGGTTATACAGAACTTGAGGACATTATCTACATGTAATTATCTACATAATTATAAATTTGTTGTGTTTTCTTTAACAATGTCAGAAGGAGAGAGGCACTGAGGGACCGTCTTCCGCCCCCCGACGCTCCTGCTGCGCCTCCTCCTTCTGACAGGAACTGCCTACAGAACAAGCATGAATGATGCCTGAGTGGACACACGCAACTCACAAGTTCCTGGCTCTGTCAGCTCCTCTGCAGAGGGTTTCCCTAAGAAGGTGGACCTAGCAGGGTCACCGGGGGACGGGGAGCTGTGCCTCACGGCCCTCACTTCGCCGGAGAAACCCTCATGCAGAGTTCAGAAACATGTGTGTTGAGTATGTCGCTGTGAGCCTCCACCATTTAACTAGTGGGTGAAGCCTGAACTGTCTAGAGACAGACCAGACCAGCTGCACAACACAGACACTTCAAACCTGAGGACAAATCTGAGAGAACAGAAAAAGGAAAGGAAACTTAGCTTAGAACCATGCAGCGCTACAGGAGACGGCAGCACTGCAGAGGTGAGGACCGGCACCTGTTTGAAAGAGACAAATGCACACAAACACACACAACAACGAACGAGAAACAAACACAGAGAGAGGACAAAGTGGTTATACAGAACTTGAGGACATTATCTACATGTAATTATCTACATAATTATAAATTTGTTGTGTTTTCTTTAACAATGTCAGAAGGAGAGAGGCACTGAGGCACCGTCTTCCGCCCCCCGACGCTCCTGCTGCGCCTCCTCCTTCTGACAGGAACTGCCTACAGAACAAGCATGAATGATGCCTGAGTGGACACACGCAACTCACAAGTTCCTGGCTCTGTCAGCTCCTCTGCAGAGGGTTTCCCTAAGAAGGTGGACCTAGCAGGGTCACCGGGGGACGGGGAGCTGTGCCTCACGGCCCTCACTTCGTCGGAGAAACCCTCATGCAGAGTTCAGAAACTTGTGTGTTGAGTATGTCGCTGTGAGCCTCCACCATTTAACTAGTGGGTGAAGCCTGAACTGTCTAGAGACAGACCAGACCAGCTGCACAACACAGACACTTCAAACCTGAGGACAAATCTGAGAGAACAGAAAAAGGAAAGGAAACTTAGCTTAGAACCATGCAGCGCTACAGGAGACGGCAGCACTGCAGAGGTGAGGACCGGCACCTGTTTGAAAGAGACAAATGCACACAAACACACACAACAACGAACGAGAAACAAACACAGAGAGAGGACAAAGTGGTTATACAGAACTTGAGGACATTATCTACATGTAATTATCTACATAATTATAAATTTGTTGTGTTTTCTTTAACAATGTCAGAAGGAGAGAGGCACTGAGGCACCGTCTTCCGCCCCCCGACGCTCCTGCTGCGCCTCCTCCTTCTGACAGGAACTGCCTACAGAACAAGCATGAATGATGCCTGAGTGGACAGACGCAACTCACAAGTTCCTGGCTCTGTCAGCTCCTCTGCAGAGGGTTTCCCTAAGAAGGTGGACCTAGCAGGGTCACCAGGGGACGGGGAGCTGTGCCTCACGGCCCTCACTTCGCCGGAGAAACCCTCATGCAGAGTTCAGAAACTTGTGTGTTGAGTATGTCGCTGTGAGCCTCCACCATTTAACTAGTGGGTGAAGCCTGAACTGTCTAGAGACAGACCAGACCAGCTGCACAACACAGACACTTCAAACCTGAGGACAAATCTGAGAGAACAGAAAAAGGAAAGGAAACTTAGCTTAGAACCATGCAGCGCTACAGGAGACGGCAGCACTGCAGAGGTGAGGACCGGCACCTGTTTGAAAGAGACAAATGCACACAAACACACACAACAACGAACGAGAAACAAACACAGAGAGAGGACAAAGTGGTTATACAGAACTTGAGGACATTATCTACATGTAATTATCTACATAATTATAAATTTGTTGTGTTTTCTTTAACAATGTCAGAAGGAGAGAGGCACTGAGGGACCGTCTTCCGCCCCCCGACGCTCCTGCTGCGCCTCCTCCTTCTGACAGGAACTGCCTACAGAACAAGCATGAATGATGCCTGAGTGGACACACGCAACTCACAAGTTCCTGGCTCTGTCAGCTCCTCTGCAGAGGGTTTCCCTAAGAAGGTGGACCTAGCAGGGTCACCGGGGGACGGGGAGCTGTGCCTCACGGCCCTCACTTCGCCGGAGAAACCCTCATGCAGAGTTCAGAAACATGTGTGTTGAGTATGTCGCTGTGAGCCTCCACCATTTAACTAGTGGGTGAAGCCTGAACTGTCTAGAGACAGACCAGACCAGCTGCACAACACAGACACTTCAAACCTGAGGACAAATCTGAGAGAACAGAAAAAGGAAAGGAAACTTAGCTTAGAACCATGCAGCGCTACAGGAGACGGCAGCACTGCAGAGGTGAGGACCGGCACCTGTTTGAAAGAGACAAATGCACACAAACACACACAACAACGAACGAGAAACAAACACAGAGAGAGGACAAAGTGGTTATACAGAACTTGAGGACATTATCTACATGTAATTATCTACATAATTATAAATTTGTTGTGTTTTCTTTAACAATGTCAGAAGGAGAGAGGCACTGAGGCACCGTCTTCCGCCCCCCGACGCTCCTGCTGCGCCTCCTCCTTCTGACAGGAACTGCCTACAGAACAAGCATGAATGATGCCTGAGTGGACACACGCAACTCACAAGTTCCTGGCTCTGTCAGCTCCTCTGCAGAGGGTTTCCCTAAGAAGGTGGACCTAGCAGGGTCACCGGGGGACGGGGAGCTGTGCCTCACGGCCCTCACTTCGTCGGAGAAACCCTCATGCAGAGTTCAGAAACTTGTGTGTTGAGTATGTCGCTGTGAGCCTCCACCATTTAACTAGTGGGTGAAGCCTGAACTGTCTAGAGACAGACCAGACCAGCTGCACAACACAGACACTTCAAACCTGAGGACAAATCTGAGAGAACAGAAAAAGGAAAGGAAACTTAGCTTAGAACCATGCAGCGCTACAGGAGACGGCAGCACTGCAGAGGTGAGGACCGGCACCTGTTTGAAAGAGACAAATGCACACAAACACACACAACAACGAACGAGAAACAAACACAGAGAGAGGACAAAGTGGTTATACAGAACTTGAGGACATTATCTACATGTAATTATCTACATAATTATAAATTTGTTGTGTTTTCTTTAACAATGTCAGAAGGAGAGAGGCACTGAGGCACCGTCTTCCGCCCCCCGACGCTCCTGCTGCGCCTCCTCCTTCTGACAGGAACTGCCTACAGAACAAGCATGAATGATGCCTGAGTGGACAGACGCAACTCACAAGTTCCTGGCTCTGTCAGCTCCTCTGCAGAGGGTTTCCCTAAGAAGGTGGACCTAGCAGGGTCACCAGGGGACGGGGAGCTGTGCCTCACGGCCCTCACTTCGCCGGAGAAACCCTCATGCAGAGTTCAGAAACTTGTGTGTTGAGTATGTCGCTGTGAGCCTCCACCATTTAACTAGTGGGTGAAGCCTGAACTGTCTAGAGACAGACCAGACCAGCTGCACAACACAGACACTTCAAACCTGAGGACAAATCTGAGAGAACAGAAAAAGGAAAGGAAACTTAGCTTAGAACCATGCAGCGCTACAGGAGACGGCAGCACTGCAGAGGTGAGGACCGGCACCTGTTTGAAAGAGACAAATGCACACAAACACACACAACAACGAACGAGAAACAAACACAGAGAGAGGACAAAGTGGTTATACAGAACTTGAGGACATTATCTACATGTAATTATCTACATAATTATAAATTTGTTGTGTTTTCTTTAACAATGTCAGAAGGAGAGAGGCACTGAGGCACCGTCTTCCGCCCCCCGACGCTCCTGCTGCGCCTCCTCCTTCTGACAGGAACTGCCTACAGAACAAGCATGAATGATGCCTGAGTGGACACACGCAACTCACAAGTTCCTGGCTCTGTCAGCTCCTCTGCAGAGGGTTTCCCGAAGAAGGTGGACCTAGCAGGGTCACCGGGGGACGGGGAGCTGTGTCTCACGGCCCTCACTTCGCCGGAGAAACCCTCATGCAGAGTTCAGAAACTTGTGTGTTGAGTATGTCGCTGTGAGCCTCCACCATTTAACTAGTGGGTGAAGCCTGAACTGTCTAGAGACAGACCAGACCAGCTGCACAACGCAGACACTTCAAACCTGAGGACAAATCTGAGAGAACAGAAAAAGGAAAGGAAACTTAGCTTAGAACCATGCAGCGCTACAGGAGACGGCAGCACTGCAGAGGTGAGGACCGGCACCTGTTTGAAAGAGACAAATGCACACAAACACACACAACAACGAACGAGAAACAAACACAGAGAGAGGAAAAAGTGGTTATAAAGAACTTGAGGACATTATCTACATGTAATTATCTACATAATTATAAATTTGTTGTGTTTTCTTTAACAATGTCAGAAGGAGAGAGGCACTGAGGCACCGTCTTCCGCCCCCCGACGCTCCTGCTGCGCCTCCTCCTTCTGACAGGAACTGCCTACAGAACAAGCATGAATGATGCCTGAGTGGACACACACAACTCACAAGTTCCTGGCTCTGTCAGCTCCTCTGCAGAGGGTTTCCCTAAGAAGGTGGACCTAGCAGGGTCACCGGGGGACGGGGAGCTGTGCCTCACGGCCCTCACTTCGCCGGAGAAACCCTCATGCAGAGTTCAGAAACTTGTGTGTTGAGTATGTCGCTGTGAGCCTCCACCATTTAACTAGTGGGTGAAGCCTGAACTGTCTAGAGACAGACCAGACCAGCTGCACAACACAGACACTTCAAACCTGAGGACAAATCTGAGAGAACAGAAAAAGGAAAGGAAACTTAGCTTAGAACCATGCAGCGCTACAGGAGACGGCAGCACTGCAGAGGTGAGGACCGGCACCTGTTTGAAAGAGACAAATGCACACAAACACACACAACAACGAACGAGAAACAAACACAGAGAGAGGACAAAGTGGTTATACAGAACTTGAGGACATTATCTACATGTAATTATCTACATAATTATAAATTTGTTGTGTTTTCTTTAACAATGTCAGAAGGAGAGAGGCACTGAGGCACCGTCTTCCGCCCCCCGACGCTCCTGCTGCGCCTCCTCCTTCTGACAGGAACTGCCTACAGAACAAGCATGAATGATGCCTGAGTGGACACACGCAACTCACAAGTTCCTGGCTCTGTCAGCTCCTCTGCAGAGGGTTTCCCTAAGAAGGTGGACCTAGCAGGGTCACCGGGGGACGGGGAGCTGTGCCTCACGGCCCTCACTTCGTCGGAGAAACCCTCATGCAGAGTTCAGAAACTTGTGTGTTGAGTATGTCGCTGTGAGCCTCCACCATTTAACTAGTGGGTGAAGCCTGAACTGTCTAGAGACAGACCAGACCAGCTGCACAACGCAGACACTTCAAACCTGAGGACAAATCTGAGAGAACAGAAAAAGGAAAGGAAACTTAGCTTAGAACCATGCAGCGCTACAGGAGACGGCAGCACTGCAGAGGTGAGGACCGGCACCTGTTTGAAAGAGACAAATGCACACAAACACACACAACAACGAACGAGAAACAAACACAGAGAGAGGAAAAAGTGGTTATACAGAACTTGAGGACATTATCTACATGTAATTATCTACATAATTATAAATTTGTTGTGTTTTCTTTAACAATGTCAGAAGGAGAGAGGCACTGAGGCACCGTCTTCCGCCCCCCGACGCTCCTGCTGCGCCTCCTCCTTCTGATAGGAACTGCCTACAGAACAAGCATGAATGATGCCTGAGTGGACACACGCAACTCACAAGTTCCTGGCTCTGTCAGCTCCTCTGCAGAGGGTTTCCCTAAGAAGGTGGACCTAGCAGGGTCACCGGGGGACGGGGAGCTGTGCCTCACGGCCCTCACTTCGCCGGAGAAACCCTCATGCAGAGTTCAGAAACTTGTGTGTTGAGTATGTCGCTGTGAGCCTCCACCATTTAACTAGTGGGTGAAGCCTGAACTGTCTAGAGACAGACCAGACCAGCTGCACAACACAGACACTTCAAACCTGAGGACAAATCTGAGAGAACAGAAAAAGGAAAGGAAACTTAGCTTAGAACCATGCAGCGCTACAGGAGACGGCAGCACTGCAGAGGTGAGGACCGGCACCTGTTTGAAAGAGACAAATGCACACAAACACACACAACAACGAACGAGAAACAAACACAGAGAGAGGACAAAGTGGTTATACAGAACTTGAGGACATTATCTACATGTAATTATCTACATAATTATAAATTTGTTGTGTTTTCTTTAACAATGTCAGAAGGAGAGAGGCACTGAGGGACCGTCTTCCGCCCCCCGACGCTCCTGCTGCGCCTCCTCCTTCTGACAGGAACTGCCTACAGAACAAGCATGAATGATGCCTGAGTGGACACACGCAACTCACAAGTTCCTGGCTCTGTCAGCTCCTCTGCAGAGGGTTTCCCTAAGAAGGTGGACCTAGCAGGGTCACCGGGGGACGGGGAGCTGTGCCTCACGGCCCTCACTTCGTCGGAGAAACCCTCATGCAGAGTTCAGAAACTTGTGTGTTGAGTATGTCGCTGTGAGCCTCCACCATTTAACTAGTGGGTGAAGCCTGAACTGTCTAGAGACAGACCAGACCAGCTGCACAACACAGACACTTCAAACCTGAGGACAAATCTGAGAGAACAGAAAAAGGAAAGGAAACTTAGCTTAGAACCATGCAGCGCTACAGGAGACGGCAGCACTGCAGAGGTGAGGACCGGCACCTGTTTGAAAGAGACAAATGCACACAAACACACACAACAACGAACGAGAAACAAACACAGAGAGAGGACAAAGTGGTTATACAGAACTTGAGGACATTATCTACATGTAATTATCTACATAATTATAAATTTGTTGTGTTTTCTTTAACAATGTCAGAAGGAGAGAGGCACTGAGGCACCGTCTTCCGCCCCCCGACGCTCCTGCTGCGCCTCCTCCTTCTGACAGGAACTGCCTACAGAACAAGCATGAATGATGCCTGAGTGGACACACGCAACTCACAAGTTCCTGGCTCTGTCAGCTCCTCTGCAGAGGGTTTCCCTAAGAAGGTGGACCTAGCAGGGTCACCAGGGGACGGGGAGCTGTGCCTCACGGCCCTCACTTCGCCGGAGAAACCCTCATGCAGAGTTCAGAAACTTGTGTGTTGAGTATGTCGCTGTGAGCCTCCACCATTTAACTAGTGGGTGAAGCCTGAACTGTCTAGAGACAGACCAGACCAGCTGCACAACACAGACACTTCAAACCTGAGGACAAATCTGAGAGAACAGAAAAAGGAAAGGAAACTTAGCTTAGAACCATGCAGCGCTACAGGAGACGGCAGCACTGCAGAGGTGAGGACCGGCACCTGTTTGAAAGAGACAAATGCACACAAACACACACAACAACGAACGAGAAACAAACACAGAGAGAGGACAAAGTGGTTATACAGAACTTGAGGACATTATCTACATGTAATTATCTACATAATTATAAATTTGTTGTGTTTTCTTTAACAATGTCAGAAGGAGAGAGGCACTGAGGCACCGTCTTCCGCCCCCCGACGCTCCTGCTGCGCCTCCTCCTTCTGACAGGAACTGCCTACAGAACAAGCATGAATGATGCCTGAGTGGACACACGCAACTCACAAGTTCCTGGCTCTGTCAGCTCCTCTGCAGAGGGTTTCCCTAAGAAGGTGGACCTAGCAGGGTCACCGGGGGACGGGGAGCTGTGCCTCACGGCCCTCACTTCGCCGGAGAAACCCTCATGCAGAGTTCAGAAACTTGTGTGTTGAGTATGTCGCTGTGAGCCTCCACCATTTAACTAGTGGGTGAAGCCTGAACTGTCTAGAGACAGACCAGACCAGCTGCACAACGCAGACACTTCAAACCTGAGGACAAATCTGAGAGAACAGAAAAAGGAAAGGAAACTTAGCTTAGAACCATGCAGCGCTACAGGAGACGGCAGCACTGCAGAGGTGAGGACCGGCACCTGTTTGAAAGAGACAAATGCACACAAACACACACAACAACGAACGAGAAACAAACACAGAGAGAGGAAAAAGTGGTTATAAAGAACTTGAGGACATTATCTACATGTAATTATCTACATAATTATAAATTTGTTGTGTTTTCTTTAACAATGTCAGAAGGAGAGAGGCACTGAGGCACCGTCTTCCGCCCCCCGACGCTCCTGCTGCGCCTCCTCCTTCTGACAGGAACTGCCTACAGAACAAGCATGAATGATGCCTGAGTGGACACACGCAACTCACAAGTTCCTGGCTCTGTCAGCTCCTCTGCAGAGGGTTTCCCTAAGAAGGTGGACCTAGCAGGGTCACCGGGGGACGGGGAGCTGTGCCTCACGGCCCTCACTTCGCCGGAGAAACCCTCATGCAGAGTTCAGAAACTTGTGTGTTGAGTATGTCGCTGTGAGCCTCCACCATTTAACTAGTGGGTGAAGCCTGAACTGTCTAGAGACAGACCAGACCAGCTGCACAACACAGACACTTCAAACCTGAGGACAAATCTGACAGAACAGAAAAAGGAAAGGAAACTTAGCTTAGAACCATGCAGCGCTACAGGAGACGGCAGCACTGCAGAGGTGAGGACCGGCACCTGTTTGAAAGAGACAAATGCACACAAACACACACAACAACGAACGAGAAACAAACACAGAGAGAGGACAAAGTGGTTATACAGAACTTGAGGACATTATCTACATGTAATTATCTACATAATTATAAATTTGTTGTGTTTTCTTTAACAATGTCAGAAGGAGAGAGGCACTGAGGCACCGTCTTCCGCCCCCCGACGCTCCTGCTGCGCCTCCTCCTTCTGACAGGAACTGCCTACAGAACAAGCATGAATGATGCCTGAGTGGACACACACAACTCACAAGTTCCTGGCTCTGTCAGCTCCTCTGCAGAGGGTTTCCCTAAGAAGGTGGACCTAGCAGGGTCACCGGGGGACGGGGAGCTGTGCCTCACGGCCCTCACTTCGTCGGAGAAACCCTCATGCAGAGTTCAGAAACTTGTGTGTTGAGTATGTCGCTGTGAGCCTCCACCATTTAACTAGTGGGTGAAGCCTGAACTGTCTAGAGACAGACCAGACCAGCTGCACAACGCAGACACTTCAAACCTGAGGACAAATCTGAGAGAACAGAAAAAGGAAAGGAAACTTAGCTTAGAACCATGCAGCGCTACAGGAGACGGCAGCACTGCAGAGGTGAGGACCGGCACCTGTTTGAAAGAGACAAATGCACACAAACACACACAACAACGAACGAGAAACAAACACAGAGAGAGGACAAAGTGGTTATACAGAACTTGAGGACATTATCTACATGTAATTATCTACATAATTATAAATTTGTTGTGTTTTCTTTAACAATGTCAGAAGGAGAGAGGCACTGAGGCACCGTCTTCCGCCCCCCGACGCTCCTGCTGCGCCTCCTCCTTCTGACAGGAACTGCCTACAGAACAAGCATGAATGATGCCTGAGTGGACACACGCAACTCACAAGTTCCTGGCTCTGTCAGCTCCTCTGCAGAGGGTTTCCCTAAGAAGGTGGACCTAGCAGGGTCACCAGGGGACGGGGAGCTGTGCCTCACGGCCCTCACTTCGCCGGAGAAACCCTCATGCAGAGTTCAGAAACTTGTGTGTTGAGTATGTCGCTGTGAGCCTCCACCATTTAACTAGTGGGTGAAGCCTGAACTGTCTAGAGACAGACCAGACCAGCTGCACAACACAGACACTTCAAACCTGAGGACAAATCTGAGAGAACAGAAAAAGGAAAGGAAACTTAGCTTAGAACCATGCAGCGCTACAGGAGACGGCAGCACTGCAGAGGTGAGGACCGGCACCTGTTTGAAAGAGACAAATGCACACAAACACACACAACAACGAACGAGAAACAAACACAGAGAGAGGACAAAGTGGTTATACAGAACTTGAGGACATTATCTACATGTAATTATCTACATAATTATAAATTTGTTGTGTTTTCTTTAACAATGTCAGAAGGAGAGAGGCACTGAGGCACCGTCTTCCGCCCCCCGACGCTCCTGCTGCGCCTCCTCCTTCTGACAGGAACTGCCTACAGAACAAGCATGAATGATGCCTGAGTGGACACACGCAACTCACAAGTTCCTGGCTCTGTCAGCTCCTCTGCAGAGGGTTTCCCTAAGAAGGTGGACCTAGCAGGGTCACCGGGGGACGGGGAGCTGTGCCTCACGGCCCTCACTTCGCCGGAGAAACCCTCATGCAGAGTTCAGAAACTTGTGTGTTGAGTATGTCGCTGTGAGCCTCCACCATTTAACTAGTGGGTGAAGCCTGAACTGTCTAGAGACAGACCAGACCAGCTGCACAACGCAGACACTTCAAACCTGAGGACAAATCTGAGAGAACAGAAAAAGGAAAGGAAACTTAGCTTAGAACCATGCAGCGCTACAGGAGACGGCAGCACTGCAGAGGTGAGGACCGGCACCTGTTTGAAAGAGACAAATGCACACAAACACACACAACAACGAACGAGAAACAAACACAGAGAGAGGAAAAAGTGGTTATAAAGAACTTGAGGACATTATCTACATGTAATTATCTACATAATTATAAATTTGTTGTGTTTTCTTTAACAATGTCAGAAGGAGAGAGGCACTGAGGCACCGTCTTCCGCCCCCCGACGCTCCTGCTGCGCCTCCTCCTTCTGACAGGAACTGCCTACAGAACAAGCATGAATGATGCCTGAGTGGACACACGCAACTCACAAGTTCCTGGCTCTGTCAGCTCCTCTGCAGAGGGTTTCCCTAAGAAGGTGGACCTAGCAGGGTCACCGGGGGACGGGGAGCTGTGCCTCACGGCCCTCACTTCGCCGGAGAAACCCTCATGCAGAGTTCAGAAACTTGTGTGTTGAGTATGTCGCTGTGAGCCTCCACCATTTAACTAGTGGGTGAAGCCTGAACTGTCTAGAGACAGACCAGACCAGCTGCACAACACAGACACTTCAAACCTGAGGACAAATCTGACAGAACAGAAAAAGGAAAGGAAACTTAGCTTAGAACCATGCAGCGCTACAGGAGACGGCAGCACTGCAGAGGTGAGGACCGGCACCTGTTTGAAAGAGACAAATGCACACAAACACACACAACAACGAACGAGAAACAAACACAGAGAGAGGACAAAGTGGTTATACAGAACTTGAGGACATTATCTACATGTAATTATCTACATAATTATAAATTTGTTGTGTTTTCTTTAACAATGTCAGAAGGAGAGAGGCACTGAGGCACCGTCTTCCGCCCCCCGACGCTCCTGCTGCGCCTCCTCCTTCTGACAGGAACTGCCTACAGAACAAGCATGAATGATGCCTGAGTGGACACACACAACTCACAAGTTCCTGGCTCTGTCAGCTCCTCTGCAGAGGGTTTCCCTAAGAAGGTGGACCTAGCAGGGTCACCGGGGGACGGGGAGCTGTGCCTCACGGCCCTCACTTCGTCGGAGAAACCCTCATGCAGAGTTCAGAAACTTGTGTGTTGAGTATGTCGCTGTGAGCCTCCACCATTTAACTAGTGGGTGAAGCCTGAACTGTCTAGAGACAGACCAGACCAGCTGCACAACGCAGACACTTCAAACCTGAGGACAAATCTGAGAGAACAGAAAAAGGAAAGGAAACTTAGCTTAGAACCATGCAGCGCTACAGGAGACGGCAGCACTGCAGAGGTGAGGACCGGCACCTGTTTGAAAGAGACAAATGCACACAAACACACACAACAACGAACGAGAAACAAACACAGAGAGAGGACAAAGTGGTTATACAGAACTTGAGGACATTATCTACATGTAATTATCTACATAATTATAAATTTGTTGTGTTTTCTTTAACAATGTCAGAAGGAGAGAGGCACTGAGGGACCGTCTTCCGCCCCCCGACGCTCCTGCTGCGCCTCCTCCTTCTGACAGGAACTGCCTACAGAACAAGCATGAATGATGCCTGAGTGGACACACGCAACTCACAAGTTCCTGGCTCTGTCAGCTCCTCTGCAGAGGGTTTCCCTAAGAAGGTGGACCTAGCAGGGTCACCGGGGGACGGGGAGCTGTGCCTCACGGCCCTCACTTCGTCTGAGAAACCCTCATGCAGAGTTCAGAAACTTGTGTGTTGAGTATGTCGCTGTGAGCCTCCACCATTTAACTAGTGGGTGAAGCCTGAACTGTCTAGAGACAGACCAGACCAGCTGCACAACACAGACACTTCAAACCTGAGGACAAATCTGAGAGAACAGAAAAAGGAAAGGAAACTTAGCTTAGAACCATGCAGCGCTACAGGAGACGGCAGCACTGCAGAGGTGAGGACCGGCACCTGTTTGAAAGAGACAAATGCACACAAACACACACAACAACGAACGAGAAACAAACACAGAGAGAGGACAAAGTGGTTATACAGAACTTGAGGACATTATCTACATGTAATTATCTACATAATTATAAATTTGTTGTGTTTTCTTTAACAATGTCAGAAGGAGAGAGGCACTGAGGCACCGTCTTCCGCCCCCCGACGCTCCTGCTGCGCCTCCTCCTTCTGACAGGAACTGCCTACAGAACAAGCATGAATGATGCCTGAGTGGACACACGCAACTCACAAGTTCCTGGCTCTGTCAGCTCCTCTGCAGAGGGTTTCCCTAAGAAGGTGGACCTAGCAGGGTCACCAGGGGACGGGGAGCTGTGCCTCACGGCCCTCACTTCGCCGGAGAAACCCTCATGCAGAGTTCAGAAACTTGTGTGTTGAGTATGTCGCTGTGAGCCTCCACCATTTAACTAGTGGGTGAAGCCTGAACTGTCTAGAGACAGACCAGACCAGCTGCACAACGCAGACACTTCAAACCTGAGGACAAATCTGAGAGAACAGAAAAAGGAAAGGAAACTTAGCTTAGAACCATGCAGCGCTACAGGAGACGGCAGCACTGCAGAGGTGAGGACCGGCACCTGTTTGAAAGAGACAAATGCACACAAACACACACAACAACGAACGAGAAACAAACACAGAGAGAGGACAAAGTGGTTATACAGAACTTGAGGACATTATCTACATGTAATTATCTACATAATTATAAATTTGTTGTGTTTTCTTTAACAATGTCAGAAGGAGAGAGGCACTGAGGCACCGTCTTCCGCCCCCCGACGCTCCTGCTGCGCCTCCTCCTTCTGACAGGAACTGCCTACAGAACAAGCATGAATGATGCCTGAGTGGACACACACAACTCACAAGTTCCTGGCTCTGTCAGCTCCTCTGCAGAGGGTTTCCCTAAGAAGGTGGACCTAGCAGGGTCACCGGGGGACGGGGAGCTGTGCCTCACGGCCCTCACTTCGTCGGAGAAACCCTCATGCAGAGTTCAGAAACTTGTGTGTTGAGTATGTCGCTGTGAGCCTCCACCATTTAACTAGTGGGTGAAGCCTGAACTGTCTAGAGACAGACCAGACCAGCTGCACAACACAGACACTTCAAACCTGAGGACAAATCTGAGAGAACAGAAAAAGGAAAGGAAACTTAGCTTAGAACCATGCAGCGCTACAGGAGACGGCAGCACTGCAGAGGTGAGGACCGGCACCTGTTTGAAAGAGACAAATGCACACAAACACACACAACAACGAACGAGAAACAAACACAGAGAGAGGACAAAGTGGTTATACAGAACTTGAGGACATTATCTACATGTAATTATCTACATAATTATAAATTTGTTGTGTTTTCTTTAACAATGTCAGAAGGAGAGAGGCACTGAGGCACCGTCTTCCGCCCCCCGACGCTCCTGCTGCGCCTCCTCCTTCTGACAGGAACTGCCTACAGAACAAGCATGAATGATGCCTGAGTGGACACACGCAACTCACAAGTTCCTGGCTCTGTCAGCTCCTCTGCAGAGGGTTTCCCTAAGAAGGTGGACCTAGCAGGGTCACCGGGGGACGGGGAGCTGTGCCTCACGGCCCTCACTTCGTCGGAGAAACCCTCATGCAGAGTTCAGAAACTTGTGTGTTGAGTATGTCGCTGTGAGCCTCCACCATTTAACTAGTGGGTGAAGCCTGAACTGTCTAGAGACAGACCAGACCAGCTGCACAACACAGACACTTCAAACCTGAGGACAAATCTGAGAGAACAGAAAAAGGAAAGGAAACTTAGCTTAGAACCATGCAGCGCTACAGGAGACGGCAGCACTGCAGAGGTGAGGACCGGCACCTGTTTGAAAGAGACAAATGCACACAAACACACACAACAACGAACGAGAAACAAACACAGAGAGAGGACAAAGTGGTTATACAGAACTTGAGGACATTATCTACATGTAATTATCTACATAATTATAAATTTGTTGTGTTTTCTTTAACAATGTCAGAAGGAGAGAGGCACTGAGGCACCGTCTTCCGCCCCCCGACGCTCCTGCTGCGCCTCCTCCTTCTGACAGGAACTGCCTACAGAACAAGCATGAATGATGCCTGAGTGGACACACGCAACTCACAAGTTCCTGGCTCTGTCAGCTCCTCTGCAGAGGGTTTCCCTAAGAAGGTGGACCTAGCAGGGTCACCGGGGGACGGGGAGCTGTGCCTCACGGCCCTCACTTCGTCGGAGAAACCCTCATGCAGAGTTCAGAAACTTGTGTGTTGAGTATGTCGCTGTGAGCCTCCACCATTTAACTAGTGGGTGAAGCCTGAACTGTCTAGAGACAGACCAGACCAGCTGCACAACGCAGACACTTCAAACCTGAGGACAAATCTGAGAGAACAGAAAAAGGAAAGGAAACTTAGCTTAGAACCATGCAGCGCTACAGGAGACGGCAGCACTGCAGAGGTGAGGACCGGCACCTGTTTGAAAGAGACAAATGCACACAAACACACACAACAACGAACGAGAAACAAACACAGAGAGAGGAAAAAGTGGTTATACAGAACTTGAGGACATTATCTACATGTAATTATCTACATAATTATAAATTTGTTGTGTTTTCTTTAACAATGTCAGAAGGAGAGAGGCACTGAGGCACCGTCTTCCGCCCCCCGACGCTCCTGCTGCGCCTCCTCCTTCTGACAGGAACTGCCTACAGAACAAGCATGAATGATGCCTGAGTGGACACACGCAACTCACAAGTTCCTGGCTCTGTCAGCTCCTCTGCAGAGGGTTTCCCTAAGAAGGTGGACCTAGCAGGGTCACCGGGGGACGGGGAGCTGTGCCTCACGGCCCTCACTTCGTCGGAGAAACCCTCATGCAGAGTTCAGAAACTTGTGTGTTGAGTATGTCGCTGTGAGCCTCCACCATTTAACTAGTGGGTGAAGCCTGAACTGTCTAGAGACAGACCAGACCAGCTGCACAACGCAGACACTTCAAACCTGAGGACAAATCTGAGAGAACAGAAAAAGGAAAGGAAACTTAGCTTAGAACCATGCAGCGCTACAGGAGACGGCAGCACTGCAGAGGTGAGGACCGGCACCTGTTTGAAAGAGACAAATGCACACAAACACACACAACAACGAACGAGAAACAAACACAGAGAGAGGACAAAGTGGTTATACAGAACTTGAGGATATTATCTACATGTAATTATCTACATAATTATAAATTTGTTGTGTTTTCTTTAACAATGTCAGAAGGAGAGAGGCACTGAGGCACCGTCTTCCGCCCCCCGACGCTCCTGCTGCGCCTCCTCCTTCTGACAGGAACTGCCTACAGAACAAGCATGAATGATGCCTGAGTGGACACACGCAACTCACAAGTTCCTGGCTCTGTCAGCTCCTCTGCAGAGGGTTTCCCTAAGAAGGTGGACCTAGCAGGGTCACCGGGGGACGGGGAGCTGTGCCTCACGGCCCTCACTTCGCCGGAGAAACCCTCATGCAGAGTTCAGAAACTTGTGTGTTGAGTATGTCGCTGTGAGCCTCCACCATTTAACTAGTGGGTGAAGCCTGAACTGTCTAGAGACAGACCAGACCAGCTGCACAACACAGACACTTCAAACCTGAGGACAAATCTGAGAGAACAGAAAAAGGAAAGGAAACTTAGCTTAGAACCATGCAGCGCTACAGGAGACGGCAGCACTGCAGAGGTGAGGACCGGCACCTGTTTGAAAGAGACAAATGCACACAAACACACACAACAACGAACGAGAAACAAACACAGAGAGAGGACAAAGTGGTTATACAGAACTTGAGGACATTATCTACATGTAATTATCTACATAATTATAAATTTGTTGTGTTTTCTTTAACAATGTCAGAAGGAGAGAGGCACTGAGGCACCGTCTTCCGCCCCCCGACGCTCCTGCTGCGCCTCCTCCTTCTGACAGGAACTGCCTGCAGAACAAGCATGAATGATGCCTGAGTGGACACACGCGACTCACAAGTTCCTGGCTCTGTCAGCTCCTCTGCAGAGGGTTTCCCTAAGAAGGTGGACCTAGCAGGGTCACCGGGGGACGGGGAGCTGTGCCTCACGGCCCTCACTTCGCCGGAGAAACCCTCATGCAGAGTTCAGAAACTTGTGTGTTGAGTATGTCGCTGTGAGCCTCCACCATTTAACTAGTGGGTGAAGCCTGAACTGTCTAGAGACAGACCAGACCAGCTGCACAACACAGACACTTCAAACCTGAGGACAAATCTGAGAGAACAGAAAAAGGAAAGGAAACTTAGCTTAGAACCATGCAGCGCTACAGGAGACGGCAGCACTGCAGAGGTGAGGACCGGCACCTGTTTGAAAGAGACAAATGCACACAAACACACACAACAACGAACGAGAAACAAACACAGAGAGAGGACAAAGTGGTTATACAGAACTTGAGGACATTATCTACATGTAATTATCTACATAATTATAAATTTGTTGTGTTTTCTTTAACAATGTCAGAAGGAGAGAGGCACTGAGGCACCGTCTTCCGCCCCCCGACGCTCCTGCTGCGCCTCCTCCTTCTGACAGGAACTGCCTACAGAACAAGCATGAATGATGCCTGAGTGGACACACACAACTCACAAGTTCCTGGCTCTGTCAGCTCCTCTGCAGAGGGTTTCCCTAAGAAGGTGGACCTAGCAGGGTCACCGGGGGACGGGGAGCTGTGCCTCACGGCCCTCACTTCGCCGGAGAAACCCTCATGCAGAGTTCAGAAACTTGTGTGTTGAGTATGTCGCTGTGAGCCTCCACCATTTAACTAGTGGGTGAAGCCTGAACTGTCTAGAGACAGACCAGACCAGCTGCACAACACAGACACTTCAAACCTGAGGACAAATCTGAGAGAACAGAAAAAGGAAAGGAAACTTAGCTTAGAACCATGCAGCGCTACAGGAGACGGCAGCACTGCAGAGGTGAGGACCGGCACCTGTTTGAAAGAGACAAATGCACACAAACACACACAACAACGAACGAGATACAAACACAGAGAGAGGACAAAGTGGTTATACAGAACTTGAGGACATTATCTACATGTAATTATCTACATAATTATAAATTTGTTGTGTTTTCTTTAACAATGTCAGAAGGAGAGAGGCACTGAGGCACCGTCTTCCGCCCCCCGACGCTCCTGCTGCGCCTCCTCCTTCTGACAGGAACTGCCTACAGAACAAGCATGAATGATGCCTGAGTGGACACACGCAACTCACAAGTTCCTGGCTCTGTCAGCTCCTCTGCAGAGGGTTTCCCTAAGAAGGTGGACCTAGCAGGGTCACCGGGGGACGGGGAGCTGTGCCTCACGGCCCTCACTTCGCCGGAGAAACCCTCATGCAGAGTTCAGAAACTTGTGTGTTGAGTATGTCGCTGTGAGCCTCCACCATTTAACTAGTGGGTGAAGCCTGAACTGTCTAGAGACAGACCAGACCAGCTGCACAACACAGACACTTCAAACCTGAGGACAAATCTGAGAGAACAGAAAAAGGAAAGGAAACTTAGCTTAGAACCATGCAGCGCTACAGGAGACGGCAGCACTGCAGAGGTGAGGACCGGCACCTGTTTGAAAGAGACAAATGCACACAAACACACACAACAACGAACGAGAAACAAACACAGAGAGAGGACAAAGTGGTTATACAGAACTTGAGGACATTATCTACATGTAATTATCTACATAATTATAAATTTGTTGTGTTTTCTTTAACAATGTCAGAAGGAGAGAGGCACTGAGGCACCGTCTTCCGCCCCCCGACGCTCCTGCTGCGCCTCCTCCTTCTGACAGGAACTGCCTACAGAACAAGCATGAATGATGCCTGAGTGGACACACGCAACTCACAAGTTCCTGGCTCTGTCAGCTCCTCTGCAGAGGGTTTCCCTAAGAAGGTGGACCTAGCAGGGTCACCGGGGGACGGGGAGCTGTGCCTCACGGCCCTCACTTCGCCGGAGAAACCCTCATGCAGAGTTCAGAAACTTGTGTGTTGAGTATGTCGCTGTGAGCCTCCACCATTTAACTAGTGGGTGAAGCCTGAACTGTCTAGAGACAGACCAGACCAGCTGCACAACACAGACACTTCAAACCTGAGGACAAATCTGAGAGAACAGAAAAAGGAAAGGAAACTTAGCTTAGAACCATGCAGCGCTACAGGAGACGGCAGCACTGCAGAGGTGAGGACCGGCACCTGTTTGAAAGAGACAAATGCACACAAACACACACAACAACGAACGAGAAACAAACACAGAGAGAGGACAAAGTGGTTATACAGAACTTGAGGACATTATCTACATGTAATTATCTACATAATTATAAATTTGTTGTGTTTTCTTTAACAATGTCAGAAGGAGAGAGGCACTGAGGCACCGTCTTCCGCCCCCCGACGCTCCTGCTGCGCCTCCTCCTTCTGACAGGAACTGCCTACAGAACAAGCATGAATGATGCCTGAGTGGACACACGCAACTCACAAGTTCCTGGCTCTGTCAGCTCCTCTGCAGAGGGTTTCCCTAAGAAGGTGGACCTAGCAGGGTCACCGGGGGACGGGGAGCTGTGCCTCACGGCCCTCACTTCGCCGGAGAAACCCTCATGCAGAGTTCAGAAACTTGTGTGTTGAGTATGTCGCTGTGAGCCTCCACCATTTAACTAGTGGGTGAAGCCTGAACTGTCTAGAGACAGACCAGACCAGCTGCACAACGCAGACACTTCAAACCTGAGGACAAATCTGAGAGAACAGAAAAAGGAAAGGAAACTTAGCTTAGAACCATGCAGCGCTACAGGAGACGGCAGCACTGCAGAGGTGAGGACCGGCACCTGTTTGAAAGAGACAAATGCACACAAACACACACAACAACGAACGAGAAACAAACACAGAGAGAGGAAAAAGTGGTTATAAAGAACTTGAGGACATTATCTACATGTAATTATCTACATAATTATAAATTTGTTGTGTTTTCTTTAACAATGTCAGAAGGAGAGAGGCACTGAGGCACCGTCTTCCGCCCCCCGACGCTCCTGCTGCGCCTCCTCCTTCTGACAGGAACTGCCTACAGAACAAGCATGAATGATGCCTGAATGGACACACGCAACTCACAAGTTCCTGGCTCTGTCAGCTCCTCTGCAGAGGGTTTCCCTAAGAAGGTGGACCTAGCAGGGTCACCGGGGGACGGGGAGCTGTGCCTCACGGCCCTCACTTCGCCGGAGAAACCCTCATGCAGAGTTCAGAAACTTGTGTGTTGAGTATGTCGCTGTGAGCCTCCACCATTTAACTAGTGGGTGAAGCCTGAACTGTCTAGAGACAGACCAGACCAGCTGCACAACACAGACACTTCAAACCTGAGGACAAATCTGAGAGAACAGAAAAAGGAAAGGAAACTTAGCTTAGAACCATGCAGCGCTACAGGAGACGGCAGCACTGCAGAGGTGAGGACCGGCACCTGTTTGAAAGAGACAAATGCACACAAACACACACAACAACGAACGAGAAACAAACACAGAGAGAGGAAAAAGTGGTTATAAAGAACTTGAGGACATTATCTACATGTAATTATCTACATAATTATAAATTTGTTGTGTTTTCTTTAACAATGTCAGAAGGAGAGAGGCACTGAGGCACCGTCTTCCGCCCCCCGACGCTCCTGCTGCGCCTCCTCCTTCTGACAGGAACTGCCTACAGAACAAGCATGAATGATGCCTGAGTGGACACACGCAACTCACAAGTTCCTGGCTCTGTCAGCTCCTCTGCAGAGGGTTTCCCTAAGAAGGTGGACCTAGCAGGGTCACCGGGGGACGGGGAGCTGTGCCTCACGGCCCTCACTTCGTCGGAGAAACCCTCATGCAGAGTTCAGAAACTTGTGTGTTGAGTATGTCGCTGTGAGCCTCCACCATTTAACTAGTGGGTGAAGCCTGAACTGTCTAGAGACAGACCAGACCAGCTGCACAACACAGACACTTCAAACCTGAGGACAAATCTGACAGAACAGAAAAAGGAAAGGAAACTTAGCTTAGAACCATGCAGCGCTACAGGAGACGGCAGCACTGCAGAGGTGAGGACCGGCACCTGTTTGAAAGAGACAAATGCACACAAACACACACAACAACGAACGAGAAACAAACACAGAGAGAGGACAAAGTGGTTATACAGAACTTGAGGACATTATCTACATGTAATTATCTACATAATTATAAATTTGTTGTGTTTTCTTTAACAATGTCAGAAGGAGAGAGGCACTGAGGCACCGTCTTCCGCCCCCCGACGCTCCTGCTGCGCCTCCTCCTTCTGACAGGAACTGCCTACAGAACAAGCATGAATGATGCCTGAGTGGACACACACAACTCACAAGTTCCTGGCTCTGTCAGCTCCTCTGCAGAGGGTTTCCCTAAGAAGGTGGACCTAGCAGGGTCACCGGGGGACGGGGAGCTGTGCCTCACGGCCCTCACTTCGTCGGAGAAACCCTCATGCAGAGTTCAGAAACTTGTGTGTTGAGTATGTCGCTGTGAGCCTCCACCATTTAACTAGTGGGTGAAGCCTGAACTGTCTAGAGACAGACCAGACCAGCTGCACAACGCAGACACTTCAAACCTGAGGACAAATCTGAGAGAACAGAAAAAGGAAAGGAAACTTAGCTTAGAACCATGCAGCGCTACAGGAGACGGCAGCACTGCAGAGGTGAGGACCGGCACCTGTTTGAAAGAGACAAATGCACACAAACACACACAACAACGAACGAGAAACAAACACAGAGAGAGGACAAAGTGGTTATACAGAACTTGAGGACATTATCTACATGTAATTATCTACATAATTATAAATTTGTTGTGTTTTCTTTAACAATGTCAGAAGGAGAGAGGCACTGAGGCACCGTCTTCCGCCCCCCGACGCTCCTGCTGCGCCTCCTCCTTCTGACAGGAACTGCCTACAGAACAAGCATGAATGATGCCTGAGTGGACACACGCAACTCACAAGTTCCTGGCTCTGTCAGCTCCTCTGCAGAGGGTTTCCCTAAGAAGGTGGACCTAGCAGGGTCACCGGGGGACGGGGAGCTGTGCCTCACGGCCCTCACTTCGTCTGAGAAACCCTCATGCAGAGTTCAGAAACTTGTGTGTTGAGTATGTCGCTGTGAGCCTCCACCATTTAACTAGTGGGTGAAGCCTGAACTGTCTAGAGACAGACCAGACCAGCTGCACAACACAGACACTTCAAACCTGAGGACAAATCTGAGAGAACAGAAAAAGGAAAGGAAACTTAGCTTAGAACCATGCAGCGCTACAGGAGACGGCAGCACTGCAGAGGTGAGGACCGGCACCTGTTTGAAAGAGACAAATGCACACAAACACACACAACAACGAACGAGAAACAAACACAGAGAGAGGACAAAGTGGTTATACAGAACTTGAGGACATTATCTACATGTAATTATCTACATAATTATAAATTTGTTGTGTTTTCTTTAACAATGTCAGAAGGAGAGAGGCACTGAGGCACCGTCTTCCGCCCCCCGACGCTCCTGCTGCGCCTCCTCCTTCTGACAGGAACTGCCTACAGAACAAGCATGAATGATGCCTGAGTGGACACACGCAACTCACAAGTTCCTGGCTCTGTCAGCTCCTCTGCAGAGGGTTTCCCTAAGAAGGTGGACCTAGCAGGGTCACCAGGGGACGGGGAGCTGTGCCTCACGGCCCTCACTTCGCCGGAGAAACCCTCATGCAGAGTTCAGAAACTTGTGTGTTGAGTATGTCGCTGTGAGCCTCCACCATTTAACTAGTGGGTGAAGCCTGAACTGTCTAGAGACAGACCAGACCAGCTGCACAACGCAGACACTTCAAACCTGAGGACAAATCTGAGAGAACAGAAAAAGGAAAGGAAACTTAGCTTAGAACCATGCAGCGCTACAGGAGACGGCAGCACTGCAGAGGTGAGGACCGGCACCTGTTTGAAAGAGACAAATGCACACAAACACACACAACAACGAACGAGAAACAAACACAGAGAGAGGACAAAGTGGTTATACAGAACTTGAGGACATTATCTACATGTAATTATCTACATAATTATAAATTTGTTGTGTTTTCTTTAACAATGTCAGAAGGAGAGAGGCACTGAGGCACCGTCTTCCGCCCCCCGACGCTCCTGCTGCGCCTCCTCCTTCTGACAGGAACTGCCTACAGAACAAGCATGAATGATGCCTGAGTGGACACACGCAACTCACAAGTTCCTGGCTCTGTCAGCTCCTCTGCAGAGGGTTTCCCTAAGAAGGTGGACCTAGCAGGGTCACCAGGGGACGGGGAGCTGTGCCTCACGGCCCTCACTTCGCCGGAGAAACCCTCATGCAGAGTTCAGAAACTTGTGTGTTGAGTATGTCGCTGTGAGCCTCCACCATTTAACTAGTGGGTGAAGCCTGAACTGTCTAGAGACAGACCAGACCAGCTGCACAACGCAGACACTTCAAACCTGAGGACAAATCTGAGAGAACAGAAAAAGGAAAGGAAACTTAGCTTAGAACCATGCAGCGCTACAGGAGACGGCAGCACTGCAGAGGTGAGGACCGGCACCTGTTTGAAAGAGACAAATGCACACAAACACACACAACAACGAACGAGAAACAAACACAGAGAGAGGACAAAGTGGTTATACAGAACTTGAGGACATTATCTACATGTAATTATCTACATAATTATAAATTTGTTGTGTTTTCTTTAACAATGTCAGAAGGAGAGAGGCACTGAGGCACCGTCTTCCGCCCCCCGACGCTCCTGCTGCGCCTCCTCCTTCTGACAGGAACTGCCTACAGAACAAGCATGAATGATGCCTGAGTGGACACACGCAACTCACAAGTTCCTGGCTCTGTCAGCTCCTCTGCAGAGGGTTTCCCTAAGAAGGTGGACCTAGCAGGGTCACCGGGGGACGGGGAGCTGTGCCTCACGGCCCTCACTTCGTCGGAGAAACCCTCATGCAGAGTTCAGAAACTTGTGTGTTGAGTATGTCGCTGTGAGCCTCCACCATTTAACTAGTGGGTGAAGCCTGAACTGTCTAGAGACAGACCAGACCAGCTGCACAACACAGACACTTCAAACCTGAGGACAAATCTGAGAGAACAGAAAAAGGAAAGGAAACTTAGCTTAGAACCATGCAGCGCTACAGGAGACGGCAGCACTGCAGAGGTGAGGACCGGCACCTGTTTGAAAGAGACAAATGCACACAAACACACACAACAACGAACGAGAAACAAACACAGAGAGAGGACAAAGTGGTTATACAGAACTTGAGGACATTATCTACATGTAATTATCTACATAATTATAAATTTGTTGTGTTTTCTTTAACAATGTCAGAAGGAGAGAGGCACTGAGGCACCGTCTTCCGCCCCCCGACGCTCCTGCTGCGCCTCCTCCTTCTGACAGGAACTGCCTACAGAACAAGCATGAATGATGCCTGAGTGGACACACGCAACTCACAAGTTCCTGGCTCTGTCAGCTCCTCTGCAGAGGGTTTCCCTAAGAAGGTGGACCTAGCAGGGTCACCGGGGGACGGGGAGCTGTGCCTCACGGCCCTCACTTCGTCGGAGAAACCCTCATGCAGAGTTCAGAAACTTGTGTGTTGAGTATGTCGCTGTGAGCCTCCACCATTTAACTAGTGGGTGAAGCCTGAACTGTCTAGAGACAGACCAGACCAGCTGCACAACGCAGACACTTCAAACCTGAGGACAAATCTGAGAGAACAGAAAAAGGAAAGGAAACTTAGCTTAGAACCATGCAGCGCTACAGGAGACGGCAGCACTGCAGAGGTGAGGACCGGCACCTGTTTGAAAGAGACAAATGCACACAAACACACACAACAACGAACGAGAAACAAACACAGAGAGAGGAAAAAGTGGTTATACAGAACTTGAGGACATTATCTACATGTAATTATCTACATAATTATAAATTTGTTGTGTTTTCTTTAACAATGTCAGAAGGAGAGAGGCACTGAGGCACCGTCTTCCGCCCCCCGACGCTCCTGCTGCGCCTCCTCCTTCTGACAGGAACTGCCTACAGAACAAGCATGAATGATGCCTGAGTGGACACACGCAACTCACAAGTTCCTGGCTCTGTCAGCTCCTCTGCAGAGGGTTTCCCTAAGAAGGTGGACCTAGCAGGGTCACCGGGGGACGGGGAGCTGTGCCTCACGGCCCTCACTTCGTCGGAGAAACCCTCATGCAGAGTTCAGAAACTTGTGTGTTGAGTATGTCGCTGTGAGCCTCCACCATTTAACTAGTGGGTGAAGCCTGAACTGTCTAGAGACAGACCAGACCAGCTGCACAACGCAGACACTTCAAACCTGAGGACAAATCTGAGAGAACAGAAAAAGGAAAGGAAACTTAGCTTAGAACCATGCAGCGCTACAGGAGACGGCAGCACTGCAGAGGTGAGGACCGGCACCTGTTTGAAAGAGACAAATGCACACAAACACACACAACAACGAACGAGAAACAAACACAGAGAGAGGACAAAGTGGTTATACAGAACTTGAGGATATTATCTACATGTAATTATCTACATAATTATAAATTTGTTGTGTTTTCTTTAACAATGTCAGAAGGAGAGAGGCACTGAGGCACCGTCTTCCGCCCCCCGACGCTCCTGCTGCGCCTCCTCCTTCTGACAGGAACTGCCTACAGAACAAGCATGAATGATGCCTGAGTGGACACACGCAACTCACAAGTTCCTGGCTCTGTCAGCTCCTCTGCAGAGGGTTTCCCTAAGAAGGTGGACCTAGCAGGGTCACCGGGGGACGGGGAGCTGTGCCTCACGGCCCTCACTTCGCCGGAGAAACCCTCATGCAGAGTTCAGAAACTTGTGTGTTGAGTATGTCGCTGTGAGCCTCCACCATTTAACTAGTGGGTGAAGCCTGAACTGTCTAGAGACAGACCAGACCAGCTGCACAACACAGACACTTCAAACCTGAGGACAAATCTGAGAGAACAGAAAAAGGAAAGGAAACTTAGCTTAGAACCATGCAGCGCTACAGGAGACGGCAGCACTGCAGAGGTGAGGACCGGCACCTGTTTGAAAGAGACAAATGCACACAAACACACACAACAACGAACGAGAAACAAACACAGAGAGAGGACAAAGTGGTTATACAGAACTTGAGGACATTATCTACATGTAATTATCTACATAATTATAAATTTGTTGTGTTTTCTTTAACAATGTCAGAAGGAGAGAGGCACTGAGGCACCGTCTTCCGCCCCCCGACGCTCCTGCTGCGCCTCCTCCTTCTGACAGGAACTGCCTGCAGAACAAGCATGAATGATGCCTGAGTGGACACACGCGACTCACAAGTTCCTGGCTCTGTCAGCTCCTCTGCAGAGGGTTTCCCTAAGAAGGTGGACCTAGCAGGGTCACCGGGGGACGGGGAGCTGTGCCTCACGGCCCTCACTTCGCCGGAGAAACCCTCATGCAGAGTTCAGAAACTTGTGTGTTGAGTATGTCGCTGTGAGCCTCCACCATTTAACTAGTGGGTGAAGCCTGAACTGTCTAGAGACAGACCAGACCAGCTGCACAACACAGACACTTCAAACCTGAGGACAAATCTGAGAGAACAGAAAAAGGAAAGGAAACTTAGCTTAGAACCATGCAGCGCTACAGGAGACGGCAGCACTGCAGAGGTGAGGACCGGCACCTGTTTGAAAGAGACAAATGCACACAAACACACACAACAACGAACGAGAAACAAACACAGAGAGAGGACAAAGTGGTTATACAGAACTTGAGGACATTATCTACATGTAATTATCTACATAATTATAAATTTGTTGTGTTTTCTTTAACAATGTCAGAAGGAGAGAGGCACTGAGGCACCGTCTTCCGCCCCCCGACGCTCCTGCTGCGCCTCCTCCTTCTGACAGGAACTGCCTACAGAACAAGCATGAATGATGCCTGAGTGGACACACACAACTCACAAGTTCCTGGCTCTGTCAGCTCCTCTGCAGAGGGTTTCCCTAAGAAGGTGGACCTAGCAGGGTCACCGGGGGACGGGGAGCTGTGCCTCACGGCCCTCACTTCGCCGGAGAAACCCTCATGCAGAGTTCAGAAACTTGTGTGTTGAGTATGTCGCTGTGAGCCTCCACCATTTAACTAGTGGGTGAAGCCTGAACTGTCTAGAGACAGACCAGACCAGCTGCACAACACAGACACTTCAAACCTGAGGACAAATCTGAGAGAACAGAAAAAGGAAAGGAAACTTAGCTTAGAACCATGCAGCGCTACAGGAGACGGCAGCACTGCAGAGGTGAGGACCGGCACCTGTTTGAAAGAGACAAATGCACACAAACACACACAACAACGAACGAGATACAAACACAGAGAGAGGACAAAGTGGTTATACAGAACTTGAGGACATTATCTACATGTAATTATCTACATAATTATAAATTTGTTGTGTTTTCTTTAACAATGTCAGAAGGAGAGAGGCACTGAGGCACCGTCTTCCGCCCCCCGACGCTCCTGCTGCGCCTCCTCCTTCTGACAGGAACTGCCTACAGAACAAGCATGAATGATGCCTGAGTGGACACACGCAACTCACAAGTTCCTGGCTCTGTCAGCTCCTCTGCAGAGGGTTTCCCTAAGAAGGTGGACCTAGCAGGGTCACCGGGGGACGGGGAGCTGTGCCTCACGGCCCTCACTTCGCCGGAGAAACCCTCATGCAGAGTTCAGAAACTTGTGTGTTGAGTATGTCGCTGTGAGCCTCCACCATTTAACTAGTGGGTGAAGCCTGAACTGTCTAGAGACAGACCAGACCAGCTGCACAACACAGACACTTCAAACCTGAGGACAAATCTGAGAGAACAGAAAAAGGAAAGGAAACTTAGCTTAGAACCATGCAGCGCTACAGGAGACGGCAGCACTGCAGAGGTGAGGACCGGCACCTGTTTGAAAGAGACAAATGCACACAAACACACACAACAACGAACGAGAAACAAACACAGAGAGAGGACAAAGTGGTTATACAGAACTTGAGGACATTATCTACATGTAATTATCTACATAATTATAAATTTGTTGTGTTTTCTTTAACAATGTCAGAAGGAGAGAGGCACTGAGGCACCGTCTTCCGCCCCCCGACGCTCCTGCTGCGCCTCCTCCTTCTGACAGGAACTGCCTACAGAACAAGCATGAATGATGCCTGAGTGGACACACGCAACTCACAAGTTCCTGGCTCTGTCAGCTCCTCTGCAGAGGGTTTCCCTAAGAAGGTGGACCTAGCAGGGTCACCGGGGGACGGGGAGCTGTGCCTCACGGCCCTCACTTCGCCGGAGAAACCCTCATGCAGAGTTCAGAAACTTGTGTGTTGAGTATGTCGCTGTGAGCCTCCACCATTTAACTAGTGGGTGAAGCCTGAACTGTCTAGAGACAGACCAGACCAGCTGCACAACACAGACACTTCAAACCTGAGGACAAATCTGAGAGAACAGAAAAAGGAAAGGAAACTTAGCTTAGAACCATGCAGCGCTACAGGAGACGGCAGCACTGCAGAGGTGAGGACCGGCACCTGTTTGAAAGAGACAAATGCACACAAACACACACAACAACGAACGAGAAACAAACACAGAGAGAGGACAAAGTGGTTATACAGAACTTGAGGACATTATCTACATGTAATTATCTACATAATTATAAATTTGTTGTGTTTTCTTTAACAATGTCAGAAGGAGAGAGGCACTGAGGCACCGTCTTCCGCCCCCCGACGCTCCTGCTGCGCCTCCTCCTTCTGACAGGAACTGCCTACAGAACAAGCATGAATGATGCCTGAGTGGACACACGCAACTCACAAGTTCCTGGCTCTGTCAGCTCCTCTGCAGAGGGTTTCCCTAAGAAGGTGGACCTAGCAGGGTCACCGGGGGACGGGGAGCTGTGCCTCACGGCCCTCACTTCGCCGGAGAAACCCTCATGCAGAGTTCAGAAACTTGTGTGTTGAGTATGTCGCTGTGAGCCTCCACCATTTAACTAGTGGGTGAAGCCTGAACTGTCTAGAGACAGACCAGACCAGCTGCACAACGCAGACACTTCAAACCTGAGGACAAATCTGAGAGAACAGAAAAAGGAAAGGAAACTTAGCTTAGAACCATGCAGCGCTACAGGAGACGGCAGCACTGCAGAGGTGAGGACCGGCACCTGTTTGAAAGAGACAAATGCACACAAACACACACAACAACGAACGAGAAACAAACACAGAGAGAGGAAAAAGTGGTTATAAAGAACTTGAGGACATTATCTACATGTAATTATCTACATAATTATAAATTTGTTGTGTTTTCTTTAACAATGTCAGAAGGAGAGAGGCACTGAGGCACCGTCTTCCGCCCCCCGACGCTCCTGCTGCGCCTCCTCCTTCTGACAGGAACTGCCTACAGAACAAGCATGAATGATGCCTGAATGGACACACGCAACTCACAAGTTCCTGGCTCTGTCAGCTCCTCTGCAGAGGGTTTCCCTAAGAAGGTGGACCTAGCAGGGTCACCGGGGGACGGGGAGCTGTGCCTCACGGCCCTCACTTCGCCGGAGAAACCCTCATGCAGAGTTCAGAAACTTGTGTGTTGAGTATGTCGCTGTGAGCCTCCACCATTTAACTAGTGGGTGAAGCCTGAACTGTCTAGAGACAGACCAGACCAGCTGCACAACACAGACACTTCAAACCTGAGGACAAATCTGAGAGAACAGAAAAAGGAAAGGAAACTTAGCTTAGAACCATGCAGCGCTACAGGAGACGGCAGCACTGCAGAGGTGAGGACCGGCACCTGTTTGAAAGAGACAAATGCACACAAACACACACAACAACGAACGAGAAACAAACACAGAGAGAGGAAAAAGTGGTTATAAAGAACTTGAGGACATTATCTACATGTAATTATCTACATAATTATAAATTTGTTGTGTTTTCTTTAACAATGTCAGAAGGAGAGAGGCACTGAGGCACCGTCTTCCGCCCCCCGACGCTCCTGCTGCGCCTCCTCCTTCTGACAGGAACTGCCTACAGAACAAGCATGAATGATGCCTGAGTGGACACACGCAACTCACAAGTTCCTGGCTCTGTCAGCTCCTCTGCAGAGGGTTTCCCTAAGAAGGTGGACCTAGCAGGGTCACCGGGGGACGGGGAGCTGTGCCTCACGGCCCTCACTTCGTCGGAGAAACCCTCATGCAGAGTTCAGAAACTTGTGTGTTGAGTATGTCGCTGTGAGCCTCCACCATTTAACTAGTGGGTGAAGCCTGAACTGTCTAGAGACAGACCAGACCAGCTGCACAACACAGACACTTCAAACCTGAGGACAAATCTGACAGAACAGAAAAAGGAAAGGAAACTTAGCTTAGAACCATGCAGCGCTACAGGAGACGGCAGCACTGCAGAGGTGAGGACCGGCACCTGTTTGAAAGAGACAAATGCACACAAACACACACAACAACGAACGAGAAACAAACACAGAGAGAGGACAAAGTGGTTATACAGAACTTGAGGACATTATCTACATGTAATTATCTACATAATTATAAATTTGTTGTGTTTTCTTTAACAATGTCAGAAGGAGAGAGGCACTGAGGCACCGTCTTCCGCCCCCCGACGCTCCTGCTGCGCCTCCTCCTTCTGACAGGAACTGCCTACAGAACAAGCATGAATGATGCCTGAGTGGACACACACAACTCACAAGTTCCTGGCTCTGTCAGCTCCTCTGCAGAGGGTTTCCCTAAGAAGGTGGACCTAGCAGGGTCACCGGGGGACGGGGAGCTGTGCCTCACGGCCCTCACTTCGTCGGAGAAACCCTCATGCAGAGTTCAGAAACTTGTGTGTTGAGTATGTCGCTGTGAGCCTCCACCATTTAACTAGTGGGTGAAGCCTGAACTGTCTAGAGACAGACCAGACCAGCTGCACAACGCAGACACTTCAAACCTGAGGACAAATCTGAGAGAACAGAAAAAGGAAAGGAAACTTAGCTTAGAACCATGCAGCGCTACAGGAGACGGCAGCACTGCAGAGGTGAGGACCGGCACCTGTTTGAAAGAGACAAATGCACACAAACACACACAACAACGAACGAGAAACAAACACAGAGAGAGGACAAAGTGGTTATACAGAACTTGAGGACATTATCTACATGTAATTATCTACATAATTATAAATTTGTTGTGTTTTCTTTAACAATGTCAGAAGGAGAGAGGCACTGAGGCACCGTCTTCCGCCCCCCGACGCTCCTGCTGCGCCTCCTCCTTCTGACAGGAACTGCCTACAGAACAAGCATGAATGATGCCTGAGTGGACACACGCAACTCACAAGTTCCTGGCTCTGTCAGCTCCTCTGCAGAGGGTTTCCCTAAGAAGGTGGACCTAGCAGGGTCACCGGGGGACGGGGAGCTGTGCCTCACGGCCCTCACTTCGTCTGAGAAACCCTCATGCAGAGTTCAGAAACTTGTGTGTTGAGTATGTCGCTGTGAGCCTCCACCATTTAACTAGTGGGTGAAGCCTGAACTGTCTAGAGACAGACCAGACCAGCTGCACAACACAGACACTTCAAACCTGAGGACAAATCTGAGAGAACAGAAAAAGGAAAGGAAACTTAGCTTAGAACCATGCAGCGCTACAGGAGACGGCAGCACTGCAGAGGTGAGGACCGGCACCTGTTTGAAAGAGACAAATGCACACAAACACACACAACAACGAACGAGAAACAAACACAGAGAGAGGACAAAGTGGTTATACAGAACTTGAGGACATTATCTACATGTAATTATCTACATAATTATAAATTTGTTGTGTTTTCTTTAACAATGTCAGAAGGAGAGAGGCACTGAGGCACCGTCTTCCGCCCCCCGACGCTCCTGCTGCGCCTCCTCCTTCTGACAGGAACTGCCTACAGAACAAGCATGAATGATGCCTGAGTGGACACACGCAACTCACAAGTTCCTGGCTCTGTCAGCTCCTCTGCAGAGGGTTTCCCTAAGAAGGTGGACCTAGCAGGGTCACCAGGGGACGGGGAGCTGTGCCTCACGGCCCTCACTTCGCCGGAGAAACCCTCATGCAGAGTTCAGAAACTTGTGTGTTGAGTATGTCGCTGTGAGCCTCCACCATTTAACTAGTGGGTGAAGCCTGAACTGTCTAGAGACAGACCAGACCAGCTGCACAACGCAGACACTTCAAACCTGAGGACAAATCTGAGAGAACAGAAAAAGGAAAGGAAACTTAGCTTAGAACCATGCAGCGCTACAGGAGACGGCAGCACTGCAGAGGTGAGGACCGGCACCTGTTTGAAAGAGACAAATGCACACAAACACACACAACAACGAACGAGAAACAAACACAGAGAGAGGACAAAGTGGTTATACAGAACTTGAGGACATTATCTACATGTAATTATCTACATAATTATAAATTTGTTGTGTTTTCTTTAACAATGTCAGAAGGAGAGAGGCACTGAGGCACCGTCTTCCGCCCCCCGACGCTCCTGCTGCGCCTCCTCCTTCTGACAGGAACTGCCTACAGAACAAGCATGAATGATGCCTGAGTGGACACACACAACTCACAAGTTCCTGGCTCTGTCAGCTCCTCTGCAGAGGGTTTCCCTAAGAAGGTGGACCTAGCAGGGTCACCGGGGGACGGGGAGCTGTGCCTCACGGCCCTCACTTCGTCGGAGAAACCCTCATGCAGAGTTCAGAAACTTGTGTGTTGAGTATGTCGCTGTGAGCCTCCACCATTTAACTAGTGGGTGAAGCCTGAACTGTCTAGAGACAGACCAGACCAGCTGCACAACACAGACACTTCAAACCTGAGGACAAATCTGAGAGAACAGAAAAAGGAAAGGAAACTTAGCTTAGAACCATGCAGCGCTACAGGAGACGGCAGCACTGCAGAGGTGAGGACCGGCACCTGTTTGAAAGAGACAAATGCACACAAACACACACAACAACGAACGAGAAACAAACACAGAGAGAGGACAAAGTGGTTATACAGAACTTGAGGACATTATCTACATGTAATTATCTACATAATTATAAATTTGTTGTGTTTTCTTTAACAATGTCAGAAGGAGAGAGGCACTGAGGCACCGTCTTCCGCCCCCCGACGCTCCTGCTGCGCCTCCTCCTTCTGACAGGAACTGCCTACAGAACAAGCATGAATGATGCCTGAGTGGACACACGCAACTCACAAGTTCCTGGCTCTGTCAGCTCCTCTGCAGAGGGTTTCCCTAAGAAGGTGGACCTAGCAGGGTCACCGGGGGACGGGGAGCTGTGCCTCACGGCCCTCACTTCGTCGGAGAAACCCTCATGCAGAGTTCAGAAACTTGTGTGTTGAGTATGTCGCTGTGAGCCTCCACCATTTAACTAGTGGGTGAAGCCTGAACTGTCTAGAGACAGACCAGACCAGCTGCACAACACAGACACTTCAAACCTGAGGACAAATCTGAGAGAACAGAAAAAGGAAAGGAAACTTAGCTTAGAACCATGCAGCGCTACAGGAGACGGCAGCACTGCAGAGGTGAGGACCGGCACCTGTTTGAAAGAGACAAATGCACACAAACACACACAACAACGAACGAGAAACAAACACAGAGAGAGGACAAAGTGGTTATACAGAACTTGAGGACATTATCTACATGTAATTATCTACATAATTATAAATTTGTTGTGTTTTCTTTAACAATGTCAGAAGGAGAGAGGCACTGAGGCACCGTCTTCCGCCCCCCGACGCTCCTGCTGCGCCTCCTCCTTCTGACAGGAACTGCCTACAGAACAAGCATGAATGATGCCTGAGTGGACACACGCAACTCACAAGTTCCTGGCTCTGTCAGCTCCTCTGCAGAGGGTTTCCCTAAGAAGGTGGACCTAGCAGGGTCACCGGGGGACGGGGAGCTGTGCCTCACGGCCCTCACTTCGTCGGAGAAACCCTCATGCAGAGTTCAGAAACTTGTGTGTTGAGTATGTCGCTGTGAGCCTCCACCATTTAACTAGTGGGTGAAGCCTGAACTGTCTAGAGACAGACCAGACCAGCTGCACAACGCAGACACTTCAAACCTGAGGACAAATCTGAGAGAACAGAAAAAGGAAAGGAAACTTAGCTTAGAACCATGCAGCGCTACAGGAGACGGCAGCACTGCAGAGGTGAGGACCGGCACCTGTTTGAAAGAGACAAATGCACACAAACACACACAACAACGAACGAGAAACAAACACAGAGAGAGGAAAAAGTGGTTATACAGAACTTGAGGACATTATCTACATGTAATTATCTACATAATTATAAATTTGTTGTGTTTTCTTTAACAATGTCAGAAGGAGAGAGGCACTGAGGCACCGTCTTCCGCCCCCCGACGCTCCTGCTGCGCCTCCTCCTTCTGATAGGAACTGCCTACAGAACAAGCATGAATGATGCCTGAGTGGACACACGCAACTCACAAGTTCCTGGCTCTGTCAGCTCCTCTGCAGAGGGTTTCCCTAAGAAGGTGGACCTAGCAGGGTCACCGGGGGACGGGGAGCTGTGCCTCACGGCCCTCACTTCGCCGGAGAAACCCTCATGCAGAGTTCAGAAACTTGTGTGTTGAGTATGTCGCTGTGAGCCTCCACCATTTAACTAGTGGGTGAAGCCTGAACTGTCTAGAGACAGACCAGACCAGCTGCACAACGCAGACACTTCAAACCTGAGGACAAATCTGAGAGAACAGAAAAAGGAAAGGAAACTTAGCTTAGAACCATGCAGCGCTACAGGAGACGGCAGCACTGCAGAGGTGAGGACCGGCACCTGTTTGAAAGAGACAAATGCACACAAACACACACAACAACGAACGAGAAACAAACACAGAGAGAGGAAAAAGTGGTTATAAAGAACTTGAGGACATTATCTACATGTAATTATCTACATAATTATAAATTTGTTGTGTTTTCTTTAACAATGTCAGAAGGAGAGAGGCACTGAGGCACCGTCTTCCGCCCCCCGACGCTCCTGCTGCGCCTCCTCCTTCTGACAGGAACTGCCTACAGAACAAGCATGAATGATGCCTGAGTGGACACACGCAACTCACAAGTTCCTGGCTCTGTCAGCTCCTCTGCAGAGGGTTTCCCTAAGAAGGTGGACCTAGCAGGGTCACCGGGGGACGGGGAGCTGTGCCTCACGGCCCTCACTTCGTCGGAGAAACCCTCATGCAGAGTTCAGAAACTTGTGTGTTGAGTATGTCGCTGTGAGCCTCCACCATTTAACTAGTGGGTGAAGCCTGAACTGTCTAGAGACAGACCAGACCAGCTGCACAACGCAGACACTTCAAACCTGAGGACAAATCTGAGAGAACAGAAAAAGGAAAGGAAACTTAGCTTAGAACCATGCAGCGCTACAGGAGACGGCAGCACTGCAGAGGTGAGGACCGGCACCTGTTTGAAAGAGACAAATGCACACAAACACACACAACAACGAACGAGAAACAAACACAGAGAGAGGACAAAGTGGTTATACAGAACTTGAGGATATTATCTACATGTAATTATCTACATAATTATAAATTTGTTGTGTTTTCTTTAACAATGTCAGAAGGAGAGAGGCACTGAGGCACCGTCTTCCGCCCCCCGACGCTCCTGCTGCGCCTCCTCCTTCTGACAGGAACTGCCTACAGAACAAGCATGAATGATGCCTGAGTGGACACACGCAACTCACAAGTTCCTGGCTCTGTCAGCTCCTCTGCAGAGGGTTTCCCTAAGAAGGTGGACCTAGCAGGGTCACCGGGGGACGGGGAGCTGTGCCTCACGGCCCTCACTTCGCCGGAGAAACCCTCATGCAGAGTTCAGAAACTTGTGTGTTGAGTATGTCGCTGTGAGCCTCCACCATTTAACTAGTGGGTGAAGCCTGAACTGTCTAGAGACAGACCAGACCAGCTGCACAACACAGACACTTCAAACCTGAGGACAAATCTGAGAGAACAGAAAAAGGAAAGGAAACTTAGCTTAGAACCATGCAGCGCTACAGGAGACGGCAGCACTGCAGAGGTGAGGACCGGCACCTGTTTGAAAGAGACAAATGCACACAAACACACACAACAACGAACGAGAAACAAACACAGAGAGAGGACAAAGTGGTTATACAGAACTTGAGGACATTATCTACATGTAATTATCTACATAATTATAAATTTGTTGTGTTTTCTTTAACAATGTCAGAAGGAGAGAGGCACTGAGGCACCGTCTTCCGCCCCCCGACGCTCCTGCTGCGCCTCCTCCTTCTGACAGGAACTGCCTGCAGAACAAGCATGAATGATGCCTGAGTGGACACACGCAACTCACAAGTTCCTGGCTCTGTCAGCTCCTCTGCAGAGGGTTTCCCTAAGAAGGTGGACCTAGCAGGGTCACCGGGGGACGGGGAGCTGTGCCTCACGGCCCTCACTTCGTCGGAGAAACCCTCATGCAGAGTTCAGAAACTTGTGTGTTGAGTATGTCGCTGTGAGCCTCCACCATTTAACTAGTGGGTGAAGCCTGAACTGTCTAGAGACAGACCAGACCAGCTGCACAACACAGACACTTCAAACCTGAGGACAAATCTGAGAGAACAGAAAAAGGAAAGGAAACTTAGCTTAGAACCATGCAGCGCTACAGGAGACGGCAGCACTGCAGAGGTGAGGACCGGCACCTGTTTGAAAGAGACAAATGCACACAAACACACACAACAACGAACGAGAAACAAACACAGAGAGAGGACAAAGTGGTTATACAGAACTTGAGGACATTATCTACATGTAATTATCTACATAATTATAAATTTGTTGTGTTTTCTTTAACAATGTCAGAAGGAGAGAGGCACTGAGGCACCGTCTTCCGCCCCCCGACGCTCCTGCTGCGCCTCCTCCTTCTGACAGGAACTGCCTACAGAACAAGCATGAATGATGCCTGAGTGGACACACGCGACTCACAAGTTCCTGGCTCTGTCAGCTCCTCTGCAGAGGGTTTCCCTAAGAAGGTGGACCTAGCAGGGTCACCGGGGGACGGGGAGCTGTGCCTCACGGCCCTCACTTCGCCGGAGAAACCCTCATGCAGAGTTCAGAAACTTGTGTGTTGAGTATGTCGCTGTGAGCCTCCACCATTTAACTAGTGGGTGAAGCCTGAACTGTCTAGAGACAGACCAGACCAGCTGCACAACACAGACACTTCAAACCTGAGGACAAATCTGAGAGAACAGAAAAAGGAAAGGAAACTTAGCTTAGAACCATGCAGCGCTACAGGAGACGGCAGCACTGCAGAGGTGAGGACCGGCACCTGTTTGAAAGAGACAAATGCACACAAACACACACAACAACGAACGAGAAACAAACACAGAGAGAGGACAAAGTGGTTATACAGAACTTGAGGACATTATCTACATGTAATTATCTATATAATTATAAATTTGTTGTGTTTTCTTTAACAATGTCAGAAGGAGAGAGGCACTGAGGCACCGTCTTCCGCCCCCCGACGCTCCTGCTGCGCCTCCTCCTTCTGACAGGAACTGCCTACAGAACAAGCATGAATGATGCCTGAGTGGACACACACAACTCACAAGTTCCTGGCTCTGTCAGCTCCTCTGCAGAGGGTTTCCCTAAGAAGGTGGACCTAGCAGGGTCACCGGGGGACGGGGAGCTGTGCCTCACGGCCCTCACTTCGCCGGAGAAACCCTCATGCAGAGTTCAGAAACTTGTGTGTTGAGTATGTCGCTGTGAGCCTCCACCATTTAACTAGTGGGTGAAGCCTGAACTGTCTAGAGACAGACCAGACCACCTGCACAACACAGACACTTCAAACCTGAGGACAAATCTGAGAGAACAGAAAAAGGAAAGGAAACTTAGCTTAGAACCATGCAGCGCTACAGGAGACGGCAGCACTGCAGAGGTGAGGACCGGCACCTGTTTGAAAGAGACAAATGCACACAAACACACACAACAACGAACGAGATACAAACACAGAGAGAGGACAAAGTGGTTATACAGAACTTGAGGACATTATCTACATGTAATTATCTACATAATTATAAATTTGTTGTGTTTTCTTTAACAATGTCAGAAGGAGAGAGGCACTGAGGCACCGTCTTCCGCCCCCCGACGCTCCTGCTGCGCCTCCTCCTTCTGACAGGAACTGCCTACAGAACAAGCATGAATGATGCCTGAGTGGACACACGCAACTCACAAGTTCCTGGCTCTGTCAGCTCCTCTGCAGAGGGTTTCCCTAAGAAGGTGGACCTAGCAGGGTCACCGGGGGACGGGGAGCTGTGCCTCACGGCCCTCACTTCGCCGGAGAAACCCTCATGCAGAGTTCAGAAACTTGTGTGTTGAGTATGTCGCTGTGAGCCTCCACCATTTAACTAGTGGGTGAAGCCTGAACTGTCTAGAGACAGACCAGACCACCTGCACAACACAGACACTTCAAACCTGAGGACAAATCTGAGAGAACAGAAAAAGGAAAGGAAACTTAGCTTAGAACCATGCAGCGCTACAGGAGACGGCAGCACTGCAGAGGTGAGGACCGGCACCTGTTTGAAAGAGACAAATGCACACAAACACACACAACAACGAACGAGAAACAAACACAGAGAGAGGACAAAGTGGTTATACAGAACTTGAGGACATTATCTACATGTAATTATCTACATAATTATAAATTTGTTGTGTTTTCTTTAACAATGTCAGAAGGAGAGAGGCACTGAGGCACCGTCTTCCGCCCCCCGACGCTCCTGCTGCGCCTCCTCCTTCTGACAGGAACTGCCTACAGAACAAGCATGAATGATGCTTGAGTGGACACACGCAACTCACAAGTTCCTGGCTCTGTCAGCTCCTCTGCAGAGGGTTTCCCTAAGAAGGTGGACCTAGCAGGGTCACCGGGGGACGGGGAGCTGTGCCTCACGGCCCTCACTTCGCCGGAGAAACCCTCATGCAGAGTTCAGAAACTTGTGTGTTGAGTATGTCGCTGTGAGTCTCCACCATTTAACTAGTGGGTGAAGCCTGAACTGTCTAGAGACAGACCAGACCAGCTGCACAACACAGACACTTCAAACCTGAGGACAAATCTGAGAGAACAGAAAAAGGAAAGGAAACTTAGCTTAGAACCATGCAGCGCTACAGGAGACGGCAGCACTGCAGAGGTGAGGACCGGCACCTGTTTGAAAGAGACAAATGCACACAAACACACACAACAACGAACGAGAAACAAACACAGAGAGAGGACAAAGTGGTTATACAGAACTTGAGGACATTATCTACATGTAATTATCTACATAATTATAAATTTGTTGTGTTTTCTTTAACAATGTCAGAAGGAGAGAGGCACTGAGGCACCGTCTTCCGCCCCCCGACGCTCCTGCTGCGCCTCCTCCTTCTGACAGGAACTGCCTACAGAACAAGCATGAATGATGCCTGAGTGGACACACGCAACTCACAAGTTCCTGGCTCTGTCAGCTCCTCTGCAGAGGGTTTCCCTAAGAAGGTGGACCTAGCAGGGTCACCGGGGGACGGGGAGCTGTGCCTCACGGCCCTCACTTCGCCGGAGAAACCCTCATGCAGAGTTCAGAAACTTGTGTGTTGAGTATGTCGCTGTGAGTCTCCACCATTTAACTAGTGGGTGAAGCCTGAACTGTCTAGAGACAGACCAGACCAGCTGCACAACACAGACACTTCAAACCTGAGGACAAATCTGAGAGAACAGAAAAAGGAAAGGAAACTTAGCTTAGAACCATGCAGCGCTACAGGAGACGGCAGCACTGCAGAGGTGAGGACCGGCACCTGTTTGAAAGAGACAAATGCACACAAACACACACAACAACGAACGAGAAACAAACACAGAGAGAGGACAAAGTGGTTATACAGAACTTGAGGACATTATCTACATGTAATTATCTACATAATTATAAATTTGTTGTGTTTTCTTTAACAATGTCAGAAGGAGAGAGGCACTGAGGCACCGTCTTCCGCCCCCCGACGCTCCTGCTGCGCCTCCTCCTTCTGACAGGAACTGCCTACAGAACAAGCATGAATGATGCCTGAGTGGACACACGCAACTCACAAGTTCCTGGCTCTGTCAGCTCCTCTGCAGAGGGTTTCCCTAAGAAGGTGGACCTAGCAGGGTCACCGGGGGACGGGGAGCTGTGCCTCACGGCCCTCACTTCGCCGGAGAAACCCTCATGCAGAGTTCAGAAACTTGTGTGTTGAGTATGTCGCTGTGAGCCTCCACCATTTAACTAGTGGGTGAAGCCTGAACTGTCTAGAGACAGACCAGACCAGCTGCACAACACAGACACTTCAAACCTGAGGACAAATCTGAGAGAACAGAAAAAGGAAAGGAAACTTAGCTTAGAACCATGCAGCGCTACAGGAGACGGCAGCACTGCAGAGGTGAGGACCGGCACCTGTTTGAAAGAGACAAATGCACACAAACACACACAACAACGAACGAGAAACAAACACAGAGAGAGGACAAAGTGGTTATACAGAACTTGAGGACATTATCTACATGTAATTATCTACATAATTATAAATTTGTTGTGTTTTCTTTAACAATGTCAGAAGGAGAGAGGCACTGAGGCACCGTCTTCCGCCCCCCGACGCTCCTGCTGCGCCTCCTCCTTCTGACAGGAACTGCCTACAGAACAAGCATGAATGATGCTTGAGTGGACACACGCAACTCACAAGTTCCTGGCTCTGTCAGCTCCTCTGCAGAGGGTTTCCCTAAGAAGGTGGACCTAGCAGGGTCACCGGGGGACGGGGAGCTGTGCCTCACGGCCCTCACTTCGTCGGAGAAACCCTCATGCAGAGTTCAGAAACTTGTGTGTTGAGTATGTCGCTGTGAGCCTCCACCATTTAACTAGTGGGTGAAGCCTGAACTGTCTAGAGACAGACCAGACCAGCTGCACAACACAGACACTTCAAACCTGAGGACAAATCTGAGAGAACAGAAAAAGGAAAGGAAACTTAGCTTAGAACCATGCAGCGCTACAGGAGACGGCAGCACTGCAGAGGTGAGGACCGGCACCTGTTTGAAAGAGACAAATGCACACAAACACACACAACAACGAACGAGAAACAAACACAGAGAGAGGACAAAGTGGTTATACAGAACTTGAGGACATTATCTACATGTAATTATCTACATAATTATAAATTTGTTGTGTTTTCTTTAACAATGTCAGAAGGAGAGAGGCACTGAGGCACCGTCTTCCGCCCCCCGACGCTCCTGCTGCGCCTCCTCCTTCTGACAGGAACTGCCTACAGAACAAGCATGAATGATGCCTGAGTGGACACACACAACTCACAAGTTCCTGGCTCTGTCAGCTCCTCTGCAGAGGGTTTCCCTAAGAAGGTGGACCTAGCAGGGTCACCGGGGGACGGGGAGCTGTGCCTCACGGCCCTCACTTCGTCGGAGAAACCCTCATGCAGAGTTCAGAAACTTGTGTGTTGAGTATGTCGCTGTGAGCCTCCACCATTTAACTAGTGGGTGAAGCCTGAACTGTCTAGAGACAGACCAGACCAGCTGCACAACGCAGACACTTCAAACCTGAGGACAAATCTGAGAGAACAGAAAAAGGAAAGGAAACTTAGCTTAGAACCATGCAGCGCTACAGGAGACGGCAGCACTGCAGAGGTGAGGACCGGCACCTGTTTGAAAGAGACAAATGCACACAAACACACACAACAACGAACGAGAAACAAACACAGAGAGAGGACAAAGTGGTTATACAGAACTTGAGGACATTATCTACATGTAATTATCTACATAATTATAAATTTGTTGTGTTTTCTTTAACAATGTCAGAAGGAGAGAGGCACTGAGGGACCGTCTTCCGCCCCCCGACGCTCCTGCTGCGCCTCCTCCTTCTGACAGGAACTGCCTACAGAACAAGCATGAATGATGCCTGAGTGGACACACGCAACTCACAAGTTCCTGGCTCTGTCAGCTCCTCTGCAGAGGGTTTCCCTAAGAAGGTGGACCTAGCAGGGTCACCGGGGGACGGGGAGCTGTGCCTCACGGCCCTCACTTCGTCTGAGAAACCCTCATGCAGAGTTCAGAAACTTGTGTGTTGAGTATGTCGCTGTGAGCCTCCACCATTTAACTAGTGGGTGAAGCCTGAACTGTCTAGAGACAGACCAGACCAGCTGCACAACACAGACACTTCAAACCTGAGGACAAATCTGAGAGAACAGAAAAAGGAAAGGAAACTTAGCTTAGAACCATGCAGCGCTACAGGAGACGGCAGCACTGCAGAGGTGAGGACCGGCACCTGTTTGAAAGAGACAAATGCACACAAACACACACAACAACGAACGAGAAACAAACACAGAGAGAGGACAAAGTGGTTATACAGAACTTGAGGACATTATCTACATGTAATTATCTACATAATTATAAATTTGTTGTGTTTTCTTTAACAATGTCAGAAGGAGAGAGGCACTGAGGCACCGTCTTCCGCCCCCCGACGCTCCTGCTGCGCCTCCTCCTTCTGACAGGAACTGCCTACAGAACAAGCATGAATGATGCCTGAGTGGACACACACAACTCACAAGTTCCTGGCTCTGTCAGCTCCTCTGCAGAGGGTTTCCCTAAGAAGGTGGACCTAGCAGGGTCACCGGGGGACGGGGAGCTGTGCCTCACGGCCCTCACTTCGTCGGAGAAACCCTCATGCAGAGTTCAGAAACTTGTGTGTTGAGTATGTCGCTGTGAGCCTCCACCATTTAACTAGTGGGTGAAGCCTGAACTGTCTAGAGACAGACCAGACCAGCTGCACAACACAGACACTTCAAACCTGAGGACAAATCTGAGAGAACAGAAAAAGGAAAGGAAACTTAGCTTAGAACCATGCAGCGCTACAGGAGACGGCAGCACTGCAGAGGTGAGGACCGGCACCTGTTTGAAAGAGACAAATGCACACAAACACACACAACAACGAACGAGAAACAAACACAGAGAGAGGACAAAGTGGTTATACAGAACTTGAGGACATTATCTACATGTAATTATCTACATAATTATAAATTTGTTGTGTTTTCTTTAACAATGTCAGAAGGAGAGAGGCACTGAGGCACCGTCTTCCGCCCCCCGACGCTCCTGCTGCGCCTCCTCCTTCTGACAGGAACTGCCTACAGAACAAGCATGAATGATGCCTGAGTGGACACACGCAACTCACAAGTTCCTGGCTCTGTCAGCTCCTCTGCAGAGGGTTTCCCTAAGAAGGTGGACCTAGCAGGGTCACCGGGGGACGGGGAGCTGTGCCTCACGGCCCTCACTTCGTCGGAGAAACCCTCATGCAGAGTTCAGAAACTTGTGTGTTGAGTATGTCGCTGTGAGCCTCCACCATTTAACTAGTGGGTGAAGCCTGAACTGTCTAGAGACAGACCAGACCAGCTGCACAACGCAGACACTTCAAACCTGAGGACAAATCTGAGAGAACAGAAAAAGGAAAGGAAACTTAGCTTAGAACCATGCAGCGCTACAGGAGACGGCAGCACTGCAGAGGTGAGGACCGGCACCTGTTTGAAAGAGACAAATGCACACAAACACACACAACAACGAACGAGAAACAAACACAGAGAGAGGAAAAAGTGGTTATACAGAACTTGAGGACATTATCTACATGTAATTATCTACATAATTATAAATTTGTTGTGTTTTCTTTAACAATGTCAGAAGGAGAGAGGCACTGAGGCACCGTCTTCCGCCCCCCGACGCTCCTGCTGCGCCTCCTCCTTCTGATAGGAACTGCCTACAGAACAAGCATGAATGATGCCTGAGTGGACACACGCAACTCACAAGTTCCTGGCTCTGTCAGCTCCTCTGCAGAGGGTTTCCCTAAGAAGGTGGACCTAGCAGGGTCACCGGGGGACGGGGAGCTGTGCCTCACGGCCCTCACTTCGCCGGAGAAACCCTCATGCAGAGTTCAGAAACTTGTGTGTTGAGTATGTCGCTGTGAGCCTCCACCATTTAACTAGTGGGTGAAGCCTGAACTGTCTAGAGACAGACCAGACCAGCTGCACAACGCAGACACTTCAAACCTGAGGACAAATCTGAGAGAACAGAAAAAGGAAAGGAAACTTAGCTTAGAACCATGCAGCGCTACAGGAGACGGCAGCACTGCAGAGGTGAGGACCGGCACCTGTTTGAAAGAGACAAATGCACACAAACACACACAACAACGAACGAGAAACAAACACAGAGAGAGGACAAAGTGGTTATACAGAACTTGAGGACATTATCTACATGTAATTATCTACATAATTATAAATTTGTTGTGTTTTCTTTAACAATGTCAGAAGGAGAGAGGCACTGAGGCACCGTCTTCCGCCCCCCGACGCTCCTGCTGCGCCTCCTCCTTCTGACAGGAACTGCCTACAGAACAAGCATGAATGATGCCTGAGTGGACACACGCAACTCACAAGTTCCTGGCTCTGTCAGCTCCTCTGCAGAGGGTTTCCCTAAGAAGGTGGACCTAGCAGGGTCACCGGGGGACGGGGAGCTGTGCCTCACGGCCCTCACTTCGTCGGAGAAACCCTCATGCAGAGTTCAGAAACTTGTGTGTTGAGTATGTCGCTGTGAGCCTCCACCATTTAACTAGTGGGTGAAGCCTGAACTGTCTAGAGACAGACCAGACCAGCTGCACAACACAGACACTTCAAACCTGAGGACAAATCTGAGAGAACAGAAAAAGGAAAGGAAACTTAGCTTAGAACCATGCAGCGCTACAGGAGACGGCAGCACTGCAGAGGTGAGGACCGGCACCTGTTTGAAAGAGACAAATGCACACAAACACACACAACAACGAACGAGAAACAAACACAGAGAGAGGAAAAAGTGGTTATACAGAACTTGAGGACATTATCTACATGTAATTATCTACATAATTATAAATTTGTTGTGTTTTCTTTAACAATGTCAGAAGGAGAGAGGCACTGAGGCACCGTCTTCCGCCCCCCGACGCTCCTGCTGCGCCTCCTCCTTCTGATAGGAACTGCCTACAGAACAAGCATGAATGATGCCTGAGTGGACACACGCAACTCACAAGTTCCTGGCTCTGTCAGCTCCTCTGCAGAGGGTTTCCCTAAGAAGGTGGACCTAGCAGGGTCACCGGGGGACGGGGAGCTGTGCCTCACGGCCCTCACTTCGCCGGAGAAACCCTCATGCAGAGTTCAGAAACTTGTGTGTTGAGTATGTCGCTGTGAGCCTCCACCATTTAACTAGTGGGTGAAGCCTGAACTGTCTAGAGACAGACCAGACCAGCTGCACAACGCAGACACTTCAAACCTGAGGACAAATCTGAGAGAACAGAAAAAGGAAAGGAAACTTAGCTTAGAACCATGCAGCGCTACAGGAGACGGCAGCACTGCAGAGGTGAGGACCGGCACCTGTTTGAAAGAGACAAATGCACACAAACACACACAACAACGAACGAGAAACAAACACAGAGAGAGGAAAAAGTGGTTATAAAGAACTTGAGGACATTATCTACATGTAATTATCTACATAATTATAAATTTGTTGTGTTTTCTTTAACAATGTCAGAAGGAGAGAGGCACTGAGGCACCGTCTTCCGCCCCCCGACGCTCCTGCTGCGCCTCCTCCTTCTGACAGGAACTGCCTACAGAACAAGCATGAATGATGCCTGAGTGGACACACGCAACTCACAAGTTCCTGGCTCTGTCAGCTCCTCTGCAGAGGGTTTCCCTAAGAAGGTGGACCTAGCAGGGTCACCGGGGGACGGGGAGCTGTGCCTCACGGCCCTCACTTCGTCGGAGAAACCCTCATGCAGAGTTCAGAAACTTGTGTGTTGAGTATGTCGCTGTGAGCCTCCACCATTTAACTAGTGGGTGAAGCCTGAACTGTCTAGAGACAGACCAGACCAGCTGCACAACGCAGACACTTCAAACCTGAGGACAAATCTGAGAGAACAGAAAAAGGAAAGGAAACTTAGCTTAGAACCATGCAGCGCTACAGGAGACGGCAGCACTGCAGAGGTGAGGACCGGCACCTGTTTGAAAGAGACAAATGCACACAAACACACACAACAACGAACGAGAAACAAACACAGAGAGAGGACAAAGTGGTTATACAGAACTTGAGGATATTATCTACATGTAATTATCTACATAATTATAAATTTGTTGTGTTTTCTTTAACAATGTCAGAAGGAGAGAGGCACTGAGGCACCGTCTTCCGCCCCCCGACGCTCCTGCTGCGCCTCCTCCTTCTGACAGGAACTGCCTACAGAACAAGCATGAATGATGCCTGAGTGGACACACGCAACTCACAAGTTCCTGGCTCTGTCAGCTCCTCTGCAGAGGGTTTCCCTAAGAAGGTGGACCTAGCAGGGTCACCGGGGGACGGGGAGCTGTGCCTCACGGCCCTCACTTCGCCGGAGAAACCCTCATGCAGAGTTCAGAAACTTGTGTGTTGAGTATGTCGCTGTGAGCCTCCACCATTTAACTAGTGGGTGAAGCCTGAACTGTCTAGAGACAGACCAGACCAGCTGCACAACACAGACACTTCAAACCTGAGGACAAATCTGAGAGAACAGAAAAAGGAAAGGAAACTTAGCTTAGAACCATGCAGCGCTACAGGAGACGGCAGCACTGCAGAGGTGAGGACCGGCACCTGTTTGAAAGAGACAAATGCACACAAACACACACAACAACGAACGAGAAACAAACACAGAGAGAGGACAAAGTGGTTATACAGAACTTGAGGACATTATCTACATGTAATTATCTACATAATTATAAATTTGTTGTGTTTTCTTTAACAATGTCAGAAGGAGAGAGGCACTGAGGCACCGTCTTCCGCCCCCCGACGCTCCTGCTGCGCCTCCTCCTTCTGACAGGAACTGCCTGCAGAACAAGCATGAATGATGCCTGAGTGGACACACGCAACTCACAAGTTCCTGGCTCTGTCAGCTCCTCTGCAGAGGGTTTCCCTAAGAAGGTGGACCTAGCAGGGTCACCGGGGGACGGGGAGCTGTGCCTCACGGCCCTCACTTCGTCGGAGAAACCCTCATGCAGAGTTCAGAAACTTGTGTGTTGAGTATGTCGCTGTGAGCCTCCACCATTTAACTAGTGGGTGAAGCCTGAACTGTCTAGAGACAGACCAGACCAGCTGCACAACACAGACACTTCAAACCTGAGGACAAATCTGAGAGAACAGAAAAAGGAAAGGAAACTTAGCTTAGAACCATGCAGCGCTACAGGAGACGGCAGCACTGCAGAGGTGAGGACCGGCACCTGTTTGAAAGAGACAAATGCACACAAACACACACAACAACGAACGAGAAACAAACACAGAGAGAGGACAAAGTGGTTATACAGAACTTGAGGACATTATCTACATGTAATTATCTACATAATTATAAATTTGTTGTGTTTTCTTTAACAATGTCAGAAGGAGAGAGGCACTGAGGCACCGTCTTCCGCCCCCCGACGCTCCTGCTGCGCCTCCTCCTTCTGACAGGAACTGCCTACAGAACAAGCATGAATGATGCCTGAGTGGACACACGCGACTCACAAGTTCCTGGCTCTGTCAGCTCCTCTGCAGAGGGTTTCCCTAAGAAGGTGGACCTAGCAGGGTCACCGGGGGACGGGGAGCTGTGCCTCACGGCCCTCACTTCGTCGGAGAAACCCTCATGCAGAGTTCAGAAACTTGTGTGTTGAGTATGTCGCTGTGAGCCTCCACCATTTAACTAGTGGGTGAAGCCTGAACTGTCTAGAGACAGACCAGACCAGCTGCACAACACAGACACTTCAAACCTGAGGACAAATCTGACAGAACAGAAAAAGGAAAGGAAACTTAGCTTAGAACCATGCAGCGCTACAGGAGACGGCAGCACTGCAGAGGTGAGGACCGGCACCTGTTTGAAAGAGACAAATGCACACAAACACACACAACAACGAACGAGAAACAAACACAGAGAGAGGACAAAGTGGTTATACAGAACTTGAGGACATTATCTACATGTAATTATCTACATAATTATAAATTTGTTGTGTTTTCTTTAACAATGTCAGAAGGAGAGAGGCACTGAGGGACCGTCTTCCGCCCCCCGACGCTCCTGCTGCGCCTCCTCCTTCTGACAGGAACTGCCTACAGAACAAGCATGAATGATGCCTGAGTGGACACACGCAACTCACAAGTTCCTGGCTCTGTCAGCTCCTCTGCAGAGGGTTTCCCTAAGAAGGTGGACCTAGCAGGGTCACCGGGGGACGGGGAGCTGTGCCTCACGGCCCTCACTTCGCCGGAGAAACCCTCATGCAGAGTTCAGAAACTTGTGTGTTGAGTATGTCGCTGTGAGCCTCCACCATTTAACTAGTGGGTGAAGCCTGAACTGTCTAGAGACAGACCAGACCAGCTGCACAACACAGACACTTCAAACCTGAGGACAAATCTGAGAGAACAGAAAAAGGAAAGGAAACTTAGCTTAGAACCATGCAGCGCTACAGGAGACGGCAGCACTGCAGAGGTGAGGACCGGCACCTGTTTGAAAGAGACAAATGCACACAAACACACACAACAACGAACGAGAAACAAACACAGAGAGAGGACAAAGTGGTTATACAGAACTTGAGGACATTATCTACATGTAATTATCTACATAATTATAAATTTGTTGTGTTTTCTTTAACAATGTCAGAAGGAGAGAGGCACTGAGGCACCGTCTTCCGCCCCCCGACGCTCCTGCTGCGCCTCCTCCTTCTGACAGGAACTGCCTACAGAACAAGCATGAATGATGCCTGAGTGGACACACACAACTCACAAGTTCCTGGCTCTGTCAGCTCCTCTGCAGAGGGTTTCCCTAAGAAGGTGGACCTAGCAGGGTCACCGGGGGACGGGGAGCTGTGCCTCACGGCCCTCACTTCGTCGGAGAAACCCTCATGCAGAGTTCAGAAACTTGTGTGTTGAGTATGTCGCTGTGAGCCTCCACCATTTAACTAGTGGGTGAAGCCTGAACTGTCTAGAGACAGACCAGACCAGCTGCACAACACAGACACTTCAAACCTGAGGACAAATCTGAGAGAACAGAAAAAGGAAAGGAAACTTAGCTTAGAACCATGCAGCGCTACAGGAGACGGCAGCACTGCAGAGGTGAGGACCGGCACCTGTTTGAAAGAGACAAATGCACACAAACACACACAACAACGAACGAGAAACAAACACAGAGAGAGGACAAAGTGGTTATACAGAACTTGAGGACATTATCTACATGTAATTATCTACATAATTATAAATTTGTTGTGTTTTCTTTAACAATGTCAGAAGGAGAGAGGCACTGAGGCACCGTCTTCCGCCCCCCGACGCTCCTGCTGCGCCTCCTCCTTCTGACAGGAACTGCCTACAGAACAAGCATGAATGATGCCTGAGTGGACACACGCAACTCACAAGTTCCTGGCTCTGTCAGCTCCTCTGCAGAGGGTTTCCCTAAGAAGGTGGACCTAGCAGGGTCACCGGGGGACGGGGAGCTGTGCCTCACGGCCCTCACTTCGTCGGAGAAACCCTCATGCAGAGTTCAGAAACTTGTGTGTTGAGTATGTCGCTGTGAGCCTCCACCATTTAACTAGTGGGTGAAGCCTGAACTGTCTAGAGACAGACCAGACCAGCTGCACAACGCAGACACTTCAAACCTGAGGACAAATCTGAGAGAACAGAAAAAGGAAAGGAAACTTAGCTTAGAACCATGCAGCGCTACAGGAGACGGCAGCACTGCAGAGGTGAGGACCGGCACCTGTTTGAAAGAGACAAATGCACACAAACACACACAACAACGAACGAGAAACAAACACAGAGAGAGGAAAAAGTGGTTATACAGAACTTGAGGACATTATCTACATGTAATTATCTACATAATTATAAATTTGTTGTGTTTTCTTTAACAATGTCAGAAGGAGAGAGGCACTGAGGCACCGTCTTCCGCCCCCCGACGCTCCTGCTGCGCCTCCTCCTTCTGATAGGAACTGCCTACAGAACAAGCATGAATGATGCCTGAGTGGACACACGCAACTCACAAGTTCCTGGCTCTGTCAGCTCCTCTGCAGAGGGTTTCCCTAAGAAGGTGGACCTAGCAGGGTCACCGGGGGACGGGGAGCTGTGCCTCACGGCCCTCACTTCGCCGGAGAAACCCTCATGCAGAGTTCAGAAACTTGTGTGTTGAGTATGTCGCTGTGAGCCTCCACCATTTAACTAGTGGGTGAAGCCTGAACTGTCTAGAGACAGACCAGACCAGCTGCACAACGCAGACACTTCAAACCTGAGGACAAATCTGAGAGAACAGAAAAAGGAAAGGAAACTTAGCTTAGAACCATGCAGCGCTACAGGAGACGGCAGCACTGCAGAGGTGAGGACCGGCACCTGTTTGAAAGAGACAAATGCACACAAACACACACAACAACGAACGAGAAACAAACACAGAGAGAGGAAAAAGTGGTTATAAAGAACTTGAGGACATTATCTACATGTAATTATCTACATAATTATAAATTTGTTGTGTTTTCTTTAACAATGTCAGAAGGAGAGAGGCACTGAGGCACCGTCTTCCGCCCCCCGACGCTCCTGCTGCGCCTCCTCCTTCTGACAGGAACTGCCTACAGAACAAGCATGAATGATGCCTGAGTGGACACACGCAACTCACAAGTTCCTGGCTCTGTCAGCTCCTCTGCAGAGGGTTTCCCTAAGAAGGTGGACCTAGCAGGGTCACCGGGGGACGGGGAGCTGTGCCTCACGGCCCTCACTTCGTCGGAGAAACCCTCATGCAGAGTTCAGAAACTTGTGTGTTGAGTATGTCGCTGTGAGCCTCCACCATTTAACTAGTGGGTGAAGCCTGAACTGTCTAGAGACAGACCAGACCAGCTGCACAACGCAGACACTTCAAACCTGAGGACAAATCTGAGAGAACAGAAAAAGGAAAGGAAACTTAGCTTAGAACCATGCAGCGCTACAGGAGACGGCAGCACTGCAGAGGTGAGGACCGGCACCTGTTTGAAAGAGACAAATGCACACAAACACACACAACAACGAACGAGAAACAAACACAGAGAGAGGACAAAGTGGTTATACAGAACTTGAGGATATTATCTACATGTAATTATCTACATAATTATAAATTTGTTGTGTTTTCTTTAACAATGTCAGAAGGAGAGAGGCACTGAGGCACCGTCTTCCGCCCCCCGACGCTCCTGCTGCGCCTCCTCCTTCTGACAGGAACTGCCTACAGAACAAGCATGAATGATGCCTGAGTGGACACACACAACTCACAAGTTCCTGGCTCTGTCAGCTCCTCTGCAGAGGGTTTCCCTAAGAAGGTGGACCTAGCAGGGTCACCGGGGGACGGGGAGCTGTGCCTCACGGCCCTCACTTCGCCGGAGAAACCCTCATGCAGAGTTCAGAAACTTGTGTGTTGAGTATGTCGCTGTGAGCCTCCACCATTTAACTAGTGGGTGAAGCCTGAACTGTCTAGAGACAGACCAGACCAGCTGCACAACACAGACACTTCAAACCTGAGGACAAATCTGAGAGAACAGAAAAAGGAAAGGAAACTTAGCTTAGAACCATGCAGCGCTACAGGAGACGGCAGCACTGCAGAGGTGAGGACCGGCACCTGTTTGAAAGAGACAAATGCACACAAACACACACAACAACGAACGAGAAACAAACACAGAGAGAGGAAAAAGTGGTTATACAGAACTTGAGGACATTATCTACATGTAATTATCTACATAATTATAAATTTGTTGTGTTTTCTTTAACAATGTCAGAAGGAGAGAGGCACTGAGGCACCGTCTTCCGCCCCCCGACGCTCCTGCTGCGCCTCCTCCTTCTGACAGGAACTGCCTACAGAACAAGCATGAATGATGCCTGAGTGGACACACGCAACTCACAAGTTCCTGGCTCTGTCAGCTCCTCTGCAGAGGGTTTCCCTAAGAAGGTGGACCTAGCAGGGTCACCGGGGGACGGGGAGCTGTGCCTCACGGCCCTCACTTCGCCGGAGAAACCCTCATGCAGAGTTCAGAAACTTGTGTGTTGAGTATGTCGCTGTGAGCCTCCACCATTTAACTAGTGGGTGAAGCCTGAACTGTCTAGAGACAGACCAGACCAGCTGCACAACGCAGACACTTCAAACCTGAGGACAAATCTGAGAGAACAGAAAAAGGAAAGGAAACTTAGCTTAGAACCATGCAGCGCTACAGGAGACGGCAGCACTGCAGAGGTGAGGACCGGCACCTGTTTGAAAGAGACAAATGCACACAAACACACACAACAACGAACGAGAAACAAACACAGAGAGAGGAAAAAGTGGTTATAAAGAACTTGAGGACATTATCTACATGTAATTATCTACATAATTATAAATTTGTTGTGTTTTCTTTAACAATGTCAGAAGGAGAGAGGCACTGAGGCACCGTCTTCCGCCCCCCGACGCTCCTGCTGCGCCTCCTCCTTCTGACAGGAACTGCCTACAGAACAAGCATGAATGATGCCTGAGTGGACACACGCAACTCACAAGTTCCTGGCTCTGTCAGCTCCTCTGCAGAGGGTTTCCCTAAGAAGGTGGACCTAGCAGGGTCACCGGGGGACGGGGAGCTGTGCCTCACGGCCCTCACTTCGCCGGAGAAACCCTCATGCAGAGTTCAGAAACTTGTGTGTTGAGTATGTCGCTGTGAGCCTCCACCATTTAACTAGTGGGTGAAGCCTGAACTGTCTAGAGACAGACCAGACCAGCTGCACAACACAGACACTTCAAACCTGAGGACAAATCTGAGAGAACAGAAAAAGGAAAGGAAACTTAGCTTAGAACCATGCAGCGCTACAGGAGACGGCAGCACTGCAGAGGTGAGGACCGGCACCTGTTTGAAAGAGACAAATGCACACAAACACACACAACAACGAACGAGAAACAAACACAGAGAGAGGACAAAGTGGTTATACAGAACTTGAGGACATTATCTACATGTAATTATCTACATAATTATAAATTTGTTGTGTTTTCTTTAACAATGTCAGAAGGAGAGAGGCACTGAGGCACCGTCTTCCGCCCCCCGACGCTCCTGCTGCGCCTCCTCCTTCTGACAGGAACTGCCTACAGAACAAGCATGAATGATGCCTGAGTGGACACACGCGACTCACAAGTTCCTGGCTCTGTCAGCTCCTCTGCAGAGGGTTTCCCTAAGAAGGTGGACCTAGCAGGGTCACCGGGGGACGGGGAGCTGTGCCTCACGGCCCTCACTTCGCCGGAGAAACCCTCATGCAGAGTTCAGAAACTTGTGTGTTGAGTATGTCGCTGTGAGCCTCCACCATTTAACTAGTGGGTGAAGCCTGAACTGTCTAGAGACAGACCAGACCAGCTGCACAACACAGACACTTCAAACCTGAGGACAAATCTGAGAGAACAGAAAAAGGAAAGGAAACTTAGCTTAGAACCATGCAGCGCTACAGGAGACGGCAGCACTGCAGAGGTGAGGACCGGCACCTGTTTGAAAGAGACAAATGCACACAAACACACACAACAACGAACGAGAAACAAACACAGAGAGAGGACAAAGTGGTTATACAGAACTTGAGGACATTATCTACATGTAATTATCTACATAATTATAAATTTGTTGTGTTTTCTTTAACAATGTCAGAAGGAGAGAGGCACTGAGGCACCGTCTTCCGCCCCCCGACGCTCCTGCTGCGCCTCCTCCTTCTGACAGGAACTGCCTACAGAACAAGCATGAATGATGCCTGAGTGGACACACACAACTCACAAGTTCCTGGCTCTGTCAGCTCCTCTGCAGAGGGTTTCCCTAAGAAGGTGGACCTAGCAGGGTCACCGGGGGACGGGGAGCTGTGCCTCATGGCCCTCACTTCGCCGGAGAAACCCTCATGCAGAGTTCAGAAACTTGTGTGTTGAGTATGTCGCTGTGAGCCTCCACCATTTAACTAGTGGGTGAAGCCTGAACTGTCTAGAGACAGACCAGACCACCTGCACAACACAGACACTTCAAACCTGAGGACAAATCTGAGAGAACAGAAAAAGGAAAGGAAACTTAGCTTAGAACCATGCAGCGCTACAGGAGACGGCAGCACTGCAGAGGTGAGGACCGGCACCTGTTTGAAAGAGACAAATGCACACAAACACACACAACAACGAACGAGATACAAACACAGAGAGAGGACAAAGTGGTTATACAGAACTTGAGGACATTATCTACATGTAATTATCTACATAATTATAAATTTGTTGTGTTTTCTTTAACAATGTCAGAAGGAGAGAGGCACTGAGGCACCGTCTTCCGCCCCCCGACGCTCCTGCTGCGCCTCCTCCTTCTGACAGGAACTGCCTACAGAACAAGCATGAATGATGCCTGAGTGGACACACGCAACTCACAAGTTCCTGGCTCTGTCAGCTCCTCTGCAGAGGGTTTCCCTAAGAAGGTGGACCTAGCAGGGTCACCGGGGGACGGGGAGCTGTGCCTCACGGCCCTCACTTCGCCGGAGAAACCCTCATGCAGAGTTCAGAAACTTGTGTGTTGAGTATGTCGCTGTGAGCCTCCACCATTTAACTAGTGGGTGAAGCCTGAACTGTCTAGAGACAGACCAGACCACCTGCACAACACAGACACTTCAAACCTGAGGACAAATCTGAGAGAACAGAAAAAGGAAAGGAAACTTAGCTTAGAACCATGCAGCGCTACAGGAGACGGCAGCACTGCAGAGGTGAGGACCGGCACCTGTTTGAAAGAGACAAATGCACACAAACACACACAACAACGAACGAGAAACAAACACAGAGAGAGGACAAAGTGGTTATACAGAACTTGAGGACATTATCTACATGTAATTATCTACATAATTATAAATTTGTTGTGTTTTCTTTAACAATGTCAGAAGGAGAGAGGCACTGAGGCACCGTCTTCCGCCCCCCGACGCTCCTGCTGCGCCTCCTCCTTCTGACAGGAACTGCCTACAGAACAAGCATGAATGATGCTTGAGTGGACACACGCAACTCACAAGTTCCTGGCTCTGTCAGCTCCTCTGCAGAGGGTTTCCCTAAGAAGGTGGACCTAGCAGGGTCACCGGGGGACGGGGAGCTGTGCCTCACGGCCCTCACTTCGCCGGAGAAACCCTCATGCAGAGTTCAGAAACTTGTGTGTTGAGTATGTCGCTGTGAGTCTCCACCATTTAACTAGTGGGTGAAGCCTGAACTGTCTAGAGACAGACCAGACCAGCTGCACAACACAGACACTTCAAACCTGAGGACAAATCTGAGAGAACAGAAAAAGGAAAGGAAACTTAGCTTAGAACCATGCAGCGCTACAGGAGACGGCAGCACTGCAGAGGTGAGGACCGGCACCTGTTTGAAAGAGACAAATGCACACAAACACACACAACAACGAACGAGAAACAAACACAGAGAGAGGACAAAGTGGTTATACAGAACTTGAGGACATTATCTACATGTAATTATCTACATAATTATAAATTTGTTGTGTTTTCTTTAACAATGTCAGAAGGAGAGAGGCACTGAGGCACCGTCTTCCGCCCCCCGACGCTCCTGCTGCGCCTCCTCCTTCTGACAGGAACTGCCTACAGAACAAGCATGAATGATGCCTGAGTGGACACACGCAACTCACAAGTTCCTGGCTCTGTCAGCTCCTCTGCAGAGGGTTTCCCTAAGAAGGTGGACCTAGCAGGGTCACCGGGGGACGGGGAGCTGTGCCTCACGGCCCTCACTTCGCCGGAGAAACCCTCATGCAGAGTTCAGAAACTTGTGTGTTGAGTATGTCGCTGTGAGCCTCCACCATTTAACTAGTGGGTGAAGCCTGAACTGTCTAGAGACAGACCAGACCAGCTGCACAACACAGACACTTCAAACCTGAGGACAAATCTGAGAGAACAGAAAAAGGAAAGGAAACTTAGCTTAGAACCATGCAGCGCTACAGGAGACGGCAGCACTGCAGAGGTGAGGACCGGCACCTGTTTGAAAGAGACAAATGCACACAAACACACACAACAACGAACGAGAAACAAACACAGAGAGAGGACAAAGTGGTTATACAGAACTTGAGGACATTATCTACATGTAATTATCTACATAATTATAAATTTGTTGTGTTTTCTTTAACAATGTCAGAAGGAGAGAGGCACTGAGGCACCGTCTTCCGCCCCCCGACGCTCCTGCTGCGCCTCCTCCTTCTGACAGGAACTGCCTACAGAACAAGCATGAATGATGCCTGAGTGGACACACGCAACTCACAAGTTCCTGGCTCTGTCAGCTCCTCTGCAGAGGGTTTCCCTAAGAAGGTGGACCTAGCAGGGTCACCGGGGGACGGGGAGCTGTGCCTCACGGCCCTCACTTCGTCGGAGAAACCCTCATGCAGAGTTCAGAAACTTGTGTGTTGAGTATGTCGCTGTGAGCCTCCACCATTTAACTAGTGGGTGAAGCCTGAACTGTCTAGAGACAGACCAGACCAGCTGCACAACACAGACACTTCAAACCTGAGGACAAATCTGAGAGAACAGAAAAAGGAAAGGAAACTTAGCTTAGAACCATGCAGCGCTACAGGAGACGGCAGCACTGCAGAGGTGAGGACCGGCACCTGTTTGAAAGAGACAAATGCACACAAACACACACAACAACGAACGAGAAACAAACACAGAGAGAGGACAAAGTGGTTATACAGAACTTGAGGACATTATCTACATGTAATTATCTACATAATTATAAATTTGTTGTGTTTTCTTTAACAATGTCAGAAGGAGAGAGGCACTGAGGCACCGTCTTCCGCCCCCCCGACGCTCCTGCTGCGCCTCCTCCTTCTGACAGGAACTGCCTACAGAACAAGCATGAATGATGCCTGAGTGGACACACGCAACTCACAAGTTCCTGGCTCTGTCAGCTCCTCTGCAGAGGGTTTCCCTAAGAAGGTGGACCTAGCAGGGTCACCGGGGGACGGGGAGCTGTGCCTCACGGCCCTCACTTCGCCGGAGAAACCCTCATGCAGAGTTCAGAAACTTGTGTGTTGAGTATGTCGCTGTGAGCCTCCACCATTTAACTAGTGGGTGAAGCCTGAACTGTCTAGAGACAGACCAGACCAGCTGCACAACACAGACACTTTAAACCTGAGGACAAATCTGAGAGAACAGAAAAAGGAAAGGAAACTTAGCTTAGAACCATGCAGCGCTACAGGAGACGGCAGCACTGCAGAGGTGAGGACCGGCACCTGTTTGAAAGAGACAAATGCACACAAACACACACAACAACGAACGAGAAACAAACACAGAGAGAGGACAAAGTGGTTATACAGAACTTGAGGACATTATCTACATGTAATTATCTACATAATTATAAATTTGTTGTGTTTTCTTTAACAATGTCAGAAGGAGAGAGGCACTGAGGCACCGTCTTCCGCCCCCCGACGCTCCTGCTGCGCCTCCTCCTTCTGACAGGAACTGTCTACAGAACAAGCATGAATGATGCCTGAGTGGACACACGCAACTCACAAGTTCCTGGCTCTGTCAGCTCCTCTGCAGAGGGTTTCCCTAAGAAGGTGGACCTAGCAGGGTCACCGGGGGACGGGGAGCTGTGCCTCACGGCCCTCACTTCGCCGGAGAAACCCTCATGCAGAGTTCAGAAACTTGTGTGTTGAGTATGTCGCTGTGAGCCTCCACCATTTAACTAGTGGGTGAAGCCTGAACTGTCTAGAGACAGACCAGACCAGCTGCACAACACAGACACTTCAAACCTGAGGACAAATCTGAGAGAACAGAAAAAGGAAAGGAAACTTAGCTTAGAACCATGCAGCGCTACAGGAGACGGCAGCACTGCAGAGGTGAGGACCGGCACCTGTTTGAAAGAGACAAATGCACACAATCACACACAACAACGAACGAGAAACAAACACAGAGAGAGGACAAAGTGGTTATACAGAACTTGAGGACATTATCTACATGTAATTATCTACATAATTATAAATTTGTTGTGTTTTCTTTAACAATGTCAGAAGGAGAGAGGCACTGAGGCACCGTCTTCCGCCCCCCGACGCTCCTGCTGCGCCTCCTCCTTCTGACAGGAACTGCCTACAGAACAAGCATGAATGATGCCTGAGTGGACACACGCAACTCACAAGTTCCTGGCTCTGTCAGCTCCTCTGCAGAGGGTTTCCCTAAGAAGGTGGACCTAGCAGGGTCACCGGGGGACGGGGAGCTGTGCCTCACGGCCCTCACTTCGTCGGAGAAACCCTCATGCAGAGTTCAGAAACTTGTGTGTTGAGTATGTCGCTGTGAGCCTCCACCATTTAACTAGTGGGTGAAGCCTGAACTGTCTAGAGACAGACCAGACCAGCTGCACAACGCAGACACTTCAAACCTGAGGACAAATCTGAGAGAACAGAAAAAGGAAAGGAAACTTAGCTTAGAACCATGCAGCGCTACAGGAGACGGCAGCACTGCAGAGGTGAGGACCGGCACCTGTTTGAAAGAGACAAATGCACACAAACACACACAACAACGAACGAGAAACAAACACAGAGAGAGGACAAAGTGGTTATACAGAACTTGAGGACATTATCTACATGTAATTATCTACATAATTATAAATTTGTTGTGTTTTCTTTAACAATGTCAGAAGGAGAGAGGCACTGAGGCACCGTCTTCCGCCCCCCGACGCTCCTGCTGCGCCTCCTCCTTCTGACAGGAACTGCCTACAGAACAAGCATGAATGATGCCTGAGTGGACACACGCAACTCACAAGTTCCTGGCTCTGTCAGCTCCTCTGCAGAGGGTTTCCCTAAGAAGGTGGACCTAGCAGGGTCACCGGGGGACGGGGAGCTGTGCCTCACGGCCCTCACTTCGCCGGAGAAACCCTCATGCAGAGTTCAGAAACTTGTGTGTTGAGTATGTCGCTGTGAGCCTCCACCATTTAACTAGTGGGTGAAGCCTGAACTGTCTAGAGACAGACCAGACCAGCTGCACAACACAGACACTTTAAACCTGAGGACAAATCTGAGAGAACAGAAAAAGGAAAGGAAACTTAGCTTAGAACCATGCAGCGCTACAGGAGACGGCAGCACTGCAGAGGTGAGGACCGGCACCTGTTTGAAAGAGACAAATGCACACAAACACACACAACAACGAACGAGAAACAAACACAGAGAGAGGACAAAGTGGTTATACAGAACTTGAGGACATTATCTACATGTAATTATCTACATAATTATAAATTTGTTGTGTTTTCTTTAACAATGTCAGAAGGAGAGAGGCACTGAGGCACCGTCTTCCGCCCCCCGACGCTCCTGCTGCGCCTCCTCCTTCTGACAGGAACTGTCTACAGAACAAGCATGAATGATGCCTGAGTGGACACACGCAACTCACAAGTTCCTGGCTCTGTCAGCTCCTCTGCAGAGGGTTTCCCTAAGAAGGTGGACCTAGCAGGGTCACCGGGGGACGGGGAGCTGTGCCTCACGGCCCTCACTTCGCCGGAGAAACCCTCATGCAGAGTTCAGAAACTTGTGTGTTGAGTATGTCGCTGTGAGCCTCCACCATTTAACTAGTGGGTGAAGCCTGAACTGTCTAGAGACAGACCAGACCAGCTGCACAACACAGACACTTCAAACCTGAGGACAAATCTGAGAGAACAGAAAAAGGAAAGGAAACTTAGCTTAGAACCATGCAGCGCTACAGGAGACGGCAGCACTGCAGAGGTGAGGACCGGCACCTGTTTGAAAGAGACAAATGCACACAATCACACACAACAACGAACGAGAAACAAACACAGAGAGAGGACAAAGTGGTTATACAGAACTTGAGGACATTATCTACATGTAATTATCTACATAATTATAAATTTGTTGTGTTTTCTTTAACAATGTCAGAAGGAGAGAGGCACTGAGGCACCGTCTTCCGCCCCCCGACGCTCCTGCTGCGCCTCCTCCTTCTGACAGGAACTGCCTACAGAACAAGCATGAATGATGCCTGAGTGGACACACGCAACTCACAAGTTCCTGGCTCTGTCAGCTCCTCTGCAGAGGGTTTCCCTAAGAAGGTGGACCTAGCAGGGTCACCGGGGGACGGGGAGCTGTGCCTCACGGCCCTCACTTCGTCGGAGAAACCCTCATGCAGAGTTCAGAAACTTGTGTGTTGAGTATGTCGCTGTGAGCCTCCACCATTTAACTAGTGGGTGAAGCCTGAACTGTCTAGAGACAGACCAGACCAGCTGCACAACGCAGACACTTCAAACCTGAGGACAAATCTGAGAGAACAGAAAAAGGAAAGGAAACTTAGCTTAGAACCATGCAGCGCTACAGGAGACGGCAGCACTGCAGAGGTGAGGACCGGCACCTGTTTGAAAGAGACAAATGCACACAAACACACACAACAACGAACGAGAAACAAACACAGAGAGAGGACAAAGTGGTTATACAGAACTTGAGGACATTATCTACATGTAATTATCTACATAATTATAAATTTGTTGTGTTTTCTTTAACAATGTCAGAAGGAGAGAGGCACTGAGGCACCGTCTTCCGCCCCCCGACGCTCCTGCTGCGCCTCCTCCTTCTGACAGGAACTGCCTACAGAACAAGCATGAATGATGCCTGAGTGGACACACGCAACTCACAAGTTCCTGGCTCTGTCAGCTCCTCTGCAGAGGGTTTCCCTAAGAAGGTGGACCTAGCAGGGTCACCGGGGGACGGGGAGCTGTGCCTCACGGCCCTCACTTCGCCGGAGAAACCCTCATGCAGAGTTCAGAAACTTGTGTGTTGAGTATGTCGCTGTGAGCCTCCACCATTTAACTAGTGGGTGAAGCCTGAACTGTCTAGAGACAGACCAGACCAGCTGCACAACGCAGACACTTCAAACCTGAGGACAAATCTGAGAGAACAGAAAAAGGAAAGGAAACTTAGCTTAGAACCATGCAGCGCTACAGGAGACGGCAGCACTGCAGAGGTGAGGACCGGCACCTGTTTGAAAGAGACAAATGCACACAAACACACACAACAACGAACGAGAAACAAACACAGAGAGAGGACAAAGTGGTTATACAGAACTTGAGGACATTATCTACATGTAATTATCTACATAATTATAAATTTGTTGTGTTTTCTTTAACAATGTCAGAAGGAGAGAGGCACTGAGGCACCGTCTTCCGCCCCCCGACGCTCCTGCTGCGCCTCCTCCTTCTGACAGGAACTGCCTACAGAACAAGCATGAATGATGCCTGAGTGGACACACGCAACTCACAAGTTCCTGGCTCTGTCAGCTCCTCTGCAGAGGGTTTCCCTAAGAAGGTGGACCTAGCAGGGTCACCGGGGGACGGGGAGCTGTGCCTCACGGCCCTCACTTCGTCGGAGAAACCCTCATGCAGAGTTCAGAAACTTGTGTGTTGAGTATGTCGCTGTGAGCCTCCACCATTTAACTAGTGGGTGAAGCCTGAACTGTCTAGAGACAGACCAGACCAGCTGCACAACACAGACACTTCAAACCTGAGGACAAATCTGAGAGAACAGAAAAAGGAAAGGAAACTTAGCTTAGAACCATGCAGCGCTACAGGAGACGGCAGCACTGCAGAGGTGAGGACCGGCACCTGTTTGAAAGAGACAAATGCACACAAACACACACAACAACGAACGAGAAACAAACACAGAGAGAGGACAAAGTGGTTATACAGAACTTGAGGACATTATCTACATGTAATTATCTACATAATTATAAATTTGTTGTGTTTTCTTTAACAATGTCAGAAGGAGAGAGGCACTGAGGCACCGTCTTCCGCCCCCCGACGCTCCTGCTGCGCCTCCTCCTTCTGACAGGAACTGCCTACAGAACAAGCATGAATGATGCCTGAGTGGACACACGCAACTCACAAGTTCCTGGCTCTGTCAGCTCCTCTGCAGAGGGTTTCCCTAAGAAGGTGGACCTAGCAGGGTCACCGGGGGACGGGGAGCTGTGCCTCACGGCCCTCACTTCGCCGGAGAAACCCTCATGCAGAGTTCAGAAACTTGTGTGTTGAGTATGTCGCTGTGAGCCTCCACCATTTAACTAGTGGGTGAAGCCTGAACTGTCTAGAGACAGACCAGACCAGCTGCACAACACAGACACTTCAAACCTGAGGACAAATCTGAGAGAACAGAAAAAGGAAAGGAAACTTAGCTTAGAACCATGCAGCGCTACAGGAGACGGCAGCACTGCAGAGGTGAGGACCGGCACCTGTTTGAAAGAGACAAATGCACACAAACACACACAACAACGAACGAGAAACAAACACAGAGAGAGGACAAAGTGGTTATACAGAACTTGAGGACATTATCTACATGTAATTATCTACATAATTATAAATTTGTTGTGTTTTCTTTAACAATGTCAGAAGGAGAGAGGCACTGAGGCACCGTCTTCCGCCCCCCGACGCTCCTGCTGCGCCTCCTCCTTCTGACAGGAACTGCCTACAGAACAAGCATGAATGATGCCTGAGTGGACACACGCAACTCACAAGTTCCTGGCTCTGTCAGCTCCTCTGCAGAGGGTTTCCCTAAGAAGGTGGACCTAGCAGGGTCACCGGGGGACGGGGAGCTGTGCCTCACGGCCCTCACTTCGTCGGAGAAACCCTCATGCAGAGTTCAGAAACTTGTGTGTTGAGTATGTCGCTGTGAGCCTCCACCATTTAACTAGTGGGTGAAGCCTGAACTGTCTAGAGACAGACCAGACCAGCTGCACAACACAGACACTTCAAACCTGAGGACAAATCTGAGAGAACAGAAAAAGGAAAGGAAACTTAGCTTAGAACCATGCAGCGCTACAGGAGACGGCAGCACTGCAGAGGTGAGGACCGGCACCTGTTTGAAAGAGACAAATGCACACAAACACACACAACAACGAACGAGAAACAAACACAGAGAGAGGAAAAAGTGGTTATACAGAACTTGAGGACATTATCTACATGTAATTATCTACATAATTATAAATTTGTTGTGTTTTCTTTAACAATGTCAGAAGGAGAGAGGCACTGAGGCACCGTCTTCCGCCCCCCGACGCTCCTGCTGCGCCTCCTCCTTCTGACAGGAACTGCCTACAGAACAAGCATGAATGATGCCTGAGTGGACACACACAACTCACAAGTTCCTGGCTCTGTCAGCTCCTCTGCAGAGGGTTTCCCTAAGAAGGTGGACCTAGCAGGGTCACCGGGGGACGGGGAGCTGTGCCTCACGGCCCTCACTTCGCCGGAGAAACCCTCATGCAGAGTTCAGAAACTTGTGTGTTGAGTATGTCGCTGTGAGCCTCCACCATTTAACTAGTGGGTGAAGCCTGAACTGTCTAGAGACAGACCAGACCAGCTGCACAACACAGACACTTTAAACCTGAGGACAAATCTGAGAGAACAGAAAAAGGAAAGGAAACTTAGCTTAGAACCATGCAGCGCTACAGGAGACGGCAGCACTGCAGAGGTGAGGACCGGCACCTGTTTGAAAGAGACAAATGCACACAAACACACACAACAACGAACGAGAAACAAACACAGAGAGAGGACAAAGTGGTTATACAGAACTTGAGGACATTATCTACATGTAATTATCTACATAATTATAAATTTGTTGTGTTTTCTTTAACAATGTCAGAAGGAGAGAGGCACTGAGGCACCGTCTTCCGCCCCCCGACGCTCCTGCTGCGCCTCCTCCTTCTGACAGGAACTGCCTACAGAACAAGCATGAATGATGCCTGAGTGGACACACGCAACTCACAAGTTCCTGGCTCTGTCAGCTCCTCTGCAGAGGGTTTCCCTAAGAAGGTGGACCTAGCAGGGTCACCGGGGGACGGGGAGCTGTGCCTCACGGCCCTCACTTCGCCGGAGAAACCCTCATGCAGAGTTCAGAAACTTGTGTGTTGAGTATGTCGCTGTGAGCCTCCACCATTTAACTAGTGGGTGAAGCCTGAACTGTCTAGAGACAGACCAGACCAGCTGCACAACACAGACACTTCAAACCTGAGGACAAATCTGAGAGAACAGAAAAAGGAAAGGAAACTTAGCTTAGAACCATGCAGCGCTACAGGAGACGGCAGCACTGCAGAGGTGAGGACCGGCACCTGTTTGAAAGAGACAAATGCACACAATCACACACAACAACGAACGAGAAACAAACACAGAGAGAGGACAAAGTGGTTATACAGAACTTGAGGACATTATCTACATGTAATTATCTACATAATTATAAATTTGTTGTGTTTTCTTTAACAATGTCAGAAGGAGAGAGGCACTGAGGCACCGTCTTCCGCCCCCCGACGCTCCTGCTGCGCCTCCTCCTTCTGACAGGAACTGCCTACAGAACAAGCATGAATGATGCCTGAGTGGACACACACAACTCACAAGTTCCTGGCTCTGTCAGCTCCTCTGCAGAGGGTTTCCCTAAGAAGGTGGACCTAGCAGGGTCACCGGGGGACGGGGAGCTGTGCCTCACGGCCCTCACTTCGCCGGAGAAACCCTCATGCAGAGTTCAGAAACTTGTGTGTTGAGTATGTCGCTGTGAGCCTCCACCATTTAACTAGTGGGTGAAGCCTGAACTGTCTAGAGACAGACCAGACCAGCTGCACAACACAGACACTTCAAACCTGAGGACAAATCTGAGAGAACAGAAAAAGGAAAGGAAACTTAGCTTAGAACCATGCAGCGCTACAGGAGACGGCAGCACTGCAGAGGTGAGGACCGGCACCTGTTTGAAAGAGACAAATGCACACAAACACACACAACAACGAACGAGAAACAAACACAGAGAGAGGACAAAGTGGTTATACAGAACTTGAGGACATTATCTACATGTAATTATCTACATAATTATAAATTTGTTGTGTTTTCTTTAACAATGTCAGAAGGAGAGAGGCACTGAGGCACCGTCTTCCGCCCCCCGACGCTCCTGCTGCGCCTCCTCCTTCTGACAGGAACTGCCTACAGAACAAGCATGAATGATGCCTAAGTGGACACACACAACTCACAAGTTCCTGGCTCTGTCAGCTCCTCTGCAGAGGGTTTCCCTAAGAAGGTGGACCTAGCAGGGTCACCGGGGGACGGGGAGCTGTGCCTCACGGCCCTCACTTCGCCGGAGAAACCCTCATGCAGAGTTCAGAAACTTGTGTGTTGAGTATGTCGCTGTGAGCCTCCACCATTTAACTAGTGGGTGAAGCCTGAACTGTCTAGAGACAGACCAGACCAGCTGCACAACACAGACACTTCAAACCTGAGGACAAATCTGAGAGAACAGAAAAAGGAAAGGAAACTTAGCTTAGAACCATGCAGCGCTACAGGAGACGGCAGCACTGCAGAGGTGAGGACCGGCACCTGTTTGAAAGAGACAAATGCACACAAACACACACAACAACGAACGAGAAACAAACACAGAGAGAGGACAAAGTGGTTATACAGAACTTGAGGACATTATCTACATGTAATTATCTACATAATTATAAATTTGTTGTGTTTTCTTTAACAATGTCAGAAGGAGAGAGGCACTGAGGCACCGTCTTCCGCCCCCCGACGCTCCTGCTGCGCCTCCTCCTTCTGACAGGAACTGCCTACAGAACAAGCATGAATGATGCCTGAGTGGACACACGCAACTCACAAGTTCCTGGCTCTGTCAGCTCCTCTGCAGAGGGTTTCCCTAAGAAGGTGGACCTAGCAGGGTCACCGGGGGACGGGGAGCTGTGCCTCACGGCCCTCACTTCGTCGGAGAAACCCTCATGCAGAGTTCAGAAACTTGTGTGTTGAGTATGTCGCTGTGAGCCTCCACCATTTAACTAGTGGGTGAAGCCTGAACTGTCTAGAGACAGACCAGACCAGCTGCACAACACAGACACTTCAAACCTGAGGACAAATCTGAGAGAACAGAAAAAGGAAAGGAAACTTAGCTTAGAACCATGCAGCGCTACAGGAGACGGCAGCACTGCAGAGGTGAGGACCGGCACCTGTTTGAAAGAGACAAATGCACGCAAACACACACAACAACGAACGGGAAACAAACACAGAGAGAGGACAAAGTGGTTATACAGAACTTGAGGACATTATCTACATGTAATTATCTACATAATTATAAATTTGTTGTGTTTTCTTTAACAATGTCAGAAGGAGAGAGGCACTGAGGCACCGTCTTCCGCCCCCCGACGCTCCTGCTGCGCCTCCTCCTTCTGACAGGAACTGTCTACAGAACAAGCATGAATGATGCCTGAGTGGACACACGCAACTCACAAGTTCCTGGCTCTGTCAGCTCCTCTGCAGAGGGTTTCCCTAAGAAGGTGGACCTAGCAGGGTCACCGGGGGACGGGGAGCTGTGCCTCACGGCCCTCACTTCGTCGGAGAAACCCTCATGCAGAGTTCAGAAACTTGTGTGTTGAGTATGTCGCTGTGAGCCTCCACCATTTAACTAGTGGGTGAAGCCTGAACTGTCTAGAGACAGACCAGACCAGCTGCACAACACAGACACTTCAAACCTGAGGACAAATCTGAGAGAACAGAAAAAGGAAAGGAAACTTAGCTTAGAACCATGCAGCGCTACAGGAGACGGCAGCACTGCAGAGGTGAGGACCGGCACCTGTTTGAAAGCGACAAATGCACGCAAACACACACAACAACGAACGAGAAAGAAACACAGAGAGAGGACAAAGTGGTTATACAGAACTTGAGGACATTATCTACATGTAATTATCTACATAATTATAAATTTGTTGTGTTTTCTTTAACAATGTCAGAAGGAGAGAGGCACTGAGGCACCGTCTTCCGCCCCCCGACGCTCCTGCTGCGCCTCCTCCTTCTGACAGGAACTGTCTACAGAACAAGCATGAATGATGCCTGAGTGGACACACACAACTCACAAGTTCCTGGCTCTGTCAGCTCCTCTGCAGAGGGTTTCCCTAAGAAGGTGGACCTAGCAGGGTCACCGGGGGACGGGGAGCTGTGCCTCACGGCCCTCACTTCGCCGGAGAAACCCTCATGCAGAGTTCAGAAACTTGTGTGTTGAGTATGTCGCTGTGAGCCTCCACCATTTAACTAGTGGGTGAAGCCTGAACTGTCTAGAGACAGACCAGACCAGCTGCACAACACAGACACTTCAAACCTGAGGACAAATCTGAGAGAACAGAAAAAGGAAAGGAAACTTAGCTTAGAACCATGCAGCGCTACAGGAGACGGCAGCACTGCAGAGGTGAGGACCGGCACCTGTTTGAAAGAGACAAATGCACACAAACACACACAACAACGAACGAGAAACAAACACAGAGAGAGGACAAAGTGGTTATACAGAACTTGAGGACATTATCTACATGTAATTATCTACATAATTATAAATTTGTTGTGTTTTCTTTAACAATGTCAGAAGGAGAGAGGCACTGAGGCACCGTCTTCCGCCCCCCGACGCTCCTGCTGCGCCTCCTCCTTCTGACAGGAACTGCCTACAGAACAAGCATGAATGATGCCTGAGTGGACACACGCAACTCACAAGTTCCTGGCTCTGTCAGCTCCTCTGCAGAGGGTTTCCCTAAGAAGGTGGACCTAGCAGGGTCACCGGGGGACGGGGAGCTGTGCCTCACGGCCCTCACTTCGCCGGAGAAACCCTCATGCAGAGTTCAGAAACTTGTGTGTTGAGTATGTCGCTGTGAGCCTCCACCATTTAACTAGTGGGTGAAGCCTGAACTGTCTAGAGACAGACCAGACCAGCTGCACAACACAGACACTTCAAACCTGAGGACAAATCTGAGAGAACAGAAAAAGGAAAGGAAACTTAGCTTAGAACCATGCAGCGCTACAGGAGACGGCAGCACTGCAGAGGTCAGGACCGGCACCTGTTTGAAAGAGACAAATGCACACAAACACACACAACAACGAACGAGAAACAAACACAGAGAGAGGAAAAAGTGGTTATAAAGAACTTGAGGACATTATCTACATGTAATTATCTACATAATTATAAATTTGTTGTGTTTTCTTTAACAATGTCAGAAGGAGAGAGGCACTGAGGCACCGTCTTCCGCCCCCCGACGCTCCTGCTGCGCCTCCTCCTTCTGACAGGAACTGCCTACAGAACAAGCATGAATGATGCCTGAGTGGACACACGCAACTCACAAGTTCCTGGCTCTGTCAGCTCCTCTGCAGAGGGTTTCCCTAAGAAGGTGGACCTAGCAGGGTCACCGGGGGACGGGGAGCTGTGCCTCACGGCCCTCACTTCGTCGGAGAAACCCTCATGCAGAGTTCAGAAACTTGTGTGTTGAGTATGTCGCTGTGAGCCTCCACCATTTAACTAGTGGGTGAAGCCTGAACTGTCTAGAGACAGACCAGACCAGCTGCACAACGCAGACACTTCAAACCTGAGGACAAATCTGAGAGAACAGAAAAAGGAAAGGAAACTTAGCTTAGAACCATGCAGCGCTACAGGAGACGGCAGCACTGCAGAGGTGAGGACCGGCACCTGTTTGAAAGAGACAAATGCACACAAACACACACAACAACGAACGAGAAACAAACACAGAGAGAGGACAAAGTGGTTATACAGAACTTGAGGACATTATCTACATGTAATTATCTACATAATTATAAATTTGTTGTGTTTTCTTTAACAATGTCAGAAGGAGAGAGGCACTGAGGCACCGTCTTCCGCCCCCCGACGCTCCTGCTGCGCCTCCTCCTTCTGACAGGAACTGCCTACAGAACAAGCATGAATGATGCCTGAGTGGACACACGCAACTCACAAGTTCCTAGCTCTGTCAGCTCCTCTGCAGAGGGTTTCCCTAAGAAGGTGGACCTAGCAGGGTCACCGGGGGACGGGGAGCTGTGCCTCACGGCCCTCACTTCGTCGGAGAAACCCTCATGCAGAGTTCAGAAACTTGTGTGTTGAGTATGTCGCTGTGAGCCTCCACCATTTAACTAGTGGGTGAAGCCTGAACTGTCTAGAGACAGACCAGACCAGCTGCACAACACAGACACTTCAAACCTGAGGACAAATCTGAGAGAACAGAAAAAGGAAAGGAAACTTAGCTTAGAACCATGCAGCGCTACAGGAGACGGCAGCACTGCAGAGGTGAGGACCGGCACCTGTTTGAAAGCGACAAATGCACGCAAACACACACAACAACGAACGAGAAAGAAACACAGAGAGAGGACAAAGTGGTTATACAGAACTTGAGGACATTATCTACATGTAATTATCTACATAATTATAAATTTGTTGTGTTTTCTTTAACAATGTCAGAAGGAGAGAGGCACTGAGGCACCGTCTTCCGCCCCCCGACGCTCCTGCTGCGCCTCCTCCTTCTGACAGGAACTGTCTACAGAACAAGCATGAATGATGCCTGAGTGGACACACACAACTCACAAGTTCCTGGCTCTGTCAGCTCCTCTGCAGAGGGTTTCCCTAAGAAGGTGGACCTAGCAGGGTCACCGGGGGACGGGGAGCTGTGCCTCACGGCCCTCACTTCGCCGGAGAAACCCTCATGCAGAGTTCAGAAACTTGTGTGTTGAGTATGTCGCTGTGAGCCTCCACCATTTAACTAGTGGGTGAAGCCTGAACTGTCTAGAGACAGACCAGACCAGCTGCACAACACAGACACTTCAAACCTGAGGACAAATCTGAGAGAACAGAAAAAGGAAAGGAAACTTAGCTTAGAACCATGCAGCGCTACAGGAGACGGCAGCACTGCAGAGGTGAGGACCGGCACCTGTTTGAAAGAGACAAATGCACACAAACACACACAACAACGAACGAGAAACAAACACAGAGAGAGGACAAAGTGGTTATACAGAACTTGAGGACATTATCTACATGTAATTATCTACATAATTATAAATTTGTTGTGTTTTCTTTAACAATGTCAGAAGGAGAGAGGCACTGAGGCACCGTCTTCCGCCCCCCGACGCTCCTGCTGCGCCTCCTCCTTCTGACAGGAACTGCCTACAGAACAAGCATGAATGATGCCTGAGTGGACACACGCAACTCACAAGTTCCTGGCTCTGTCAGCTCCTCTGCAGAGGGTTTCCCTAAGAAGGTGGACCTAGCAGGGTCACCGGGGGACGGGGAGCTGTGCCTCACGGCCCTCACTTCGTCGGAGAAACCCTCATGCAGAGTTCAGAAACTTGTGTGTTGAGTATGTCGCTGTGAGCCTCCACCATTTAACTAGTGGGTGAAGCCTGAACTGTCTAGAGACAGACCAGACCAGCTGCACAACACAGACACTTCAAACCTGAGGACAAATCTGAGAGAACAGAAAAAGGAAAGGAAACTTAGCTTAGAACCATGCAGCGCTACAGGAGACGGCAGCACTGCAGAGGTGAGGACCGGCACCTGTTTGAAAGAGACAAATGCACGCAAACACACACAACAACGAACGGGAAACAAACACAGAGAGAGGACAAAGTGGTTATACAGAACTTGAGGACATTATCTACATGTAATTATCTACATAATTATAAATTTGTTGTGTTTTCTTTAACAATGTCAGAAGGAGAGAGGCACTGAGGCACCGTCTTCCGCCCCCCGACGCTCCTGCTGCGCCTCCTCCTTCTGACAGGAACTGTCTACAGAACAAGCATGAATGATGCCTGAGTGGACACACGCAACTCACAAGTTCCTGGCTCTGTCAGCTCCTCTGCAGAGGGTTTCCCTAAGAAGGTGGACCTAGCAGGGTCACCGGGGGACGGGGAGCTGTGCCTCACGGCCCTCACTTCGCCGGAGAAACCCTCATGCAGAGTTCAGAAACTTGTGTGTTGAGTATGTCGCAGTGAGCCTCCACTATTTAACTAGTGGGTGAAGCCTGAACTGTCTAGAGACAGACCAGACCAGCTGCACAACACAGACACTTCAAACCTGAGGACAAATCTGAGAGAACAGAAAAAGGAAAGGAAACTTAGCTTAGAACCATGCAGCGCTACAGGAGACGGCAGCACTGCAGAGGTGAGGACCGGCACCTGTTTGAAAGAGACAAATGCACGCAAACACACACAACAACGAACGAGAAACAAACACAGAGAGAGGACAAAGTGGTTATACAGAACTTGAGGACATTATCTACATGTAATTATCTACATAATTATAAATTTGTTGTGTTTTCTTTAACAATGTCAGAAGGAGAGAGGCACTGAGGCACCGTCTTCCGCCCCCCGACGCTCCTGCTGCGCCTCCTCCTTCTGACAGGAACTGCCTACAGAACAAGCATGAATGATGCCTGAGTGGACACACGCAACTCACAAGTTCCTGGCTCTGTCAGCTCCTCTGCAGAGGGTTTCCCTAAGAAGGTGGACCTAGCAGGGTCACCGGGGGACGGGGAGCTGTGCCTCACGGCCCTCACTTCGTCGGAGAAACCCTCATGCAGAGTTCAGAAACTTGTGTGTTGAGTATGTCGCTGTGAGCCTCCACCATTTAACTAGTGGGTGAAGCCTGAACTGTCTAGAGACAGACCAGACCAGCTGCACAACACAGACACTTCAAACCTGAGGACAAATCTGAGAGAACAGAAAAAGGAAAGGAAACTTAGCTTAGAACCATGCAGCGCTACAGGAGACGGCAGCACTGCAGAGGTGAGGACCGGCACCTGTTTGAAAGAGACAAATGCACACAAACACACACAACAACGAACGAGAAACAAACACAGAGAGAGGACAAAGTGGTTATACAGAACTTGAGGACATTATCTACATGTAATTATCTACATAATTATAAATTTGTTGTGTTTTCTTTAACAATGTCAGAAGGAGAGAGGCACTGAGGCACCGTCTTCCGCCCCCCGACGCTCCTGCTGCGCCTCCTCCTTCTGACAGGAACTGCCTACAGAACAAGCATGAATGATGCCTGAGTGGACACACGCAACTCACAAGTTCCTGGCTCTGTCAGCTCCTCTGCAGAGGGTTTCCCTAAGAAGGTGGACCTAGCAGGGTCACTGGGGGACGGGGAGCTGTGCCTCACGGCCCTCACTTCGCCGGAGAAACCCTCATGCAGAGTTCAGAAACTTGTGTGTTGAGTATGTCGCTGTGAGCCTCCACCATTTAACTAGTGGGTGAAGCCTGAACTGTCTAGAGACAGACCAGACCAGCTGCACAACACAGACACTTCAAACCTGAGGACAAATCTGAGAGAACAGAAAAAGGAAAGGAAACTTAGCTTAGAACCATGCAGCGCTACAGGAGACGGCAGCACTGCAGAGGTGAGGACCGGCACCTGTTTGAAAGAGACAAATGCACACAAACACACACAACAACGAACGAGAAACAAACACAGAGAGAGGAAAAAGTGGTTATAAAGAACTTGAGGACATTATCTACATGTAATTATCTACATAATTATAAATTTGTTGTGTTTTCTTTAACAATGTCAGAAGGAGAGAGGCACTGAGGCACCGTCTTCCGCCCCCCGACGCTCCTGCTGCGCCTCCTCCTTCTGACAGGAACTGTCTACAGAACAAGCATGAATGATGCCTGAGTGGACACACACAACTCACAAGTTCCTGGCTCTGTCAGCTCCTCTGCAGAGGGTTTCCCTAAGAAGGTGGACCTAGCAGGGTCACCGGGGGACGGGGAGCTGTGCCTCACGGCCCTCACTTCGCCGGAGAAACCCTCATGCAGAGTTCAGAAACTTGTGTGTTGAGTATGTCGCTGTGAGCCTCCACCATTTAACTAGTGGGTGAAGCCTGAACTGTCTAGAGACAGACCAGACCAGCTGCACAACACAGACACTTCAAACCTGAGGACAAATCTGAGAGAACAGAAAAAGGAAAGGAAACTTAGCTTAGAACCATGCAGCGCTACAGGAGACGGCAGCACTGCAGAGGTGAGGACCGGCACCTGTTTGAAAGAGACAAATGCACACAAACACACACAACAACGAACGAGAAACAAACACAGAGAGAGGACAAAGTGGTTATACAGAACTTGAGGACATTATCTACATGTAATTATCTACATAATTATAAATTTGTTGTGTTTTCTTTAACAATGTCAGAAGGAGAGAGGCACTGAGGCACCGTCTTCCGCCCCCCGACGCTCCTGCTGCGCCTCCTCCTTCTGACAGGAACTGTCTACAGAACAAGCATGAATGATGCCTGAGTGGACACACGCAACTCACAAGTTCCTGGCTCTGTCAGCTCCTCTGCAGAGGGTTTCCCTAAGAAGGTGGACCTAGCAGGGTCACCGGGGGACGGGGAGCTGTGCCTCACGGCCCTCACTTCGCCGGAGAAACCCTCATGCAGAGTTCAGAAACTTGTGTGTTGAGTATGTCGCAGTGAGCCTCCACTATTTAACTAGTGGGTGAAGCCTGAACTGTCTAGAGACAGACCAGACCAGCTGCACAACACAGACACTTCAAACCTGAGGACAAATCTGAGAGAACAGAAAAAGGAAAGGAAACTTAGCTTAGAACCATGCAGCGCTACAGGAGACGGCAGCACTGCAGAGGTGAGGACCGGCACCTGTTTGAAAGAGACAAATGCACGCAAACACACACAACAACGAACAAGAAACAAACACAGAGAGAGGACAAAGTGGTTATACAGAACTTGAGGACATTATCTACATGTAATTATCTACATAATTATAAATTTGTTGTGTTTTCTTTAACAATGTCAGAAGGAGAGAGGCACTGAGGCACCGTCTTCCGCCCCCCGACGCTCCTGCTGCGCCTCCTCCTTCTGACAGGAACTGCCTACAGAACAAGCATGAATGATGCCTGAGTGGACACACGCAACTCACAAGTTCCTAGCTCTGTCAGCTCCTCTGCAGAGGGTTTCCCTAAGAAGGTGGACCTAGCAGGGTCACCGGGGGACGGGGAGCTGTGCCTCACGGCCCTCACTTCGTCGGAGAAACCCTCATGCAGAGTTCAGAAACTTGTGTGTTGAGTATGTCGCTGTGAGCCTCCACCATTTAACTAGTGGGTGAAGCCTGAACTGTCTAGAGACAGACCAGACCAGCTGCACAACACAGACACTTCAAACCTGAGGACAAATCTGAGAGAACAGAAAAAGGAAAGGAAACTTAGCTTAGAACCATGCAGCGCTACAGGAGACGGCAGCACTGCAGAGGTCAGGACCGGCACCTGTTTGAAAGAGACAAATGCACACAAACACACACAACAACGAACGAGAAACAAACACAGAGAGAGGACAAAGTGGTTATACAGAACTTGAGGACATTATCTACATGTAATTATCTACATAATTATAAATTTGTTGTGTTTTCTTTAACAATGTCAGAAGGAGAGAGGCACTGAGGCACCGTCTTCCGCCCCCCGACGCTCCTGCTGCGCCTCCTCCTTCTGACAGGAACTGCCTACAGAACAAGCATGAATGATGCCTGAGTGGACACACGCAACTCACAAGTTCCTGGCTCTGTCAGCTCCTCTGCAGAGGGTTTCCCTAAGAAGGTGGACCTAGCAGGGTCACCGGGGGACGGGGAGCTGTGCCTCACGGCCCTCACTTCGTCGGAGAAACCCTCATGCAGAGTTCAGAAACTTGTGTGTTGAGTATGTCGCTGTGAGCCTCCACCATTTAACTAGTGGGTGAAGCCTGAACTGTCTAGAGACAGACCAGACCAGCTGCACAACACAGACACTTCAAACCTGAGGACAAATCTGAGAGAACAGAAAAAGGAAAGGAAACTTAGCTTAGAACCATGCAGCGCTACAGGAGACGGCAGCACTGCAGAGGTGAGGACCGGCACCTGTTTGAAAGCGACAAATGCACGCAAACACACACAACAACGAACGAGAAAGAAACACAGAGAGAGGACAAAGTGGTTATACAGAACTTGAGGACATTATCTACATGTAATTATCTACATAATTATAAATTTGTTGTGTTTTCTTTAACAATGTCAGAAGGAGAGAGGCACTGAGGCACCGTCTTCCGCCCCCCGACGCTCCTGCTGCGCCTCCTCCTTCTGACAGGAACTGTCTACAGAACAAGCATGAATGATGCCTGAGTGGACACACACAACTCACAAGTTCCTGGCTCTGTCAGCTCCTCTGCAGAGGGTTTCCCTAAGAAGGTGGACCTAGCAGGGTCACCGGGGGACGGGGAGCTGTGCCTCACGGCCCTCACTTCGCCGGAGAAACCCTCATGCAGAGTTCAGAAACTTGTGTGTTGAGTATGTCGCTGTGAGCCTCCACCATTTAACTAGTGGGTGAAGCCTGAACTGTCTAGAGACAGACCAGACCAGCTGCACAACACAGACACTTCAAACCTGAGGACAAATCTGAGAGAACAGAAAAAGGAAAGGAAACTTAGCTTAGAACCATGCAGCGCTACAGGAGACGGCAGCACTGCAGAGGTGAGGACCGGCACCTGTTTGAAAGAGACAAATGCACACAAACACACACAACAACGAACGAGAAACAAACACAGAGAGAGGACAAAGTGGTTATACAGAACTTGAGGACATTATCTACATGTAATTATCTACATAATTATAAATTTGTTGTGTTTTCTTTAACAATGTCAGAAGGAGAGAGGCACTGAGGCACCGTCTTCCGCCCCCCGACGCTCCTGCTGCGCCTCCTCCTTCTGACAGGAACTGTCTACAGAACAAGCATGAATGATGCCTGAGTGGACACACGCAACTCACAAGTTCCTGGCTCTGTCAGCTCCTCTGCAGAGGGTTTCCCTAAGAAGGTGGACCTAGCAGGGTCACCGGGGGACGGGGAGCTGTGCCTCACGGCCCTCACTTCGCCGGAGAAACCCTCATGCAGAGTTCAGAAACTTGTGTGTTGAGTATGTCGCAGTGAGCCTCCACTATTTAACTAGTGGGTGAAGCCTGAACTGTCTAGAGACAGACCAGACCAGCTGCACAACACAGACACTTCAAACCTGAGGACAAATCTGAGAGAACAGAAAAAGGAAAGGAAACTTAGCTTAGAACCATGCAGCGCTACAGGAGACGGCAGCACTGCAGAGGTGAGGACCGGCACCTGTTTGAAAGAGACAAATGCACGCAAACACACACAACAACGAACGAGAAACAAACACAGAGAGAGGACAAAGTGGTTATACAGAACTTGAGGACATTATCTACATGTAATTATCTACATAATTATAAATTTGTTGTGTTTTCTTTAACAATGTCAGAAGGAGAGAGGCACTGAGGCACCGTCTTCCGCCCCCCGACGCTCCTGCTGCGCCTCCTCCTTCTGACAGGAACTGCCTACAGAACAAGCATGAATGATGCCTGAGTGGACACACGCAACTCACAAGTTCCTAGCTCTGTCAGCTCCTCTGCAGAGGGTTTCCCTAAGAAGGTGGACCTAGCAGGGTCACCGGGGGACGGGGAGCTGTGCCTCACGGCCCTCACTTCGTCGGAGAAACCCTCATGCAGAGTTCAGAAACTTGTGTGTTGAGTATGTCGCTGTGAGCCTCCACCATTTAACTAGTGGGTGAAGCCTGAACTGTCTAGAGACAGACCAGACCAGCTGCACAACACAGACACTTCAAACCTGAGGACAAATCTGAGAGAACAGAAAAAGGAAAGGAAACTTAGCTTAGAACCATGCAGCGCTACAGGAGACGGCAGCACTGCAGAGGTGAGGACCGGCACCTGTTTGAAAGAGACAAATGCACACAAACACACACAACAACGAACGAGAAACAAACACAGAGAGAGGACAAAGTGGTTATACAGAACTTGAGGACATTATCTACATGTAATTATCTACATAATTATAAATTTGTTGTGTTTTCTTTAACAATGTCAGAAGGAGAGAGGCACTGAGGCACCGTCTTCCGCCCCCCGACACTCCTGCTGCGCCTCCTCCTTCTGACAGGAACTGCCTACAGAACAAGCATGAATGATGCCTGAGTGGACACACGCAACTCACAAGTTCCTGGCTCTGTCAGCTCCTCTGCAGAGGGTTTCCCTAAGAAGGTGGACCTAGCAGGGTCACCGGGGGACAGGGAGCTGTGCCTCACGGCCCTCACTTCGCCGGAGAAACCCTCATGCAGAGTTCAGAAACTTGTGTGTTGAGTATGTCGCTGTGAGCCTCCACCATTTAACTAGTGGGTGAAGCCTGAACCGTCTAGAGACAGACCAGACCAGCTGCACAACACAGACACTTCAAACCTGAGGACAAATCTGAGAGAACAGAAAAAGGAAAGGAAACTTAGCTTAGAACCATGCAGCGCTACAGGAGACGGCAGCACTGCAGAGGTGAGGACCGGCACCTGTTTGAAAGAGACAAATGCACACAAACACACACAACAACGAACGAGAAACAAACACAGAGAGAGGACAAAGTGGTTATACAGAACTTGAGGACATTATCTACATGTAATTATCTACATAATTATAAATTTGTTGTGTTTTCTTTAACAATGTCAGAAGGAGAGAGGCACTGAGGCACCGTCTTCCGCCCCCCGACGCTCCTGCTGCGCCTCCTCCTTCTGACAGGAACTGCCTACAGAACAAGCATGAATGATGCCTGAGTGGACACACGCAACTCACAAGTTCCTGGCTCTGTCAGCTCCTCTGCAGAGGGTTTCCCTAAGAAGGTGGACCTAGCAGGGTCACCGGGGGACGGGGAGCTGTGCCTCACGGCCCTCACTTCGTCGGAGAAACCCTCATGCAGAGTTCAGAAACTTGTGTGTTGAGTATGTCGCTGTGAGCCTCCACCATTTAACTAGTGGGTGAAGCCTGAACTGTCTAGAGACAGACCAGACCAGCTGCACAACGCAGACACTTCAAACCTGAGGACAAATCTGAGAGAACAGAAAAAGGAAAGGAAACTTAGCTTAGAACCATGCAGCGCTACAGGAGACGGCAGCACTGCAGAGGTGAGGACCGGCACCTGTTTGAAAGAGACAAATGCACACAAACACACACAACAACGAACGAGAAACAAACACAGAGAGAGGACAAAGTGGTTATACAGAACTTGAGGACATTATCTACATGTAAATATATAACCATGTCATAGCATCATAGGACCAAATTTGTTGTAAGATTCTAAATATATGTGACGTCATCATCCTGTAAGCCGAATAGGGCTTTGGACCTTGATGTCACAGGAGGCGGGCCACGCCCCCCGCCGCCATGACAGTAGGCCAGACAAAGGATACAGCTTCAGCTATGGTTCATACTTGTTTTGTAGTTGGTTGCAACGTTAGATCTCATGATCGTGAAGGCAAGAACCTGGATAATGGGCTATCTTTTCATCGTTTTCCATCCTGGAGGCAACGTGTATCTGATATCACCAAACAAAGACGCCAGTCATGTGCAATCCCCAGCTTTTTGTTGATTTGCTCGTGTCATTTTCTCTCCAGTGAGTTCTAAATTAATTCATATCACTATCCGGTTGTTCAGTCTGACGTCACTAGCCGTGTCTGGGTCTAAACTCCGCTGCAGGTCCATATATCAAACGATCACTGTGGCATTACTGAGAGTTGAAAAACTGTCTAAAGTCTTTCATCTTTAATAAAATGATCAGCGTTCTGCTCTACCAGGTGTAACAATTGAGTTTAACATCCAGGCATCCATGAAAACGGAATTTATGACATTTAACGGAGTTAGAAGTTAGCAGGGAGTTAGCTCGCTAGCTTCTATCTAAATACAATATAGCATGTCCTGACTGCGGGGTTTTGGAAACAAATTAAAACGTACAACTCTGCTATCACTTCCAGCATAAATGAAGACAGAAAACTAAACAGCAGTGACGTTTGTAGGGTGACTGAAGTTGGGCTAGCTGGTATATAATGATGTGCTACGTGACCGCTAGCGACACAGCTATGTTAGCATAATATAAACAAGCTAACTTTTTTTCCACTCGATAAAAGTTAATGTGAGCGTTCTCGGTGGTCAGGAACAAATGTAATCGCATGGCAGGATGCTGTAAAAGGACCAAACTTCAGCCAGGAGAACAACTGAGATAATCCATCCACAATACGAGGTTAGTCATTCATATACTGCTGCATGGGCTGGGTTGTAGTTACATCCTAAGGTTTTAAAAACTGAGCTTAAATAAATGATTAGCGGTAATAAAAGCCGAGGGAGGTCAACGGTGATCACTGACTGTTTTAGGAGCTTTTTGAGATCAAATAGAAGAAAACTTTGCTTCAAACCATGCAGGGCAGCTGTCTAGAGGTGAGCTTGTGTGATTCTTATTCTGTCAGTGAACAACCTAAAAACAGAAAAAAAGAAAGAAAACTTACCTTAGAAATCTGTAGGGTTGTTTCCTCTGAGACATGTTGGAATCTGTAAACAGCTACTCCAAAAAGGATCCAGGTGTTTCAAAATACCTCTTTGGTGAACGTTTCAATTCTGCTAACATAAATGCTGCAATTAATTAACTAAAAGTCATTGCTCTTCACCCCTATTTATAGACTTTTGCGGATCAACGGATTAAAGCATCATAGGACCAAATTTGTTGTAAGATTCTAAATATATGTGATGTCATCATCCTGTAAGCCAAATAGGGCTTTGGACCTTGATGTCACAGGAGGCGGGCCACGCCCCCCGCCGCCATGCGTATCGGGGCTTGCTTCATTTATGGGAGGAGCTGAAAATGATGACGTCCGAAGCCTCGCTGCCCGGCTGTACCACGTGACTGGTTCAGGAAGCGGTTCGAACTTTGCCACAAATAATCATTTTCCATACTGCCAGCATAAATATACACAGTATGCTGCCATCACTACAATATAGATGTTTTACACACTCCTTTTGTTGTTGACATTTACAGGCTGTGTGCAAAATGCCACATTCTTCAAATTCATGCCAACTAATATTTTTACGTCCAGTAGGTGTCCTGCTAGAGCAAATGAAGCTTCAAGAAGCTTCGCGTTGAGGTGAACCAATTGGATGAAAAGCTTCAGTGCTTCATGAGGCTTCATCTGCCCATCACTATCCCTCTGCTTCACTTATGGACGCACAGGCCCCTCGCGTCGGGGCCTGTGCGTGAAGGGTCCTCCGATTGAAGAGATTGCTGCGGAAGTGCCTGTTGTCGGTATATTTAGACATTTTCCAAATCACATTGTAGTGAGGTATACAGAATACAATAAATTATATAATGTAAACAACTACCTGAAAAACAGCAGATACAGCAGAGGAATTAATTATAGGCTATTACTTTTGTATCGTTTATTGCATTTATGGAGGGAGTGATGTATGCTGGGTAATGGCACAGCTAGCTACTGGGTGACTTTATTCACCCGCTTCGGCTGTTATCAGTCCATACAATGGGCGTTATTAGCACAAATCAGTCCCATAGATATGGGCCATTTCCTGCTAGATTGTTCAGAAGGTTGTTCTCATCCATCCAGATGGAGGATCACTAACAGGAGCGTGGGAAGACTCCAGAATCCACTCTGGCTGGAATCCGGTGGATATGCAGTGTGTACAGGTAAGACCATTTAAACAGACAGCATTTATAGAATGACTATTAAAAGTCAGCGAGTGTCAGTAATGTTAATGTGGTTATGTTAGTAATACACCGAGTGCTAATATAACAGCTTTAAGATGCATTTGTAGATATTATTACGTGTTTTACCGTCTTTATGGTGCTAGCTTAAAGTTACGGTGTAAACGTTAGCTTATATTGGAGGAAAGCTGTTACTGTTTAAACGATGTTAGCACAGAAATATTAGCTTCTGTCATGACTGATGAAGTTACTAGTTAATAAAGTTTCCAGTAATATAATAATAATATATAATAATAATCGCAGCCACAGATTGACAGCAAATATCTCGATTAGCTTCAGTGCATCTATAATAAATATGTGCAAGTTTCAGTGCTTCGTTTAAACTGTATGATACTTATACTGACCCAGGGTCAGTGTAAAATACAATCCTAGCTGTGTGAACAAAGCCTGGCTTCTTTAGTCCTGCATGACAAACCTCAGGATGCAGGTTATTATTACTGTTTCCTGCTGGCACACCTGTCACACCTGAGAGTCGGCTAGAAACTTACAGTGACGTGGACATCATGCAAAGACTGCCAGACTCTGTAATACTGCAAATGATCAGTGACTCAGGTTAACACTAAACTTTAAACGGCACCTCTGTGTCTCTGTGTGCTGAACATTTAGGATTGAGTCAGGCTGCATCAGCTGAAGCTGTTATTTGTATATATCAGTATTTTTTTTATTCAGGTGTGGGGAAAATACGTAACACTGCAGTGAAGCGATGCACCAGAGTAATCCCTGGCCAAAGGTATCGTACTCAAATCAGACTACTGATCCAGCCACATCAGCCTTTTGTGAGGTTTGTTTAAAGTAGACTTAAAGTGAACTACAGGTTCCTGAGAGGTGGACTGTGAGCACAGAAACACATGTTCATACATACAGCTGCAGCAAACTTACATTAATTTTAAATAGATTTGTTACTCTGGTGTCTGTCTTTGTGTTAGTCCTCTGACAGACTGGTGACCTGTCCAGGTGTGCTCTACCTATGACTACTGGGACAGGCTCTAGCCTCTGTAATAGAAAATTTCTGTTATTCTCATTTAAAGTATTTAAGTGCTTATGCATATGCTTAGTTGTAACACTGTTACTGTTCAGTGAAAGTTTCTAAAACTAGATGAACTTACTTCAGCGTCAGCAGTTTGAGAAAACAACTCCCTTTACGGGTGCTGATAAGGCCACAAAACAGCATAACCATTGATCCGTTGAAGTGTGGTAGGATCCGTTTGTAACTTCCTCCCTCTTCCTTGGAATGCATAAAGGAGTAGGAGCACCACTTCTGTGGCAGCGCTGACATGACTGAACTGTGATGTTTGATGTGTGTTGGCGCAGTAATAAATAGCTTGATCACAGCTCTTTCTGTGTTGCAGACTTTATTTAAAAAATTCCACGACACCTCCCACCCTCCCACTGCGAACCTGAATTGAATATTCAGAAGACATTTGTTTAAATAGTTCTACAAATCGGAGCTGTTGGTGTGTCCTTGGATTGTGTGGTAATAATATTAGAGCCTGCAATCTTTCTTACTGAATCTCTACTATGAGTCATGTTACCTGAGATTAATTCTGTTTACCTGTCAGCCTGGACGAATGTGCTGTGTGAAGGAAATTAAATTAAATCAGATCTGAACTGCTGCTACTTTTTGTTATTTTAATTCTCTTCTCTGTTTTCCAGAACAGTTCTCCACAGTCGCTGTCCACATGGGTCAGTGGGACCAAGAAGCACTCTGCTAATGTGTGGACTCTGACCAGCAACATCCAGCAGGACCCAGACAGCATTTTCTATCTCCCAGCTGGAGTTTTTGTTTGTCTGTGACTGGAGAGTCAGATTTTTGTTGAGCTTCACACTTGCAGACCTAAGTCAGTTTGCAGAGATCCCTCCCACTCTGGCTTTTATGTCCTAGATTTCTTATCTGAAACAGTAATATTTCAGTGACTGCTGCTTGTACCACAGGTTAATACACGCTACTGATCCCTGATAGGAGAATCATCAATTTTGGCAACAAAGAAGCCTGGTGGATGTTTGTTTACAGTCTGATGATGGGACATCATGCTCTGCATCGTCAAAGTTTGCCTCCTCATTATTATTCATACCCAGTAATGTGAAGTATGCTTATATCTACTATAACTGAACCAACCTGGTGCTCTTCATTTATGGAGGCTGTTGAGTCTGAATGTTGGATGTTGTGTATCTTGTGTTCTCTGGGCTTTGTTGTCCTCAGTCTTTTCGCAGGATCAGAAAACAAAACCAGGAGGCGCGTAAATGTTTCTTCAAATGTTTCTTCTGGATGATGATAAGACTGTGACACGGGATGCCACCTTTGGTCTTGTGATGAAGCAAAGCTCAGGAAGAAGTGGGATTAAATGGTACCCACATGTGTGCTGCTGAGAAGGATGTACAGGGGCACCTGCAGCCAAATCCAAGCTTCAGGTTAGTTGTAGTTGCAGAACGCTATAGGACTGAGACAGCTGAGGCATCAAATGTTTGATTAAACGGATGAAAAAGAGAAGTTTCTTCCCTATAATTATCACTTCTTAAAATCTGTAGCAACTTCAAGTCTGTCATCGTGCTGAGCATGCAAAGAATGTGACAATATATTTTTGTTCAATATTTAATTTCTTTTAGTTGCAATTGTTAAATGAAAAAATATATATATTCTTATAATTTAGCAAACTAATTTATCAAAAAAAATATACATATATCTGTATTAGTTTTAATAAATTAATTTGATACCTGTATTGAAAATACCATATTGTATTCATACAGAATCAGTTTGGTATCAGAATCAGAATCAGAATACTTTATTGATCCCTGGGGGAAATTATTTTTTGTTACAGTGCTCCATTTTAAACCAACATTAAGACAAGACAGACAATACGCTAACTAAGAATAGTACAATATATACATATATATACATATATACATACATACATACATAAGTCACTTATAAATAAATATTTGGAAAAGAAACATGTGTAGTTGTAGCAGCAAACAGTGTGTTAAGTGGATGCGTTGTACAGGGAGATGGCCACAGGCAGGAATGATTTCCTGTGTCGTTCAGTGGTGCTTTTCGGTAATCTCAGTCTCTCACTGAACGAGCTCCTGTGACTGACCAACATGTCATGGAGTGGGTGGGATCATTGTTTGTCTGCTCACTGATTGTTGAAACTAAGAGCTACTTTGATCTGTTTAGATCTAAAGTATCCAAAGTTGAGCTCTGATGTTTCTTCACCCCTGTGTGTGTGATATGTGATTCCTACATGCTGGCAGAGCAGCAGTTTGTGCTCACAGATGGTGACGGTGTGGAGAGACGGTGGTGTTTCCTCAGAAGAACCAGCAGAGTCACTTGCTGACTGATGCTCATCTGCACTGCACAGAGGAAATCAACTGACCGAGGTTTGTCCAGTGACGTGTTATGAATGTATATTTGTTTTATGCTTACAGTTATGTTTTTCTTGACAGAGGCTCTGCAGAGGTTAGACAAAGCAGAGAAAACATGTGCTTTACATTTTACTGTGATTTATTGAGATATTTGTTGCCTGATGTTCAGCAGGAATGGAGAAATAGAATCAAAGGGAGATGTTTTTGATGTTTTTGTAATGATGTAAGTAAATCTTCAATATTATTTATTTGCTTGGTTATATTAGGAGTGTTTCTGAGTGAGGGGGAGAAGAGTCATCATCCAGGTAAAGTGACGTAGATCAGTGGATACACTTGTCTCCCCTTTAAAGGAGACAATCCAAGTCATCCTTAAATGTTAGTGCTTTCAAATACACAAACATTTTTAAAGGACAAAAATGAACATCCAACTTTGACTGTAACACAAAATAAATCTTTCCATGTGTGTTTTCAAACTCTCAGATGGGCAGCATATCAGTCTTGGACTGTCTAACCTGCCGGAGCAGCACTGAATGACCACCACACATGAGCATGTTCCTGCAACATTCAGCATCTGATCCTTCATCTGTGTGCTTCTGCTTTTGGTAAGTAGAGTTACCCAACTCCAGTAACTCTACACACATGCCATCCATTTCTGACGGCCTGGTTACTTCCTGTCAGTTACTTTAGAAACCATGTGGTCACCTGACCTAACACTATTCAAGTGTCACATGTCAAACAGCTGGAGAGGAAACTACACCAGTGTACTGGGATGTTTCACCAACACGTGCCAGATGCTGTTCCTTCATGGTGACATCACAGAGACAGCCCCACCCACCTCAGGACCTCGCCATTTATCATGATGATTATAATGATGACAGCGAGCGGAACTAAGACTGCAAAAATCCACGACCAGAATTTTTCTTTCTAATTATTAATGAATACTGAGAGCCTCTTTCTGTGTTTTGTATGTTTTGGGGTTGTTTTTTTTACCTCATTTGTTACTAACAAAGTTCACCAAACTCACACAGTTTACATTCTGTATGTTTCCATCTTTACCAGCCACACTCTAATTGCATTTAAGAAAATAATCCTTAGAAATCGTCATTTTTCTCTTTTGTAATTGATGATAATTCAGTGAATATAAGATAAGATAAGATAACTCTTTATTGTCATTGCACAGTCATACATAGTACAGTAGTACAATGAAATTGGAAAAACTGTCCTACGTCGGCACTACATATAACACAACACGACACGATATGACACATCACAACGTAACAAACAACACAACACAGTAACACACTGCTTCCTTCTATTGCGTCACACATTGCTTTAAGTTTTTCAGTGTCCAGTTATTTTTTACTGCTGTTTAAATTCTCTGAATGTTTGACCCTGTAGACTGTTTGATGGACTGCTTGTCTTCCTGTTTGTAACCGCCGCCTGTTTTTTTTAATAAAGATTTGGATTTCTGACTTCAACACAGCCTCTGCGTGTCCTCCCTTTGAGTCCTCTTCCTCTGTGAACGTGTTGCATGTGTCACAGATTCATTTTATTAGCAGCTTTCCCACAGTGAGTTGCATCAGCATTCATTCACAGCACATTTCAGAAGGATTCAGATTAATACAGTGATCTTATAGTCAGAATGATCCTGACAGAGTGCCACTGTAAACTATCTTTCATCAGGTAAATTTCAAAGTTCAGTATTTCAAAGCAGGAGTTATGAAGACTCATACTGGCATTAGGACTAATAATATGTACTTACAAAGTCAAAGTTTTTTAATTATGCTAGAATATTGGAAGACAATCAACTTTTAGTGTTTTCCGCATATTAATTATTCTGAAATAGAGACGTGACCCTAACTGTACAGAAGCACTAAACAACTGACAATCTTAACAGACATCATTGGCCTGAGCCGTCATGCACAGTGAGTCTGATCCTTTGCTGTGAGAGTCTGACAAGCATGTTTCTGGTCAGTTTGGAAGAAATAATATCACAATGTTGACCTTTCTTTCCAATATTCCTTCTCTTTTACAACACAAACTGTGATCAAAGGTACTTATGTTCACAGCATGTAACTATACTGACAGTCCAGGGCATTGTGGTCTGTTGAGCTAGGGTTAGCAATTCAGACATATGTAATCAATATTAAACGTCTCTGACGTGGGCCACTGTCCACAGTGTTGGGAAATCCATACCAGGCTGGAACGAGTCAAGGTAGGTGAGCATCCACGAGAAGACACAGCAGATGCATCCTACTAATACTGACAGGACCAGGAGACTCCAGAAACCGAGCATCTTCTCTTCAGTGCCATCCTCGCCTGTCACCCTCTCTGCCCGCAGCTGAGTATGGAGTAGATAAGGGCGCAGAGAAACCCTTATTACTAATTTGTATTATAATTCAATTTTCATGAAATATTCATATTCAGTATTGGTCCTTTTATATTAATAACCACGTATCCACCCAGGCTCATGGTGGGGCAGGGCTCTGTCCTGGGATACTTGAGTACAAGGTAATGTACACCCTGACCAGGTATCCAGTCTGTCAGAATTGTTTTCAATATTTGGTTCAAAAATATGAGTGACAACAAAAATCCAACTAGGATTCTTGCATATGATGAATGAAGTCTGTCTTTGACTGAATTGTCCAGCTGATCCATCAAACCCCCAGCAGGTGAACCTTATTCATGACATAACACCGCGACAATGTAAAAAATGAAACAGCAACAGTCTAAATGTAAAGTGCATTCTAAAGTCCTCTTCAATAAATCATATGCAAAGAGTCATTCAGGACTGTAAAACGTGAACTACAGAACCCAGAGTCTTCATCATTAAATCTCTGGTTGCTTCGTTTTTCTATCCTATATCAGATACTTTAAGGTTAGGTTAGGTAAACTTGCATTCTCATGGTGAGGCAAAATGCTTTATGTGTGTGTGTGCGTGTCATGAACGGCTATAAAAGGCCTATAATTAAAGAACAAAGCGGGGTTTGAGTTCGAGTTGCGGCAGACTGTCACTACTTGTAAATGGAACGCAGCCTTCCTACGGCGGACAGCTAATAACAGGAATCGGACGCGGTCCACCCAAGTCCACAGCAACCACCATAGCAACCACCTAGCATGACCTTAAAAACATATTCTGTCTTCATAACTATCAAAACCATGAAATGATTTGCAAAGTGTGAAAGTGTTACAGCTGCAGAGAGCTATGGCGGTATCTTTGGAAGCTGTTTACACAGCTAATAATATACGATGTAACCATGGAGACAGTCAGTCACGTGAGCTAGCGGTGCATGTTTACTACAGTGAATAAGGTGATTGTGTGCACAGCGTCCACACGCTGCAGAGGGTAAAGACATTACTTCAATATTGTTTTATATTGATATATATTTGCCTTCTGTTGACCATCACCTCAGGTTCACCATTACAGTTTCAGCATACAGATGCACACTGTCTAAATATCAACACATTCAAAAACTCATGTCTCAGAAATAAGCACAGCTGTTCATGTTTGTCATTAGAGTTTTATTTGTAAGAAAATTATGAACTTCATATTGTGTATCAAATAAAAGAACATTTCACAACTCTGAGTCAACAGAAACAGGAAACAGAAATGTCTCTGAAGGAAATTTCCGTCCCCGGTTTCCTCCAAGGCGTGAGCGATAAGCAGAGTTTTGTCCTTTCCTTATAAGATTCCTAATTATTCAAAGTAACACTCAGGTATGCCGCTCAGCTGGGTTAGTTACGACGTCGGGAGCAGCTTGGGAGAACAAGGAAACACAGACTGCTTCAGGTTGCCTTCCCAAATCGACTCAAAGGTTTATTTAGTACATAACAGCTTATATAGAGGAAAAAAAGGTTCGTGTGTCAGCAGGTTCCGGTACAGACCAAATAAGGAAACGTCTTCCTGCCTTGTGAGCAAAGAAGTATCCTTTGTGTAGTTTATCTCTTCAGTTACAATTTATGATCATCCCAGCAAAATACACTCCTAGACATAGAATACAGAGTTCTTTCATTAGTGAATTCTGAAACAAACCACCTGGCCTTTAACGAGCCTTTTTCTAAGAGATAAAGAAGGGAGGATGGGAGTAAGGAAGTGGTCTCGTCTCTGTGGTATTTTCGACCTTGGGGTACCAGCCTGTGATTCTTACACATCAATTCTTGGGTCAGAGAGAAAGAGAAAAACAACTAGTAAATGGGCCTTATTGAGTAACTCTTTTCTGTATAATATCACTACAAAACAATATCCTGTAAATGCTACCATGGTATCAAAATATCACAACAGTCTCTAATGTAGACATGTACAGTGTAGTGTAAGCATTAAAAGATCATAAAAGAAAACACTCATAAGACCCTTATGAAAAGGACACCGAGGGAACAGTTTACCCTGCCCGGGATAGGGTTACCGGGGCCCCGCCCGGGAGCCAGGCCCGGGGAGGGTGCCCGAGGGCGAGCGTCTGGTGGCCGGGCCTTAGTCCATGGGGCCCGGCCGGGCACAGCCCGAAGAGGAGACATGGGCCCATCCTCCCGCAGGCCCACCACCCGCAGGAGGCGCCATAGGGGTCGGGTGCATTGTGTGCCGGGTGGCGGCCAGGAGTGGAGGCCCTGGCGGACTCCACCTGGAGACTCTGTTGTCCTGCTGGGAGACTTCAATGCTCACGTGGGTAACGACAGCGAGACCTGGAGGGGCGTGATTGGGAGGAATGGCCTCCCTGATCTGAACCCGAGTGGTGCTTTGTTATTGGACTTCTGTGCTAATCACAGTTTGGCCATAACGAACACCCTGTTCGAACATAAGAGTGTCCATAAGTGCACGTGGCACCAGGACGCTCTAGGCCGTAGGTCGATGATCGATTTTGTAGTCGTATCAGCAGACCTGCGACCATATGTTCTGGACACTCGGGTAAAGAGAGGGGCTGAGCTGTCAACTGATCACCACCTGGTGGTGAGTTGGATCAGGTGGCGGGGGAGGACGCTGGACAGACCTGGTGCACCTAAACGCATAGTGAGGGTGTGCTGGGAACGTCTAGCAGAGGCCCCAGTCCGCGAGATCTTCAACGCACACCTCCGGCAGAGCTTCAACAGCATTCCGAGGGAGACTGGGGACATTGAGTCCGAATGGACCATGTTCAGCGTCTCCATTGCCGAAGCTGCGGCATTGAGCTGCGGCCGCAAGGTGGTTGGTGCCTGCCGTGGTGGTAATCCCCGAACCAAATGGTGGACACCAGAGGTGAAGGGAGCCACCAGGCTGAAGAAGGAGTCCTATCGGGCTTGGTTAGCCTGTGGGACTCCGGAGGCAGCCGACAGGTATCGACAGGCCAAGCGGAATGCAGCTCGGGCAGTGGCTGAAGCAAAAACTCGGGTGTGGGAGGAGTTCGGAGAGGCCATGGAAAAAGACTTTCGGACTGCCTCGAAGAGATTCTGGCAAACCGTCAGACGTCTCAGGAGGGGAAAGCGGTGCTCTACCTGCACTGTGTATAGTGCTGGCGGAGCGCTGCTGACGTCGACTGAGAAAATTGTCAGGCGGTGGAAGGAATACTTCGAGGACCTCCTTAATCCCACTGACACGTCTTCCAAGGAGGAAGCAGAGTCTGGGGATGAGGGGAATGACCCGCCAATTTCCGGGGGCGAGGTCACTGAGGCAGTTAAACAACTCCTTGGTGGCAGAGCCCCCGGTGTTGATGAGGTCCGCCCCGAGTTCCTGAAGGCTCTGGACATTGTAGGGCTGTCCTGGTTGACACGCCTCTGCAATGTAGCGTGGAGATCAGGGGCAGTACCTGTGGACTGGCAGACCGGGGTGGTGGTCCCCATCTTTAAGAAGGGGGACCGGAGGGTGTGTTCCAACTACAGGGGGATCACACTCCTCAGCCTCCCTGGGAAAGTCTATGCCAGGGTGCTGGAAAGGAGAGTTCGTCCGTTAGTCGAACCTCAGATACAGGAGGAACAATGCGGTTTTCGTCCTGGTCGCGGAACACTGGACCAGCTCTTTATCCTCTCCAGGATACTTGAGGGTGCATGGGAGTTTGCCCAACCAGTCTACATGTGTTTTGTGGACTTGGAGAAGGCATTCGACCGTGTCCCTCGGGGTGTCCTGTGGGAGGTGTTGCGGGAATATGGGGTGTCTGGCCCATTGCTACGGGCCATTCGATCCCTATACAACCGTTGCAAGAGCTTGGTTCGCATTGCCGGCAATAAGTCGGACTCGTTCCCGGTGGGTGATGGGCTCCGCCAGGGCTGCCCTTTGTCTCCGGTTCTGTTCATAATTTTTATGGACAGAATTTCTAGGCGCAGCCAAGTGGCGGAGGGCTTTCGCTTTGGTGGCCTCAGAATCTCATCTCTGATTTTTGCAGATGATGTGGTTCTGTTGGCTTCATCGGGTGAGGGCCTCCAGCTCGCACTGGAACGGTTCGCAGCCGAGTGTGAAGCAGCGGGAATGAGGATCAGCACCTCCAAATCTGAGGCCATGGTTCTCAGCCGGAAAAGGGTGGAGTGCCCACACCGGGTCGGGGATGAGTTCCTGCCCCAAGTGGAGGAGTTCAAGTATCTCGGGGTCTTGTTCGCGAGTGATGGGAGAAGGGAGCCGGAGATTGACAGACGGATTGGGGCTGCAGCTGCAGTAATGCGGACGCTGCACCGGTCCGTCGTGGTGAAGAGGGAGCTGAGTGTAAAAGCGAAGCTCTCAATTTACCGGTCGATCTACGTCCCTACCCTCACCTATGGCCACGAGCTGTGGGTAGTGACCGAAAGAACGAGATCGCGGATACAAGCGGCGGAAATGAGCTTCCTCCGAAGGGTGGCTGGCCTCTCCCTTAGAGATAGGGTGAGAAGTTCGGCCATCCGGGAGGGGCTCAGAGTAGAGCAGCTGCTGCTCCACATCGAAAGGAGCCAGCTGAGGTGGTTCGGGCATCTGACAAGGATGCCCCCTGGGCGCCTCCTGGGTGAGGTGTTCCAGGCATGTCCCACCGGGAGGAGGCCCCGGGGCAGACCCAGGACACGCTGGAGAGATTATATCTCTCGGCTGGCCTGGGAACGCCTTGGTATTCCCCCGGATAAGCTGGAGGAGGTGGCTGGGGAGAGGGAGATCTGGGCCTCTTTGCTTAGGCTACTGCCCCCGCGACCCGGCCCCGGATAAAGCGGATGAAGATGGATGGATGGATGGATGGAAAAGAAAACACTAACATTTATGTGAAACTAATTGTAATAAAAAAATGAACAGGTGGTTAATAGATGTAAAAGAAAGAATCTGAAAACAACACTTTTTTGGTCTAAGTGATCAAAGTAGAAAACAGAACTGATGTTCAAAAACAAACTGTAGCTGCACTAATATTACACATCTCCATTGTTGTGGTGAACAGACATGTTGCTTTTAAAACCACATGCAGTGTGTGACCATGACTGTTCACTGAGACCATGGCTGTGTCCCAATTAAGAGACTGCATGCTTGAAGTACGCATTTTAAGTGCGGTTACGTCACCGCCACGCGACGACGGCTGTCCCAATTCGAAGTGTACTTCAAATGCATACTCCAAATGCGCCGTCGATTTCCTTTTTTTTTTTTTTTTTTTTTTTTCAAAATATTAAACTTTATTAAGAAACAGTATACAGAACATGTATACAATCAGAACAAAATTAACATATGCCAGGGGGTGTAATACAAAGAATTACATACATTCAAATAATTTGTAATTACTACAAATAGTAATAGTTTTCATAGCCTTTTTGTTAAGTGATCCACTAATCAATTTTATGTAACATAAAACATCATTATAGTAATGTTTAAAATTAGGTTTTCTGTTACTGTATTTGCATTTGTGAAAATAAAATTTAGCTAAGATAACTAATAAGTTTATTATAAAGTAAACATCTTTTTTTTGCCTTCGAAAGAAACAAAATACAACATTTTCCCATTTCACAGTAAAGTCATTATAGAGATGTCCAGCAATGAATCTACTGAAGTCTTTCCAAAATGTTCTAGCGTATGAACAGATCCAGAAGAGGTGTTGCACAGTCTCAGGATGGCTTCCACAAAATCCACAGTTCACATTTATGTCCCTTTTGAACTTCGTCATGTAATGATTAGCAGGATAAAATTTATGCAATATTTTAAATGAGACTTCCTTCACTTTATTCGTTACCAGATACTTGTTAGGAATTGTCCATACTCTTTTCCAGTTAATGTCACTGACAAAGGAATTCCAATAAGAGACCACATGTGGGATAGTTAGAGATTCTGTCTGGAACAAAGCACGAATATTCTTATTACTTTTACTGTGGTTTGTTAGACAGATTCTTCCTATGTGTGAATCTAAAGGGTTGGGGAGAGAAACAGATGATATGCAAGGTTGAATACCTTTAAAAAGCATTATAATACCCGTAGGTATTGCATCAAATAATATGGCATATTCTTTGGGTGTGGCTGGAAATTTATAGGTGTTTAAAAATTCTGAATAGGACATGAGCTGCCCATTAGGATTAAACAGCTGATTCACTAAAACAATCCGTTTCTCAACCCACCTAGAAAAAAATAATGATTTATTTTTATACACTATGTTCCTATTATTCCAAATTGAATACGTATGGGGTGTAAAGTTGTGTTTATATATAAGGGACCAAGCTAATAGAACTTGTTTGTGAAACATCGAGAGCTTTTCTGGAAGCTTATCTATATTATAATCACAACCTAAGATAAAACTTAGACCACCAAACTTAGAGAAAATGTAGTGAGGAATAAAATTCCAAATGGATACCGGATTTTTAAGAAAATGTTTAGCCCAATTAATCTTAAATGTATTGTTTAGAGTAGTAAAATCCAAAACATTGAGACCACCGTGTTCATAGTCATTCATCAATACACTTTTTCTGATGTAATGTGTCCGGTTTTTCCAAAGGAAGTTGAAGAGCATTCGGTCAATATCCTTACAAGTTTTGCCGTCCACATGCAGAGAAATTGCTGCATAAGTCAGTCGAGACAGACCTTCTGCTTTTGAGAGCAATACCCTTCCTCTTATACTTAAATCTCTCTGCAACCATTGATTTAATTTGGTTTGAGATTTTTTAATAATTGGGGGAAAAATTAGTAAAATTCTGTCTTTTGTATCTTTGCAGATATTCCCATCCATCCATTCGCTTCCGCTTATCCTTTTCAGGGTCGCGGGGGGCGCTGGAGCCTATCCCAGCTGTCATAGGGCGAGAGGCAGGGTACACCCTGGACAGGTCGCCAGTCTGTCGCAGGGCTAACACATAGGGACAGACAACCATTCGCACTCACATTCACTCGCACATTCACACCTAGTGGCAATTTGGATTATCCAATTAACCTATCCCCACAAGTTGCATGTCTTTGGACGGTGGGAGGAAGCCGGAGTACCCGGAGAGAACCCACGCAAACACGGGGAGAACATGCAAACTCCACACAGAAAGACCCCGGCCTGATGGTGGAATTGAACTCAGGACCTTCTTGCTGTGCGGCAACAGTGCTAACCACCGTGCCACCGTTCTCTTTGCAGATAATCAGACCTAAATATGTTGCTTCATTTTTAACTGTTATATTACAAATACTCTGAACATTACACTCTTTGACAGGTAATAACTGACATTTATTTAAGTTTAGGACCAATCCAGACCCTTTTGAGAAATCCTCTATTACACGTAAAGCAATTGGCACTTGGCTGGCATTTTTAAGAAAAATTGTGGTATCATCTGCCAATTGACTGATGACAATCTCTCTGTCTGCTATGTTTATACCCTTCACAGGGCTATTCGAAATATGAGAGGCAAGAATTTGGGTGCAAAGTAAAAAAAGATAAGGGCTAATCGGGCAACCTTGGCGTACACCTCGATTAAGACTAAAACGAGAAGTGGTGCCATTTTTCATTCTAATAGAACTATTAGCATTGGAATACAGAGTTTTGATAGCTCTGCAGAAGATATCACCAAAACCAAATTTCTGAAGTGTAAGAAATATAAATTCATGCTCAATTGAGTCAAAGGCTTTATAGAAGTCCAGGAGAAGGATAAATGAGTCATCAGATATTAATGCTGAGTAGTCCAGAATATCCAAGACGAGTCTAATATTATTGGAGATGTGTCTGTTTGTCATAAAACCAGACTGTGTCTCGTCTACAATATCGTCCAAAATATATTTAATTCTTCTAGCGAGCAATAGAGCTAATATTTTATAATCATTATTGAAAGAAAACTCCGTCTGTGAGGATCGGGTTTCCTTCGAGACATGGGCAGCGATAAGCAGAGTTCATCCTTTAACATAAACAAAATTAAAATATTCTCATGCATGATCAATGGTTAATCACGGTACCAGCTGGAGTACCGGGAGCAGTTTGGAAAAACAAGAAGACGCGGAGACTGTTCTAGGTTGTCATTCCAAACTGACTCAAAGGTTTATTCATCTTACAACAGTATATATAGAGGAAAAAGGTTCGTGTGTCAACAGATTCTCAGTTCAAACCGGTACAGACCAAATAAGGAAACGTCTTCCTGCCTTGTGAGCAAAGAAGTATCCTTTGTGTAGTTTATCAGTTCAGCTACAATTTATGATCATCCCAGCAAAATACACTCCTAGACATAGAATACAGAGTTCTTTCATTAGTGAATTCTGAAACGAACCACCTGGCCTTTAACAAGCTCCTTTCTAGGAGATAAAGAAGGGGGGATGGGAGTAAGGAAGTGGTCTCTGTGGTATTTTCGACCTTGAGGTACCAACCTGTGATTCTTACACATTAATTCTTAGGTTACAGAGAAAGAGAAAAACAACTAGTAAATGGGCCTTATTGAGTAACAGTTTTCCTGTATAATATCACTATAAAACAATATCCTGTAAATGCTACCATGGTATCAAAATATCACAACAATTATTTAGGAGGCTTATTGGTCTCCAGTTGTCTATAAAAAGTAGGTCCTTCTTAGGTTTGGGAATTAAAGTAATAAGTCCCTGAGTAAGGCTGGGAGGAAGAGTGCCCCTTTTAATACTTTCATTATAAACCTGCAACAAAAAGGGTGCAAGCTGACAAGAAAATGATTTATAGAATTCAGCCACCAGCCCATCTGTGCCCGGAGATTTGTTGTTTTTAAGAAATTCAATAGATGTCAATATCTCTTTTTCAGTAATTGGACTGTCACAAAAAAGCCTATCAGCACTTTTAATCATTTCAACATTGTTTACAGAGTCAATGAATTGGGTAGCGACCTTTGCGTTATAATTGGATTCATACAACTTTGAGTAGAAATTACAACAAAATTGAGAGATAATTTTTGCATCATCACTGACCGTACCATTTATATTCAATTTATGAATAGTATTGGTTTTAGATCTATGTTTTTCTAAGTGGAAAAAATAAGCAGAATTCTGCTCTCCCTCCTCTATCCACCTTTTTCTTGAACGAACAAAAGCTCCTTCAGCTTTCTGGCGGTAAATCTCATCCAGTTTAGATTGAAAGGACCTAAGATGTAATCTATCCTCCTCCGAGACCTCGTCTGGTGGGAGTTGATATATTGCGGAAATTTGAACAATTAGATTTTCTTCTTCTGCTGCCCTTGACTTAGCTATTTTTGCCCCATACTGTCTCAACATTTTACTTGTCTCAAATTTAAAAATTTCCCAGTTTGTGCTATAGGAATTCTCAATATTAGCCTTGTGTATAAAGTGTTTTAACAGTCGTGTAATTTCAGATTTTACAATTGTATGGCTCAGAAGCGAGCTATTTAATTTCCAATAGGAGGATCTATTAATTGCAATAGTAGGAAAGAGTTGCAGATTAATATATATTGCTCTATGATCCGTAAGTGGAGTTGTAAGGATATTGACCGTAACACTGTCCTTTGATAGACTACTTGATATTAACCAGAAATCAATACGTGATTTCCTTGAACCAGAACGGTTACTCCAGGTAAAAGATATATCATCAGGAAATTTGTCTCTCCAAATATCAATTACATTAAGTTTGATTTGTCACCTTCCTTACGTACTATTTTGGTACAGGAAGTGCTGAATGAAAACAGACCAACCATCAACTAGGGCTAGGGTTAGGGCACAATTCAGTGTTGCTTAAAGAAATATCTAAATAACTGATCACTAATCAGTGCCAGTGTATTTAGATTTAAGAAATATTTAGATTAAATATCAATTTTATATTAGTAAATATTTCAATTTAACATTCAGTCATAACACTTGAATTCAGATGTAAATGTTTGTAAAATTTCCTGTGAAAAAAAGGGCGTGTTGAAAACATAATAATCAGAGCCCCATATCCTAAAGATTTTTTTAAACTGTAATTGCTAAAGTTAAGACATATATGGGATGGGTGGGGTTGAGTTGATAATAAATCAGTGCTATCCAGTGACCAATAATAAAAGTTGTCATGTTAAATATAACAAGAAACTAACATCTAACCAGATTATTATGTTTGCAAAGATGGGAATTTCTGCAGAGTAATATTTTATCAAAGGCTGTGTGAATGAGGAAATGAAACCAAGTCAGTCAGCTGGATCAGCTGTAGCAGGACAGGAGGAGTCAGAGAGAAACTCAGAGTTTGTTGAAGATAACTTGCCAGCATGCAGCTTCACTACTCAGGTGACTGTCTCAGAGATCTAGGTAACCCTCTTTGTCGAACAGAAAACCCAGTCGCCCCGATCTTTCACTAAGTCTCTTGTTTAAAAAAAATAATATTTTTATTAAATTGTTGGTAATCAGGTAACAAAGAAAATAATAAATTTAACAGTTACATATCAAAAACAATCACACTTTTAAAGAGTCGATTGTGCCGTTCGAAATATAGAATTAGGGTAGAGTTAGGGTTACAATTGTCACCTATGATGGCTCAAACCCCAAAAGTTAAAAAAAAAAAGTCTAAAATTAGATCACAGTAAAATTCATTAACAAATAAGGAAATTTACTTTTTCATTTATTTGTTGAGGAAAATTACCCACTAGTGAGTGACAAAGGTTTGTAAATCTCTCTCTATATATATTTTAAAAAGTTCTCGCCACTCGCCATGCAGGTGGTCTTTATCCTTTAAGCCTGGATCTTCTACCAAAGGCTTGGGAGCTTGAGGGTCCTGCACAGGATCTTTGCTGTTCCTAGGACTGCGCTCTTTGGGACAGAGATCTTGGACGTTGTTCCTGCGATCTTTTGGAGCAACTCGCCCAGCCATGGGTCACTGTCCCAAGTGCTCTGACTACCAGGGATCACTGTTGCCCCACTGTTGCCTTCACCCTCCACCACGTTGTTTCATCCTGGATAGTGGTTCTGACACTCACTAGTTCTCAGTCACCTTCCTTAGCATACAATCTCAGGGTACTGGATTTGAGGTAAAAACTTCCATGCACGGTAAAAAGCTTTCTTATTTTGATGATAGTGGCTTCTACCTCTTTCTTTGGTCATCTTATTATCTAAGCAGGGTATCTGATAACCGGCAGGACGTAGGTGTTAATTGTATTCTTTCCATTCAGCTGACTCCTCAGGACTTGCCGGACCCTCTGCAGGTATGTTGCAGCTTTCCTAGCAGCCTTTTCATGATTTGCCTTTGTGATTGGATTTGCCTTCCAATAGCACAATGCCCTTTGTTGTGACTACTTTCCCTCTCATTGATACCATACAATTACACTCCGATATCATTGCTATAAGTGCTCGTGGTTGTGTATCACTTGTTTGATATCACATTCACTCCTTAATGTCATGAGGTTAGCTTCTAGAATGAAAATTTTCATCAAACAAATTGAATGACAAATAATGATTAAAAAACAAAACAAAACTGCATGACATCTGAAGCAAATATCACAAATTTTAAAAAATGAAGCAAATATGTTTCTGGATCCAGGAGCTAAATGCATGCATATTATGAATTTAGTTCCTGACAGCCCTGTTTGTTTTTCTGTTTGTTTTTGGATGCCTCATTTCATGAGCTGTCTAAAAGAATAGTGTACTTTGTAAACATATGTTATCAGCCAATTTGTAAATAACAGATTAGATCGTGTTACAGTATTAGCTAAGGTGAGAGCACAGATTGAGCTCAGATAAAAGCACTAGACATAAAGACATAAAGTGAGTAAAAAAACGTCCTAAATGCATTTAGAATTTATTTAGAACTACAAATTAAATTTCTTTTAGCGATTATTGTTTTTTTTAATGTCCCAATTCTAACCCTGCTCCTTTATCTGGGCTTGGACCGGCAAAAGTGACCCGAAATAGGCACTCTGGTGGAGTTACTTTGTGTATGTGTGTGTGTGTGTGTGTGTGTGTGTGTGTGTGTGTGTGTGTGTGTGTGTGTGTGTGTGTGTGTGTGTTTAAGTAGTTTTAAACCTTGTGAGCCACAAAACAACATAACAGTAAAAGAAGAATTGATTGCGTTACAGTCATTGCGGGAGCAGAGGTTTCACTCATGCACGATCATTTGCAGTTTGGACGCATAGGTGGGAACATTTCCTGCCCTGATAGCAGCTGGGGGAGGACTATCCTCTGCCCGTGAGCGCTTTGGCACGGGCGAGGTGCCCACGGCAGCACCCGCTGCTTGTTGAGAAGAGCAATACATACTTTCACGTCAAAAGTTGTCATAAATAAGTCTCCAATAACACCAGAAAAAGTCACCAGATTTGATTTCATTTTGTAATTTTGCAAACAGGTTTTAATCAGGTTCGTACAGTTTTTGGGTTCGGGGACCTTAGTTTTACTGCAACTTAGTGTAGTATGGTACTGTAACATGTAGCTGACTTCACTAATGAACTGAATGAATCAAAACATGTAATAATCACAACCTACAGTTTTGAGATTTTCTTTTTTTTATTATTTTCTTGTAATATTACATTTTTGCTTCATTTCTATTTTTTCCTAAAATTATTATAAATAACAGCACTAGTAATATACAACATGATTTAAAATAAATAGTTTAATATGTGATATCGCAAATGCAAACTCATGTGTTAATTATGTCTCAAAAGCCTTCAATTAAAGGTGTGATTATATAGTGTGAGTGTTGCTGGGCCCTGAGTTAATATGTTACCAAACAACAAAACACAAATATATTCTCCTTCCCCAGATCATCTGAGGTGTTCAACATGGGGCCTCACTCTTTTCCAGCAATAAGAAAACTAAAAAAACAAACCAATTAATGGCCATTTAATGATCTGAATAAAGTGAGATTATACCCACAGAGTCCAATTAACATGAAAAAAGGAAAACAGACAAGGGAATACATTCTGTGTATTTACAGGAACACATCAGAAGTTCACTTCATCCACTTTATGATGTTAGTTACACAGATATCTAAACAAATAACTATCAGATGAGTACCACAACTTTGGAACTTTTATAGCACTGGTAATATGTATAATAATACATAATACATAATAATTCACATAAACTTACCACAAAACATAAACCATGTTTGGCTCATTGTTTCTTTTCTGCAACAATGGTTCTTGGCAATAAATTTTATACAACTGGAAAGCCCATTTATTTGCTTTTTACCAATGAACAATAAAATGTGAAATTTTTCATCAAACAAATTGAATGACAAATAATGATTAAAAAAAAAAACCTGCATGACATCCTAAGAAAATATCACAAACTAATAAAATAAAGCAGATATGTTTCTGGATCCAGGAGCTAAATTCATGCATATTATGGGAGAAATTTTCAGATTTGGCACCCCTGTTTGGTTTTCTGTTTGTAAACACCAGTCAGCCAATTTGAGGTACTGAACGAAGACCATGAAGCACTGTCTGCCTCAACAAGGACAATCATCAACACATTGAAGTTTATCAAGTGTATGATCTACATTTCTCTCAAAGAAACCAGACAGACAGGTTTGTGACTCAGAAAAAGCAATCAAGGAAGTTGGTTTCTCATTTGATACTGTAGTCTGTATGTGAAGGTGTGCTGCAAAATGATTATGCTCTCCTGACAAGAGGCTTTACAGACGGCAACAACGGCAAAAGGTAATCAACTTAATGTAGAATTTCCATTACTCAGTGTCTTTTATATTGTATTATTATTCCTCATATCTTCAGACCAATTTTAAAAAAGTATCCTAGAATGTTTACCGACATATCTAATATCTAGCTATTTTGCATTTACTGCTATTCAATAAGCAGTATTGAATAGCATACTGCTATTCAATACTGCTAAAAACAAACAAATAATTAACTTTGCAAGCAAACAGCAATAAATTAAATATTTTGAATGTTTGCTATCTGTTATCGTATGACTGTCACGATCCTGGGTCCTAGGACCCAGTGTTTTGAGTTTTAGTTCATTTTGATGTTTATAGTATGTTTAGGTCATTAGGCCTCCTATGTTGATTTGCTTATTAGTTCCCCCTTGTGTTTCAACCCATGTTAAGTCTCCCCTGCCCTTCATGTCTCTCTGTGCCCCCTCTGTTCTGTTTATGGTGTGTCTTTGCATGTTTGAGTTTCTTGTTTTCTGTCACCCTGCATTGTGCATTATGTTCTCATGGTTGGTCTTTTGTTACTCCCTCTAGTCTAGTCTCTTGTGTTCAAAGCTGAGTATTTCCCTCTGTGTATTTTGGTTCTTAGACCTCTGCCTTGTGGTTTGTCTCTGTTTCTTAGTTGCTGTCTCCACTGTGTCTAGTTCGCGTCTCTGTGTGATACTTCCTGTTTTACTTTGAAGGTCCATGCCTCATGTGAGTGTTTCTAGTTTTGCGTCTCTGTCTCGTCCAGTCCTGATTTCTCCCAGCTGTGCCCTCCTTCTGTGTCTCATTCCCTCGTTATCTCTCTGTGTATTTAAGCCCTGTGTTTCTCTTTGTCAGTGTCGTAGTCTCCACCATAGCTGTGTGATTTTTCCCTGTGGCTCCTTGTGCTTTAGTTTTCCCAGTTTAGTCTATTTTGTATTGTTTTTTGTGTCCCACTCCACGCCAGCAATAAAGCTGTGTTTTTTGAGTTTACCTTTTGTCTCTGTGAGTTTGCGTTTGGGTCCTACTTTTGCCTGCACACAGCCGTACTGTGACAATGACAGCTGAGACAAGCTTACAACTCCTGCTACCCCGAATAGGGTATGTTGAGGAAGACGGATGGATTAATGGATGGATGACTGGAGATAATACACTTTTCAATTCAGGAACAAACATCAATAACATCAATAACAGATCTGAGACAGTCTCAGGGGTACACATGCGCATTAACTTATTAGTTTCCTTTTAAAATAAATTATAAGACAAAAATCTTATTAGTAAGGTTGAACTCTTGGGGTATAATGCTGCTAAGAACTGTGAAACATTTATCGAGTTCATGATCCAGAACAACTAATAAACATGGGCACATTTCAGCAAACCAAACGCCATCTTCACCTAAACTTAGACTAATCTCATTGTTACGTTTTTATGTCTGTGTCATTTCTCTAACTTAACGAAATTCTACTCACACTGTGCTGCTAAAGTCAAAAGTGAGTGTTTAAATTCTTTACCACTGCTGTACATATAAACTTTATTTTAATGCACTTAGTATGTATTGCACAACACAGTGTCTTTGTTTCAAAGTCTGACATAATTAGGGATGGGTATCGAAACCCGGTTCTTGTTGAGAACCGGTTCCCACTGTTTCAATTCCTTGAAATTGTTTGCCATTTTTGCAAATGATTCCCTTATCGATTCCAGTTACCGCGAATGATGTCACCACGTTGCGGAGCGTCATTTACCTGTCAGGAAACACGGCGCCTAAGCAGCTCAAACGCTCAAATGTTTTGTTATACTTTATGAGAACAGGGCAACTTGCAATACTTGCAAAGTAGATATTTCATTTAAGGGAGGAAACACTATGAATATGCAAAAGCATTTGCTCGCGATGACCTTAAATGAATGTCATGTTTTTAACCCTTTCAGGCTCAAATTAAGTTTTTTGTTGCTAATGCACAACCAAGTCCTGCAGTGGTACTTCTGAGTAAAACAAACTCATAAAATATGTATGTGGGGTAATCAGATTGTTAGTTTTTAACTGTTGCAAATCGGCAACGCCTGCCTCGAGACGGTTAATTCCGCCCCGGACTCGTGAATCACAACCCAGCAGCAGCGGTGACGTTGCACGTCCTCTCCCGTTAATGCAGCAGGTAAATAATCAACTAACAGTGCATATTATGTTAGCGCGATCTGCCTTATTACAAAACCTGCCATTACTGTGTGTTGCATTTAGGTGACCATGATGAGAGAGAGCCTCTCTCATCATGGTCAGAGTCTGGCTGGCTCAGATGCTGGCAGTTCTCGCTGCAGTCTACGGGTAGTGTCTCCTTTCAGGCCAGGATAGACGAATGTCACCGAGCAGTGACTAAGTTTGAGGTAAAAGGCTTGCACTGTTAGGAGTTGGGTTCTGGTTATGTGGTGTTTTTGTCTGTATGTGTTTTTTGGTGCCTCCCTTTTTGTATAGGTAGGCGGGGCAGTGAGTCACTGAACCTGGCACACCTGTTAATCATCAGATGCAGTAGCGGTTTTTGATACGGGCAACACAGGCGGTTGCCTCCCAGTCAACACACATATGTGGGGCCTAAATAGGGAGCAGCAGGTCTAATATTTGGGGCCCACTTGGGAAACCCAACTAGGGTCCAGCTAATTTTGTCCTCAGTTTCCATGGTGGCCCCAAATGTGTTTTCCTAGATGGGTTTATGCTGGGTCCGAGATAAGCCCCAAATCAGGCCCAGCCAACAAATGAGTATGGGGCCCAGATGGGTAGAAGCGGGTCTGATGGTTGGGGCCCACTTGGGCTACCCACCTGGCACCCAGCTACTTTTGTCCTCAGTTTCCATGATGTCCCCAAATGTGTTTTCCCAGATGGGTTAATGATGGGTCCCAAATCAGCCCCAGACAACAAATGAGTATGGGGCCCAGATGGATAGAAGCAGGTCTGATACTTGGGGCCCACTTGGGTTACCAACCTGGGACACAGCTATTTTTGTCTTCAGTTTCCATGGTGGCCCCAAGTGTTTTTGTCCAGATGGATAATGAAAGTAAGCTATAATTTAAATCACCTGTACAACAAAGCCAGTTTATCTTTTTTTCCCCTACAGTTTATAGGAAAAACAAATGCAGCAAACCACAGCTTCTCACTCATTCACCAATCCATTGGTCCTGAAAGAAATAAAATAAAATAAAAAATTAGTGCATTTTTACAAACAAAATCAGATTTGCGATAGTACTGGAGTTGTTTTGGAGGTTGTGCTGTTCAAGTTGTTTGACCTCCTACATTGAACTCTTTGAAGACCATGAGTATTCATGGAAACAGAAAAGCTATTTACAAAAGGATTTACCAAGTAGGCACTCAAAAATACATACATGAGGTGATCAGGGGAAGTGGAGACACATGAGGACACAGCTGACTAGAATGAAACATAATGACATTAAAGGGGAGGGGAGAGTAAGACTAAACACGTAGTACAAAGAAACACAAGACCTTTCAAAGTAAAATAGGAGCCATGGGGACACGAGCCAACAGGGAATACTTAACACAGGGATGACTACATAAATGGATCTACTAAAATGGCCTGTATTTATATAGCGCTTTACTAGTCCCTAAGGACCCCAAAGCGCTTTACATATCCAGTCATCCACCCATTCACACACACATTCACACACTGGTGATGGCAAGCTACATTGTAGCCACAGCCACCCTGGGGCGCACTGACAGAGGCGAGGCTGCCGGACACTGGCGCCACCGGGCCCTCTGAACAATGGAACAATGGAATTTTTGACCAGCTAGCAAAAATCTACTCTATGATATCAGATGGTAAGCACTTGTCTACATTTGTGATTTTATTCAATTTTACATATATGTTTAATGTCATATCAAAAAACACATGAGATCAGATGATTGTTTAATCATTTTTTTATATTTATGTTCATTTTTATAGAGCCACGTTTTCTGGATTTTAAAATTGAAGGTAGTGGATTTTGGGAGGATAAAGTCATTGTAACATGTGGCCATCCACCATTGGATCTCTTTGGTACTGACTGGAGAGCAGAGTGGAGACGTGATGGCAATGTCATAGTTGCAGATGGAGTACATACCATTTCAAAAAACAACAGTCACTCAGTCTTATCTGTGTCACAGTTCATTCGTGCTGACAGTGGTAAGAAGCAAACAACTGCATTCCATGGGGAAATTCACAAATCATATACATTTAAAATGCGAGTGTAGTCTCAGCATTTTTTAGTGATTCAGCAAGTGCAATTACAACATTCTGATTGGCTTAAGGGTAAAACTTGTTTGGTTCAGAAAAAAACATCACATGTATCTTTTATCATAACTCTTTTACGTGGCCTATCGACACAATTTAAAATCTGGTATATAGTTTGAAGTCCGCACTTCTGACCCAAGTTGAAATGGAGTCGCTGGGTCGCTGCAACCCCAGAGGGTTAAGGAAAACGTTGTTACTGCAATGGAGCAATCAATATTAGTGCAGAAGGACTGAAATCATTTGATTTAAATAGTTAAACCATTGCTGTTGCACAAGCCTTTCTCAAGAGAAAGAAATACCAAATTACAAGTGCCAGTGTAAATGTGTACTTGTGTGAACACAGATGTCAACTAATTCATATTAGAAATCCTATTTAAATTTGGAAATAAGTGGTTGCTGAGCTCTTAATAATATAACAGTAAAATAAAATGTTGCTAGACAGAGAATGGTATTCTTGAAACAAAATGGAGCAAAAACTCGTTATCAGCTACATTATTGCTTTTTTGTAGGAAACACTGAATCTGCATAGGAGAACCAGCCATATTACAACTGTATAATACAGAAATAAGTGACACTGTCAACCCATATATTATTATTTTTGTTTGGCAACACTATTTTATTTATGTATATAATAATTTACTTTCATTCCAGGAAATTATGAATGCAGGCTCATACGGGAAAAGGATGAATCATTTTATCGACAACGATCCAATGGAGCCTTCACACTCAAAGAGAAACCCTTGATCAGAGTGGACCCAATTCAAAAATTTTTGAATTGTAGTGGTCAAAATGTGCCACTAAGCTGCACTGTCAACAATGACTACAATATTAATTTCACAAACGTGAATATTAGCGGTAAATCTGAAACAAAGAATCAACAAAATGCAAATCAGCTATTGGGAAATAATTTCTCTGCTCATCTTGCAATACTTACGTTATTTACTAATATGAGACAAAACTTTTTAAAAACTAGTCTGATTAATATTACATCAGATCTGAATGTTTAGCTTGTATTGCTATTCATATTGACTTTGTTGTTTCTGCGATTTATCCAAAGGTAAAAAAAGCATTACCTATCAATATAAAACTGATAGCTGTACAGACAAAGAGCAGGATACAATTACCTGTCAATCAACTACCTATCCTGAATTCAAAGAAACAATAACACTCAGATTTTACAAAGGAAGTGAGTATTAACACATTATAAAGCAATTTATTAAATTCAGGTTAAAAATTATCTACATTTAATAAGGTCTTTTTTTTTGTTTTTGTTTTATTAGATCCTCAAATGTGTGATGATAAAGAATTTGGAAAGGCAGTTAGTGGTTCCAGAGCCAGAATACCCTGTGCAAACAATGAGGTAGGAGAAAAGAGTGCATTGTGCAACATCACAACATATACTGAAATACGAGACACCTGCATACTGCAACCCATTAAGGAGCTGCTTGACCAATCTGAGGTGACTTATATAAACTGCCATGTTCTTTTTAGTTCTTTGTATTGTGGAAAATGTACCTTAGAGATAAATCACAATATTACATATTTTAAAGAGTTTAGAAAGTTCACCTAAGTGAAGCCACAAAAATATTACACAAACCTCTCTTTAAGTTACTCTTTTAATTAAAGTTAATTTGCTATGTGTTTTACTTGACAACTGTGACTATAAATTTCAAAACTAGATTATATCAAATGATAAGATAGGCTCTTAAATGACTAATTTTTTCTACTCTACATTTCAATTTTGCTGATGATGGAAATGACCATGTAATGTAATGTAAAATATAAATGGTTCTCAACACAATCCTGTTGATTCTATTCTGGGCTATAATGGAAGATGAATCCACCTCTCAAATTATTACAGCTCCTTCAACCAGTTTCCAAATGGATGGTATCCTGTTAGACAGCAAAACGATCATGGTCTTAGGATTAAGTGGTGTTTTTATTTCTTGGTGAACATACTTGAGTTTTAGTTGACTTTAGTTTTCTAGTGTTAGTTTCAAGTTCCAGGGCTCTATGTACTACAAAGTAAGTTAAATATATACAGGGATTCTTTCCATTATTTGGATTCAATTGCCCTAACGTCAAACATCACAACTACTAAGTTAACTAAGTTTCAGCTATAAAATTAGAGATATAATTCTCCTCTTTCAAGGAACATTTGAATTCTCTCTCTAGCCCAAAATGGTTAAAGCATTACAGTGATGTGAACTGCACATGTTAACTAGTATCTAGTAGAAGCTGATTTTTCTGTCTGTGTTCAGACAACAGTACCTTCTGAATGCGTTGTGCTAACATGATACTTAAAATATCACCATAAAGCTTGTCTTCTCTTCCTTCCGAAAGCATCAGAGCTGGGGCAGGTGCTGTGCCAATGGTGAAAAAAAAGAGTTAAATAAATGTTTAAATTTGCATAACGCAGTTTTAGTTATTATTCTTTCAGCTGGAACCTTGATGTTGTTTAATAGTCTGAGAATAAGTAAAATACAAATACAAAATGTAGGAAATGTAATATTCCCTAATTTAAAGTAACCAATTTATATTGTCCACAAGTACAAATAGATGCCCCTAAATTGTACGTGCTTTGGAGTTTGTAAGTGCTTTTTGAGTTTTGGGAGCTGAAAGAGCCGGTTCTCTAAAAGGAGCCGGAAATCCCATCACTACAGAAAACCCTGGTTCACCCCAAAGTTACCCGGATAAGACAAAGTTCTGCTTCATAGTACAAACCTCAGAAAGTTAAAAAGAAAAAAAAAGATAAAAAAGGATAACCACTGCACCAAAAAACCCCGCACAACAGAAATTAAAGTAAGCTGCAATGAGTCAATGCTTATCAAGTCCTTTAACTTTGTGCAATACATGTTTTACAGTTTTATACCATTTGTGATGACAGACAAACTGTTAATACAATTTGTGATGACAGACAAACTGTTAATACAAAATAAACTTGTCACCCATTTAATAAAAATAAAACTTGTCAAATAAATAACCACAAAGTAAGCAGGTAGTTTAAGTTTATAAAGTATGCACAAAAAAACACTTTTTCAATAAATAACCACAAAGTAAGTAAGTAGTGTTTCTTTGTTTTGCCACTACAGCACTATTTACAATTTGTGATCAGAAGACATGGAAAGCACAAATGAAACACGGTATTAGCGATGGTAAATTCGATTCTTTTTACTGAATCGAGTTTTAATGAGTCACTTACCAAAGTGAATCGATTTTTTAGTCATTTGATTCACTGTGTCAGTTGACCAGAGAGTGCAAAAAATGTACATTTTCAATCAAACTTAATTTGTTTCCCTTTTCATGTAAATCCTACTGCTAAGATGAATGATTCTAAAAGAAAACAACTATTTTATAGAGCAAAAAAGAGCAAAAACATTTCTAAAATTAAGCAATTTCCTATCAAAGTTGCTTAATAAACATTTATTTTATTTTATTTTATTAGTATTTTCCTTAAATGTGTTAAATATATATTTTCTCATCTAAATGTCCACTGAGCTGTGAGCCAGGGGGCGGTAATGCGCCTTAACATTGGTTGCCAACCAAGAAGAAGAAGAAGCTGTGAGCCAGGAGGGAGGGGGTGAGCGAGTCCTAAGTGATTCGCTTAGGCAGAGCGATGCTACTGTGAACCGAGGAGCTATTTTCTTGATGTGAGCTTCTACTCAGGGTTTTTTCTTCCAGTTCAGAGCAGAAGTTTTTTTGTTACGATACTGGATGTTGTGTTTTTCTCCACAATTTTAATTATAAGCTAGATACATTGCTGCTAACAGCAACAGGGATGAGTCAGTGAGTCAGTTGGGCTTGTGAATCATGATTCATGAGTCAGTAAAGTGATTCTCGAGTATTGAACGATTCGTTCATGATTCGCGCATCACTACACGGTATTCACTGTTCGGTTTATAACTGCAGGCAGATTAAGGTTAAAAGACTGTAATAAACGTAAGCCAGATTCTGTGAGGATTTCTACAAACAAAAACCTTTGAGATAGGAATTAGTAAATAGGAAGCCCAAGTTTGTCATTCTAACTTAAACATTGAGTTAAATTGTGAAACTAAATACTTTTTCTCTTCAACTCTTGCAGGTCTTGACTGCCACTACACTGCCAGCATTTTTGCAACAGCTCAGCAATGTTACTAATGGGAATTCTGAGCAAGTGGTTAACTCACCTAAAAATATTGATGCTGTTGTTCAAATCCTCAGAAATGTAGCCAACAGAATAGAATTATTCAATATCTCAATCAATGAAAACTCAATGAAGGTACATGCTAGTTTACTGAAGTTTGAGTATTCTAAATAATACATGCTTTTTTTTAATTTTGTATTTGTTTATTCAATCTAATACTTTTTTTTTTTTACTGTAGGATATCCTGATAACTGCAGGTGTTCTCACCACAGATCAGGCAAGGGACTCATGGAACTTTCTGAACAAAAACAATGAAAGTATCTCGTATAGCATCTCTAACCCTGACGGTGTTAGTTCATCATTATTGCAGTCTCTTGAAATAATAACAAAACACCTTGCCAGTTTCAATAATTCTGGTATTGACACGCCTTTTATCATCTTGAACAGAACTATATACACAAACCCTATCATTGGTGATTTTAATTCTTCAGTGGTGATAGAAATACCACAGAATGAGGGTAAAAATAAGTCAATCACAGTGATAACATTTGCCTCGCTGAATAATGTACTCCCTGCAAGAGAAATAGACAATTCATCGATTAAGGTCATCGGTGGCAGGGTTGTACTTGTTCAGTCCAGTGGCCAAATCAATAATATCTCTTTGACATTTGATATTTTAAATGATACACTGAGAGATCCAAAATGTGTCTTCTGGAACTTCAATCTCCTTAATGGTCTCGGAGGATGGGACGATGAGGGCTGTGAAGTGGTAAATACAAATGAAACTGGAACTGTCACCTGCAACTGCAACCACCTGACCTCATTCTCTATCCTGATGTCACCAAACAGTCCAATTAGCCCAATTTTGGACTATATAACCTACATCGGAGTTGGCATTTCCATGGGTTCCTTGGTCATATGTCTCATCATTGAAGTTAACATTGCTGTGTCCCTCCTGATTGCAGATATTTGGTTTATAATTGGAGCAGCCATTTCAGATGCAAATCATAAAAACCACTCAGCATGCACTGCAACTACCTTTTTTATCCATTTGTTCTACCTAGCTCTGTTCTTCTGGATGTTTGCCTCAGCTTTGTTGCTGCTCTACCGTACAACTAATGTCTTTGGTGGGGGTTTGTCTAAAGCATCTATGCTGGCCATTGGATTTTCTCTAGGCTACGGAGCTCCTCTAATCATAGCAACAGTAACTATAGCTGCAACTGCACCAGACAACAAATATATCAGAGAAAATGTAATCTGCTGGCTCAACTGGGATGAGTCCAAAGCTCTACTGGCGTTTGTGATTCCTGCACTTTCAATAGTGCTGATAAATCTCATTATCCTGGTTGTGGTTTTGTACAAAATTATAAGGAGAAGGGTTGGAACAACTGCTGCACAAGCAGGTGAAAAGAGCGTTTTACTGGTTATTGTCAAGAGCTTGGCTGTGCTTACACCATTTTTTGGAATAACTTGGGGTTTGGGAGCTGGACTTCTGGTGCATCCAAGAGACATAGGAATCAATATTGCATTCGCACTCTTCAATTCGCTACAGGTACAAATAAACTTTTTACCTTTTTATACCATAATAGCAGAATCTTTAATCACTGAATCCTTGATAACGGACATTACTCTGTCTTTTAAAAAAGGGCTTCTTTATTTTGGTGTTTGGAACACTGCTGGATGGTAAGGTATGTACAGCTCAATTTTAAGTCAAGTTAATGAATAAGTGCTTATTGTTGAATTACTTTAAATTAATGTTAAATGATATAATTTGGTTTAACCAACAAAGTGCTTAATGTCTACAAACCTTTACTGACGAAGGAATATGAATTGTAATAATACTACACTAAAATCCTCTTGTCAAGTCAAACTTCTGCCTTTTAGTGCCATTTCATGGTTTCTCTGTAAATCCATATAAATGACTAATTCAGACTTGATGGTGAAAGTAGCAAACAGCAGGTGGGCCCACACTTCAATAAATAACAGTTATATGTATGTGTTCGTATCCCACACAAGCACACAAAAAAGCAAGATAAACATCACCATAGACTTACAAAAAGATTCCTTTTAGTGTTTGGCTGGGCATCATGAATTAATTTACTTTTACAGCTAACTTGTGCAACTTCCATTGTAGTGTAACATTTGAGATTTCACTTACCAGGTGCGGTCAGCAATATCATCATATGCACGACCGTCCAGAAGTGGGACAGGGGTAAGAACAGTTTTCGTGTTCCTTTTTTCTTTCCTTATTTTTGGATCTCAGCCAACTTGTTTTTTGTTTTGTTTTGTTTTTTCAAATATTGCATGATTTGTTTTTTGTATTGTATTTTAGAGCACAAGTGCTGGAAACTCATCGTCAAGTGGACTTCGATTTTTAAGGAACTGGAGACGTGGAAGAGGTAAATAACAATTAAAAAATTAACATAAAGATGCAGGAAAAGCTGTGTGTTGTTAGGTGTGCTTGTACCTTAATCAGGCAGTCCAACACAGAAAACAATTGGATGGGTTGCACATTAACACAAATTAATTTTTTTAATTTTATTTATTCATACAATTATTTTACTTCTTACTTCAGTGTCTACTGTGTATTATTTTTTGCCACAGATTAACTATACTGCTCTGTTTTTTTTAGATGGCTACAACATGACATCCAGTGCATCCAGTGATTTACATTCAGCTAGCAACACATAATGAATGCAGAAATCTGTGGTTATTCAGATAACCAACAAGAAGTCAGGCTTTTCTTTGTTCCTTTTTTCCATAGTATCAGTGAGTTAATCTGTTGTGTTTTTATTAATAGCTTATATAATATTTAATCCCAGAAGAATTTGGCTTGGTTTTTAAGGAAAACAAATAAAGAAAAATATGTGTGCTCACCAAAATATTTTTGAATGGCATAATAAATTTTGGAATTGTAATCAAACTTTAAAAAAAATTATGTCATCGTTTTCATCTTTGATTTTGATTTGCATGCATGATTATCAACACAGCACAGAGCATAGATTTGTAGTTATACTAATAGATTTTTATCAATCTATAGATGTTTTTAAAGAAAAGAGTTGAGTGTTCTTATATTCTAAAGAGTGAGTAGATTTGATGTCTGATGTAAACATAAGTAAAACATTGTACTCGCAATATACACAGAAATACAAACTACCTTTGTTTAAAAAAACGTTTTTGTGTTGGGGACATCTACTCAAAATCTTGCCGTTTCATTCTGTGTCAGTATGTATCATGGCACACAGTCCCACAAAGATCCACATGAAAACTGTTAATTGAGCTGTAACAATTTCATTCATTTGTAATTCAATAATTTCTGGTAATCTTTTATTTTGTGCATTTTGTGAAGTAGCCATGTGTTGTAAAGATGAAACAGATGTCAGGGAACTGTTGCACATTAGGTAGATCTTAATGCTGAAATTTCTCATACTCATGTTAATTTTACCCATATTTATTTTTTTCTTTGCAGAACAGATAACTGTTATTCTAATTAGCACCTTCATAATCTTTACTGGCTACTCAAAGATTAACTAAGTATGCTTTCTGTGCGCCTTTTGTGCATTTAATGTGGTATGTTTTTGGATAGCTTTGACATGCCTTAATTTTGATCCTGATTAATAATGTATACAACTAGCTTTCTATTACTTTCTATTACTAATTATGTCCTGAATTTGTTAAACTTTTATTCAGAATTTGGTGATTTAAATCTTTTAAAAATACCAATCTTGTGTCAAACTCCAGCTTCACACACCCTGTTAATCTGGCAGATTTGTTTGAAGTATCCTAAAATCCAAATTCCTAAAACAAATAAATAAATAAATAAATAAAATAAAATAATAAAAACCTGAATTGGAATGACACACAGACGAAGTTCCTAATAGTGGTGTGCGGATCGATATTGAAATATCGATTCTTCCGATACCAGTAATTTATGTTCTAGAATCGATTCTCATATTAAAATATCGATATTTTAGTACTTTGGGGTAAATTTGTAGTGTTTCATTAACAGGAACAGTGGAAATAAACTATATCATTCGGATCGTCTAAATTGGAAGGAACTACTTCCTCTTACGCCTTAGTCATTTGTGAAATACGGCTGGATAAATGTGTAGCAGCCTCTGGCATGCACACTCACAGCAATGGCTGAGCATAAACGGAGTCATGTGTGGATGTATTTTACCTCCACAAACAGCTAAGACGCGGTTTGCGATACATGTGGCAAGACAGTAAGGTGTTGTGACAGCACCATTAACCTCGTCAAACACCTGAGAGTAAATCATAGAATATGATGAGCTTATGTTGAGGCGAACTGAAGAGGAGTAGAGGGACAGACTCAAGCGCAGACCACAAACTCCTTTCGAACAAGAGTGAATTTATTTACAGTGATCTGCCACAGTGCAATATATATACAAAGGTGTTTGGGGGAAAGGGCCAGGGTTCCAGGGTCCAGGAGTGAAAGGGGCCGGAGTCCAGGGGAGGGGGTTTCCACACACAAACAGCTCCTCTTTTCTCCACCACTCTTCTTGCTCAGTCACAGTTGCACAGGGAACGGGTCCGGTGCCGATCTGCGATGCGTTTGTTGTTCTCTTTTGTGCGTAGTAGGGCCGCTTGAGTGGCCCGCCAAACTCGACAACACCTGTGTAAATTCATTTCTTTTGAATTAATCCCTTCTTCTGAAAAAGAACCTCTCCTGGTTTAAATGGCACTTTGGATTTCCTTACTTTCTGTTCCGCTCCCAACCCCAAATAGATGCTGACAAGCTGACACAGTAACATGGAAGAGGAAAAGAAGTTGGAAGGAAAAAAAAATAAACCTAATGCCTAACAATGAAAAATGTAAAATAAGATCAATAATAATAATAATGATAATAACGGTAAAAGATGAAGCAACAAGTTTTTAGTTTCTTGTTTATTCCAAATGATCATCCAGATGTATGTGACATGTGATGACAAACACCATGTTTGTCATCACATGCTTAAACTCATCATATATTTTTACATATGCTGAACAGGCAGTCAGACATGCTGTCACTGTGGGGTAGATAACTGCATGAACACCATACGGCAGGGGTCTCAAACTCCAGTCCTCGAGGGCCGCCGTCCTGCAACTTTTCCATGTGTCCCTGTTGCACAACCCGTTCTCACTCCCGACGCGTAACACACCTAGTAGGTCATTAGCAAGACTATAGAACTTGACTGCATGCTGAGTTGGAAATTCAGCCATTTGATTCATGTTACAGCAGCTCATGAGTGAATGAACATGGTGCAATAAAAGTATTTTTAGAAGTATATGTTTCCAAATACATGCATTTACTTACTCGATGTTACAATATTTCTGAGAGCTCGTTTTTAAGCCTCCCAGTTATCAGTTTTGTGATCACACTATTGCTTTAACATTATTGAGACTACACAACACATTCATCCCTGACCTCCTCATATCCAGCTGAACAGGATTACTATACTGTGTAGATTTACAAATTCTTTCGTGGAACATCGAAATCCATTGTGTTGTGTAGATTTTTAACATATCTCCTGGATCATTACTAACTGTATGTTTGGTTTTACTTGTAGAGTTGTTGTAAGACCAGACAAGGAGCTCGAAAAATTTTATGGTTCCCAAAACAAAACAAGCCAAAAAAAACAAACAATGAAAATAATGACAAACCTTTAAAAACAACTGTGTGGAAACGGTAAGAGTATGCAGATCATCCAGCAGAGGGCACCATTATATCAAAAAAAATCGTTCAAATGTGACTTAAAGATTTATTAACCTTCTCAGGCTCAAATTAAGTTTTTGTTGCTAATGTACAAAAGAATACCTCCAGTGGTACTTCTGAGGGGAAAAAAAAAAAAACCTCATAAAATATGTATGTGGGGTAATCAGGTTGTTTAGCTTTTACTTGTTGCAAATCTGCAACGCCTGCCTTGACAGGGTTAAATTAAACACATCTATTAAAGTATGGTTACTACTTTTCAAAGGTGGTGGCTGTAAATGCTGCACTTGAAGCACAGTCCTTACCAGTTAGGGCTTTTTAAAGAGCTCGAGGTGAAATATTGAGGACATTTTTTTCCCCCAAAAATGTTACATGTGTCATTTATAGAAGAGAAATAACAGCTTTTGAAAAATTAAAAATCGATCTGAATTCTGAGAAACCTAAAAAAATAAAAATAAAAATCCAGCTGTAAAATGAACAGTGCAACAGATTTCACAGAAGCTGGTGAAACAAACAAACTAAATTCATTGTGGTTGGAATCTGTTTTAATCAAGATTTGCATGGATTCATGCACATTCTCCACTTCCTGGTATCAAACAACAAACATTTTACAGTTGTTACACCCCAGCCCAGGGAAAACTGGCGTGCAACAGAAGAAAAATAAAAATAAGGAGAAATGCCCCCACACTCCCTGCTCTCAAGGAAGACGAACCAACAAAAACAGCTACCACGGATTTCACAACAGCCTGTCAATTTATCAAGTCCCAAAAGGTAGCAGGCGTCAGGGTGAGCATGGCCAAAACAACAAACAAAAACTCTAGAAATGAAATGCAGCTGGCTTACCTTCACAGAAAACCCCAAACGAAAATTACAGGTGTCTTACCTGCCTCCCTAACCAAAAACAGGAGAAAAGGTTCCCAAAGAAAAATGGCTTCTCACCCCTACAGCTACCAAGTAAGACAAAGTATCGACAACTATTTACATCTATATACAACAAACTATTTACAACACAGGGGGAGATCGCAATAATCCATCCATCCATTCGCTAGCGCTTATCCTTTTCAGGGTCGCGGGGGGTGCTGGAGCCAATCCCAGCTGTCATAGGGCGAGAGGCAGGGTACACCCTGGACAGGTCGCCAGTCTGTCGCAGGGCTAACACACAAGGACAGACAACCATTCATACTCACATTCACACCTAGTGGCAATTTGGATTATCCAATTAACCTATCCCCACAAACTGCAAGTCTTTGGACGGTGGGAGGAAACCGGAGTACCCGGAGGGAACCCACGCAGACACAGGGAGAACATGCAAACTCCACACAGAAAGACCCGGCCTGATGGTGGAATTGAACTCAGGACCTTCTTGCTGTGCGGCAACAGTGCTAACCACCGTGCTGCCCACAACAGCAACAATGACAAACTGAAATATAGGGCTTAAATACATAGAGGGAGCTATCAGGGAATGGACAACAGGAGGGAAACACAGCTGGGGCAAATCAGAACTGACGAGACAAGGAAGCGTAAACTGAACACACTGAGATAAGACAGACCTTCAAAGTAAAGCAGGAAACACATAACAGTCACGCCTAAACAAAACACTGACAACATTGGATTGTAACACAGTGCTCAGGATGACTTCATTTACATGCAACAATTTTGTTTTTTTCTTTTAAAGAAAAAAAAAAGGTTCAAATTCATATTTTGAATGATCACTTTCCCCCCTGTAAACCTCTCTGAAATAAAAAGCTTATATTTAGATATGATAAAAACAACTGAGTCACTGACTCAAAGCAAATAACTATAAAATATGATACAAAATAAGCAGCCCGAGCATCCTCAGGTCATGGTGTTGCTCACAGTCCCATCACAGAGGGAAGCACAGCAGCACCCGTGGATGGAAGGAGAGTGCATTCAGTCCACTCAGACGGACTATCTCATGTCCGAATCAGGGACTTTCCAGTTCAACTGGAAGCCTTTGTCGTAGACTTCGTAGAGCACCTTCATCACGTAATGATTCCCTCCTTCCTGATACAGCTCCAGGTACTTCCTGTAAAGCTTCAGGGCTGTGCATGAGTCCTCCGTGCTGTCGTGGGTTTCTCCCTGGATGTTGAGGCCTGTGGACATGAAAAAAAGGTCAGGAATGATTAAAATGAAAGTGTTCAGCTTCAGATTACAGTGTGGATATGAGGAATTGACACGTACGCTTTAGTGCATGAACTCAAAAAAGCCTCTAAATACTTTGTTGTTCAGATTTAATTCCAAGATGAGTTTGATGACAACTAAAACATCATGAACTATACTGACTTAATACTGAATACTTAACTTAATACTGACAGTAATATGAGCGGATTATCCAGTTTACATATTTAAATCCTAATCCCTCTCACTGTAATAATGTGATTTAATTCGATTACAGACTCATATTTGGATTAGATTTTTGTTTTTTTTATTTCTACTAACTTACCAAGAAAATACCAAGCAAGGAATTTCGTGTCGATAACTTGATCTTTGGGAACCTTAAGAAACAGAAAATAAAAAACATTAAAATCAAAGCACATCTATAAAAAAACATCTCTAAACTATATGAACTAATTTGAAATATATAACAGATGAAATAACGTACCACTAAATTAATGACACGAAAGTCATTCTGCAGGCCGTGGCCGACGAAGCGAACTCCTGCATTGATGAGGAAGCGTAGCTTCAGGTAGGTCGACTTCAGCGTGGTCACGTGCTTAGAGGATACTGTGGCATCCAGGTCTCCAGGTTCGATTCCAGAGTATTTTGTCAAATAGTCGACCACCTGGAAGAACAAATTGACAAGTTAGCGGGTGGATCCTTGAAACATTATATATTCATTCTTTCAGGTCATCGTGGTCTTTTCTCTCTGCAGCTTCTCACCTGCTCCTGAGTGGAGATGTAATCATCGATGAAGGGGACCCCCTCGTTGGGCCCCTGACCCCTCACACAGGTGATCCTGGCCACAGACATCTGACTGGGCGTGATGGTCGATTTGGTGCCGTCGCTATGCAGCACTGCTTCCTCCTGCAAACGCACACATTCAGGGGTCAAATTTGTTTTAAATACTTGAGTCAGATTAGCTGAACTACTGAAAATATGTACTAGGAATATTTAAAATTGTTTTTGATCCTATATTATAATAAATGATGGTATCATAGCCAGACTTACCTCACTGAGCTTTACAAACTCAGCGTCCAGCCCCACCAGGTCACCAGCCTGCGGCATCTCACTGACTGTGAGTGGGATGAAAGTGGCGTCTGTCTTGCTATGCTTCTCAGTCCGATATAAGTCGGATTTGACTTCAGACTGATTGTGCTGACACTCACTGCGGAGGTCGTATTTGGTGTGGTAGTTTCTCTTGGCGTAACACAGGATGGCTGGCACTTTCCAGCTCACATCAAACTGTGCAGCCTCAGTCTGAAAACAAAAGGAGAAACATTTTTAAATGACTGCACACATTAAAGTTAGCATGAATAAACAAGCAGGAATCTTATCTAGGATCCTTACCTGCTCAATCGGCTCAATGAGGAAGTCATTGAAGAGGTACCACTGCTGGCGAGAGACTCCCTGAAATAATAAAATCATTTTGAATGTTAAAAATGAAACTTTTTGTAGTCAGCAGATGTCAAACTTTTCTTATCTAAGCGTCGCTCACCTCTTTTCTTTGATGGTAGGTCTCACCCACTTTGATGTGTGCGACCATATTACCACCCGCGCCAGCGTCCAGGATGTGCGGCACCGTGGCCACCAAGTCATACAGAGAAGCTCCCTCCGCCTGTTCAGCAGCACTTAACTAGTAACAGAAAGTGCAAATAATTGTAAGATAAACTTTTTCATTTCACAAAAGTTGAGAAATTCATGTGTTACAGAAACAAAAACACTAAAACCAACCCATAGTTCAATATCTACAATGCTTCAGATTAGTGTAATAATGTTTTAAAAATATTGCTCCTGGAAATATGGATTTAATTTTGAAGTGAAATTTTAACTCAGTAATGAAAAGTTACTCAGTTATTTCTTCAAGTGCAAAGATCAGCTGAAAATCTAAAGTCCTCACCTCCTCGCCCTCAGGCCAGCTGCTGATCTCCAGTCTCTGACTTTTGCTGAGGGACATCTTGAGAGTGGCGGGGATCCACACGTGACGCTGATCCTGATCTGTCTTCTGCATGGATTTGTTGAAGGTGTACTATAAAAACAGAAACATGGGCAATCATGTAAATAATGAACAGATAAATCATTACTTTCTTTTAACTGTATTTAAACACAGTGAATCAGTGGCTTACCTCGGCCTGAACCTTCCAGAATTCGGCCTCTTTGCTGCTGTTCACCTCACAGTTTATCACCAAAACATCTGGGAGACGTCGAATGTTGCGTGTCTGCACCTACAGTGTAACACAAAGAAATGATTACCCTGCACAACAGGTAACAATCAACCATAAATGAATTGTCATTATGAGTGAATGAAAGCTGTAACTCACTGTGGGCTGATACTTGTCACAGTTTCCACACCATGTGTGAGATCTCTGCTGCAGGCAGATGCTTTTCTTCAGGATCTCAGCAAAGTCGTGCTCCTTTATTCTTTCTCCTGAAGTGTCAAAGTACAATGAATATCAGTGTATACATCAAATCAAGCAGATATTTCCCTCTGCTCATTCAAAAACTAAATTAATTCAAACCATTATGTAATCATTAATAGTTCAAGTTTCAAAGACAGAGTAATTCACAGTCACAGATATCCATGCTCTCAGTGCTCTCAGACTCACCTTGAGAGTCAGGGTAATGCATGTTGAACAGCAACACGAGGGAGGAGTAGACTGTTTCTATGCCACAGAGACACGGGCTGCGGTTCTCAACTTCAGAACAAAACAGCTCTCTAATGACAGAGTCGCCAGGGGAGCCCAGAGAACTGCAACACAAACACAAATCACAGTTTCAGAAACCAGAAGGAAAACTCTGCATTTATAAACAAACATAATGATAAGACTGGGACAGTGTCCAGTAAGAATGCAGGTCAACAACGATGTGTTTTACCTACTCCTGGTCGTCCTGTAGGCCCGTGGATCCTCCTGCTCCTGTGTCTCCTGGAAGAGCTGGTAGAGGATGAAGTGATTCCATCTCTGGATTAAGCGACCTAGCTTGACTGTTCCTGTCGTCTCCTCATAGTTTTTAACAAGTTTTTTCTAGTTTGATGTCTTTAGTGTGATGATGTTATTCTGATGTGAATAACTTTTTTATTTATGCTCTTTTATAAATTAATATTTTATGCGTATATACATGCCTTGTTAGTTTCTTACTTCATGATATACAAGAAAACATTGACAACTGTGATTAATAAAGAATTGTCTAGCAGACCAACCACTTATTAGATCAGAACTTTTAAACTTACTGACAACTGGGCTGAATTAACCACCCTGCTCGCATTTCTGTTGTTTTTAACAGAGGCAGCCCAGTTACTGTTTTTAAACTGTTCTTGTTTTTTTTCAATCCCTCCTTTACGTTCAGGCTGCCCAGACATCCACTGCATGTCTTCCTGTTGCAGGTGTTTGGAGCCTGACAGGAAGGGCATGGTTTGGTTTTTGGCTTTGTCATTTCTGCAAATGAAAATGGAACATGTAGGGATTATTTCAGGTCTGTTTTGGTGAAATGATTACAAAAATAATTTATGACCAAAGAAATAACTTATATTACGAGGCAGTATTACACCATATTTAGAAAAAAAATCAATTACGAGATTAAAGTCGTTAATATTGAGTTAATTACGTGAATAGGGTTAAAAAAAACTGAATTGATTACAGAAAAGATACATTGCTAAAATCGAGCAGCACTAACATTAGCTGGGTGGCCAAGCAAGTGTCTTACACATGAGAATACATCACCAAAAAAAATTAAATAAACTTTTGCAGAAGTAGTTCTCTTGGTACACAGACTGCTCTGTGAAAACATTTCAAGTTTAATATCAGTTTAACATGCAAATTACCCACAGTTTATTACAACTTACTTAGCTAGGATCTGCCTCGTGTCGAGTCGAAAGATTCGCTGCAGGACCGTGAGTTGAAAGATACATTTACTACGACTCCCAAGATGCATTGCAGTAAAAACCATCCAATCGCCTTGCTTAAGATCTGTTGACATGTCACTAAAGGCGCGCTGTAGATAAATATTGCAATTTGTAAAAAATAAAATAAAAAAATAAAATTTGCAATTTGTAATTACATAATTAAACACTGGGCCAGTTTATTTTCGTATTATCGCTGGTTATTATTTTAGAGTAAATAAAGGAATAACGGGTAGCACCAAGCTGTTGTTATCTTCATTTCTATAGCAACGGCGTTTGAGGATTATGGGTAGTGTGCAGTTACGGGATTAGTGCGCCGTCTGCATAAATTGGTCTGATTGGTTGGAGCCGAGCGCATCCAAAACTAACAGTGGTGGAGTGGTGGATGAATCTATAAATGTGTTTTACGTGTGAAATGAAAATAATAAACCTAACAAAGGATTATATACGTTAAATCTGCGCACTTTCAGCTCGTGAATCACTTTGGAAAACACTGTGTGATGGCCACAACATGAAGCGATTTTATTGTTGAATTATCCGTGATACTTTCATGTGTTTTTGTTGAGAAATGTTAACGATGTCATTAAAAGAAAGCATTCAATTGGGGGGGGGGGGGGGGGGGGGGGAACCCTAAGCATTTATTAAACCTCATGTTTTCCTTTAAACGTTTTATTTTGCTTTATATTTTAGTGATACTCTGGTAGAGAGGCTCTTATACTGTTAATTCAGCATATACTAAAAAAAATAAAAGCCTTTAAAAGCCTATTTCTGGACAATTATTATTTTATAATTATATAATTATATAATCAACTATTTTGCAATACTTCCAATCAACACACATCAAAAGAAAAGCTTGTGATGGCATCACATGAGATAACTTAAAGCTCAAAGGCTGTTCCATTGACATGTAACCAATCACTTCAAAGCACAAAACCTCTAATGTCATAGTCTTTTTGTGTGTGTGTGTGTGTGTGTGTCCTGTCTGGCACTGTAGCAATCAGAATTATTGTCTGAAGGCCAAGAAAAATGCCCAACAGATTTACTTTCCCAAGTGGGCCTTTTGCTATACTGGTCCACTTGATTGTCATAGTTTATTTGATCTTTATTACTTATTTTTATTCTAAGTTATTGTAATCAGGCCAGACTCGTGGACGGGAAAGAAAAACAAAAAGAAAAGTTCAGAAGAAAGTTAACAGAAGGAGAGGGAAAGAAAAAGGAGAAAAGAGATAGAGAGAAAAGACAATGAAAATCTGCTTCATCACTTTTGTCTTTGTGTCCTTTTTTTTCTCTTTTTCTTTTCCTGGATCACCTGTTGAGAAAGAAAAAAGAAAAGAAGCAGAAGAAGACTAGAGCAATAGAATAAACAACATCACGATGATCTATGGGAATATAACAGTAAATACTAAATGTTAAACATTACTGTGCAGCACGTAAGATCGACAGCGCACAGTGTGCTTTAAGGTAGGAGCCAAAAAGGGTGTAGTTTGTGTGTATGAGCACCCGTGTGTACACCTGTGAGCATGAGCGCGCTTGTATTTAAAAGGTTCCATGTAATGATCTGTTAGAGGGTGTGGGGGGGCCACAGCCCCGTCCACCAGGGCATGAAGCAGGTATGGAGGAGATCAAAACTCCAGACATCCAGAGGCCCTCAGAACACAAGAGACCAAGGAAGACTAAAAGAGGGGCTGCAGCACCACTATCCCAGAAAGAGCTGAGGAGAGTCCCAGATGAGGGGTCACTCAGCAGCCGCGGAGCATAAGCTGTTGAGTGTTCATATAGATTTTAAATAACATAGCAGTTGATACTGACATATTTTTGTTACATTTGCAGTGTTGTGGTGTTATATTCTCATGATTCTGTTCATTTTATGAGTATATCCTTCTGCCTTGCTTCACATATTTAATGCTGCTTGGCTAGTTTTAGTCGTGCTAGCATCAGTACAGGTAGAAACAGAGAAACATCAGAGAATCTGCCATGCATCGCCCCATCTAAATACAAATGGAAAGTACGAAAATAAAAATATAGATAACTTTATTAAAGCAATCAATGTTCCCAGTGTTCCCATGGTGAAAACACATTTTTTCATATTATGTTCAAGTCAGTTGTTATCCAATTTTAAAACTATAAAATATAATAAAGTCTATTTTTAGTTTATTTTGTTAATAAATAGATTTTTTTTAGGATTTTCAGAAACACTAACGTTATACGTAGCAAAATATCTGTAGCCGTATGACAGCCATGTATAGTAGAAGTCCAAGATATTTCTACAACTCTAGCGTTAGGTTCTTCCAGTCAAACTTTTTCCCCTCACTGTAGATTTCTTGCAGTGTTTGTGTTTGTACAAAAGTGTTGCGTTTTTCAGCCCCCGCCCGCCCCCAAAATAATAATTAATAACAATAAAACCTTGCATACTTTGAGGATAAAAGTTATTTTATAAATGTAGAATGCAGAACTTTAATGAATAATAGTGAAGTTTGTTGAACTGAGTAAAAAGAAACCAACTGATAATTCAGAAGTCTTTTTGACAATCAAAAACAATAATTTTAAATTATAATATAATTAAAAAAATAATTAACACAAAGACGAAACTTAGCTTTAGCAAAGTTGCCATTTTTTTATTTAAAAAAAGTGAATTACTCTTGTTTAGAGGCTCTAGACGAACTTGGTCCTACACCCAGGCCATTTTACCCTTCTATATAGCTTCCGGAAAGTTTTCTCTGTCTTTGAGTTCTTTTGGACATGTTTTCTTTCAATTTAGAATAAGAAAAAATATTTCTTAATCGCGACATTTTTGCTCCTTCATACCAACTCGAGTGTTTTTCCCCCCTTCTTCTTCGGTGCTTAACGGCAACTGGCATCCTTTTCGGCGCATTACTGCACTATCACTTTGAGGTCACTCAATACTGTCGCCCTTCCTGTGCCACTGACATTATGTACTCGAGCCAGCCGCCGTAATTTCCACCACCTTTAGAGTTACCTCCCGTGTATGGCAATGGGAATGATTTATTCTTACAAACTTCTTACAGTATGTTTAAAAAGAACAAAGAAAACAAAATGAATGCATATGAAATATAAAATATTAAAACAAATATAATAAACGAGAGTATATATACTAAACCTGTAGGCATTAATTATTTCATGCGTGTAGTTATTCGTGACTGCGCTACACACTGAAAGCAAACTTCTGACAAGCGTCATAATTCGGTTACAAGAAACGTTAAAGTTTCATAACTGCATACCTGTGTCTAATAACAAATGCATAAATGTTGTTGTTTTTTCATAATCAGTCGCACGGAAGTAGCTGTCAACGTGCGTAATCTGGGCGCTGCAGCTTTATAAGCAACTTTCTGGCAGACAATCACTTTTTGGCACACCACCTGTTGAGGATCATGGCCTCAGATTTGGTGCTGATTCTCATTCCCACCGCTTCACACTCGGCTGCGAACCGTTCCAGTGCGAGCCAAAGGCCATCACTCGACGAAGCCAAAGAACCACATCAACTACGAAAAGCAGAGATGAGATTTTGAGACCACCCAAGTGAAAGTCTTCCGCCACTTGGCTACGCCCAGAAATTCTGTCCATAAAAATAATTACGAACAGAATAGGTGACAAACGGGCAGCCCTGCTTAATGATATACAGCAGGAGAATGCATGGAGCACCTGTAATAAATACTGTATCAATAACAAGGTTAATAAAGTGTATTTCTTAACCTTTCAGTTTGTGGGTAATGTCGCAGGTTTGTTGTACGGACCTGTTTACACTGTCTCTATAAGTTTTGTAAACCAAAAACAAACAAACAAAGGCGTCTGTTTAGTCTCTTGGCCACACAACAACAACTCACAGCAGAGCAGGAGTGGAGGGGGAGGGGCGCGGTTGGCCGGTTAGGCTGTGACTGGACAGCAGGCGGGAAAGTGATGTGACGGAAGTGAAAGGAGAGCAGAAGTAGCTGGCGGGAGAGATGATGTAGAGGTGAAATAAGATAACGGGAGGAGGGATTTCAAGTGATCATAAAATCCAGAATGGCCGTCGTTTGGTGAGTGGAACCAGATTCAGCAGCAACACCAATAAATAAGCACGTTGGGAGACCTTCTTAGGCCCTGGGACCATTTTTGGTCCCTTTAGTTTTTCGGTTACAAGCCATTTGCACTGTGTTCAATGGAATATAGCCAAATTCTCTAAAAAAAGTTTGGCATAATTTCATTTCAAAATTCAAGTCTGACTTCCTTAAAATTAGCTTCAGTGGCTAAGCTAACAATACACATCCCCTTAGAGCCCTAGGGACCATTTTTGGCCCATTGACTTCCATTATAAACGCTATTTTTCACTGCAGAATTATTACCGTTAACATCTGGGTGACGGCTTAGGTTTCGTTTTTGTTTTGTAGAAGAGGCCTTAGAGTTGTAATTTTTTTATTTGTCCACCGGGTGGCGCCCTTGCTCCACATTTGATCCCTGCTGGAAAACAGCGGGCTGCTTGCACAGACAGGCGGGTGTTGTGCCAAAAAGTGATTGTCTGCCAAAAACTGATTTCCGGTATTTGCCAAAAACTGATTGCTCGTATTTAAACTGCTATAAGTAACTTGTTGGGCTATAATATGTGAAACATATGTCAAATGCATCCCTCATGGATGACATAAAGTCATCTTGAGCCACAAACAACATTCGTGTAACAAGGTAGAAGCCGCAATCAGTTTTTGGCAGTGACTTTTATATAACCTTTATTTAAACAGTTAAAAAAAATCTCATTAACATTAAAAATGCCTTTTGTAAGAGTAAGTTGGCCAAGAGGACAGCAGAAATGGCAGCAAATATTACAATATTTCTGTAAAAATATTTTAAGTGGGGATAAAGGACCGGATTGGTTATAATGTAAGTACAATAGCAGAGAGTTGTAAAGATACTTGAAAAACAGATATTGTTTTAATTCTCTATATAACCCCTTTGTAAACCCTGTTCACCGAAGTCTATTTACGAACATACGTAAAGATATTACACATAAAAAATACACAGAAACATTGGAAATCACTTTTTGGCAGACAATCACTTTTTGGCACAACACGGGAAATGAAGCCTCATTTCCGGCGTGCAGCAGCGGCTTCGCCCAATTTAAAGTGGAAAAAAATATGAATATATAATCTTTTTATTGCACTTTTTGGGGCGGGACCATTTTTGGTCCCCAGGGCCGTAAAAGGATGCATTTTTAAGGGCCAGACAAGGGTTAATACAGGCATACAACGTGTTATGGAAAACATTAAACCCAGAAATCTAGGCGTAAATGGAAAATTGTAGTATTGAATTATAAGACTGATGAAAGAATATAATTGTCTTCCCTGCTATTCTCCTGTTCACACTCCAGTCCAGAAGGTGGGATAAATGCATCTGTAAGCTGATATGTCAAACGCCATCAACCCCCAAAGAAGAAGGGAGGAGGACAGCACTACTGTGGTAGTGGAGCAGTGTGTTTGCAGACATAGCTGCTGCTGAAGAAGCGGACTGAACCTAGAGAAGAGACAGAAGCTAAAGTATTGATCCCGTCAAGTTAGTGTGGATCTGATACCAATATTAACATCTGTGTCACTTCTATTGATGCTTGTATTGATCCGCCCAGTCTCAGTTGAAGCAGCAATGAGTTCAGTACAGTATCTGAGAGAGTTCATCAAGGAGAGACTAACTGCTGTTTATGAAGAAATCTTCTCAGAGGTTCAAAAAACCATCATCCAGTATGAGGAGGAGATCAACCGTCTACGCAGACAGGATATCAACCGGAAACCTGACAGAAACTCACACATCATAGGTATGGACATGTTTTTAACAATGTGCTGTTGAAGCTGAGATTCTTCAGTATGATTAGCTTTACTAGAATATGTTAAACTGGGTATCCTTTGCTCATCCCAATCGGTCGCAGCAGATGGCCCGGCCCCTCCCTGAGCCTGGTTCTGCCGGCGGTTTCTTCCTGTTAAAAGGGAGTTTTTCCTTCCTACTGTCGCCAAAGTGCTCACTCAAAGGGGGTCATATGATTTTTGGGTTTTTCTCTGTATTTGTTATTGTAGAATCCACTGTACAATATAAAGTGCCTTGAGGCGACTGTTGTTGTGATTTGGCGCTATATAAATAAATAAATTGAATTTATCAGTGCTGTAGTTCAATGTTCAGTGATGGACTATGTTGAACTGGTGCAGGTCGATGGTCACTGATAGGTTAGGTTTTAATACATTTTAATTCATTTATTTATTTCAATTTTTTCTCTAACAGATTCCAATGTTGAGTACATCAGGCATTAGTGTTTTAGATCATCTGTAAACACTGAGATTGTGCAGTAAAATATAGTTAGATGTCAGCGGAATACACATTTAACAAGTTGTTAACAGCCTTCTCTGAAGTTGAAGTGAAGTTTCATTTAAAAAAGGATTTTACACACTGTAACAGGGCAGCCCTTAGCGGCTGGAAACACAGTGAGACAGACCAAGGCAAGTGTAGTGGAACAAAGTATTTATTTGCTGTATGGCTCTCCTTACAACAATTAACTTGTCGAGCTTCTGCACAGCACAAAAAAAAAATCCACCCTCTAATGACAACTGGCAGCCTTAAATATGTTCAGCTGTCACAGACTTAACCATTATTCCACTCTCAGGTCAATTCTTAAATCCCAACCTTCCACCACAGTACACAATATATCAATAAGAATAAATAAATACATAAATACATTTTCACATTTACATATTAATAAATATTTCACACTTTAATGTTACCCCAAACCCAATATTATAAAAACCCAGAAACCCAAGCACAAAAAGATTCACCACACTCTCTTTACCAATGGTCTCTCCCGGAACCTTTAAATGGTGTCTGGACCCCAGGGGAAACATTTGCCCAAACACCTTGAAGAAGACACAGGCAAGAAAGGTGAGTAATCATTAACTTACAAACACTTATTTGCACCACTTTTATCCCTAGATTTCACACACACATTTGCCTTAGTTTTCCTTATTGGTAAACCTTAATCACAATCTCAATCACCATTCTTCTCTCCTGACAGACAACCACCACATTCCTTGACGAGGAACAGCTGTGCAGGATCTGAAACAAGGCCACCAACTGACCCTAAAATTCCCAATAAATAGTCAACAAATATTTAAACTTCTTGTGTGCAAATCCATGCTTAAAGTGCAATGCTCATAAATTGCTTGATAAGGTGCTTTTAATAACGTGAAAGGTGTGCTCTAAAGTGCTATACAGACAATACAATATAAATAAATACAGTAAGGGAGTCCTCTTCCTTACACACACTGATGTTTTCATGGTGGTCACATTGCATTTTAGTTTGGTGAACTTTGTGTCTTTGCTCACAGTGAGGATCCTTGCTGTGAGTGTGCACAACTATTTCCCTGAGCGTGCGTGTGCGTGGGGCTCGTAATGGGTCATATGATAGGCTGATCACCATTTCTTGGTTTTTGATTCATGCTTTTAAAAATATTAGTTTTTATATCACTGTTATGTTCCCCTGAGGGGTCTAGGTGGTGAGGGGGAAGTAACAAAAAGTGTCCGGGTGAGGAAAAAAGAGTTAAGGAGGCAAACGGGTTAAATTAAACAGTTTTATTAAAGTAGCTCAACTAAAAGAGCCGCTATCACCATTTAAGAAAACAAACAAAACTCAGGCGTTGGTCAATAAAGTAAAACATAAGCCAAAAAGAAAGAGCAGCTCACTAGCTGCAAACCACAATAACACAGCTCACTAGCGGCAAACACCACAAACTCTCAGCTCACTAGCTGTAACCACTCACATGGCACTCTGGCCCAGAGCTCACCTTCAGGAGGAGGCCCTGCTAGGGCCGTAACAATCACTAAATATAAAAAATATATAGTTTTTGTATCACACAATAGTGATTATTGTTCTTGTGTTTCTTTATTCCTCAAGACCTCCCAAAACAACATGACTGTAAGGAAGAGGAGGATCTGGATGAGCAGCAGGTCTGTAACCAGGAGAGGAACTCCAGTCTGGACCAAGAGGACCCAGAGACTCCGCAGATTAAAGAGGAAAAGGAGGAACTTGGCAGCAGTCAGAAGGGAGAGCAGCTTGGGCTGAAGCAGGAGGCTGAAGGCATTATTGTCTGGACTGATAAAAAGCAGCTCAGACTGCTGGAGACCATCTGGAAACCTGTGATAAAGTTACACAGAATAGGTATGTAAAACTATGTTGATTTAATAAAAGTGAATATAACTCACAGACAGCTCAGTGGACCAGTGGTTAGCACTGTTGCCTCACAGCAACAAGGTCCTGAGTTTGACTCTACCAAGTAGCCAAGCCTTTCTGTGTGGAGTTTGCATGTTCTCCCCTTGTTCACTATCCAGAGACATACGAACAGCCGGGTTAGGTTAGTTGGTGATTTTAAATTGCTCATAGGTGTGAATATGAGTGTGAATAGTTGTCTGTGTTTCTGTGTTGACCCTCCGACAGACTGATGAACTGTCAGAGAATTGAAGGTCAAAAAGTAATAAGCAACATGAATGAATCTCTTCAGCCTGATTTTCTGTTCTTTATTTAAACACATTTCCACCATTAACCTGTGCAAAACGGTGAAAATTAGTACGTAAAAATTCACCAGAATGAAAGACGTGAAACATCTGGGTTTCAAATTTCCACTCACTGGTCAGACCAAATCTACACAGAGACACAAAGTCAACAACACAAGTTTCATTTTGTTCTGTTATCAGTTTAAGTTAAAGAATTATGTTTCCTCTGCAGCATGGAAATGGTAAATTTGAACAGTTTACAGGTCTGGGTAATATGAATAAATATTTCTATTCTGTTTTGGAAAATATGGAATTCAGAGTTTCTAAAGTTAAATTTGTTAGACAAGAAGAGTGTTTTCATGGCATTTCAAGCACAGCCAAAACGGTTACTACTGTGTAAGAGAGCTCTTCCCCAGCATGCCTTCTTGTAACTGCGGCCAATTCAGACATCCACATTCATTTAACAAAAAACAACATCTATTTATTTTATATATCAAAGACATAAGAAGCTGAACTTTGAAATTTGCTAATAAGAGTGTCAGAACTAAACATTTGCATCAGTGCCCAAATAATTTGTCCCGTTTGTAGACTTTAATTTTAGTGGTATATGTGAGCAACAGGCTCACTATGTAGAGACCTGCTAATGGTTCAGACCAGTAAATATTTTCTCAAATGTTTGTTTTACTATCATCTTTTCCCCTTTGTGCATTCAGATGCCCTACAGCAGCATGCTTTTGAGGAAGAGGAGGTTCTTACAGACCAGCAGGTCTGTAACCAGGAGAGGAACTCCAGTCTGGACCAAGAGGACCCAGAGACTCCGCAGATTAAAGAGGAAAAGGAGGAACTTGGCAGCAGTCAGAAGGGAGAGCAGCTTGGGCTGAAGCAGGAGGCTGAAGGCATTATTGTCTGGACTGATAAAAAGCAGCTCAGACTGCTGGAGACCATCTGGAAACCTGTGATAAAGTTACACAGAATAGGTATGTAAAACTATGTTGATTTAATAAAAGTGAATATAACTCACAGACAGCTCAGTGGACCAGTGGTTAGCACTGTTGCCTCACAGCAACAAGGTCCTGAGTTTGACTCTACCAAGTAGCCAAGCCTTTCTGTGTGGAGTTTGCATGTTCTCCCCTTGTTCACTATCCAGAGACATACGAACAGCCGGGTTAGGTTAGTTGGTGATTTTAAATTGCTCATAGGTGTGAATATGAGCGTGAATAGTTGTCTGTGTTTCTGTGTTGACCCTCCGACAGACTGATGAACTGTCAGAGAATTGAAGGTCAAAAAGTAATAAGCAACATGAATGAATCTCTTCAGCCTGATTTTCTGTTCTTTATTTAAACACATTTCCACCATTAACCTGTGCAAAACGGTGAAAATTAGTACGTAAAAATTCACCAGAATGAAAGACGTGAAACATCTGGGTTTCAAATTTCCACTCACTGGTCAGACCAAATCTACACAGAGACACAAAGTCAACAACACAAGTTTCATTTTGTTCTGTTATCAGTTTAAGTTAAAGAATTATGTTTCCTCTGCAGCATGGAAATGGTAAATTTGAACAGTTTACAGGTCTGGGTAATATGAATAAATATTTCTATTCTGTTTTGGAAAATATGGAATTCAGAGTTTCTAAAGTTAAATTTGTTAGACAAGAAGAGTGTTTTCATGGCATTTCAAGCACAGCCAAAACGGTTACTACTGTGTAAGAGAGCTCTTCCCCAGCATGCCTTCTTGTAACTGCGGCCAATTCAGACATCCACATTCATTTAACAAAAAACAACATCTATTTATTTTATATATCAAAGACATAAGAAGCTGAACTTTGAAATTTGCTAATAAGAGTGTCAGAACTAAACATTTGCATCAGTGCCCAAATAATTTGTCCCGTTTGTAGACTTTAATTTTAGTGGTATATGTGAGCAACAGGCTCACTATGTAGAGACCTGCTAATGGTTCAGACCAGTAAATATTTTCTCAAATGTTTGTTTTACTATCATCTTTTCCCCTTTGTGCATTCAGATGCCCTACAGCAGCATGCTTTTGAGGAAGAGGAGGTTCTTACAGACCAGCAGGTCTGTAACCAGGAGAGGAACTCCAGTCTGAACCAGGAGAAACCAGAGAATCCACAGATTAAAGAGGAAAAGGAGGAACTTGGCAGCAGTCAGAAGGGAGAGCAGCTTGGGCTGAAGCAGGAGGCTGATACCTTCATGGTGACACCCGCTTATGAGGAAAGTGCCTACAGTAAACCAGAACCAAACAGTGAGCAGCTCCTTTCTCACAGCTCTCCTGAAGCAGAGACCCGAGATAATGAAAAAAGTCAGCATGTGGTCTCAGGAACTACTAGAAATACAGAGCTGAATGAGAGACGTCACAGTCAAAGAGTAGACAACCTTCCTGTGTCATCGAGTAAAAGTAGAACGGACACAAAGAACAAGTCTGTACAATGTGAAGTGTGTGGAAAAACTTTACAGGATGAATACAATATGATTACACATCTAAGAGTTCACACAGGTGAAAAGCCGTATTCCTGTAGCACCTGTGGGAAAAGATTTGCTGCCTCATCAACATTCAAAACACACATGAGAGTTCACACAGGTGAGAAGCCATATTCTTGTAGCACCTGTGAGAAAAGATTTGCTTCCTCATCAACATTCAAAAGACACAATAGAATTCACACAGGTGAGAAGCCGTATTCTTGTAGCACCTGTGAGAAAAGATTTGCTTCCTCATCAACATTCAAAAAACACATGAGAATTCACACAGGTGAAAAGCCGTATTCTTGTAGCACCTGTGAGAAAAGATTTGCTACCTCATCAACATTCAAAAGACACATGAGAATTCACACAGGTGAAAAGCCGTATTCTTGTGGCACCTGTGGGAAAACATTTGCTACTTCATTAGAAGTCAAAACACACACGAGAATTCACACAGGTGAGAAGCCGTATTCCTGTAGCACCTGTGGGAAAAGATTTGCTACCTCATCAACATTCAAAACACACATGAGAGTTCACACAGGTGAGAAGCCGTACCCTTGTAGTACCTGTGGGAAAAGATTTGCTACCTTATCAAAGGTCAAAACACACATGAGAATTCACACAGGTGAGAAGCCGTATTCCTGTAGCACCTGTGGGAAAAGATTTACTGACTTATCAACATTGAAAAAACACAAGAGAATTCACACAGGTGAGAAACCGTATTCTTGTAGCATCTGTGGGAAAAGTTTTGCTGACTTATCAACATTCAAAACACACATGAGAATTCACACAGGTGAGAAGCCATATTCTTGTAGCACCTGTGAGAAAAGATTTGCTTCCTCATCAACATTCAAAAGACACATGAGAGTTCACACAGGTGAAAAGCCGTATTCTTGTAGCACCTGTGAGAAAAGATTTTCTTCCTCATCAACATTCAAAAGACACATGAGAATTCACACAGGTGAAAAGCCGTATTCTTGTAGCACCTGTGAGAAAAGATTTGCTTCCTCATCAACATTCAAAAGACACATGAGAATTCACACAGGTGAAAAGCCGCATTCTCCAACAAATTTGCTGCATGTTGGACAACAGTTATGTTACACATATTGTAACAAACTAACCATGATTTAATCAATTAAATGGTCCTTTAGCGTGACTGTTGTTAAAATTCACTGGATTAATGTCAGAGTTCAGTCTTGATCCTGTGTATCCAGGTAGTTGTTGTTCTGAAGTGGTGATCAAAAAGTTGTGGAAATGGATCCATATAGATGAAAAACATTATCATCAGTGGTGAATTCAACATTTCAGTAACAATTAAAATAAAAATTGACTGGATTAATCTCAGAGTTCAACATTGATTAAATGAAATTAAAGTTTTAAACTTTACAGGCTTTATTTTCTCATCCACTTAATGAAAAATACAACTTTTGGTTTAGTCCTAGCTGAAACCATATAATCCAAATTTGATGCTCTCATTGGTTGAGTCAGTTTAATTGAAGCTAATAGTTGACTGTTGATTAAAGATAGTTTCAGCTATTGTCTGTTATCTGTTTCAGTGGTATTGATTAACCTTGGAATGGTGATTGTTTGGTTTTAATTAACAAAGGACCATCAGCACTTATCCAAACTGCATTTGTGTGAATAAAATAAATGACAACCAACATTCAAAAACACAAAAATGAGCACTTTTATTGATTTCATCATGTTCCTGTTTCCATCAGTTTATTCAACAAACTAGTTATAACAAGTTTATGATCTTACAATAAAGACACTTAAGTCATTTTCCTCAGCCTGTGCTTTTCTGGGTCAACTTCCTGTTTCATGTTTGACCCACTCACCTGTGTCACAGCAATAGAACATGAAAATTTAAGCTTTTTAACTTTTTTAGTAACGAATTTAACTCATCGGGCGAGGAAATAAACCCTGTGTAGCCTTAATTCAGCTTTTAACATGTTTAGTGTTACTAACAAAGAAAAGATCCACAGACATGATTTGGGCCGAAACAAAAGAAAAAGTCTTTTATGGGGCAGGCTCGTTGGAGACCAGGCGGGGCTCATTTAACCCTTCTGATTCACACCTTGATACCAGCTTGAAACCTGTGACCCTAAAAAACAAAGACAAGCTCAACGACTCTCAGGACCACACTAACCATAAAATTAAACAACAGTTTGTCCCATTTTTGGAAAACATCTTTTGCTTCTGGAGTAAAATAAAACAAATACTATAAAGATTAGTTTCATGTGGTTTGAGCGACTTCCTGTATCTGTCCTTGTGACAGCAGAGTTAGAGAAAGTGTGCAGCAGATTAGTTTGAGTTTCAAACACAATTTGTCTAAATGTTGAAAAAGCCTGAATATTTAAATACTGTTTAAGTCTTCTTTGATCTTTTATTTCACAGTCTGACTTACACTGCAGCTGCCATCTTGTTGCCCTCCAGGAAAAATATAATACATAAATTTGTATTACATGAACATTGCCAAGTCATTTACTGGCTAATAACTTATATTTATCAATTACATTTAGTACATTTAGGACCTCTGAAGGGTAACATCCTCTAGTGTCTCAAAAATGTTTTTACTTGCTGGTTTGACACAACCTGAGCTGTGATCTGATGAATGTTAACATTCAGTTCAACCTTTGTCCCATTTATCTACATTATATTTCATCCATATGCACAATGAAACAAATTGAGGAGTGAGGACCGGCACCTGTTTGAAAGAGACAAATGCACACAAACACACACAACAACGAACGAGAAACAAACACAGAGAGAGGACAAAGTGGTTATACAGAACTTGAGGACATTATCTACATGTAATTATCTACATAATTATAAATTTGTTGTGTTTTCTTTAACAATGTCAGAAGGAGAGAGGCACTGAGGCACCGTCTTCCGCCCCCCGACGCTCCTGCTGCGCCTCCTCCTTCTGACAGGAACTGCCTACAGAACAAGCATGAATGATGCCTGAGTGGACACACGCAACTCACAAGTTCCTGGCTCTGTCAGCTCCTCTGCAGAGGGTTTCCCTAAGAAGGTGGACCTAGCAGGGTCACCGGGGGACGGGGAGCTGTGCCTCACGGCCCTCACTTCGTCGGAGAAACCCTCATGCAGAGTTCAGAAACTTGTGTGTTGAGTATGTCGCTGTGAGCCTCCACCATTTAACTAGTGGGTGAAGCCTGAACTGTCTAGAGACAGACCAGACCAGCTGCACAACACAGACACTTCAAACCTGAGGACAAATCTGAGAGAACAGAAAAAGGAAAGGAAACTTAGCTTAGAACCATGCAGCGCTACAGGAGACGGCAGCACTGCAGAGGTGAGGACCGGCACCTGTTTGAAAGAGACAAATGCACACAAACACACACAACAACGAACGAGAAACAAACACAGAGAGAGGACAAAGTGGTTATACAGAACTTGAGGACATTATCTACATGTAATTATCTACATAATTATAAATTTGTTGTGTTTTCTTTAACAATGTCAGAAGGAGAGAGGCACTGAGGCACCGTCTTCCGCCCCCCGACGCTCCTGCTGCGCCTCCTCCTTCTGACAGGAACTGCCTACAGAACAAGCATGAATGATGCCTGAGTGGACACACGCAACTCACAAGTTCCTGGCTCTGTCAGCTCCTCTGCAGAGGGTTTCCCTAAGAAGGTGGACCTAGCAGGGTCACCGGGGGACGGGGAGCTGTGCCTCACGGCCCTCACTTCGTCGGAGAAACCCTCATGCAGAGTTCAGAAACTTGTGTGTTGAGTATGTCGCTGTGAGCCTCCACCATTTAACTAGTGGGTGAAGCCTGAACTGTCTAGAGACAGACCAGACCAGCTGCACAACGCAGACACTTCAAACCTGAGGACAAATCTGAGAGAACAGAAAAAGGAAAGGAAACTTAGCTTAGAACCATGCAGCGCTACAGGAGACGGCAGCACTGCAGAGGTGAGGACCGGCACCTGTTTGAAAGAGACAAATGCACACAAACACACACAACAACGAACGAGAAACAAACACAGAGAGAGGACAAAGTGGTTATACAGAACTTGAGGACATTATCTACATGTAATTATCTACATAATTATAAATTTGTTGTGTTTTCTTTAACAATGTCAGAAGGAGAGAGGCACTGAGGCACCGTCTTCCGCCCCCCCGACGCTCCTGCTGCGCCTCCTCCTTCTGACAGGAACTGCCTACAGAACAAGCATGAATGATGCCTGAGTGGACACACGCAACTCACAAGTTCCTGGCTCTGTCAGCTCCTCTGCAGAGGGTTTCCCTAAGAAGGTGGACCTAGCAGGGTCACCGGGGGACGGGGAGCTGTGCCTCACGGCCCTCACTTCGCCGGAGAAACCCTCATGCAGAGTTCAGAAACTTGTGTGTTGAGTATGTCGCTGTGAGCCTCCACCATTTAACTAGTGGGTGAAGCCTGAACTGTCTAGAGACAGACCAGACCAGCTGCACAACACAGACACTTCAAACCTGAGGACAAATCTGAGAGAACAGAAAAAGGAAAGGAAACTTAGCTTAGAACCATGCAGCGCTACAGGAGACGGCAGCACTGCAGAGGTGAGGACCGGCACCTGTTTGAAAGAGACAAATGCACACAAACACACACAACAACGAACGAGAAACAAACACAGAGAGAGGAAAAAGTGGTTATACAGAACTTGAGGACATTATCTACATGTAATTATCTACATAATTATAAATTTGTTGTGTTTTCTTTAACAATGTCAGAAGGAGAGAGGCACTGAGGCACCGTCTTCCGCCCCCCGACGCTCCTGCTGCGCCTCCTCCTTCTGACAGGAACTGCCTACAGAACAAGCATGAATGATGCCTGAGTGGACACACGCAACTCACAAGTTCCTGGCTCTGTCAGCTCCTCTGCAGAGGGTTTCCCTAAGAAGGTGGACCTAGCAGGGTCACCGGGGGACGGGGAGCTGTGCCTCACGGCCCTCACTTCGCCGGAGAAACCCTCATGCAGAGTTCAGAAACTTGTGTGTTGAGTATGTCGCTGTGAGCCTCCACCATTTAACTAGTGGGTGAAGCCTGAACTGTCTAGAGACAGACCAGACCAGCTGCACAACACAGACACTTCAAACCTGAGGACAAATCTGAGAGAACAGAAAAAGGAAAGGAAACTTAGCTTAGAACCATGCAGCGCTACAGGAGACGGCAGCACTGCAGAGGTGAGGACCGGCACCTGTTTGAAAGAGACAAATGCACACAAACACACACAACAACGAACGAGAAACAAACACAGAGAGAGGAAAAAGTGGTTATAAAGAACTTGAGGACATTATCTACATGTAATTATCTACATAATTATAAATTTGTTGTGTTTTCTTTAACAATGTCAGAAGGAGAGAGGCACTGAGGCACCGTCTTCCGCCCCCCGACGCTCCTGCTGCGCCTCCTCCTTCTGACAGGAACTGCCTACAGAACAAGCATGAATGATGCCTGAGTGGACACACGCAACTCACAAGTTCCTGGCTCTGTCAGCTCCTCTGCAGAGGGTTTCCCTAAGAAGGTGGACCTAGCAGGGTCACCGGGGGACGGGGAGCTGTGCCTCACGGCCCTCACTTCGTCGGAGAAACCCTCATGCAGAGTTCAGAAACTTGTGTGTTGAGTATGTCGCTGTGAGCCTCCACCATTTAACTAGTGGGTGAAGCCTGAACTGTCTAGAGACAGACCAGACCAGCTGCACAACACAGACACTTCAAACCTGAGGACAAATCTGAGAGAACAGAAAAAGGAAAGGAAACTTAGCTTAGAACCATGCAGCGCTACAGGAGACGGCAGCACTGCAGAGGTGAGGACCGGCACCTGTTTGAAAGAGACAAATGCACACAAACACACACAACAACGAACGAGAAACAAACACAGAGAGAGGACAAAGTGGTTATACAGAACTTGAGGACATTATCTACATGTAATTATCTACATAATTATAAATTTGTTGTGTTTTCTTTAACAATGTCAGAAGGAGAGAGGCACTGAGGCACCGTCTTCCGCCCCCCCGACGCTCCTGCTGCGCCTCCTCCTTCTGACAGGAACTGCCTACAGAACAAGCATGAATGATGCCTGAGTGGACACACGCAACTCACAAGTTCCTGGCTCTGTCAGCTCCTCTGCAGAGGGTTTCCCTAAGAAGGTGGACCTAGCAGGGTCACCGGGGGACGGGGAGCTGTGCCTCACGGCCCTCACTTCGCCGGAGAAACCCTCATGCAGAGTTCAGAAACTTGTGTGTTGAGTATGTCGCTGTGAGCCTCCACCATTTAACTAGTGGGTGAAGCCTGAACTGTCTAGAGACAGACCAGACCAGCTGCACAACACAGACACTTCAAACCTGAGGACAAATCTGAGAGAACAGAAAAAGGAAAGGAAACTTAGCTTAGAACCATGCAGCGCTACAGGAGACGGCAGCACTGCAGAGGTGAGGACCGGCACCTGTTTGAAAGAGACAAATGCACACAAACACACACAACAACGAACGAGAAACAAACACAGAGAGAGGACAAAGTGGTTATACAGAACTTGAGGACATTATCTACATGTAATTATCTACATAATTATAAATTTGTTGTGTTTTCTTTAACAATGTCAGAAGGAGAGAGGCACTGAGGCACCGTCTTCCGCCCCCCGACGCTCCTGCTGCGCCTCCTCCTTCTGACAGGAACTGGCTACAGAACAAGCATGAATGATGCCTGAGTGGACACACGCAACTCACAAGTTCCTGGCTCTGTCAGCTCCTCTGCAGAGGGTTTCCCTAAGAAGGTGGACCTAGCAGGGTCACCGGGGGACGGGGAGCTGTGCCTCACGGCCCTCACTTCGTCGGAGAAACCCTCATGCAGAGTTCAGAAACTTGTGTGTTGAGTATGTCGCTGTGAGCCTCCACCATTTAACTAGTGGGTGAAGCCTGAACTGTCTAGAGACAGACCAGACCAGCTGCACAACACAGACACTTCAAACCTGAGGACAAATCTGAGAGAACAGAAAAAGGAAAGGAAACTTAGCTTAGAACCATGCAGCGCTACAGGAGACGGCAGCACTGCAGAGGTGAGGACCGGCACCTGTTTGAAAGAGACAAATGCACACAAACACACACAACAACGAACGAGAAACAAACACAGAGAGAGGACAAAGTGGTTATACAGAACTTGAGGACATTATCTACATGTAATTATCTACATAATTATAAATTTGTTGTGTTTTCTTTAACAATGTCAGAAGGAGAGAGGCACTGAGGCACCGTCTTCCGCCCCCCGACGCTCCTGCTGCGCCTCCTCCTTCTGACAGGAACTGCCTACAGAACAAGCATGAATGATGCCTGAGTGGACACACGCAACTCACAAGTTCCTGGCTCTGTCAGCTCCTCTGCAGAGGGTTTCCCTAAGAAGGTGGACCTAGCAGGGTCACCGGGGGACGGGGAGCTGTGCCTCACGGCCCTCACTTCGCCGGAGAAACCCTCATGCAGAGTTCAGAAACTTGTGTGTTGAGTATGTCGCTGTGAGCCTCCACCATTTAACTAGTGGGTGAAGCCTGAACTGTCTAGAGACAGACCAGACCAGCTGCACAACACAGACACTTCAAACCTGAGGACAAATCTGAGAGAACAGAAAAAGGAAAGGAAACTTAGCTTAGAACCATGCAGCGCTACAGGAGACGGCAGCACTGCAGAGGTGAGGACCGGCACCTGTTTGAAAGAGACAAATGCACACAAACACACACAACAACGAACGAGAAACAAACACTGAGAGAGGACAAAGTGGTTATACAGAACTTGAGGACATTATCTACATGTAATTATCTACATAATTATAAATTTGTTGTGTTTTCTTTAACAATGTCAGAAGGAGAGAGGCACTGAGGCACCGTCTTCCGCCCCCCGACGCTCCTGCTGCGCCTCCTCCTTCTGACAGGAACTGCCTACAGAACAAGCATGAATGATGCCTGAGTGGACACACACAACTCACAAGTTCCTGGCTCTGTCAGCTCCTCTGCAGAGGGTTTCCCTAAGAAGGTGGACCTAGCAGGGTCACCGGGGGACGGGGAGCTGTGCCTCACGGCCCTCACTTCGCCGGAGAAACCCTCATGCAGAGTTCAGAAACTTGTGTGTTGAGTATGTCGCTGTGAGCCTCCACCATTTAACTAGTGGGTGAAGCCTGAACTGTCTAGAGACAGACCAGACCAGCTGCACAACACAGACACTTCAAACCTGAGGACAAATCTGAGAGAACAGAAAAAGGAAAGGAAACTTAGCTTAGAACCATGCAGCGCTACAGGAGACGGCAGCACTGCAGAGGTGAGGACCGGCACCTGTTTGAAAGAGACAAATGCACGCAAACACACACAACAACGAACGAGAAACAAACACAGAGAGAGGACAAAGTGGTTATACAGAACTTGAGGACATTATCTACATGTAATTATCTACATAATTATAAATTTGTTGTGTTTTCTTTAACAATGTCAGAAGGAGAGAGGCACTGAGGCACCGTCTTCCGCCCCCCGACGCTCGTGCTGCGCCTCCTCCTTCTGACAGGAACTGCCTACAGAACAAGCATGAATGATGCCTGAGTGGACACACGCAACTCACAAGTTCCTGGCTCTGTCAGCTCCTCTGCAGAGGGTTTCCCTAAGAAGGTGGACCTAGCAGGGTCACCGGGGGACGGGGAGCTGTGCCTCACGGCCCTCACTTCGCCGGAGAAACCCTCATGCAGAGTTCAGAAACTTGTGTGTTGAGTATGTCGCTGTGAGCCTCCACCATTTAACTAGTGGGTGAAGCCTGAACTGTCTAGAGACAGACCAGACCAGCTGCACAACACAGACACTTCAAACCTGAGGACAAATCTGAGAGAACAGAAAAAGGAAAGGAAACTTAGCTTAGAACCATGCAGCGCTACAGGAGACGGCAGCACTGCAGAGGTGAGGACCGGCACCTGTTTGAAAGAGACAAATGCACACAAACACACACAACAACGAACGAGAAACAAACACTGAGAGAGGACAAAGTGGTTATACAGAACTTGAGGACATTATCTACATGTAATTATCTACATAATTATAAATTTGTTGTGTTTTCTTTAACAATGTCAGAAGGAGAGAGGCACTGAGGCACCGTCTTCCGCCCCCCGACGCTCCTGCTGCGCCTCCTCCTTCTGACAGGAACTGCCTACAGAACAAGCATGAATGATGCCTGAGTGGACACACACAACTCACAAGTTCCTGGCTCTGTCAGCTCCTCTGCAGAGGGTTTCCCTAAGAAGGTGGACCTAGCAGGGTCACCGGGGGACGGGGAGCTGTGCCTCACGGCCCTCACTTCGTCGGAGAAACCCTCATGCAGAGTTCAGAAACTTGTGTGTTGAGTATGTCGCTGTGAGCCTCCACCATTTAACTAGTGGGTGAAGCCTGAACTGTCTAGAGACAGACCAGACCAGCTGCACAACACAGACACTTCAAACCTGAGGACAAATCTGAGAGAACAGAAAAAGGAAAGGAAACTTAGCTTAGAACCATGCAGCGCTACAGGAGACGGCAGCACTGCAGAGGTGAGGACCGGCACCTGTTTGAAAGAGACAAATGCACACAAACACACACAACAACGAACGAGAAACAAACACAGAGAGAGGACAAAGTGGTTATACAGAACTTGAGGACATTATCTACATGTAATTATCTACATAATTATAAATTTGTTGTGTTTTCTTTAACAATGTCAGAAGGAGAGAGGCACTGAGGCACCGTCTTCCGCCCCCCGACGCTCCTGCTGCGCCTCCTCCTTCTGACAGGAACTGCCTACAGAACAAGCATGAATGATGCCTGAGTGGACACACGCAACTCACAAGTTCCTGGCTCTGTCAGCTCCTCTGCAGAGGGTTTCCCTAAGAAGGTGGACCTAGCAGGGTCACCGGGGGACGGGGAGCTGTGCCTCACGGCCCTCACTTCGTCGGAGAAACCCTCATGCAGAGTTCAGAAACTTGTGTGCTGAGTATGTCGCTGTGAGCCTCCACCATTTAACTAGTGGGTGAAGCCTGAACTGTCTAGAGACAGACCAGACCAGCTGCACAACACAGACACTTCAAACCTGAGGACAAATCTGAGAGAACAGAAAAAGGAAAGGAAACTTAGCTTAGAACCATGCAGCGCTACAGGAGACGGCAGCACTGCAGAGGTGAGGACCGGCACCTGTTTGAAAGAGACAAATGCACACAAACACACACAACAACGAACGAGAAACAAACACAGAGAGAGGACAAAGTGGTTATACAGAACTTGAGGACATTATCTACATGTAATTATCTACATAATTATAAATTTGTTGTGTTTTCTTTAACAATGTCAGAAGGAGAGAGGCACTGAGGCACCGTCTTCCGCCCCCCGACGCTCCTGCTGCGCCTCCTCCTTCTGACAGGAACTGCCTACAGAACAAGCATGAATGATGCCTGAGTGGACACACGCAACTCACAAGTTCCTGGCTCTGTCAGCTCCTCTGCAGAGGGTTTCCCTAAGAAGGTGGACCTAGCAGGGTCACCGGGGGACGGGGAGCTGTGCCTCACGGCCCTCACTTCGTCGGAGAAACCCTCATGCAGAGTTCAGAAACTTGTGTGTTGAGTATGTCGCTGTGAGCCTCCACCATTTAACTAGTGGGTGAAGCCTGAACTGTCTAGAGACAGACCAGACCAGCTGCACAACACAGACACTTCAAACCTGAGGACAAATCTGAGAGAACAGAAAAAGGAAAGGAAACTTAGCTTAGAACCATGCAGCGCTACAGGAGACGGCAGCACTGCAGAGGTGAGGACCGGCACCTGTTTGAAAGAGACAAATGCACACAAACACACACAACAACGAACGAGAAACAAACACTGAGAGAGGACAAAGTGGTTATACAGAACTTGAGGACATTATCTACATGTAATTATCTACATAATTATAAATTTGTTGTGTTTTCTTTAACAATGTCAGAAGGAGAGAGGCACTGAGGCACCGTCTTCCGCCCCCCGACGCTCCTGCTGCGCCTCCTCCTTCTGACAGGAACTGCCTACAGAACAAGCATGAATGATGCCTGAGTGGACACACGCAACTCACAAGTTCCTGGCTCTGTCAGCTCCTCTGCAGAGGGTTTCCCTAAGAAGGTGGACCTAGCAGGGTCACCGGGGGACGGGGAGCTGTGCCTCACGGCCCTCACTTCGTCGGAGAAACCCTCATGCAGAGTTCAGAAACTTGTGTGCTGAGTATGTCGCTGTGAGCCTCCACCATTTAACTAGTGGGTGAAGCCTGAACTGTCTAGAGACAGACCAGACCAGCTGCACAACACAGACACTTCAAACCTGAGGACAAATCTGAGAGAACAGAAAAAGGAAAGGAAACTTAGCTTAGAACCATGCAGCGCTACAGGAGACGGCAGCACTGCAGAGGTCAGGACCGGCACCTGTTTGAAAGAGACAAATGCACACAAACACACACAACAACGAACGAGAAACAAACACAGAGAGAGGACAAAGTGGTTATACAGAACTTGAGGACATTATCTACATGTAATTATCTACATAATTATAAATTTGTTGTGTTTTCTTTAACAATGTCAGAAGGAGAGAGGCACTGAGGCACCGTCTTCCGCCCCCCGACGCTCCTGCTGCGCCTCCTCCTTCTGACAGGAACTGCCTACAGAACAAGCATGAATGATGCCTGAGTGGACACACGCAACTCACAAGTTCCTGGCTCTGTCAGCTCCTCTGCAGAGGGTTTCCCTAAGAAGGTGGACCTAGCAGGGTCACCGGGGGACGGGGAGCTGTGCCTCACGGCCCTCACTTCGCCGGAGAAACCCTCATGCAGAGTTCAGAAACTTGTGTGTTGAGTATGTCGCTGTGAGCCTCCACCATTTAACTAGTGGGTGAAGCCTGAACTGTCTAGAGACAGACCAGACCAGCTGCACAACACAGACACTTCAAACCTGAGGACAAATCTGAGAGAACAGAAAAAGGAAAGGAAACTTAGCTTAGAACCATGCAGCGCTACAGGAGACGGCAGCACTGCAGAGGTGAGGACCGGCACCTGTTTGAAAGAGACAAATGCACACAAACACACACAACAACGAACGAGAAACAAACACAGAGAGAGGACAAAGTGGTTATACAGAACTTGAGGACATTATCTACATGTAATTATCTACATAATTATAAATTTGTTGTGTTTTCTTTAACAATGTCAGAAGGAGAGAGGCACTGAGGCACCGTCTTCCGCCCCCCAACGCTCCTGCTGCGCCTCCTCCTTCTGACAGGAACTGCCTACAGAACAAGCATGAATGATGCCTGAGTGGACACACGCAACTCACAAGTTCCTGGCTCTGTCAGCTCCTCTGCAGAGGGTTTCCCTAAGAAGGTGGACCTAGCAGGGTCACCGGGGGACGGGGAGCTGTGCCTCACGGCCCTCACTTCGTCGGAGAAACCCTCATGCAGAGTTCAGAAACTTGTGTGTTGAGTATGTCGCTGTGAGCCTCCACCATTTAACTAGTGGGTGAAGCCTGAACTGTCTAGAGACAGACCAGACCAGCTGCACAACACAGACACTTCAAACCTGAGGACAAATCTGAGAGAACAGAAAAAGGAAAGGAAACTTAGCTTAGAACCATGCAGCGCTACAGGAGACGGCAGCACTGCAGAGGTGAGGACCGGCACCTGTTTGAAAGAGACAAATGCACACAAACACACACAACAACGAACGAGAAACAAACACTGAGAGAGGACAAAGTGGTTATACAGAACTTGAGGACATTATCTACATGTAATTATCTACATAATTATAAATTTGTTGTGTTTTCTTTAACAATGTCAGAAGGAGAGAGGCACTGAGGCACCGTCTTCCGCCCCCCGACGCTCCTGCTGCGCCTCCTCCTTCTGACAGGAACTGCCTACAGAACAAGCATGAATGATGCCTGAGTGGACACACACAACTCACAAGTTCCTGGCTCTGTCAGCTCCTCTGCAGAGGGTTTCCCTAAGAAGGTGGACCTAGCAGGGTCACCGGGGGACGGGGAGCTGTGCCTCACGGCCCTCACTTCGCCGGAGAAACCCTCATGCAGAGTTCAGAAACTTGTGTGTTGAGTATGTCGCTGTGAGCCTCCACCATTTAACTAGTGGGTGAAGCCTGAACTGTCTAGAGACAGACCAGACCAGCTGCACAACACAGACACTTCAAACCTGAGGACAAATCTGAGAGAACAGAAAAAGGAAAGGAAACTTAGCTTAGAACCATGCAGCGCTACAGGAGACGGCAGCACTGCAGAGGTCAGGACCGGCACCTGTTTGAAAGAGACAAATGCACACAAACACACACAACAACGAACGAGAAACAAACACAGAGAGAGGACAAAGTGGTTATACAGAACTTGAGGACATTATCTACATGTAATTATCTACATAATTATAAATTTGTTGTGTTTTCTTTAACAATGTCAGAAGGAGAGAGGCACTGAGGCACCGTCTTCCGCCCCCCGACGCTCCTGCTGCGCCTCCTCCTTCTGACAGGAACTGCCTACAGAACAAGCATGAATGATGCCTGAGTGGACACACGCAACTCACAAGTTCCTGGCTCTGTCAGCTCCTCTGCAGAGGGTTTCCCTAAGAAGGTGGACCTAGCAGGGTCACCGGGGGACGGGGAGCTGTGCCTCACGGCCCTCACTTCGCCGGAGAAACCCTCATGCAGAGTTCAGAAACTTGTGTGTTGAGTATGTCGCTGTGAGCCTCCACCATTTAACTAGTGGGTGAAGCCTGAACTGTCTAGAGACAGACCAGACCAGCTGCACAACGCAGACACTTCAAACCTGAGGACAAATCTGAGAGAACAGAAAAAGGAAAGGAAACTTAGCTTAGAACCATGCAGCGCTACAGGAGACGGCAGCACTGCAGAGGTGAGGACCGGCACCTGTTTGAAAGAGACAAATGCACACAAACACACACAACAACGAACGAGAAACAAACACAGAGAGAGGACAAAGTGGTTATACAGAACTTGAGGACATTATCTACATGTAATTATCTACATAATTATAAATTTGTTGTGTTTTCTTTAACAATGTCAGAAGGAGAGAGGCACTGAGGCACCGTCTTCCGCCCCCCCGACGCTCCTGCTGCGCCTCCTCCTTCTGACAGGAACTGCCTACAGAACAAGCATGAATGATGCCTGAGTGGACACACGCAACTCACAAGTTCCTGGCTCTGTCAGCTCCTCTGCAGAGGGTTTCCCTAAGAAGGTGGACCTAGCAGGGTCACCGGGGGACGGGGAGCTGTGCCTCACGGCCCTCACTTCGCCGGAGAAACCCTCATGCAGAGTTCAGAAACTTGTGTGTTGAGTATGTCGCTGTGAGCCTCCACCATTTAACTAGTGGGTGAAGCCTGAACTGTCTAGAGACAGACCAGACCAGCTGCACAACACAGACACTTCAAACCTGAGGACAAATCTGAGAGAACAGAAAAAGGAAAGGAAACTTAGCTTAGAACCATGCAGCGCTACAGGAGACGGCAGCACTGCAGAGGTGAGGACCGGCACCTGTTTGAAAGAGACAAATGCACACAAACACACACAACAACGAACGAGAAACAAACACAGAGAGAGGACAAAGTGGTTATACAGAACTTGAGGACATTATCTACATGTAATTATCTACATAATTATAAATTTGTTGTGTTTTCTTTAACAATGTCAGAAGGAGAGAGGCACTGAGGCACCGTCTTCCGCCCCCCGACGCTCCTGCTGCGCCTCCTCCTTCTGACAGGAACTGCCTACAGAACAAGCATGAATGATGCCTGAGTGGACACACGCAACTCACAAGTTCCTGGCTCTGTCAGCTCCTCTGCAGAGGGTTTCCCTAAGAAGGTGGACCTAGCAGGGTCACCGGGGGACGGGGAGCTGTGCCTCACGGCCCTCACTTCGCCGGAGAAACCCTCATGCAGAGTTCAGAAACTTGTGTGTTGAGTATGTCGCTGTGAGCCTCCACCATTTAACTAGTGGGTGAAGCCTGAACTGTCTAGAGACAGACCAGACCAGCTGCACAACACAGACACTTCAAACCTGAGGACAAATCTGAGAGAACAGAAAAAGGAAAGGAAACTTAGCTTAGAACCATGCAGCGCTACAGGAGACGGCAGCACTGCAGAGGTGAGGACCGGCACCTGTTTGAAAGAGACAAATGCACACAAACACACACAACAACGAACGAGAAACAAACACAGAGAGAGGACAAAGTGGTTATACAGAACTTGAGGACATTATCTACATGTAATTATCTACATAATTATAAATTTGTTGTGTTTTCTTTAACAATGTCAGAAGGAGAGAGGCACTGAGGCACCGTCTTCCGCCCCCCGACGCTCCTGCTGCGCCTCCTCATTCTGATAGGAACTGCCTACAGAACAAGCATGAATGATGCCTGAGTGGACACACGCAACTCACAAGTTCCTGGCTCTGTCAGCTCCTCTGCAGAGGGTTTCCCTAAGAAGGTGGACCTAGCAGGGTCACCGGGGGACGGGGAGCTGTGCCTCACGGCCCTCACTTCGCCGGAGAAACCCTCATGCAGAGTTCAGAAACTTGTGTGTTGAGTATGTCGCTGTGAGCCTCCACCATTTAACTAGTGGGTGAAGCCTGAACTGTCTAGAGACAGACCAGACCAGCTGCACAACACAGACACTTCAAACCTGAGGACAAATCTGAGAGAACAGAAAAAGGAAAGGAAACTTAGCTTAGAACCATGCAGCGCTACAGGAGACGGCAGCACTGCAGAGGTCAGGACCGGCACCTGTTTGAAAGAGACAAATGCACACAAACACACACAACAACGAACGAGAAACAAACACAGAGAGAGGACAAAGTGGTTATACAGAACTTGAGGACATTATCTACATGTAATTATCTACATAATTATAAATTTGTTGTGTTTTCTTTAACAATGTCAGAAGGAGAGAGGCACTGAGGCACCGTCTTCCGCCCCCCGACGCTCCTGCTGCGCCTCCTCCTTCTGACAGGAACTGCCTACAGAACAAGCATGAATGATGCCTGAGTGGACACACGCAACTCACAAGTTCCTGGCTCTGTCAGCTCCTCTGCAGAGGGTTTCCCTAAGAAGGTGGACCTAGCAGGGTCACCGGGGGACGGGGAGCTGTGCCTCACGGCCCTCACTTCGCCGGAGAAACCCTCATGCAGAGTTCAGAAACTTGTGTGTTGAGTATGTCGCTGTGAGCCTCCACCATTTAACTAGTGGGTGAAGCCTGAACTGTCTAGAGACAGACCAGACCAGCTGCACAACACAGACACTTCAAACCTGAGGACAAATCTGAGAGAACAGAAAAAGGAAAGGAAACTTAGCTTAGAACCATGCAGCGCTACAGGAGACGGCAGCACTGCAGAGGTGAGGACCGGCACCTGTTTGAAAGAGACAAATGCACACAAACACACACAACAACGAACGAGAAACAAACACAGAGAGAGGAAAAAGTGGTTATACAGAACTTGAGGACATTATCTACATGTAATTATCTACATAATTATAAATTTGTTGTGTTTTCTTTAACAATGTCAGAAGGAGAGAGGCACTGAGGCACCGTCTTCCGCCCCCCGACGCTCCTGCTGCGCCTCCTCCTTCTGACAGGAACTGCCTACAGAACAAGCATGAATGATGCCTGAGTGGACACACGCAACTCACAAGTTCCTGGCTCTGTCAGCTCCTCTGCAGAGGGTTTCCCTAAGAAGGTGGACCTAGCAGGGTCACCGGGGGACGGGGAGCTGTGCCTCACGGCCCTCACTTCGTCGGAGAAACCCTCATGCAGAGTTCAGAAACTTGTGTGTTGAGTATGTCGCTGTGAGCCTCCACCATTTAACTAGTGGGTGAAGCCTGAACTGTCTAGAGACAGACCAGACCAGCTGCACAACACAGACACTTCAAACCTGAGGACAAATCTGAGAGAACAGAAAAAGGAAAGGAAACTTAGCTTAGAACCATGCAGCGCTACAGGAGACGGCAGCACTGCAGAGGTGAGGACCGGCACCTGTTTGAAAGAGACAAATGCACACAAACACACACAACAACGAACGAGAAACAAACACAGAGAGAGGAAAAAGTGGTTATACAGAACTTGAGGACATTATCTACATGTAATTATCTACATAATTATAAATTTGTTGTGTTTTCTTTAACAATGTCAGAAGGAGAGAGGCACTGAGGCACCGTCTTCCGCCCCCCGACGCTCCTGCTGCGCCTCCTCCTTCTGACAGGAACTGCCTACAGAACAAGCATGAATGATGCCTGAGTGGACACACGCAACTCACAAGTTCCTGGCTCTGTCAGCTCCTCTGCAGAGGGTTTCCCTAAGAAGGTGGACCTAGCAGGGTCACCGGGGGACGGGGAGCTGTGCCTCACGGCCCTCACTTCGCCGGAGAAACCCTCATGCAGAGTTCAGAAACTTGTGTGTTGAGTATGTCGCTGTGAGCCTCCACCATTTAACTAGTGGGTGAAGCCTGAACTGTCTAGAGACAGACCAGACCAGCTGCACAACGCAGACACTTCAAACCTGAGGACAAATCTGAGAGAACAGAAAAAGGAAAGGAAACTTAGCTTAGAACCATGCAGCGCTACAGGAGACGGCAGCACTGCAGAGGTGAGGACCGGCACCTGTTTGAAAGAGACAAATGCACACAAACACACACAACAACGAACGAGAAACAAACACAGAGAGAGGACAAAGTGGTTATACAGAACTTGAGGACATTATCTACATGTAATTATCTACATAATTATAAATTTGTTGTGTTTTCTTTAACAATGTCAGAAGGAGAGAGGCACTGAGGCACCGTCTTCCGCCCCCCGACGCTCCTGCTGCGCCTCCTCATTCTGATAGGAACTGCCTACAGAACAAGCATGAATGATGCCTGAGTGGACACACGCAACTCACAAGTTCCTGGCTCTGTCAGCTCCTCTGCAGAGGGTTTCCCTAAGAAGGTGGACCTAGCAGGGTCACCGGGGGACGGGGAGCTGTGCCTCACGGCCCTCACTTCGCCGGAGAAACCCTCATGCAGAGTTCAGAAACTTGTGTGTTGAGTATGTCGCTGTGAGCCTCCACCATTTAACTAGTGGGTGAAGCCTGAACTGTCTAGAGACAGACCAGACCAGCTGCACAACACAGACACTTCAAACCTGAGGACAAATCTGAGAGAACAGAAAAAGGAAAGGAAACTTAGCTTAGAACCATGCAGCGCTACAGGAGACGGCAGCACTGCAGAGGTGAGGACCGGCACCTGTTTGAAAGAGACAAATGCACACAAACACACACAACAACGAACGAGAAACAAACACTGAGAGAGGACAAAGTGGTTATACAGAACTTGAGGACATTATCTACATGTAATTATCTACATAATTATAAATTTGTTGTGTTTTCTTTAACAATGTCAGAAGGAGAGAGGCACTGAGGCACCGTCTTCCGCCCCCCGACGCTCCTGCTGCGCCTCCTCATTCTGATAGGAACTGCCTACAGAACAAGCATGAATGATGCCTGAGTGGACACACGCAACTCACAAGTTCCTGGCTCTGTCAGCTCCTCTGCAGAGGGTTTCCCTAAGAAGGTGGACCTAGCAGGGTCACCGGGGGACGGGGAGCTGTGCCTCACGGCCCTCACTTCGTCGGAGAAACCCTCATGCAGAGTTCAGAAACTTGTGTGTTGAGTATGTCGCTGTGAGCCTCCACCATTTAACTAGTGGGTGAAGCCTGAACTGTCTAGAGACAGACCAGACCAGCTGCACAACACAGACACTTCAAACCTGAGGACAAATCTGAGAGAACAGAAAAAGGAAAGGAAACTTAGCTTAGAACCATGCAGCGCTACAGGAGACGGCAGCACTGCAGAGGTGAGGACCGGCACCTGTTTGAAAGAGACAAATGCACACAAACACACACAACAACGAACGAGAAACAAACACAGAGAGAGGACAAAGTGGTTATACAGAACTTGAGGACATTATCTACATGTAATTATCTACATAATTATAAATTTGTTGTGTTTTCTTTAACAATGTCAGAAGGAGAGAGGCACTGAGGCACCGTCTTCCGCCCCCCGACGCTCCTGCTGCGCCTCCTCCTTCTGACAGGAACTGCCTACAGAACAAGCATGAATGATGCCTGAGTGGACACACGCAACTCACAAGTTCCTGGCTCTGTCAGCTCCTCTGCAGAGGGTTTCCCTAAGAAGGTGGACCTAGCAGGGTCACCGGGGGACGGGGAGCTGTGCCTCACGGCCCTCACTTCGTCGGAGAAACCCTCATGCAGAGTTCAGAAACTTGTGTGCTGAGTATGTCGCTGTGAGCCTCCACCATTTAACTAGTGGGTGAAGCCTGAACTGTCTAGAGACAGACCAGACCAGCTGCACAACACAGACACTTCAAACCTGAGGACAAATCTGAGAGAACAGAAAAAGGAAAGGAAACTTAGCTTAGAACCATGCAGCGCTACAGGAGACGGCAGCACTGCAGAGGTGAGGACCGGCACCTGTTTGAAAGAGACAAATGCACACAAACACACACAACAACGAACGAGAAACAAACACAGAGAGAGGACAAAGTGGTTATACAGAACTTGAGGACATTATCTACATGTAATTATCTACATAATTATAAATTTGTTGTGTTTTCTTTAACAATGTCAGAAGGAGAGAGGCACTGAGGCACCGTCTTCCGCCCCCCGACGCTCCTGCTGCGCCTCCTCCTTCTGACAGGAACTGCCTACAGAACAAGCATGAATGATGCCTGAGTGGACACACGCAACTCACAAGTTCCTGGCTCTGTCAGCTCCTCTGCAGAGGGTTTCCCTAAGAAGGTGGACCTAGCAGGGTCACCGGGGGACGGGGAGCTGTGCCTCACGGCCCTCACTTCGTCGGAGAAACCCTCATGCAGAGTTCAGAAACTTGTGTGTTGAGTATGTCGCTGTGAGCCTCCACCATTTAACTAGTGGGTGAAGCCTGAACTGTCTAGAGACAGACCAGACCAGCTGCACAACACAGACACTTCAAACCTGAGGACAAATCTGAGAGAACAGAAAAAGGAAAGGAAACTTAGCTTAGAACTATGCAGCGCTACAGGAGACGGCAGCACTGCAGAGGTGAGGACCGGCACCTGTTTGAAAGAGACAAATGCACACAAACACACACAACAACGAACGAGAAACAAACACAGAGAGAGGACAAAGTGGTTATACAGAACTTGAGGACATTATCTACATGTAATTATCTACATAATTATAAATTTGTTGTGTTTTCTTTAACAATGTCAGAAGGAGAGAGGCACTGAGGCACCGTCTTCCGCCCCCCGACGCTCCTGCTGCGCCTCCTCCTTCTGACAGGAACTGCCTACAGAACAAGCATGAATGATGCCTGAGTGGACACACGCAACTCACAAGTTCCTGGCTCTGTCAGCTCCTCTGCAGAGGGTTTCCCTAAGAAGGTGGACCTAGCAGGGTCACCGGGGGACGGGGAGCTGTGCCTCACGGCACTCACTTCGCCGGAGAAACCCTCATGCAGAGTTCAGAAACTTGTGTGTTGAGTATGTCGCTGTGAGCCTCCACCATTTAACTAGTGGGTGAAGCCTGAACTGTCTAGAGACAGACCAGACCAGCTGCACAACACAGACACTTCAAACCTGAGGACAAATCTGAGAGAACAGAAAAAGGAAAGGAAACTTAGCTTAGAACCATGCAGCGCTACAGGAGACGGCAGCACTGCAGAGGTGAGGACCGGCACCTGTTTGAAAGAGACAAATGCACACAAACACACACAACAACGAACGAGAAACAAACACAGAGAGAGGACAAAGTGGTTATACAGAACTTGAGGACATTATCTACATGTAATTATCTACATAATTATAAATTTGTTGTGTTTTCTTTAACAATGTCAGAAGGAGAGAGGCACTGAGGCACCGTCTTCCGCCCCCCGACGCTCCTGCTGCGCCTCCTCCTTCTGACAGGAACTGCCTACAGAACAAGCATGAATGATGCCTGAGTGGACACACGCAACTCACAAGTTCCTGGCTCTGTCAGCTCCTCTGCAGAGGGTTTCCCTAAGAAGGTGGACCTAGCAGGGTCACCGGGGGACGGGGAGCTGTGCCTCACGGCCCTCACTTCGCCGGAGAAACCCTCATGCAGAGTTCAGAAACTTGTGTGTTGAGTATGTCGCTGTGAGCCTCCACCATTTAACTAGTGGGTGAAGCCTGAACTGTCTAGAGACAGACCAGACCAGCTGCACAACACAGACACTTCAAACCTGAGGACAAATCTGAGAGAACAGAAAAAGGAAAGGAAACTTAGCTTAGAACCATGCAGCGCTACAGGAGACGGCAGCACTGCAGAGGTGAGGACCGGCACCTGTTTGAAAGAGACAAATGCACACAAACACACACAACAACGAACGAGAAACAAACACAGAGAGAGGACAAAGTGGTTATACAGAACTTGAGGACATTATCTACATGTAATTATCTACATAATTATAAATTTGTTGTGTTTTCTTTAACAATGTCAGAAGGAGAGAGGCACTGAGGCACCGTCTTCCGCCCCCCAACGCTCCTGCTGCGCCTCCTCCTTCTGACAGGAACTGCCTACAGAACAAGCATGAATGATGCCTGAGTGGACACACGCAACTCACAAGTTCCTGGCTCTGTCAGCTCCTCTGCAGAGGGTTTCCCTAAGAAGGTGGACCTAGCAGGGTCACCGGGGGACGGGGAGCTGTGCCTCACGGCCCTCACTTCGCCGGAGAAACCCTCATGCAGAGTTCAGAAACTTGTGTGTTGAGTATGTCGCTGTGAGCCTCCACCATTTAACTAGTGGGTGAAGCCTGAACTGTCTAGAGACAGACCAGACCAGCTGCACAACACAGACACTTCAAACCTGAGGACAAATCTGAGAGAACAGAAAAAGGAAAGGAAACTTAGCTTAGAACCATGCAGCGCTACAGGAGACGGCAGCACTGCAGAGGTGAGGACCGGCACCTGTTTGAAAGAGACAAATGCACACAAACACACACAACAACGAACGAGAAACAAACACAGAGAGAGGACAAAGTGGTTATACAGAACTTGAGGACATTATCTACATGTAATTATCTACATAATTATAAATTTGTTGTGTTTTCTTTAACAATGTCAGAAGGAGAGAGGCACTGAGGCACCGTCTTCCGCCCCCCAACGCTCCTGCTGCGCCTCCTCCTTCTGACAGGAACTGCCTACAGAACAAGCATGAATGATGCCTGAGTGGACACACGCAACTCACAAGTTCCTGGCTCTGTCAGCTCCTCTGCAGAGGGTTTCCCTAAGAAGGTGGACCTAGCAGGGTCACCGGGGGACGGGGAGCTGTGCCTCACGGCCCTCACTTCGTCGGAGAAACCCTCATGCAGAGTTCAGAAACTTGTGTGCTGAGTATGTCGCTGTGAGCCTCCACCATTTAACTAGTGGGTGAAGCCTGAACTGTCTAGAGACAGACCAGACCAGCTGCACAACACAGACACTTCAAACCTGAGGACAAATCTGAGAGAACAGAAAAAGGAAAGGAAACTTAGCTTAGAACCATGCAGCGCTACAGGAGACGGCAGCACTGCAGAGGTGAGGACCGGCACCTGTTTGAAAGAGACAAATGCACACAAACACACACAACAACGAACGAGAAAGAAACACTGAGAGAGGACAAAGTGGTTATACAGAACTTGAGGACATTATCTACATGTAATTATCTACATAATTATAAATTTGTTGTGTTTTCTTTAACAATGTCAGAAGGAGAGAGGCACTGAGGCACCGTCTTCCGCCCCCCGACGCTCCTGCTGCGCCTCCTCCTTCTGACAGGAACTGCCTACAGAACAAGCATGAATGATGCCTGAGTGGACACACACAACTCACAAGTTCCTGGCTCTGTCAGCTCCTCTGCAGAGGGTTTCCCTAAGAAGGTGGACCTAGCAGGGTCACCGGGGGACGGGGAGCTGTGCCTCACGGCCCTCACTTCGTCGGAGAAACCCTCATGCAGAGTTCAGAAACTTGTGTGTTGAGTATGTCGCTGTGAGCCTCCACCATTTAACTAGTGGGTGAAGCCTGAACTGTCTAGAGACAGACCAGACCAGCTGCACAACGCAGACACTTCAAACCTGAGGACAAATCTGAGAGAACAGAAAAAGGAAAGGAAACTTAGCTTAGAACCATGCAGCGCTACAGGAGACGGCAGCACTGCAGAGGTGAGGACCGGCACCTGTTTGAAAGAGACAAATGCACACAAACACACACAACAACGAACGAGAAACAAACACTGAGAGAGGACAAAGTGGTTATACAGAACTTGAGGACATTATCTACATGTAATTATCTACATAATTATAAATTTGTTGTGTTTTCTTTAACAATGTCAGAAGGAGAGAGGCACTGAGGCACCGTCTTCCGCCCCCCGACGCTCCTGCTGCGCCTCCTCCTTCTGACAGGAACTGCCTACAGAACAAGCATGAATGATGCCTGAGTGGACACACGCAACTCACAAGTTCCTGGCTCTGTCAGCTCCTCTGCAGAGGGTTTCCCTAAGAAGGTGGACCTAGCAGGGTCACCGGGGGACGGGGAGCTGTGCCTCACGGCCCTCACTTCGTCGGAGAAACCCTCATGCAGAGTTCAGAAACTTGTGTGTTGAGTATGTCGCTGTGAGCCTCCACCATTTAACTAGTGGGTGAAGCCTGAACTGTCTAGAGACAGACCAGACCAGCTGCACAACACAGACACTTCAAACCTGAGGACAAATCTGAGAGAACAGAAAAAGGAAAGGAAACTTAGCTTAGAACCATGCAGCGCTACAGGAGACGGCAGCACTGCAGAGGTGAGGACCGGCACCTGTTTGAAAGAGACAAATGCACGCAAACACACACAACAACGAACGGGAAACAAACACAGAGAGAGGACAAAGTGGTTATACAGAACTTGAGGACATTATCTACATGTAATTATCTACATAATTATAAATTTGTTGTGTTTTCTTTAACAATGTCAGAAGGAGAGAGGCACTGAGGCACCGTCTTCCGCCCCCCGACGCTCCTGCTGCGCCTCCTCCTTCTGACAGGAACTGCCTACAGAACAAGCATGAATGATGCCTGAGTGGACACACGCAACTCACAAGTTCCTGGCTCTGTCAGCTCCTCTGCAGAGGGTTTCCCTAAGAAGGTGGACCTAGCAGGGTCACCGGGGGACGGGGAGCTGTGCCTCACGGCCCTCACTTCGTCGGAGAAACCCTCATGCAGAGTTCAGAAACTTGTGTGTTGAGTATGTCGCTGTGAGCCTCCACCATTTAACTAGTGGGTGAAGCCTGAACTGTCTAGAGACAGACCAGACCAGCTGCACAACACAGACACTTCAAACCTGAGGACAAATCTGAGAGAACAGAAAAAGGAAAGGAAACTTAGCTTAGAACCATGCAGCGCTACAGGAGACGGCAGCACTGCAGAGGTGAGGACCGGCACCTGTTTGAAAGAGACAAATGCACGCAAACACACACAACAACGAACGGGAAACAAACACAGAGAGAGGACAAAGTGGTTATACAGAACTTGAGGACATTATCTACATGTAATTATCTACATAATTATAAATTTGTTGTGTTTTCTTTAACAATGTCAGAAGGAGAGAGGCACTGAGGCACCGTCTTCCGCCCCCCGACGCTCCTGCTGCGCCTCCTCCTTCTGACAGGAACTGCCTACAGAACAAGCATGAATGATGCCTGAGTGGACACACGCAACTCACAAGTTCCTGGCTCTGTCAGCTCCTCTGCAGAGGGTTTCCCTAAGAAGGTGGACCTAGCAGGGTCACCGGGGGACGGGGAGCTGTGCCTCACGGCCCTCACTTCGTCGGAGAAACCCTCATGCAGAGTTCAGAAACTTGTGTGTTGAGTATGTCGCTGTGAGCCTCCACCATTTAACTAGTGGGTGAAGCCTGAACTGTCTAGAGACAGACCAGACCAGCTGCACAACACAGACACTTCAAACCTGAGGACAAATCTGAGAGAACAGAAAAAGGAAAGGAAACTTAGCTTAGAACCATGCAGCGCTACAGGAGACGGCAGCACTGCAGAGGTGAGGACCGGCACCTGTTTGAAAGAGACAAATGCACACAAACACACACAACAACGAACGAGAAACAAACACTGAGAGAGGACAAAGTGGTTATACAGAACTTGAGGACATTATCTACATGTAATTATCTACATAATTATAAATTTGTTGTGTTTTCTTTAACAATGTCAGAAGGAGAGAGGCACTGAGGCACCGTCTTCCGCCCCCCGACGCTCCTGCTGCGCCTCCTCCTTCTGACAGGAACTGCCTACAGAACAAGCATGAATGATGCCTGAGTGGACACACGCAACTCACAAGTTCCTGGCTCTGTCAGCTCCTCTGCAGAGGGTTTCCCTAAGAAGGTGGACCTAGCAGGGTCACCGGGGGACGGGGAGCTGTGCCTCACGGCACTCACTTCGCCGGAGAAACCCTCATGCAGAGTTCAGAAACTTGTGTGTTGAGTATGTCGCTGTGAGCCTCCACCATTTAACTAGTGGGTGAAGCCTGAACTGTCTAGAGACAGACCAGACCAGCTGCACAACACAGACACTTCAAACCTGAGGACAAATCTGAGAGAACAGAAAAAGGAAAGGAAACTTAGCTTAGAACCATGCAGCGCTACAGGAGACGGCAGCACTGCAGAGGTGAGGACCGGCACCTGTTTGAAAGAGACAAATGCACACAAACACACACAACAACGAACGAGAAACAAACACAGAGAGAGGACAAAGTGGTTATACAGAACTTGAGGACATTATCTACATGTAATTATCTACATAATTATAAATTTGTTGTGTTTTCTTTAACAATGTCAGAAGGAGAGAGGCACTGAGGCACCGTCTTCCGCCCCCCGACGCTCCTGCTGCGCCTCCTCCTTCTGACAGGAACTGCCTACAGAACAAGCATGAATGATGCCTGAGTGGACACACGCAACTCACAAGTTCCTGGCTCTGTCAGCTCCTCTGCAGAGGGTTTCCCTAAGAAGGTGGACCTAGCAGGGTCACCGGGGGACGGGGAGCTGTGCCTCACGGCCCTCACTTCGCCGGAGAAACCCTCATGCAGAGTTCAGAAACTTGTGTGTTGAGTATGTCGCTGTGAGCCTCCACCATTTAACTAGTGGGTGAAGCCTGAACTGTCTAGAGACAGACCAGACCAGCTGCACAACACAGACACTTCAAACCTGAGGACAAATCTGAGAGAACAGAAAAAGGAAAGGAAACTTAGCTTAGAACCATGCAGCGCTACAGGAGACGGCAGCACTGCAGAGGTGAGGACCGGCACCTGTTTGAAAGAGACAAATGCACACAAACACACACAACAACGAACGAGAAACAAACACAGAGAGAGGACAAAGTGGTTATACAGAACTTGAGGACATTATCTACATGTAATTATCTACATAATTATAAATTTGTTGTGTTTTCTTTAACAATGTCAGAAGGAGAGAGGCACTGAGGCACCGTCTTCCGCCCCCCGATGCTCCTGCTGCGCCTCCTCCTTCTGACAGGAACTGCCTACAGAACAAGCATGAATGATGCCTGAGTGGACACACGCAACTCACAAGTTCCTGGCTCTGTCAGCTCCTCTGCAGAGGGTTTCCCTAAGAAGGTGGACCTAGCAGGGTCACCGGGGGACGGGGAGCTGTGCCTCACGGCCCTCACTTCGCCGGAGAAACCCTCATGCAGAGTTCAGAAACTTGTGTGTTGAGTATGTCGCTGTGAGCCTCCACCATTTAACTAGTGGGTGAAGCCTGAACTGTCTAGAGACAGACCAGACCAGCTGCACAACGCAGACACTTCAAACCTGAGGACAAATCTGAGAGAACAGAAAAAGGAAAGGAAACTTAGCTTAGAACCATGCAGCGCTACAGGAGACGGCAGCACTGCAGAGGTGAGGACCGGCACCTGTTTGAAAGAGACAAATGCACACAAACACACACAACAACGAACGAGAAACAAACACAGAGAGAGGAAAAAGTGGTTATAAAGAACTTGAGGACATTATCTACATGTAATTATCTACATAATTATAAATTTGTTGTGTTTTCTTTAACAATGTCAGAAGGAGAGAGGCACTGAGGCACCGTCTTCCGCCCCCCGACGCTCCTGCTGCGCCTCCTCCTTCTGACAGGAACTGCCTACAGAACAAGCATGAATGATGCCTGAGTGGACACACGCAACTCACAAGTTCCTGGCTCTGTCAGCTCCTCTGCAGAGGGTTTCCCTAAGAAGGTGGACCTAGCAGGGTCACCGGGGGACGGGGAGCTGTGCCTCACGGCCCTCACTTCGCCGGAGAAACCCTCATGCAGAGTTCAGAAACTTGTGTGTTGAGTATGTCGCTGTGAGCCTCCACCATTTAACTAGTGGGTGAAGCCTGAACTGTCTAGAGACAGACCAGACCAGCTGCACAACACAGACACTTCAAACCTGAGGACAAATCTGAGAGAACAGAAAAAGGAAAGGAAACTTAGCTTAGAACCATGCAGCGCTACAGGAGACGGCAGCACTGCAGAGGTGAGGACCGGCACCTGTTTGAAAGAGACAAATGCACACAAACACACACAACAACGAACGAGAAACAAACACAGAGAGAGGACAAAGTGGTTATACAGAACTTGAGGACATTATCTACATGTAATTATCTACATAATTATAAATTTGTTGTGTTTTCTTTAACAATGTCAGAAGGAGAGAGGCACTGAGGCACCGTCTTCCGCCCCCCGATGCTCCTGCTGCGCCTCCTCCTTCTGACAGGAACTGCCTACAGAACAAGCATGAATGATGCCTGAGTGGACACACGCAACTCACAAGTTCCTGGCTCTGTCAGCTCCTCTGCAGAGGGTTTCCCTAAGAAGGTGGACCTAGCAGGGTCACCGGGGGACGGGGAGCTGTGCCTCACGGCCCTCACTTCGTCGGAGAAACCCTCATGCAGAGTTCAGAAACTTGTGTGTTGAGTATGTCGCTGTGAGCCTCCACCATTTAACTAGTGGGTGAAGCCTGAACTGTCTAGAGACAGACCAGACCAGCTGCACAACACAGACACTTCAAACCTGAGGACAAATCTGAGAGAACAGAAAAAGGAAAGGAAACTTAGCTTAGAACCATGCAGCGCTACAGGAGACGGCAGCACTGCAGAGGTGAGGACCGGCACCTGTTTGAAAGAGACAAATGCACACAAACACACACAACAACGAACGAGAAACAAACACAGAGAGAGGACAAAGTGGTTATACAGAACTTGAGGACATTATCTACATGTAATTATCTACATAATTATAAATTTGTTGTGTTTTCTTTAACAATGTCAGAAGGAGAGAGGCACTGAGGCACCGTCTTCCGCCCCCCGACGCTCCTGCTGCGCCTCCTCCTTCTGACAGGAACTGCCTACAGAACAAGCATGAATGATGCCTGAGTGGACACAAACACACACGCAACTCACAAGTTCCTGGCTCTGTCAGCTCCTCTGCAGAGGGTTTCCCTAAGAAGGTGGACCTAGCAGGGTCACCGGGGGACGGGGAGCTGTGCCTCACGGCCCTCACTTCGCCGGAGAAACCCTCATGCAGAGTTCAGAAACTTGTGTGTTGAGTATGTCGCTGTGAGCCTCCACCATTTAACTAGTGGGTGAAGCCTGAACTGTCTAGAGACAGACCAGACCAGCTGCACAACACAGACACTTCAAACCTGAGGACAAATCTGAGAGAACAGAAAAAGGAAAGGAAACTTAGCTTAGAACCATGCAGCGCTACAGGAGACGGCAGCACTGCAGAGGTGAGGACCGGCACCTGTTTGAAAGAGACAAATGCACACAAACACACACAACAACGAACGAGAAACAAACACTGAGAGAGGACAAAGTGGTTATACAGAACTTGAGGACATTATCTACATGTAATTATCTACATAATTATAAATTTGTTGTGTTTTCTTTAACAATGTCAGAAGGAGAGAGGCACTGAGGCACCGTCTTCCGCCCCCCGACGCTCCTGCTGCGCCTCCTCATTCTGATAGGAACTGCCTACAGAACAAGCATGAATGATGCCTGAGTGGACACACGCAACTCACAAGTTCCTGGCTCTGTCAGCTCCTCTGCAGAGGGTTTCCCTAAGAAGGTGGACCTAGCAGGGTCACCGGGGGACGGGGAGCTGTGCCTCACGGCCCTCACTTCGTCGGAGAAACCCTCATGCAGAGTTCAGAAACTTGTGTGTTGAGTATGTCGCTGTGAGCCTCCACCATTTAACTAGTGGGTGAAGCCTGAACTGTCTAGAGACAGACCAGACCAGCTGCACAACACAGACACTTCAAACCTGAGGACAAATCTGAGAGAACAGAAAAAGGAAAGGAAACTTAGCTTAGAACCATGCAGCGCTACAGGAGACGGCAGCACTGCAGAGGTGAGGACCGGCACCTGTTTGAAAGAGACAAATGCACACAAACACACACAACAACGAACGAGAAACAAACACAGAGAGAGGAAAAAGTGGTTATAAAGAACTTGAGGACATTATCTACATGTAATTATCTGCATAATTATAAATTTGTTGTGTTTTCTTTAACAATGTCAGAAGGAGAGAGGCACTGAGGCACCGTCTTCCGCCCCCCGACGCTCCTGCTGCGCCTCCTCCTTCTGACAGGAACTGCCTACAGAACAAGCATGAATGATGCCTGAGTGGACACACGCAACTCACAAGTTCCTGGCTCTGTCAGCTCCTCTGCAGAGGGTTTCCCTAAGAAGGTGGACCTAGCAGGGTCACCGGGGGACGGGGAGCTGTGCCTCACGGCCCTCACTTCGCCGGAGAAACCCTCATGCAGAGTTCAGAAACTTGTGTGTTGAGTATGTCGCTGTGAGCCTCCACCATTTAACTAGTGGGTGAAGCCTGAACTGTCTAGAGACAGACCAGACCAGCTGCACAACACAGACACTTCAAACCTGAGGACAAATCTGAGAGAACAGAAAAAGGAAAGGAAACTTAGCTTAGAACCATGCAGCGCTACAGGAGACGGCAGCACTGCAGAGGTGAGGACCGGCACCTGTTTGAAAGAGACAAATGCACACAAACACACACAACAACGAACGAGAAACAAACACAGAGAGAGGACAAAGTGGTTATACAGAACTTGAGGACATTATCTACATGTAATTATCTACATAATTATAAATTTGTTGTGTTTTCTTTAACAATGTCAGAAGGAGAGAGGCACTGAGGCACCGTCTTCCGCCCCCCGATGCTCCTGCTGCGCCTCCTCCTTCTGACAGGAACTGCCTACAGAACAAGCATGAATGATGCCTGAGTGGACACACGCAACTCACAAGTTCCTGGCTCTGTCAGCTCCTCTGCAGAGGGTTTCCCTAAGAAGGTGGACCTAGCAGGGTCACCGGGGGACGGGGAGCTGTGCCTCACGGCCCTCACTTCGCCGGAGAAACCCTCATGCAGAGTTCAGAAACTTGTGTGTTGAGTATGTCGCTGTGAGCCTCCACCATTTAACTAGTGGGTGAAGCCTGAACTGTCTAGAGACAGACCAGACCAGCTGCACAACGCAGACACTTCAAACCTGAGGACAAATCTGAGAGAACAGAAAAAGGAAAGGAAACTTAGCTTAGAACCATGCAGCGCTACAGGAGACGGCAGCACTGCAGAGGTGAGGACCGGCACCTGTTTGAAAGAGACAAATGCACACAAACACACACAACAACGAACGAGAAACAAACACAGAGAGAGGAAAAAGTGGTTATAAAGAACTTGAGGACATTATCTACATGTAATTATCTACATAATTATAAATTTGTTGTGTTTTCTTTAACAATGTCAGAAGGAGAGAGGCACTGAGGCACCGTCTTCCGCCCCCCGACGCTCCTGCTGCGCCTCCTCCTTCTGACAGGAACTGCCTACAGAACAAGCATGAATGATGCCTGAGTGGACACAAACACACACGCAACTCACAAGTTCCTGGCTCTGTCAGCTCCTCTGCAGAGGGTTTCCCTAAGAAGGTGGACCTAGCAGGGTCACCGGGGGACGGGGAGCTGTGCCTCACGGCCCTCACTTCGCCGGAGAAACCCTCATGCAGAGTTCAGAAACTTGTGTGTTGAGTATGTCGCTGTGAGCCTCCACCATTTAACTAGTGGGTGAAGCCTGAACTGTCTAGAGACAGACCAGACCAGCTGCACAACACAGACACTTCAAACCTGAGGACAAATCTGAGAGAACAGAAAAAGGAAAGGAAACTTAGCTTAGAACCATGCAGCGCTACAGGAGACGGCAGCACTGCAGAGGTGAGGACCGGCACCTGTTTGAAAGAGACAAATGCACACAAACACACACAACAACGAACGAGAAACAAACACAGAGAGAGGACAAAGTGGTTATACAGAACTTGAGGACATTATCTACATGTAATTATCTACATAATTATAAATTTGTTGTGTTTTCTTTAACAATGTCAGAAGGAGAGAGGCACTGAGGCACCGTCTTCCGCCCCCCGATGCTCCTGCTGCGCCTCCTCCTTCTGACAGGAACTGCCTACAGAACAAGCATGAATGATGCCTGAGTGGACACACGCAACTCACAAGTTCCTGGCTCTGTCAGCTCCTCTGCAGAGGGTTTCCCTAAGAAGGTGGACCTAGCAGGGTCACCGGGGGACGGGGAGCTGTGCCTCACGGCCCTCACTTCGCCGGAGAAACCCTCATGCAGAGTTCAGAAACTTGTGTGTTGAGTATGTCGCTGTGAGCCTCCACCATTTAACTAGTGGGTGAAGCCTGAACTGTCTAGAGACAGACCAGACCAGCTGCACAACACAGACACTTCAAACCTGAGGACAAATCTGAGAGAACAGAAAAAGGAAAGGAAACTTAGCTTAGAACCATGCAGCGCTACAGGAGACGGCAGCACTGCAGAGGTGAGGACCGGCACCTGTTTGAAAGAGACAAATGCACACAAACACACACAACAACGAACGAGAAACAAACACAGAGAGAGGACAAAGTGGTTATACAGAACTTGAGGACATTATCTACATGTAATTATCTACATAATTATAAATTTGTTGTGTTTTCTTTAACAATGTCAGAAGGAGAGAGGCACTGAGGCACCGTCTTCCGCCCCCCGACGCTCCTGCTGCGCCTCCTCCTTCTGACAGGAACTGCCTACAGAACAAGCATGAATGATGCCTGAGTGGACACACGCAACTCACAAGTTCCTGGCTCTGTCAGCTCCTCTGCAGAGGGTTTCCCTAAGAAGGTGGACCTAGCAGGGTCACCGGGGGACGGGGAGCTGTGCCTCACGGCCCTCACTTCGTCGGAGAAACCCTCATGCAGAGTTCAGAAACTTGTGTGTTGAGTATGTCGCTGTGAGCCTCCACCATTTAACTAGTGGGTGAAGCCTGAACTGTCTAGAGACAGACCAGACCAGCTGCACAACACAGACACTTCAAACCTGAGGACAAATCTGAGAGAACAGAAAAAGGAAAGGAAACTTAGCTTAGAACCATGCAGCGCTACAGGAGACGGCAGCACTGCAGAGGTGAGGACCGGCACCTGTTTGAAAGAGACAAATGCACACAAACACACACAACAACGAACGAGAAACAAACACAGAGAGAGGAAAAAGTGGTTATAAAGAACTTGAGGACATTATCTACATGTAATTATCTGCATAATTATAAATTTGTTGTGTTTTCTTTAACAATGTCAGAAGGAGAGAGGCACTGAGGCACCGTCTTCCGCCCCCCGACGCTCCTGCTGCGCCTCCTCCTTCTGACAGGAACTGCCTACAGAACAAGCATGAATGATGCCTGAGTGGACACACGCAACTCACAAGTTCCTGGCTCTGTCAGCTCCTCTGCAGAGGGTTTCCCTAAGAAGGTGGACCTAGCAGGGTCACCGGGGGACGGGGAGCTGTGCCTCACGGCCCTCACTTCGCCGGAGAAACCCTCATGCAGAGTTCAGAAACTTGTGTGTTGAGTATGTCGCTGTGAGCCTCCACCATTTAACTAGTGGGTGAAGCCTGAACTGTCTAGAGACAGACCAGACCAGCTGCACAACACAGACACTTCAAACCTGAGGACAAATCTGAGAGAACAGAAAAAGGAAAGGAAACTTAGCTTAGAACCATGCAGCGCTACAGGAGACGGCAGCACTGCAGAGGTGAGGACCGGCACCTGTTTGAAAGAGACAAATGCACACAAACACACACAACAACGAACGAGAAACAAACACAGAGAGAGGACAAAGTGGTTATACAGAACTTGAGGACATTATCTACATGTAATTATCTACATAATTATAAATTTGTTGTGTTTTCTTTAACAATGTCAGAAGGAGAGAGGCACTGAGGCACCGTCTTCCGCCCCCCGATGCTCCTGCTGCGCCTCCTCCTTCTGACAGGAACTGCCTACAGAACAAGCATGAATGATGCCTGAGTGGACACACGCAACTCACAAGTTCCTGGCTCTGTCAGCTCCTCTGCAGAGGGTTTCCCTAAGAAGGTGGACCTAGCAGGGTCACCGGGGGACGGGGAGCTGTGCCTCACGGCCCTCACTTCGCCGGAGAAACCCTCATGCAGAGTTCAGAAACTTGTGTGTTGAGTATGTCGCTGTGAGCCTCCACCATTTAACTAGTGGGTGAAGCCTGAACTGTCTAGAGACAGACCAGACCAGCTGCACAACGCAGACACTTCAAACCTGAGGACAAATCTGAGAGAACAGAAAAAGGAAAGGAAACTTAGCTTAGAACCATGCAGCGCTACAGGAGACGGCAGCACTGCAGAGGTGAGGACCGGCACCTGTTTGAAAGAGACAAATGCACACAAACACACACAACAACGAACGAGAAACAAACACAGAGAGAGGAAAAAGTGGTTATAAAGAACTTGAGGACATTATCTACATGTAATTATCTACATAATTATAAATTTGTTGTGTTTTCTTTAACAATGTCAGAAGGAGAGAGGCACTGAGGCACCGTCTTCCGCCCCCCGACGCTCCTGCTGCGCCTCCTCCTTCTGACAGGAACTGCCTACAGAACAAGCATGAATGATGCCTGAGTGGACACACGCAACTCACAAGTTCCTGGCTCTGTCAGCTCCTCTGCAGAGGGTTTCCCTAAGAAGGTGGACCTAGCAGGGTCACCGGGGGACGGGGAGCTGTGCCTCACGGCCCTCACTTCGCCGGAGAAACCCTCATGCAGAGTTCAGAAACTTGTGTGTTGAGTATGTCGCTGTGAGCCTCCACCATTTAACTAGTGGGTGAAGCCTGAACTGTCTAGAGACAGACCAGACCAGCTGCACAACACAGACACTTCAAACCTGAGGACAAATCTGAGAGAACAGAAAAAGGAAAGGAAACTTAGCTTAGAACCATGCAGCGCTACAGGAGACGGCAGCACTGCAGAGGTGAGGACCGGCACCTGTTTGAAAGAGACAAATGCACACAAACACACACAACAACGAACGAGAAACAAACACAGAGAGAGGACAAAGTGGTTATACAGAACTTGAGGACATTATCTACATGTAATTATCTACATAATTATAAATTTGTTGTGTTTTCTTTAACAATGTCAGAAGGAGAGAGGCACTGAGGCACCGTCTTCCGCCCCCCGATGCTCCTGCTGCGCCTCCTCCTTCTGACAGGAACTGCCTACAGAACAAGCATGAATGATGCCTGAGTGGACACACGCAACTCACAAGTTCCTGGCTCTGTCAGCTCCTCTGCAGAGGGTTTCCCTAAGAAGGTGGACCTAGCAGGGTCACCGGGGGACGGGGAGCTGTGCCTCACGGCCCTCACTTCGCCGGAGAAACCCTCATGCAGAGTTCAGAAACTTGTGTGTTGAGTATGTCGCTGTGAGCCTCCACCATTTAACTAGTGGGTGAAGCCTGAACTGTCTAGAGACAGACCAGACCAGCTGCACAACGCAGACACTTCAAACCTGAGGACAAATCTGAGAGAACAGAAAAAGGAAAGGAAACTTAGCTTAGAACCATGCAGCGCTACAGGAGACGGCAGCACTGCAGAGGTGAGGACCGGCACCTGTTTGAAAGAGACAAATGCACACAAACACACACAACAACGAACGAGAAACAAACACAGAGAGAGGACAAAGTGGTTATACAGAACTTGAGGACATTATCTACATGTAATTATCTACATAATTATAAATTTGTTGTGTTTTCTTTAACAATGTCAGAAGGAGAGAGGCACTGAGGCACCGTCTTCCGCCCCCCGACGCTCCTGCTGCGCCTCCTCCTTCTGACAGGAACTGCCTACAGAACAAGCATGAATGATGCCTGAGTGGACACACGCAACTCACAAGTTCCTGGCTCTGTCAGCTCCTCTGCAGAGGGTTTCCCTAAGAAGGTGGACCTAGCAGGGTCACCGGGGGACGGGGAGCTGTGCCTCACGGCCCTCACTTCGCCGGAGAAACCCTCATGCAGAGTTCAGAAACTTGTGTGTTGAGTATGTCGCTGTGAGCCTCCACCATTTAACTAGTGGGTGAAGCCTGAACTGTCTAGAGACAGACCAGACCAGCTGCACAACACAGACACTTCAAACCTGAGGACAAATCTGAGAGAACAGAAAAAGGAAAGGAAACTTAGCTTAGAACCATGCAGCGCTACAGGAGACGGCAGCACTGCAGAGGTGAGGACCGGCACCTGTTTGAAAGAGACAAATGCACACAAACACACACAACAACGAACGAGAAACAAACACAGAGAGAGGACAAAGTGGTTATACAGAACTTGAGGACATTATCTACATGTAATTATCTACATAATTATAAATTTGTTGTGTTTTCTTTAACAATGTCAGAAGGAGAGAGGCACTGAGGCACCGTCTTCCGCCCCCCGATGCTCCTGCTGCGCCTCCTCCTTCTGACAGGAACTGCCTACAGAACAAGCATGAATGATGCCTGAGTGGACACACGCAACTCACAAGTTCCTGGCTCTGTCAGCTCCTCTGCAGAGGGTTTCCCTAAGAAGGTGGACCTAGCAGGGTCACCGGGGGACGGGGAGCTGTGCCTCACGGCCCTCACTTCGCCGGAGAAACCCTCATGCAGAGTTCAGAAACTTGTGTGTTGAGTATGTCGCTGTGAGCCTCCACCATTTAACTAGTGGGTGAAGCCTGAACTGTCTAGAGACAGACCAGACCAGCTGCACAACGCAGACACTTCAAACCTGAGGACAAATCTGAGAGAACAGAAAAAGGAAAGGAAACTTAGCTTAGAACCATGCAGCGCTACAGGAGACGGCAGCACTGCAGAGGTGAGGACCGGCACCTGTTTGAAAGAGACAAATGCACACAAACACACACAACAACGAACGAGAAACAAACACAGAGAGAGGAAAAAGTGGTTATAAAGAACTTGAGGACATTATCTACATGTAATTATCTACATAATTATAAATTTGTTGTGTTTTCTTTAACAATGTCAGAAGGAGAGAGGCACTGAGGCACCGTCTTCCGCCCCCCGACGCTCCTGCTGCGCCTCCTCCTTCTGACAGGAACTGCCTACAGAACAAGCATGAATGATGCCTGAGTGGACACAAACACACACGCAACTCACAAGTTCCTGGCTCTGTCAGCTCCTCTGCAGAGGGTTTCCCTAAGAAGGTGGACCTAGCAGGGTCACCGGGGGACGGGGAGCTGTGCCTCACGGCCCTCACTTCGTCGGAGAAACCCTCATGCAGAGTTCAGAAACTTGTGTGCTGAGTATGTCGCTGTGAGCCTCCACCATTTAACTAGTGGGTGAAGCCTGAACTGTCTAGAGACAGACCAGACCAGCTGCACAACACAGACACTTCAAACCTGAGGACAAATCTGAGAGAACAGAAAAAGGAAAGGAAACTTAGCTTAGAACCATGCAGCGCTACAGGAGACGGCAGCACTGCAGAGGTGAGGACCGGCACCTGTTTGAAAGAGACAAATGCACACAAACACACACAACAACGAACGAGAAACAAACACAGAGAGAGGACAAAGTGGTTATACAGAACTTGAGGACATTATCTACATGTAATTATCTACATAATTATAAATTTGTTGTGTTTTCTTTAACAATGTCAGAAGGAGAGAGGCACTGAGGCACCGTCTTCCGCCCCCCGACGCTCCTGCTGCGCCTCCTCCTTCTGACAGGAACTGCCTACAGAACAAGCATGAATGATGCCTGAGTGGACACACACAACTCACAAGTTCCTGGCTCTGTCAGCTCCTCTGCAGAGGGTTTCCCTAAGAAGGTGGACCTAGCAGGGTCACCGGGGGACGGGGAGCTGTGCCTCACGGCCCTCACTTCGTCGGAGAAACCCTCATGCAGAGTTCAGAAACTTGTGTGTTGAGTATGTCGCTGTGAGCCTCCACCATTTAACTAGTGGGTGAAGCCTGAACTGTCTAGAGACAGACCAGACCAGCTGCACAACACAGACACTTCAAACCTGAGGACAAATCTGAGAGAACAGAAAAAGGAAAGGAAACTTAGCTTAGAACCATGCAGCGCTACAGGAGACGGCAGCACTGCAGAGGTGAGGACCGGCACCTGTTTGAAAGAGACAAATGCACACAAACACACACAACAACGAACGAGAAACAAACACAGAGAGAGGAAAAAGTGGTTATAAAGAACTTGAGGACATTATCTACATGTAATTATCTACATAATTATAAATTTGTTGTGTTTTCTTTAACAATGTCAGAAGGAGAGAGGCACTGAGGCACCGTCTTCCGCCCCCCGACGCTCCTGCTGCGCCTCCTCCTTCTGACAGGAACTGCCTACAGAACAAGCATGAATGATGCCTGAGTGGACACACGCAACTCACAAGTTCCTGGCTCTGTCAGCTCCTCTGCAGAGGGTTTCCCTAAGAAGGTGGACCTAGCAGGGTCACCGGGGGACGGGGAGCTGTGCCTCACGGCCCTCACTTCGTCGGAGAAACCCTCATGCAGAGTTCAGAAACTTGTGTGTTGAGTATGTCGCTGTGAGCCTCCACCATTTAACTAGTGGGTGAAGCCTGAACTGTCTAGAGACAGACCAGACCAGCTGCACAACGCAGACACTTCAAACCTGAGGACAAATCTGAGAGAACAGAAAAAGGAAAGGAAACTTAGCTTAGAACCATGCAGCGCTACAGGAGACGGCAGCACTGCAGAGGTGAGGACCGGCACCTGTTTGAAAGAGACAAATGCACACAAACACACACAACAACGAACGAGAAACAAACACAGAGAGAGGACAAAGTGGTTATACAGAACTTGAGGACATTATCTACATGTAATTATCTACATAATTATAAATTTGTTGTGTTTTCTTTAACAATGTCAGAAGGAGAGAGGCACTGAGGCACCGTCTTCCGCCCCCCCGACGCTCCTGCTGCGCCTCCTCCTTCTGACAGGAACTGCCTACAGAACAAGCATGAATGATGCCTGAGTGGACACACGCAACTCACAAGTTCCTGGCTCTGTCAGCTCCTCTGCAGAGGGTTTCCCTAAGAAGGTGGACCTAGCAGGGTCACCGGGGGACGGGGAGCTGTGCCTCACGGCCCTCACTTCGCCGGAGAAACCCTCATGCAGAGTTCAGAAACTTGTGTGTTGAGTATGTCGCTGTGAGCCTCCACCATTTAACTAGTGGGTGAAGCCTGAACTGTCTAGAGACAGACCAGACCAGCTGCACAACACAGACACTTCAAACCTGAGGACAAATCTGAGAGAACAGAAAAAGGAAAGGAAACTTAGCTTAGAACCATGCAGCGCTACAGGAGACGGCAGCACTGCAGAGGTGAGGACCGGCACCTGTTTGAAAGAGACAAATGCACACAAACACACACAACAACGAACGAGAAACAAACACAGAGAGAGGAAAAAGTGGTTATACAGAACTTGAGGACATTATCTACATGTAATTATCTACATAATTATAAATTTGTTGTGTTTTCTTTAACAATGTCAGAAGGAGAGAGGCACTGAGGCACCGTCTTCCGCCCCCCGACGCTCCTGCTGCGCCTCCTCCTTCTGACAGGAACTGCCTACAGAACAAGCATGAATGATGCCTGAGTGGACACACGCAACTCACAAGTTCCTGGCTCTGTCAGCTCCTCTGCAGAGGGTTTCCCTAAGAAGGTGGACCTAGCAGGGTCACCGGGGGACGGGGAGCTGTGCCTCACGGCCCTCACTTCGCCGGAGAAACCCTCATGCAGAGTTCAGAAACTTGTGTGTTGAGTATGTCGCTGTGAGCCTCCACCATTTAACTAGTGGGTGAAGCCTGAACTGTCTAGAGACAGACCAGACCAGCTGCACAACACAGACACTTCAAACCTGAGGACAAATCTGAGAGAACAGAAAAAGGAAAGGAAACTTAGCTTAGAACCATGCAGCGCTACAGGAGACGGCAGCACTGCAGAGGTGAGGACCGGCACCTGTTTGAAAGAGACAAATGCACACAAACACACACAACAACGAACGAGAAACAAACACAGAGAGAGGAAAAAGTGGTTATAAAGAACTTGAGGACATTATCTACATGTAATTATCTACATAATTATAAATTTGTTGTGTTTTCTTTAACAATGTCAGAAGGAGAGAGGCACTGAGGCACCGTCTTCCGCCCCCCGACGCTCCTGCTGCGCCTCCTCCTTCTGACAGGAACTGCCTACAGAACAAGCATGAATGATGCCTGAGTGGACACACGCAACTCACAAGTTCCTGGCTCTGTCAGCTCCTCTGCAGAGGGTTTCCCTAAGAAGGTGGACCTAGCAGGGTCACCGGGGGACGGGGAGCTGTGCCTCACGGCCCTCACTTCGTCGGAGAAACCCTCATGCAGAGTTCAGAAACTTGTGTGTTGAGTATGTCGCTGTGAGCCTCCACCATTTAACTAGTGGGTGAAGCCTGAACTGTCTAGAGACAGACCAGACCAGCTGCACAACGCAGACACTTCAAACCTGAGGACAAATCTGAGAGAACAGAAAAAGGAAAGGAAACTTAGCTTAGAACCATGCAGCGCTACAGGAGACGGCAGCACTGCAGAGGTGAGGACCGGCACCTGTTTGAAAGAGACAAATGCACACAAACACACACAACAACGAACGAGAAACAAACACAGAGAGAGGACAAAGTGGTTATACAGAACTTGAGGACATTATCTACATGTAATTATCTACATAATTATAAATTTGTTGTGTTTTCTTTAACAATGTCAGAAGGAGAGAGGCACTGAGGCACCGTCTTCCGCCCCCCCGACGCTCCTGCTGCGCCTCCTCCTTCTGACAGGAACTGCCTACAGAACAAGCATGAATGATGCCTGAGTGGACACACGCAACTCACAAGTTCCTGGCTCTGTCAGCTCCTCTGCAGAGGGTTTCCCTAAGAAGGTGGACCTAGCAGGGTCACCGGGGGACGGGGAGCTGTGCCTCACGGCCCTCACTTCGCCGGAGAAACCCTCATGCAGAGTTCAGAAACTTGTGTGTTGAGTATGTCGCTGTGAGCCTCCACCATTTAACTAGTGGGTGAAGCCTGAACTGTCTAGAGACAGACCAGACCAGCTGCACAACACAGACACTTCAAACCTGAGGACAAATCTGAGAGAACAGAAAAAGGAAAGGAAACTTAGCTTAGAACCATGCAGCGCTACAGGAGACGGCAGCACTGCAGAGGTGAGGACCGGCACCTGTTTGAAAGAGACAAATGCACACAAACACACACAACAACGAACGAGAAACAAACACAGAGAGAGGACAAAGTGGTTATACAGAACTTGAGGACATTATCTACATGTAATTATCTACATAATTATAAATTTGTTGTGTTTTCTTTAACAATGTCAGAAGGAGAGAGGCACTGAGGCACCGTCTTCCGCCCCCCGACGCTCCTGCTGCGCCTCCTCCTTCTGACAGGAACTGGCTACAGAACAAGCATGAATGATGCCTGAGTGGACACACGCAACTCACAAGTTCCTGGCTCTGTCAGCTCCTCTGCAGAGGGTTTCCCTAAGAAGGTGGACCTAGCAGGGTCACCGGGGGACGGGGAGCTGTGCCTCACGGCCCTCACTTCGTCGGAGAAACCCTCATGCAGAGTTCAGAAACTTGTGTGTTGAGTATGTCGCTGTGAGCCTCCACCATTTAACTAGTGGGTGAAGCCTGAACTGTCTAGAGACAGACCAGACCAGCTGCACAACACAGACACTTCAAACCTGAGGACAAATCTGAGAGAACAGAAAAAGGAAAGGAAACTTAGCTTAGAACCATGCAGCGCTACAGGAGACGGCAGCACTGCAGAGGTGAGGACCGGCACCTGTTTGAAAGAGACAAATGCACACAAACACACACAACAACGAACGAGAAACAAACACAGAGAGAGGACAAAGTGGTTATACAGAACTTGAGGACATTATCTACATGTAATTATCTACATAATTATAAATTTGTTGTGTTTTCTTTAACAATGTCAGAAGGAGAGAGGCACTGAGGCACCGTCTTCCGCCCCCCGACGCTCCTGCTGCGCCTCCTCCTTCTGACAGGAACTGCCTACAGAACAAGCATGAATGATGCCTGAGTGGACACACGCAACTCACAAGTTCCTGGCTCTGTCAGCTCCTCTGCAGAGGGTTTCCCTAAGAAGGTGGACCTAGCAGGGTCACCGGGGGACGGGGAGCTGTGCCTCACGGCCCTCACTTCGCCGGAGAAACCCTCATGCAGAGTTCAGAAACTTGTGTGTTGAGTATGTCGCTGTGAGCCTCCACCATTTAACTAGTGGGTGAAGCCTGAACTGTCTAGAGACAGACCAGACCAGCTGCACAACACAGACACTTCAAACCTGAGGACAAATCTGAGAGAACAGAAAAAGGAAAGGAAACTTAGCTTAGAACCATGCAGCGCTACAGGAGACGGCAGCACTGCAGAGGTGAGGACCGGCACCTGTTTGAAAGAGACAAATGCACACAAACACACACAACAACGAACGAGAAACAAACACTGAGAGAGGACAAAGTGGTTATACAGAACTTGAGGACATTATCTACATGTAATTATCTACATAATTATAAATTTGTTGTGTTTTCTTTAACAATGTCAGAAGGAGAGAGGCACTGAGGCACCGTCTTCCGCCCCCCGACGCTCCTGCTGCGCCTCCTCCTTCTGACAGGAACTGCCTACAGAACAAGCATGAATGATGCCTGAGTGGACACACACAACTCACAAGTTCCTGGCTCTGTCAGCTCCTCTGCAGAGGGTTTCCCTAAGAAGGTGGACCTAGCAGGGTCACCGGGGGACGGGGAGCTGTGCCTCACGGCCCTCACTTCGCCGGAGAAACCCTCATGCAGAGTTCAGAAACTTGTGTGTTGAGTATGTCGCTGTGAGCCTCCACCATTTAACTAGTGGGTGAAGCCTGAACTGTCTAGAGACAGACCAGACCAGCTGCACAACACAGACACTTCAAACCTGAGGACAAATCTGAGAGAACAGAAAAAGGAAAGGAAACTTAGCTTAGAACCATGCAGCGCTACAGGAGACGGCAGCACTGCAGAGGTGAGGACCGGCACCTGTTTGAAAGAGACAAATGCACGCAAACACACACAACAACGAACGAGAAACAAACACAGAGAGAGGACAAAGTGGTTATACAGAACTTGAGGACATTATCTACATGTAATTATCTACATAATTATAAATTTGTTGTGTTTTCTTTAACAATGTCAGAAGGAGAGAGGCACTGAGGCACCGTCTTCCGCCCCCCGACGCTCGTGCTGCGCCTCCTCCTTCTGACAGGAACTGCCTACAGAACAAGCATGAATGATGCCTGAGTGGACACACGCAACTCACAAGTTCCTGGCTCTGTCAGCTCCTCTGCAGAGGGTTTCCCTAAGAAGGTGGACCTAGCAGGGTCACCGGGGGACGGGGAGCTGTGCCTCACGGCCCTCACTTCGCCGGAGAAACCCTCATGCAGAGTTCAGAAACTTGTGTGTTGAGTATGTCGCTGTGAGCCTCCACCATTTAACTAGTGGGTGAAGCCTGAACTGTCTAGAGACAGACCAGACCAGCTGCACAACACAGACACTTCAAACCTGAGGACAAATCTGAGAGAACAGAAAAAGGAAAGGAAACTTAGCTTAGAACCATGCAGCGCTACAGGAGACGGCAGCACTGCAGAGGTGAGGACCGGCACCTGTTTGAAAGAGACAAATGCACACAAACACACACAACAACGAACGAGAAACAAACACTGAGAGAGGACAAAGTGGTTATACAGAACTTGAGGACATTATCTACATGTAATTATCTACATAATTATAAATTTGTTGTGTTTTCTTTAACAATGTCAGAAGGAGAGAGGCACTGAGGCACCGTCTTCCGCCCCCCGACGCTCCTGCTGCGCCTCCTCCTTCTGACAGGAACTGCCTACAGAACAAGCATGAATGATGCCTGAGTGGACACACACAACTCACAAGTTCCTGGCTCTGTCAGCTCCTCTGCAGAGGGTTTCCCTAAGAAGGTGGACCTAGCAGGGTCACCGGGGGACGGGGAGCTGTGCCTCACGGCCCTCACTTCGTCGGAGAAACCCTCATGCAGAGTTCAGAAACTTGTGTGTTGAGTATGTCGCTGTGAGCCTCCACCATTTAACTAGTGGGTGAAGCCTGAACTGTCTAGAGACAGACCAGACCAGCTGCACAACACAGACACTTCAAACCTGAGGACAAATCTGAGAGAACAGAAAAAGGAAAGGAAACTTAGCTTAGAACCATGCAGCGCTACAGGAGACGGCAGCACTGCAGAGGTGAGGACCGGCACCTGTTTGAAAGAGACAAATGCACACAAACACACACAACAACGAACGAGAAACAAACACAGAGAGAGGACAAAGTGGTTATACAGAACTTGAGGACATTATCTACATGTAATTATCTACATAATTATAAATTTGTTGTGTTTTCTTTAACAATGTCAGAAGGAGAGAGGCACTGAGGCACCGTCTTCCGCCCCCCGACGCTCCTGCTGCGCCTCCTCCTTCTGACAGGAACTGCCTACAGAACAAGCATGAATGATGCCTGAGTGGACACACGCAACTCACAAGTTCCTGGCTCTGTCAGCTCCTCTGCAGAGGGTTTCCCTAAGAAGGTGGACCTAGCAGGGTCACCGGGGGACGGGGAGCTGTGCCTCACGGCCCTCACTTCGTCGGAGAAACCCTCATGCAGAGTTCAGAAACTTGTGTGCTGAGTATGTCGCTGTGAGCCTCCACCATTTAACTAGTGGGTGAAGCCTGAACTGTCTAGAGACAGACCAGACCAGCTGCACAACACAGACACTTCAAACCTGAGGACAAATCTGAGAGAACAGAAAAAGGAAAGGAAACTTAGCTTAGAACCATGCAGCGCTACAGGAGACGGCAGCACTGCAGAGGTGAGGACCGGCACCTGTTTGAAAGAGACAAATGCACACAAACACACACAACAACGAACGAGAAACAAACACAGAGAGAGGACAAAGTGGTTATACAGAACTTGAGGACATTATCTACATGTAATTATCTACATAATTATAAATTTGTTGTGTTTTCTTTAACAATGTCAGAAGGAGAGAGGCACTGAGGCACCGTCTTCCGCCCCCCGACGCTCCTGCTGCGCCTCCTCCTTCTGACAGGAACTGCCTACAGAACAAGCATGAATGATGCCTGAGTGGACACACGCAACTCACAAGTTCCTGGCTCTGTCAGCTCCTCTGCAGAGGGTTTCCCTAAGAAGGTGGACCTAGCAGGGTCACCGGGGGACGGGGAGCTGTGCCTCACGGCCCTCACTTCGTCGGAGAAACCCTCATGCAGAGTTCAGAAACTTGTGTGTTGAGTATGTCGCTGTGAGCCTCCACCATTTAACTAGTGGGTGAAGCCTGAACTGTCTAGAGACAGACCAGACCAGCTGCACAACACAGACACTTCAAACCTGAGGACAAATCTGAGAGAACAGAAAAAGGAAAGGAAACTTAGCTTAGAACCATGCAGCGCTACAGGAGACGGCAGCACTGCAGAGGTGAGGACCGGCACCTGTTTGAAAGAGACAAATGCACACAAACACACACAACAACGAACGAGAAACAAACACTGAGAGAGGACAAAGTGGTTATACAGAACTTGAGGACATTATCTACATGTAATTATCTACATAATTATAAATTTGTTGTGTTTTCTTTAACAATGTCAGAAGGAGAGAGGCACTGAGGCACCGTCTTCCGCCCCCCGACGCTCCTGCTGCGCCTCCTCCTTCTGACAGGAACTGCCTACAGAACAAGCATGAATGATGCCTGAGTGGACACACGCAACTCACAAGTTCCTGGCTCTGTCAGCTCCTCTGCAGAGGGTTTCCCTAAGAAGGTGGACCTAGCAGGGTCACCGGGGGACGGGGAGCTGTGCCTCACGGCCCTCACTTCGTCGGAGAAACCCTCATGCAGAGTTCAGAAACTTGTGTGCTGAGTATGTCGCTGTGAGCCTCCACCATTTAACTAGTGGGTGAAGCCTGAACTGTCTAGAGACAGACCAGACCAGCTGCACAACACAGACACTTCAAACCTGAGGACAAATCTGAGAGAACAGAAAAAGGAAAGGAAACTTAGCTTAGAACCATGCAGCGCTACAGGAGACGGCAGCACTGCAGAGGTCAGGACCGGCACCTGTTTGAAAGAGACAAATGCACACAAACACACACAACAACGAACGAGAAACAAACACAGAGAGAGGACAAAGTGGTTATACAGAACTTGAGGACATTATCTACATGTAATTATCTACATAATTATAAATTTGTTGTGTTTTCTTTAACAATGTCAGAAGGAGAGAGGCACTGAGGCACCGTCTTCCGCCCCCCGACGCTCCTGCTGCGCCTCCTCCTTCTGACAGGAACTGCCTACAGAACAAGCATGAATGATGCCTGAGTGGACACACGCAACTCACAAGTTCCTGGCTCTGTCAGCTCCTCTGCAGAGGGTTTCCCTAAGAAGGTGGACCTAGCAGGGTCACCGGGGGACGGGGAGCTGTGCCTCACGGCCCTCACTTCGCCGGAGAAACCCTCATGCAGAGTTCAGAAACTTGTGTGTTGAGTATGTCGCTGTGAGCCTCCACCATTTAACTAGTGGGTGAAGCCTGAACTGTCTAGAGACAGACCAGACCAGCTGCACAACACAGACACTTCAAACCTGAGGACAAATCTGAGAGAACAGAAAAAGGAAAGGAAACTTAGCTTAGAACCATGCAGCGCTACAGGAGACGGCAGCACTGCAGAGGTGAGGACCGGCACCTGTTTGAAAGAGACAAATGCACACAAACACACACAACAACGAACGAGAAACAAACACAGAGAGAGGACAAAGTGGTTATACAGAACTTGAGGACATTATCTACATGTAATTATCTACATAATTATAAATTTGTTGTGTTTTCTTTAACAATGTCAGAAGGAGAGAGGCACTGAGGCACCGTCTTCCGCCCCCCAACGCTCCTGCTGCGCCTCCTCCTTCTGACAGGAACTGCCTACAGAACAAGCATGAATGATGCCTGAGTGGACACACGCAACTCACAAGTTCCTGGCTCTGTCAGCTCCTCTGCAGAGGGTTTCCCTAAGAAGGTGGACCTAGCAGGGTCACCGGGGGACGGGGAGCTGTGCCTCACGGCCCTCACTTCGTCGGAGAAACCCTCATGCAGAGTTCAGAAACTTGTGTGTTGAGTATGTCGCTGTGAGCCTCCACCATTTAACTAGTGGGTGAAGCCTGAACTGTCTAGAGACAGACCAGACCAGCTGCACAACACAGACACTTCAAACCTGAGGACAAATCTGAGAGAACAGAAAAAGGAAAGGAAACTTAGCTTAGAACCATGCAGCGCTACAGGAGACGGCAGCACTGCAGAGGTGAGGACCGGCACCTGTTTGAAAGAGACAAATGCACACAAACACACACAACAACGAACGAGAAACAAACACTGAGAGAGGACAAAGTGGTTATACAGAACTTGAGGACATTATCTACATGTAATTATCTACATAATTATAAATTTGTTGTGTTTTCTTTAACAATGTCAGAAGGAGAGAGGCACTGAGGCACCGTCTTCCGCCCCCCGACGCTCCTGCTGCGCCTCCTCCTTCTGACAGGAACTGCCTACAGAACAAGCATGAATGATGCCTGAGTGGACACACACAACTCACAAGTTCCTGGCTCTGTCAGCTCCTCTGCAGAGGGTTTCCCTAAGAAGGTGGACCTAGCAGGGTCACCGGGGGACGGGGAGCTGTGCCTCACGGCCCTCACTTCGCCGGAGAAACCCTCATGCAGAGTTCAGAAACTTGTGTGTTGAGTATGTCGCTGTGAGCCTCCACCATTTAACTAGTGGGTGAAGCCTGAACTGTCTAGAGACAGACCAGACCAGCTGCACAACACAGACACTTCAAACCTGAGGACAAATCTGAGAGAACAGAAAAAGGAAAGGAAACTTAGCTTAGAACCATGCAGCGCTACAGGAGACGGCAGCACTGCAGAGGTCAGGACCGGCACCTGTTTGAAAGAGACAAATGCACACAAACACACACAACAACGAACGAGAAACAAACACAGAGAGAGGACAAAGTGGTTATACAGAACTTGAGGACATTATCTACATGTAATTATCTACATAATTATAAATTTGTTGTGTTTTCTTTAACAATGTCAGAAGGAGAGAGGCACTGAGGCACCGTCTTCCGCCCCCCGACGCTCCTGCTGCGCCTCCTCCTTCTGACAGGAACTGCCTACAGAACAAGCATGAATGATGCCTGAGTGGACACACGCAACTCACAAGTTCCTGGCTCTGTCAGCTCCTCTGCAGAGGGTTTCCCTAAGAAGGTGGACCTAGCAGGGTCACCGGGGGACGGGGAGCTGTGCCTCACGGCCCTCACTTCGCCGGAGAAACCCTCATGCAGAGTTCAGAAACTTGTGTGTTGAGTATGTCGCTGTGAGCCTCCACCATTTAACTAGTGGGTGAAGCCTGAACTGTCTAGAGACAGACCAGACCAGCTGCACAACGCAGACACTTCAAACCTGAGGACAAATCTGAGAGAACAGAAAAAGGAAAGGAAACTTAGCTTAGAACCATGCAGCGCTACAGGAGACGGCAGCACTGCAGAGGTGAGGACCGGCACCTGTTTGAAAGAGACAAATGCACACAAACACACACAACAACGAACGAGAAACAAACACAGAGAGAGGACAAAGTGGTTATACAGAACTTGAGGACATTATCTACATGTAATTATCTACATAATTATAAATTTGTTGTGTTTTCTTTAACAATGTCAGAAGGAGAGAGGCACTGAGGCACCGTCTTCCGCCCCCCCGACGCTCCTGCTGCGCCTCCTCCTTCTGACAGGAACTGCCTACAGAACAAGCATGAATGATGCCTGAGTGGACACACGCAACTCACAAGTTCCTGGCTCTGTCAGCTCCTCTGCAGAGGGTTTCCCTAAGAAGGTGGACCTAGCAGGGTCACCGGGGGACGGGGAGCTGTGCCTCACGGCCCTCACTTCGCCGGAGAAACCCTCATGCAGAGTTCAGAAACTTGTGTGTTGAGTATGTCGCTGTGAGCCTCCACCATTTAACTAGTGGGTGAAGCCTGAACTGTCTAGAGACAGACCAGACCAGCTGCACAACACAGACACTTCAAACCTGAGGACAAATCTGAGAGAACAGAAAAAGGAAAGGAAACTTAGCTTAGAACCATGCAGCGCTACAGGAGACGGCAGCACTGCAGAGGTGAGGACCGGCACCTGTTTGAAAGAGACAAATGCACACAAACACACACAACAACGAACGAGAAACAAACACAGAGAGAGGACAAAGTGGTTATACAGAACTTGAGGACATTATCTACATGTAATTATCTACATAATTATAAATTTGTTGTGTTTTCTTTAACAATGTCAGAAGGAGAGAGGCACTGAGGCACCGTCTTCCGCCCCCCGATGCTCCTGCTGCGCCTCCTCCTTCTGACAGGAACTGCCTACAGAACAAGCATGAATGATGCCTGAGTGGACACACGCAACTCACAAGTTCCTGGCTCTGTCAGCTCCTCTGCAGAGGGTTTCCCTAAGAAGGTGGACCTAGCAGGGTCACCGGGGGACGGGGAGCTGTGCCTCACGGCCCTCACTTCGCCGGAGAAACCCTCATGCAGAGTTCAGAAACTTGTGTGTTGAGTATGTCGCTGTGAGCCTCCACCATTTAACTAGTGGGTGAAGCCTGAACTGTCTAGAGACAGACCAGACCAGCTGCACAACGCAGACACTTCAAACCTGAGGACAAATCTGAGAGAACAGAAAAAGGAAAGGAAACTTAGCTTAGAACCATGCAGCGCTACAGGAGACGGCAGCACTGCAGAGGTGAGGACCGGCACCTGTTTGAAAGAGACAAATGCACACAAACACACACAACAACGAACGAGAAACAAACACAGAGAGAGGAAAAAGTGGTTATACAGAACTTGAGGACATTATCTACATGTAATTATCTACATAATTATAAATTTGTTGTGTTTTCTTTAACAATGTCAGAAGGAGAGAGGCACTGAGGCACCGTCTTCCGCCCCCCGACGCTCCTGCTGCGCCTCCTCCTTCTGACAGGAATTGCCTACAGAACAAGCATGAATGATGCCTGAGTGGACACACGCAACTCACAAGTTCCTGGCTCTGTCAGCTCCTCTGCAGAGGGTTTCCCTAAGAAGGTGGACCTAGCAGGGTCACCGGGGGACGGGGAGCTGTGCCTCACGGCCCTCACTTCGTCGGAGAAACCCTCATGCAGAGTTCAGAAACTTGTGTGTTGAGTATGTCGCTGTGAGCCTCCACCATTTAACTAGTGGGTGAAGCCTGAACTGTCTAGAGACAGACCAGACCAGCTGCACAACACAGACACTTCAAACCTGAGGACAAATCTGAGAGAACAGAAAAAGGAAAGGAAACTTAGCTTAGAACCATGCAGCGCTACAGGAGACGGCAGCACTGCAGAGGTGAGGACCGGCACCTGTTTGAAAGAGACAAATGCACACAAACACACACAACAACGAACGAGAAACAAACACAGAGAGAGGAAAAAGTGGTTATACAGAACTTGAGGACATTATCTACATGTAATTATCTACATAATTATAAATTTGTTGTGTTTTCTTTAACAATGTCAGAAGGAGAGAGGCACTGAGGCACCGTCTTCCGCCCCCCGACGCTCCTGCTGCGCCTCCTCCTTCTGACAGGAACTGCCTACAGAACAAGCATGAATGATGCCTGAGTGGACACACACAACTCACAAGTTCCTGGCTCTGTCAGCTCCTCTGCAGAGGGTTTCCCTAAGAAGGTGGACCTAGCAGGGTCACCGGGGGACGGGGAGCTGTGCCTCACGGCCCTCACTTCGTCGGAGAAACCCTCATGCAGAGTTCAGAAACTTGTGTGTTGAGTATGTCGCTGTGAGCCTCCACCATTTAACTAGTGGGTGAAGCCTGAACTGTCTAGAGACAGACCAGACCAGCTGCACAACACAGACACTTCAAACCTGAGGACAAATCTGAGAGAACAGAAAAAGGAAAGGAAACTTAGCTTAGAACCATGCAGCGCTACAGGAGACGGCAGCACTGCAGAGGTGAGGACCGGCACCTGTTTGAAAGAGACAAATGCACACAAACACACACAACAACGAACGAGAAACAAACACAGAGAGAGGACAAAGTGGTTATACAGAACTTGAGGACATTATCTACATGTAATTATCTACATAATTATAAATTTGTTGTGTTTTCTTTAACAATGTCAGAAGGAGAGAGGCACTGAGGCACCGTCTTCCGCCCCCCGACGCTCCTGCTGCGCCTCCTCCTTCTGACAGGAACTGCCTACAGAACAAGCATGAATGATGCCTGAGTGGACACACGCAACTCACAAGTTCCTGGCTCTGTCAGCTCCTCTGCAGAGGGTTTCCCTAAGAAGGTGGACCTAGCAGGGTCACCGGGGGACGGGGAGCTGTGCCTCACGGCCCTCACTTCGCCGGAGAAACCCTCATGCAGAGTTCAGAAACTTGTGTGTTGAGTATGTCGCTGTGAGCCTCCACCATTTAACTAGTGGGTGAAGCCTGAACTGTCTAGAGACAGACCAGACCAGCTGCACAACACAGACACTTCAAACCTGAGGACAAATCTGAGAGAACAGAAAAAGGAAAGGAAACTTAGCTTAGAACCATGCAGCGCTACAGGAGACGGCAGCACTGCAGAGGTGAGGACCGGCACCTGTTTGAAAGAGACAAATGCACACAAACACACACAACAACGAACGAGAAACAAACACAGAGAGAGGACAAAGTGGTTATACAGAACTTGAGGACATTATCTACATGTAATTATCTACATAATTATAAATTTGTTGTGTTTTCTTTAACAATGTCAGAAGGAGAGAGGCACTGAGGCACCGTCTTCCGCCCCCCGACGCTCCTGCTGCGCCTCCTCATTCTGATAGGAACTGCCTACAGAACAAGCATGAATGATGCCTGAGTGGACACACGCAACTCACAAGTTCCTGGCTCTGTCAGCTCCTCTGCAGAGGGTTTCCCTAAGAAGGTGGACCTAGCAGGGTCACCGGGGGACGGGGAGCTGTGCCTCACGGCCCTCACTTCGCCGGAGAAACCCTCATGCAGAGTTCAGAAACTTGTGTGTTGAGTATGTCGCTGTGAGCCTCCACCATTTAACTAGTGGGTGAAGCCTGAACTGTCTAGAGACAGACCAGACCAGCTGCACAACACAGACACTTCAAACCTGAGGACAAATCTGAGAGAACAGAAAAAGGAAAGGAAACTTAGCTTAGAACCATGCAGCGCTACAGGAGACGGCAGCACTGCAGAGGTGAGGACCGGCACCTGTTTGAAAGAGACAAATGCACACAAACACACACAACAACGAACGAGAAACAAACACTGAGAGAGGACAAAGTGGTTATACAGAACTTGAGGACATTATCTACATGTAATTATCTACATAATTATAAATTTGTTGTGTTTTCTTTAACAATGTCAGAAGGAGAGAGGCACTGAGGCACCGTCTTCCGCCCCCCGACGCTCCTGCTGCGCCTCCTCATTCTGATAGGAACTGCCTACAGAACAAGCATGAATGATGCCTGAGTGGACACACGCAACTCACAAGTTCCTGGCTCTGTCAGCTCCTCTGCAGAGGGTTTCCCTAAGAAGGTGGACCTAGCAGGGTCACCGGGGGACGGGGAGCTGTGCCTCACGGCCCTCACTTCGTCGGAGAAACCCTCATGCAGAGTTCAGAAACTTGTGTGTTGAGTATGTCGCTGTGAGCCTCCACCATTTAACTAGTGGGTGAAGCCTGAACTGTCTAGAGACAGACCAGACCAGCTGCACAACACAGACACTTCAAACCTGAGGACAAATCTGAGAGAACAGAAAAAGGAAAGGAAACTTAGCTTAGAACCATGCAGCGCTACAGGAGACGGCAGCACTGCAGAGGTCAGGACCGGCACCTGTTTGAAAGAGACAAATGCACACAAACACACACAACAACGAACGAGAAACAAACACAGAGAGAGGACAAAGTGGTTATACAGAACTTGAGGACATTATCTACATGTAATTATCTACATAATTATAAATTTGTTGTGTTTTCTTTAACAATGTCAGAAGGAGAGAGGCACTGAGGCACCGTCTTCCGCCCCCCGACGCTCCTGCTGCGCCTCCTCCTTCTGACAGGAACTGCCTACAGAACAAGCATGAATGATGCCTGAGTGGACACACGCAACTCACAAGTTCCTGGCTCTGTCAGCTCCTCTGCAGAGGGTTTCCCTAAGAAGGTGGACCTAGCAGGGTCACCGGGGGACGGGGAGCTGTGCCTCACGGCCCTCACTTCGCCGGAGAAACCCTCATGCAGAGTTCAGAAACTTGTGTGTTGAGTATGTCGCTGTGAGCCTCCACCATTTAACTAGTGGGTGAAGCCTGAACTGTCTAGAGACAGACCAGACCAGCTGCACAACACAGACACTTCAAACCTGAGGACAAATCTGAGAGAACAGAAAAAGGAAAGGAAACTTAGCTTAGAACCATGCAGCGCTACAGGAGACGGCAGCACTGCAGAGGTGAGGACCGGCACCTGTTTGAAAGAGACAAATGCACACAAACACACACAACAACGAACGAGAAACAAACACAGAGAGAGGAAAAAGTGGTTATACAGAACTTGAGGACATTATCTACATGTAATTATCTACATAATTATAAATTTGTTGTGTTTTCTTTAACAATGTCAGAAGGAGAGAGGCACTGAGGCACCGTCTTCCGCCCCCCGACGCTCCTGCTGCGCCTCCTCCTTCTGACAGGAACTGCCTACAGAACAAGCATGAATGATGCCTGAGTGGACACACGCAACTCACAAGTTCCTGGCTCTGTCAGCTCCTCTGCAGAGGGTTTCCCTAAGAAGGTGGACCTAGCAGGGTCACCGGGGGACGGGGAGCTGTGCCTCACGGCCCTCACTTCGTCGGAGAAACCCTCATGCAGAGTTCAGAAACTTGTGTGTTGAGTATGTCGCTGTGAGCCTCCACCATTTAACTAGTGGGTGAAGCCTGAACTGTCTAGAGACAGACCAGACCAGCTGCACAACACAGACACTTCAAACCTGAGGACAAATCTGAGAGAACAGAAAAAGGAAAGGAAACTTAGCTTAGAACCATGCAGCGCTACAGGAGACGGCAGCACTGCAGAGGTGAGGACCGGCACCTGTTTGAAAGAGACAAATGCACACAAACACACACAACAACGAACGAGAAACAAACACAGAGAGAGGAAAAAGTGGTTATACAGAACTTGAGGACATTATCTACATGTAATTATCTACATAATTATAAATTTGTTGTGTTTTCTTTAACAATGTCAGAAGGAGAGAGGCACTGAGGCACCGTCTTCCGCCCCCCGACGCTCCTGCTGCGCCTCCTCCTTCTGACAGGAACTGCCTACAGAACAAGCATGAATGATGCCTGAGTGGACACACGCAACTCACAAGTTCCTGGCTCTGTCAGCTCCTCTGCAGAGGGTTTCCCTAAGAAGGTGGACCTAGCAGGGTCACCGGGGGACGGGGAGCTGTGCCTCACGGCCCTCACTTCGCCGGAGAAACCCTCATGCAGAGTTCAGAAACTTGTGTGTTGAGTATGTCGCTGTGAGCCTCCACCATTTAACTAGTGGGTGAAGCCTGAACTGTCTAGAGACAGACCAGACCAGCTGCACAACGCAGACACTTCAAACCTGAGGACAAATCTGAGAGAACAGAAAAAGGAAAGGAAACTTAGCTTAGAACCATGCAGCGCTACAGGAGACGGCAGCACTGCAGAGGTGAGGACCGGCACCTGTTTGAAAGAGACAAATGCACACAAACACACACAACAACGAACGAGAAACAAACACAGAGAGAGGACAAAGTGGTTATACAGAACTTGAGGACATTATCTACATGTAATTATCTACATAATTATAAATTTGTTGTGTTTTCTTTAACAATGTCAGAAGGAGAGAGGCACTGAGGCACCGTCTTCCGCCCCCCGACGCTCCTGCTGCGCCTCCTCCTTCTGACAGGAACTGCCTACAGAACAAGCATGAATGATGCCTGAGTGGACACACACAACTCACAAGTTCCTGGCTCTGTCAGCTCCTCTGCAGAGGGTTTCCCTAAGAAGGTGGACCTAGCAGGGTCACCGGGGGACGGGGAGCTGTGCCTCACGGCCCTCACTTCGCCGGAGAAACCCTCATGCAGAGTTCAGAAACTTGTGTGTTGAGTATGTCGCTGTGAGCCTCCACCATTTAACTAGTGGGTGAAGCCTGAACTGTCTAGAGACAGACCAGACCAGCTGCACAACACAGACACTTCAAACCTGAGGACAAATCTGAGAGAACAGAAAAAGGAAAGGAAACTTAGCTTAGAACCATGCAGCGCTACAGGAGACGGCAGCACTGCAGAGGTGAGGACCGGCACCTGTTTGAAAGAGACAAATGCACACAAACACACACAACAACGAACGAGAAACAAACACAGAGAGAGGACAAAGTGGTTATACAGAACTTGAGGACATTATCTACATGTAATTATCTACATAATTATAAATTTGTTGTGTTTTCTTTAACAATGTCAGAAGGAGAGAGGCACTGAGGCACCGTCTTCCGCCCCCCGACGCTCCTGCTGCGCCTCCTCATTCTGATAGGAACTGCCTACAGAACAAGCATGAATGATGCCTGAGTGGACACACGCAACTCACAAGTTCCTGGCTCTGTCAGCTCCTCTGCAGAGGGTTTCCCTAAGAAGGTGGACCTAGCAGGGTCACCGGGGGACGGGGAGCTGTGCCTCACGGCCCTCACTTCGCCGGAGAAACCCTCATGCAGAGTTCAGAAACTTGTGTGTTGAGTATGTCGCTGTGAGCCTCCACCATTTAACTAGTGGGTGAAGCCTGAACTGTCTAGAGACAGACCAGACCAGCTGCACAACACAGACACTTCAAACCTGAGGACAAATCTGAGAGAACAGAAAAAGGAAAGGAAACTTAGCTTAGAACCATGCAGCGCTACAGGAGACGGCAGCACTGCAGAGGTGAGGACCGGCACCTGTTTGAAAGAGACAAATGCACACAAACACACACAACAACGAACGAGAAACAAACACTGAGAGAGGACAAAGTGGTTATACAGAACTTGAGGACATTATCTACATGTAATTATCTACATAATTATAAATTTGTTGTGTTTTCTTTAACAATGTCAGAAGGAGAGAGGCACTGAGGCACCGTCTTCCGCCCCCCGACGCTCCTGCTGCGCCTCCTCATTCTGATAGGAACTGCCTACAGAACAAGCATGAATGATGCCTGAGTGGACACACGCAACTCACAAGTTCCTGGCTCTGTCAGCTCCTCTGCAGAGGGTTTCCCTAAGAAGGTGGACCTAGCAGGGTCACCGGGGGACGGGGAGCTGTGCCTCACGGCCCTCACTTCGTCGGAGAAACCCTCATGCAGAGTTCAGAAACTTGTGTGTTGAGTATGTCGCTGTGAGCCTCCACCATTTAACTAGTGGGTGAAGCCTGAACTGTCTAGAGACAGACCAGACCAGCTGCACAACACAGACACTTCAAACCTGAGGACAAATCTGAGAGAACAGAAAAAGGAAAGGAAACTTAGCTTAGAACCATGCAGCGCTACAGGAGACGGCAGCACTGCAGAGGTGAGGACCGGCACCTGTTTGAAAGAGACAAATGCACACAAACACACACAACAACGAACGAGAAACAAACACAGAGAGAGGACAAAGTGGTTATACAGAACTTGAGGACATTATCTACATGTAATTATCTACATAATTATAAATTTGTTGTGTTTTCTTTAACAATGTCAGAAGGAGAGAGGCACTGAGGCACCGTCTTCCGCCCCCCGACGCTCCTGCTGCGCCTCCTCCTTCTGACAGGAACTGCCTACAGAACAAGCATGAATGATGCCTGAGTGGACACACGCAACTCACAAGTTCCTGGCTCTGTCAGCTCCTCTGCAGAGGGTTTCCCTAAGAAGGTGGACCTAGCAGGGTCACCGGGGGACGGGGAGCTGTGCCTCACGGCCCTCACTTCGCCGGAGAAACCCTCATGCAGAGTTCAGAAACTTGTGTGTTGAGTATGTCGCTGTGAGCCTCCACCATTTAACTAGTGGGTGAAGCCTGAACTGTCTAGAGACAGACCAGACCAGCTGCACAACGCAGACACTTCAAACCTGAGGACAAATCTGAGAGAACAGAAAAAGGAAAGGAAACTTAGCTTAGAACCATGCAGCGCTACAGGAGACGGCAGCACTGCAGAGGTGAGGACCGGCACCTGTTTGAAAGAGACAAATGCACACAAACACACACAACAACGAACGAGAAACAAACACTGAGAGAGGACAAAGTGGTTATACAGAACTTGAGGACATTATCTACATGTAATTATCTACATAATTATAAATTTGTTGTGTTTTCTTTAACAATGTCAGAAGGAGAGAGGCACTGAGGCACCGTCTTCCGCCCCCCGACGCTCCTGCTGCGCCTCCTCCTTCTGACAGGAACTGCCTACAGAACAAGCATGAATGATGCCTGAGTGGACACACGCAACTCACAAGTTCCTGGCTCTGTCAGCTCCTCTGCAGAGGGTTTCCCTAAGAAGGTGGACCTAGCAGGGTCACCGGGGGACGGGGAGCTGTGCCTCACGGCCCTCACTTCGTCGGAGAAACCCTCATGCAGAGTTCAGAAACTTGTGTGCTGAGTATGTCGCTGTGAGCCTCCACCATTTAACTAGTGGGTGAAGCCTGAACTGTCTAGAGACAGACCAGACCAGCTGCACAACACAGACACTTCAAACCTGAGGACAAATCTGAGAGAACAGAAAAAGGAAAGGAAACTTAGCTTAGAACCATGCAGCGCTACAGGAGACGGCAGCACTGCAGAGGTGAGGACCGGCACCTGTTTGAAAGAGACAAATGCACACAAACACACACAACAACGAACGAGAAACAAACACAGAGAGAGGACAAAGTGGTTATACAGAACTTGAGGACATTATCTACATGTAATTATCTACATAATTATAAATTTGTTGTGTTTTCTTTAACAATGTCAGAAGGAGAGAGGCACTGAGGCACCGTCTTCCGCCCCCCGACGCTCCTGCTGCGCCTCCTCCTTCTGACAGGAACTGCCTACAGAACAAGCATGAATGATGCCTGAGTGGACACACGCAACTCACAAGTTCCTGGCTCTGTCAGCTCCTCTGCAGAGGGTTTCCCTAAGAAGGTGGACCTAGCAGGGTCACCGGGGGACGGGGAGCTGTGCCTCACGGCCCTCACTTCGTCGGAGAAACCCTCATGCAGAGTTCAGAAACTTGTGTGTTGAGTATGTCGCTGTGAGCCTCCACCATTTAACTAGTGGGTGAAGCCTGAACTGTCTAGAGACAGACCAGACCAGCTGCACAACACAGACACTTCAAACCTGAGGACAAATCTGAGAGAACAGAAAAAGGAAAGGAAACTTAGCTTAGAACTATGCAGCGCTACAGGAGACGGCAGCACTGCAGAGGTGAGGACCGGCACCTGTTTGAAAGAGACAAATGCACACAAACACACACAACAACGAACGAGAAACAAACACAGAGAGAGGACAAAGTGGTTATACAGAACTTGAGGACATTATCTACATGTAATTATCTACATAATTATAAATTTGTTGTGTTTTCTTTAACAATGTCAGAAGGAGAGAGGCACTGAGGCACCGTCTTCCGCCCCCCGACGCTCCTGCTGCGCCTCCTCCTTCTGACAGGAACTGCCTACAGAACAAGCATGAATGATGCCTGAGTGGACACACGCAACTCACAAGTTCCTGGCTCTGTCAGCTCCTCTGCAGAGGGTTTCCCTAAGAAGGTGGACCTAGCAGGGTCACCGGGGGACGGGGAGCTGTGCCTCACGGCACTCACTTCGCCGGAGAAACCCTCATGCAGAGTTCAGAAACTTGTGTGTTGAGTATGTCGCTGTGAGCCTCCACCATTTAACTAGTGGGTGAAGCCTGAACTGTCTAGAGACAGACCAGACCAGCTGCACAACACAGACACTTCAAACCTGAGGACAAATCTGAGAGAACAGAAAAAGGAAAGGAAACTTAGCTTAGAACCATGCAGCGCTACAGGAGACGGCAGCACTGCAGAGGTGAGGACCGGCACCTGTTTGAAAGAGACAAATGCACACAAACACACACAACAACGAACGAGAAACAAACACAGAGAGAGGACAAAGTGGTTATACAGAACTTGAGGACATTATCTACATGTAATTATCTACATAATTATAAATTTGTTGTGTTTTCTTTAACAATGTCAGAAGGAGAGAGGCACTGAGGCACCGTCTTCCGCCCCCCGACGCTCCTGCTGCGCCTCCTCCTTCTGACAGGAACTGCCTACAGAACAAGCATGAATGATGCCTGAGTGGACACACACAACTCACAAGTTCCTGGCTCTGTCAGCTCCTCTGCAGAGGGTTTCCCTAAGAAGGTGGACCTAGCAGGGTCACCGGGGGACGGGGAGCTGTGCCTCACGGCCCTCACTTCGCCGGAGAAACCCTCATGCAGAGTTCAGAAACTTGTGTGTTGAGTATGTCGCTGTGAGCCTCCACCATTTAACTAGTGGGTGAAGCCTGAACTGTCTAGAGACAGACCAGACCAGCTGCACAACACAGACACTTCAAACCTGAGGACAAATCTGAGAGAACAGAAAAAGGAAAGGAAACTTAGCTTAGAACCATGCAGCGCTACAGGAGACGGCAGCACTGCAGAGGTGAGGACCGGCACCTGTTTGAAAGAGACAAATGCACACAAACACACACAACAACGAACGAGAAACAAACACAGAGAGAGGACAAAGTGGTTATACAGAACTTGAGGACATTATCTACATGTAATTATCTACATAATTATAAATTTGTTGTGTTTTCTTTAACAATGTCAGAAGGAGAGAGGCACTGAGGCACCGTCTTCCGCCCCCCGACGCTCCTGCTGCGCCTCCTCCTTCTGACAGGAACTGCCTACAGAACAAGCATGAATGATGCCTGAGTGGACACACGCAACTCACAAGTTCCTGGCTCTGTCAGCTCCTCTGCAGAGGGTTTCCCTAAGAAGGTGGACCTAGCAGGGTCACCGGGGGACGGGGAGCTGTGCCTCACGGCCCTCACTTCGCCGGAGAAACCCTCATGCAGAGTTCAGAAACTTGTGTGTTGAGTATGTCGCTGTGAGCCTCCACCATTTAACTAGTGGGTGAAGCCTGAACTGTCTAGAGACAGACCAGACCAGCTGCACAACACAGACACTTCAAACCTGAGGACAAATCTGAGAGAACAGAAAAAGGAAAGGAAACTTAGCTTAGAACCATGCAGCGCTACAGGAGACGGCAGCACTGCAGAGGTGAGGACCGGCACCTGTTTGAAAGAGACAAATGCACACAAACACACACAACAACGAACGAGAAACAAACACAGAGAGAGGACAAAGTGGTTATACAGAACTTGAGGACATTATCTACATGTAATTATCTACATAATTATAAATTTGTTGTGTTTTCTTTAACAATGTCAGAAGGAGAGAGGCACTGAGGCACCGTCTTCCGCCCCCCAACGCTCCTGCTGCGCCTCCTCCTTCTGACAGGAACTGCCTACAGAACAAGCATGAATGATGCCTGAGTGGACACACGCAACTCACAAGTTCCTGGCTCTGTCAGCTCCTCTGCAGAGGGTTTCCCTAAGAAGGTGGACCTAGCAGGGTCACCGGGGGACGGGGAGCTGTGCCTCACGGCCCTCACTTCGTCGGAGAAACCCTCATGCAGAGTTCAGAAACTTGTGTGCTGAGTATGTCGCTGTGAGCCTCCACCATTTAACTAGTGGGTGAAGCCTGAACTGTCTAGAGACAGACCAGACCAGCTGCACAACACAGACACTTCAAACCTGAGGACAAATCTGAGAGAACAGAAAAAGGAAAGGAAACTTAGCTTAGAACCATGCAGCGCTACAGGAGACGGCAGCACTGCAGAGGTGAGGACCGGCACCTGTTTGAAAGAGACAAATGCACACAAACACACACAACAACGAACGAGAAAGAAACACTGAGAGAGGACAAAGTGGTTATACAGAACTTGAGGACATTATCTACATGTAATTATCTACATAATTATAAATTTGTTGTGTTTTCTTTAACAATGTCAGAAGGAGAGAGGCACTGAGGCACCGTCTTCCGCCCCCCGACGCTCCTGCTGCGCCTCCTCCTTCTGACAGGAACTGCCTACAGAACAAGCATGAATGATGCCTGAGTGGACACACGCAACTCACAAGTTCCTGGCTCTGTCAGCTCCTCTGCAGAGGGTTTCCCTAAGAAGGTGGACCTAGCAGGGTCACCGGGGGACGGGGAGCTGTGCCTCACGGCCCTCACTTCGCCGGAGAAACCCTCATGCAGAGTTCAGAAACTTGTGTGTTGAGTATGTCGCTGTGAGCCTCCACCATTTAACTAGTGGGTGAAGCCTGAACTGTCTAGAGACAGACCAGACCAGCTGCACAACGCAGACACTTCAAACCTGAGGACAAATCTGAGAGAACAGAAAAAGGAAAGGAAACTTAGCTTAGAACCATGCAGCGCTACAGGAGACGGCAGCACTGCAGAGGTGAGGACCGGCACCTGTTTGAAAGAGACAAATGCACACAAACACACACAACAACGAACGAGAAACAAACACAGAGAGAGGACAAAGTGGTTATACAGAACTTGAGGACATTATCTACATGTAATTATCTACATAATTATAAATTTGTTGTGTTTTCTTTAACAATGTCAGAAGGAGAGAGGCACTGAGGCACCGTCTTCCGCCCCCCGACGCTCCTGCTGCGCCTCCTCCTTCTGACAGGAACTGCCTACAGAACAAGCATGAATGATGCCTGAGTGGACACACGCAACTCACAAGTTCCTGGCTCTGTCAGCTCCTCTGCAGAGGGTTTCCCTAAGAAGGTGGACCTAGCAGGGTCACCGGGGGACGGGGAGCTGTGCCTCACGGCCCTCACTTCGCCGGAGAAACCCTCATGCAGAGTTCAGAAACTTGTGTGTTGAGTATGTCGCTGTGAGCCTCCACCATTTAACTAGTGGGTGAAGCCTGAACTGTCTAGAGACAGACCAGACCAGCTGCACAACACAGACACTTCAAACCTGAGGACAAATCTGAGAGAACAGAAAAAGGAAAGGAAACTTAGCTTAGAACCATGCAGCGCTACAGGAGACGGCAGCACTGCAGAGGTGAGGACCGGCACCTGTTTGAAAGAGACAAATGCACACAAACACACACAACAACGAACGAGAAACAAACACAGAGAGAGGACAAAGTGGTTATACAGAACTTGAGGACATTATCTACATGTAATTATCTACATAATTATAAATTTGTTGTGTTTTCTTTAACAATGTCAGAAGGAGAGAGGCACTGAGGCACCGTCTTCCGCCCCCCAACGCTCCTGCTGCGCCTCCTCCTTCTGACAGGAACTGCCTACAGAACAAGCATGAATGATGCCTGAGTGGACACACGCAACTCACAAGTTCCTGGCTCTGTCAGCTCCTCTGCAGAGGGTTTCCCTAAGAAGGTGGACCTAGCAGGGTCACCGGGGGACGGGGAGCTGTGCCTCACGGCCCTCACTTCGTCGGAGAAACCCTCATGCAGAGTTCAGAAACTTGTGTGCTGAGTATGTCGCTGTGAGCCTCCACCATTTAACTAGTGGGTGAAGCCTGAACTGTCTAGAGACAGACCAGACCAGCTGCACAACACAGACACTTCAAACCTGAGGACAAATCTGAGAGAACAGAAAAAGGAAAGGAAACTTAGCTTAGAACCATGCAGCGCTACAGGAGACGGCAGCACTGCAGAGGTGAGGACCGGCACCTGTTTGAAAGAGACAAATGCACACAAACACACACAACAACGAACGAGAAAGAAACACTGAGAGAGGACAAAGTGGTTATACAGAACTTGAGGACATTATCTACATGTAATTATCTACATAATTATAAATTTGTTGTGTTTTCTTTAACAATGTCAGAAGGAGAGAGGCACTGAGGCACCGTCTTCCGCCCCCCGACGCTCCTGCTGCGCCTCCTCCTTCTGACAGGAACTGCCTACAGAACAAGCATGAATGATGCCTGAGTGGACACACACAACTCACAAGTTCCTGGCTCTGTCAGCTCCTCTGCAGAGGGTTTCCCTAAGAAGGTGGACCTAGCAGGGTCACCGGGGGACGGGGAGCTGTGCCTCACGGCCCTCACTTCGTCGGAGAAACCCTCATGCAGAGTTCAGAAACTTGTGTGTTGAGTATGTCGCTGTGAGCCTCCACCATTTAACTAGTGGGTGAAGCCTGAACTGTCTAGAGACAGACCAGACCAGCTGCACAACGCAGACACTTCAAACCTGAGGACAAATCTGAGAGAACAGAAAAAGGAAAGGAAACTTAGCTTAGAACCATGCAGCGCTACAGGAGACGGCAGCACTGCAGAGGTGAGGACCGGCACCTGTTTGAAAGAGACAAATGCACACAAACACACACAACAACGAACGAGAAACAAACACTGAGAGAGGACAAAGTGGTTATACAGAACTTGAGGACATTATCTACATGTAATTATCTACATAATTATAAATTTGTTGTGTTTTCTTTAACAATGTCAGAAGGAGAGAGGCACTGAGGCACCGTCTTCCGCCCCCCGACGCTCCTGCTGCGCCTCCTCCTTCTGACAGGAACTGCCTACAGAACAAGCATGAATGATGCCTGAGTGGACACACGCAACTCACAAGTTCCTGGCTCTGTCAGCTCCTCTGCAGAGGGTTTCCCTAAGAAGGTGGACCTAGCAGGGTCACCGGGGGACGGGGAGCTGTGCCTCACGGCCCTCACTTCGTCGGAGAAACCCTCATGCAGAGTTCAGAAACTTGTGTGCTGAGTATGTCGCTGTGAGCCTCCACCATTTAACTAGTGGGTGAAGCCTGAACTGTCTAGAGACAGACCAGACCAGCTGCACAACACAGACACTTCAAACCTGAGGACAAATCTGAGAGAACAGAAAAAGGAAAGGAAACTTAGCTTAGAACCATGCAGCGCTACAGGAGACGGCAGCACTGCAGAGGTGAGGACCGGCACCTGTTTGAAAGAGACAAATGCACACAAACACACACAACAACGAACGAGAAACAAACACAGAGAGAGGACAAAGTGGTTATACAGAACTTGAGGACATTATCTACATGTAATTATCTACATAATTATAAATTTGTTGTGTTTTCTTTAACAATGTCAGAAGGAGAGAGGCACTGAGGCACCGTCTTCCGCCCCCCGACGCTCCTGCTGCGCCTCCTCCTTCTGACAGGAACTGCCTACAGAACAAGCATGAATGATGCCTGAGTGGACACACGCAACTCACAAGTTCCTGGCTCTGTCAGCTCCTCTGCAGAGGGTTTCCCTAAGAAGGTGGACCTAGCAGGGTCACCGGGGGACGGGGAGCTGTGCCTCACGGCCCTCACTTCGCCGGAGAAACCCTCATGCAGAGTTCAGAAACTTGTGTGTTGAGTATGTCGCTGTGAGCCTCCACCATTTAACTAGTGGGTGAAGCCTGAACTGTCTAGAGACAGACCAGACCAGCTGCACAACACAGACACTTCAAACCTGAGGACAAATCTGAGAGAACAGAAAAAGGAAAGGAAACTTAGCTTAGAACCATGCAGCGCTACAGGAGACGGCAGCACTGCAGAGGTGAGGACCGGCACCTGTTTGAAAGAGACAAATGCACACAAACACACACAACAACGAACGAGAAACAAACACAGAGAGAGGACAAAGTGGTTATACAGAACTTGAGGACATTATCTACATGTAATTATCTACATAATTATAAATTTGTTGTGTTTTCTTTAACAATGTCAGAAGGAGAGAGGCACTGAGGCACCGTCTTCCGCCCCCCGACGCTCCTGCTGCGCCTCCTCCTTCTGACAGGAACTGCCTACAGAACAAGCATGAATGATGCCTGAGTGGACACACGCAACTCACAAGTTCCTGGCTCTGTCAGCTCCTCTGCAGAGGGTTTCCCTAAGAAGGTGGACCTAGCAGGGTCACCGGGGGACGGGGAGCTGTGCCTCACGGCCCTCACTTCGTCGGAGAAACCCTCATGCAGAGTTCAGAAACTTGTGTGTTGAGTATGTCGCTGTGAGCCTCCACCATTTAACTAGTGGGTGAAGCCTGAACTGTCTAGAGACAGACCAGACCAGCTGCACAACACAGACACTTCAAACCTGAGGACAAATCTGAGAGAACAGAAAAAGGAAAGGAAACTTAGCTTAGAACCATGCAGCGCTACAGGAGACGGCAGCACTGCAGAGGTGAGGACCGGCACCTGTTTGAAAGAGACAAATGCACGCAAACACACACAACAACGAACGGGAAACAAACACAGAGAGAGGACAAAGTGGTTATACAGAACTTGAGGACATTATCTACATGTAATTATCTACATAATTATAAATTTGTTGTGTTTTCTTTAACAATGTCAGAAGGAGAGAGGCACTGAGGCACCGTCTTCCGCCCCCCGACGCTCCTGCTGCGCCTCCTCCTTCTGACAGGAACTGCCTACAGAACAAGCATGAATGATGCCTGAGTGGACACACGCAACTCACAAGTTCCTGGCTCTGTCAGCTCCTCTGCAGAGGGTTTCCCTAAGAAGGTGGACCTAGCAGGGTCACCGGGGGACGGGGAGCTGTGCCTCACGGCCCTCACTTCGTCGGAGAAACCCTCATGCAGAGTTCAGAAACTTGTGTGTTGAGTATGTCGCTGTGAGCCTCCACCATTTAACTAGTGGGTGAAGCCTGAACTGTCTAGAGACAGACCAGACCAGCTGCACAACACAGACACTTCAAACCTGAGGACAAATCTGAGAGAACAGAAAAAGGAAAGGAAACTTAGCTTAGAACCATGCAGCGCTACAGGAGACGGCAGCACTGCAGAGGTGAGGACCGGCACCTGTTTGAAAGAGACAAATGCACGCAAACACACACAACAACGAACGGGAAACAAACACAGAGAGAGGACAAAGTGGTTATACAGAACTTGAGGACATTATCTACATGTAATTATCTACATAATTATAAATTTGTTGTGTTTTCTTTAACAATGTCAGAAGGAGAGAGGCACTGAGGCACCGTCTTCCGCCCCCCGACGCTCCTGCTGCGCCTCCTCCTTCTGACAGGAACTGCCTACAGAACAAGCATGAATGATGCCTGAGTGGACACACGCAACTCACAAGTTCCTGGCTCTGTCAGCTCCTCTGCAGAGGGTTTCCCTAAGAAGGTGGACCTAGCAGGGTCACCGGGGGACGGGGAGCTGTGCCTCACGGCCCTCACTTCGTCGGAGAAACCCTCATGCAGAGTTCAGAAACTTGTGTGTTGAGTATGTCGCTGTGAGCCTCCACCATTTAACTAGTGGGTGAAGCCTGAACTGTCTAGAGACAGACCAGACCAGCTGCACAACACAGACACTTCAAACCTGAGGACAAATCTGAGAGAACAGAAAAAGGAAAGGAAACTTAGCTTAGAACCATGCAGCGCTACAGGAGACGGCAGCACTGCAGAGGTGAGGACCGGCACCTGTTTGAAAGAGACAAATGCACACAAACACACACAACAACGAACGAGAAACAAACACAGAGAGAGGACAAAGTGGTTATACAGAACTTGAGGACATTATCTACATGTAATTATCTACATAATTATAAATTTGTTGTGTTTTCTTTAACAATGTCAGAAGGAGAGAGGCACTGAGGCACCGTCTTCCGCCCCCCGACGCTCCTGCTGCGCCTCCTCCTTCTGACAGGAACTGCCTACAGAACAAGCATGAATGATGCCTGAGTGGACACACGCAACTCACAAGTTCCTGGCTCTGTCAGCTCCTCTGCAGAGGGTTTCCCTAAGAAGGTGGACCTAGCAGGGTCACCGGGGGACGGGGAGCTGTGCCTCACGGCCCTCACTTCGTCGGAGAAACCCTCATGCAGAGTTCAGAAACTTGTGTGTTGAGTATGTCGCTGTGAGCCTCCACCATTTAACTAGTGGGTGAAGCCTGAACTGTCTAGAGACAGACCAGACCAGCTGCACAACACAGACACTTCAAACCTGAGGACAAATCTGAGAGAACAGAAAAAGGAAAGGAAACTTAGCTTAGAACCATGCAGCGCTACAGGAGACGGCAGCACTGCAGAGGTGAGGACCGGCACCTGTTTGAAAGAGACAAATGCACGCAAACACACACAACAACGAACGGGAAACAAACACAGAGAGAGGACAAAGTGGTTATACAGAACTTGAGGACATTATCTACATGTAATTATCTACATAATTATAAATTTGTTGTGTTTTCTTTAACAATGTCAGAAGGAGAGAGGCACTGAGGCACCGTCTTCCGCCCCCCGACGCTCCTGCTGCGCCTCCTCCTTCTGACAGGAACTGCCTACAGAACAAGCATGAATGATGCCTGAGTGGACACACGCAACTCACAAGTTCCTGGCTCTGTCAGCTCCTCTGCAGAGGGTTTCCCTAAGAAGGTGGACCTAGCAGGGTCACCGGGGGACGGGGAGCTGTGCCTCACGGCACTCACTTCGCCGGAGAAACCCTCATGCAGAGTTCAGAAACTTGTGTGTTGAGTATGTCGCTGTGAGCCTCCACCATTTAACTAGTGGGTGAAGCCTGAACTGTCTAGAGACAGACCAGACCAGCTGCACAACACAGACACTTCAAACCTGAGGACAAATCTGAGAGAACAGAAAAAGGAAAGGAAACTTAGCTTAGAACCATGCAGCGCTACAGGAGACGGCAGCACTGCAGAGGTGAGGACCGGCACCTGTTTGAAAGAGACAAATGCACACAAACACACACAACAACGAACGAGAAACAAACACAGAGAGAGGACAAAGTGGTTATACAGAACTTGAGGACATTATCTACATGTAATTATCTACATAATTATAAATTTGTTGTGTTTTCTTTAACAATGTCAGAAGGAGAGAGGCACTGAGGCACCGTCTTCCGCCCCCCGACGCTCCTGCTGCGCCTCCTCCTTCTGACAGGAACTGCCTACAGAACAAGCATGAATGATGCCTGAGTGGACACACACAACTCACAAGTTCCTGGCTCTGTCAGCTCCTCTGCAGAGGGTTTCCCTTAGAAGGTGGACCTAGCAGGGTCACCGGGGGACGGGGAGCTGTGCCTCACGGCCCTCACTTCGCCGGAGAAACCCTCATGCAGAGTTCAGAAACTTGTGTGTTGAGTATGTCGCTGTGAGCCTCCACCATTTAACTAGTGGGTGAAGCCTGAACTGTCTAGAGACAGACCAGACCAGCTGCACAACACAGACACTTCAAACCTGAGGACAAATCTGAGAGAACAGAAAAAGGAAAGGAAACTTAGCTTAGAACCATGCAGCGCTACAGGAGACGGCAGCACTGCAGAGGTGAGGACCGGCACCTGTTTGAAAGAGACAAATGCACACAAACACACACAACAACGAACGAGAAACAAACACAGAGAGAGGACAAAGTGGTTATACAGAACTTGAGGACATTATCTACATGTAATTATCTACATAATTATAAATTTGTTGTGTTTTCTTTAACAATGTCAGAAGGAGAGAGGCACTGAGGCACCGTCTTCCGCCCCCCGACGCTCCTGCTGCGCCTCCTCCTTCTGACAGGAACTGCCTACAGAACAAGCATGAATGATGCCTGAGTGGACACACGCAACTCACAAGTTCCTGGCTCTGTCAGCTCCTCTGCAGAGGGTTTCCCTAAGAAGGTGGACCTAGCAGGGTCACCGGGGGACGGGGAGCTGTGCCTCACGGCCCTCACTTCGCCGGAGAAACCCTCATGCAGAGTTCAGAAACTTGTGTGTTGAGTATGTCGCTGTGAGCCTCCACCATTTAACTAGTGGGTGAAGCCTGAACTGTCTAGAGACAGACCAGACCAGCTGCACAACACAGACACTTCAAACCTGAGGACAAATCTGAGAGAACAGAAAAAGGAAAGGAAACTTAGCTTAGAACCATGCAGCGCTACAGGAGACGGCAGCACTGCAGAGGTGAGGACCGGCACCTGTTTGAAAGAGACAAATGCACACAAACACACACAACAACGAACGAGAAACAAACACAGAGAGAGGACAAAGTGGTTATACAGAACTTGAGGACATTATCTACATGTAATTATCTACATAATTATAAATTTGTTGTGTTTTCTTTAACAATGTCAGAAGGAGAGAGGCACTGAGGCACCGTCTTCCGCCCCCCGATGCTCCTGCTGCGCCTCCTCCTTCTGACAGGAACTGCCTACAGAACAAGCATGAATGATGCCTGAGTGGACACACGCAACTCACAAGTTCCTGGCTCTGTCAGCTCCTCTGCAGAGGGTTTCCCTAAGAAGGTGGACCTAGCAGGGTCACCGGGGGACGGGGAGCTGTGCCTCACGGCCCTCACTTCGCCGGAGAAACCCTCATGCAGAGTTCAGAAACTTGTGTGTTGAGTATGTCGCTGTGAGCCTCCACCATTTAACTAGTGGGTGAAGCCTGAACTGTCTAGAGACAGACCAGACCAGCTGCACAACGCAGACACTTCAAACCTGAGGACAAATCTGAGAGAACAGAAAAAGGAAAGGAAACTTAGCTTAGAACCATGCAGCGCTACAGGAGACGGCAGCACTGCAGAGGTGAGGACCGGCACCTGTTTGAAAGAGACAAATGCACACAAACACACACAACAACGAACGAGAAACAAACACAGAGAGAGGAAAAAGTGGTTATAAAGAACTTGAGGACATTATCTACATGTAATTATCTACATAATTATAAATTTGTTGTGTTTTCTTTAACAATGTCAGAAGGAGAGAGGCACTGAGGCACCGTCTTCCGCCCCCCGACGCTCCTGCTGCGCCTCCTCCTTCTGACAGGAACTGCCTACAGAACAAGCATGAATGATGCCTGAGTGGACACACGCAACTCACAAGTTCCTGGCTCTGTCAGCTCCTCTGCAGAGGGTTTCCCTAAGAAGGTGGACCTAGCAGGGTCACCGGGGGACGGGGAGCTGTGCCTCACGGCCCTCACTTCGCCGGAGAAACCCTCATGCAGAGTTCAGAAACTTGTGTGTTGAGTATGTCGCTGTGAGCCTCCACCATTTAACTAGTGGGTGAAGCCTGAACTGTCTAGAGACAGACCAGACCAGCTGCACAACACAGACACTTCAAACCTGAGGACAAATCTGAGAGAACAGAAAAAGGAAAGGAAACTTAGCTTAGAACCATGCAGCGCTACAGGAGACGGCAGCACTGCAGAGGTGAGGACCGGCACCTGTTTGAAAGAGACAAATGCACACAAACACACACAACAACGAACGAGAAACAAACACAGAGAGAGGACAAAGTGGTTATACAGAACTTGAGGACATTATCTACATGTAATTATCTACATAATTATAAATTTGTTGTGTTTTCTTTAACAATGTCAGAAGGAGAGAGGCACTGAGGCACCGTCTTCCGCCCCCCGATGCTCCTGCTGCGCCTCCTCCTTCTGACAGGAACTGCCTACAGAACAAGCATGAATGATGCCTGAGTGGACACACGCAACTCACAAGTTCCTGGCTCTGTCAGCTCCTCTGCAGAGGGTTTCCCTAAGAAGGTGGACCTAGCAGGGTCACCGGGGGACGGGGAGCTGTGCCTCACGGCCCTCACTTCGTCGGAGAAACCCTCATGCAGAGTTCAGAAACTTGTGTGTTGAGTATGTCGCTGTGAGCCTCCACCATTTAACTAGTGGGTGAAGCCTGAACTGTCTAGAGACAGACCAGACCAGCTGCACAACACAGACACTTCAAACCTGAGGACAAATCTGAGAGAACAGAAAAAGGAAAGGAAACTTAGCTTAGAACCATGCAGCGCTACAGGAGACGGCAGCACTGCAGAGGTGAGGACCGGCACCTGTTTGAAAGAGACAAATGCACACAAACACACACAACAACGAACGAGAAACAAACACAGAGAGAGGACAAAGTGGTTATACAGAACTTGAGGACATTATCTACATGTAATTATCTACATAATTATAAATTTGTTGTGTTTTCTTTAACAATGTCAGAAGGAGAGAGGCACTGAGGCACCGTCTTCCGCCCCCCGACGCTCCTGCTGCGCCTCCTCCTTCTGACAGGAACTGCCTACAGAACAAGCATGAATGATGCCTGAGTGGACACAAACACACACGCAACTCACAAGTTCCTGGCTCTGTCAGCTCCTCTGCAGAGGGTTTCCCTAAGAAGGTGGACCTAGCAGGGTCACCGGGGGACGGGGAGCTGTGCCTCACGGCCCTCACTTCGCCGGAGAAACCCTCATGCAGAGTTCAGAAACTTGTGTGTTGAGTATGTCGCTGTGAGCCTCCACCATTTAACTAGTGGGTGAAGCCTGAACTGTCTAGAGACAGACCAGACCAGCTGCACAACACAGACACTTCAAACCTGAGGACAAATCTGAGAGAACAGAAAAAGGAAAGGAAACTTAGCTTAGAACCATGCAGCGCTACAGGAGACGGCAGCACTGCAGAGGTGAGGACCGGCACCTGTTTGAAAGAGACAAATGCACACAAACACACACAACAACGAACGAGAAACAAACACTGAGAGAGGACAAAGTGGTTATACAGAACTTGAGGACATTATCTACATGTAATTATCTGCATAATTATAAATTTGTTGTGTTTTCTTTAACAATGTCAGAAGGAGAGAGGCACTGAGGCACCGTCTTCCGCCCCCCGACGCTCCTGCTGCGCCTCCTCCTTCTGACAGGAACTGCCTACAGAACAAGCATGAATGATGCCTGAGTGGACACACGCAACTCACAAGTTCCTGGCTCTGTCAGCTCCTCTGCAGAGGGTTTCCCTAAGAAGGTGGACCTAGCAGGGTCACCGGGGGACGGGGAGCTGTGCCTCACGGCCCTCACTTCGCCGGAGAAACCCTCATGCAGAGTTCAGAAACTTGTGTGTTGAGTATGTCGCTGTGAGCCTCCACCATTTAACTAGTGGGTGAAGCCTGAACTGTCTAGAGACAGACCAGACCAGCTGCACAACACAGACACTTCAAACCTGAGGACAAATCTGAGAGAACAGAAAAAGGAAAGGAAACTTAGCTTAGAACCATGCAGCGCTACAGGAGACGGCAGCACTGCAGAGGTGAGGACCGGCACCTGTTTGAAAGAGACAAATGCACACAAACACACACAACAACGAACGAGAAACAAACACAGAGAGAGGACAAAGTGGTTATACAGAACTTGAGGACATTATCTACATGTAATTATCTACATAATTATAAATTTGTTGTGTTTTCTTTAACAATGTCAGAAGGAGAGAGGCACTGAGGCACCGTCTTCCGCCCCCCGATGCTCCTGCTGCGCCTCCTCCTTCTGACAGGAACTGCCTACAGAACAAGCATGAATGATGCCTGAGTGGACACACGCAACTCACAAGTTCCTGGCTCTGTCAGCTCCTCTGCAGAGGGTTTCCCTAAGAAGGTGGACCTAGCAGGGTCACCGGGGGACGGGGAGCTGTGCCTCACGGCCCTCACTTCGCCGGAGAAACCCTCATGCAGAGTTCAGAAACTTGTGTGTTGAGTATGTCGCTGTGAGCCTCCACCATTTAACTAGTGGGTGAAGCCTGAACTGTCTAGAGACAGACCAGACCAGCTGCACAACGCAGACACTTCAAACCTGAGGACAAATCTGAGAGAACAGAAAAAGGAAAGGAAACTTAGCTTAGAACCATGCAGCGCTACAGGAGACGGCAGCACTGCAGAGGTGAGGACCGGCACCTGTTTGAAAGAGACAAATGCACACAAACACACACAACAACGAACGAGAAACAAACACAGAGAGAGGAAAAAGTGGTTATAAAGAACTTGAGGACATTATCTACATGTAATTATCTACATAATTATAAATTTGTTGTGTTTTCTTTAACAATGTCAGAAGGAGAGAGGCACTGAGGCACCGTCTTCCGCCCCCCGACGCTCCTGCTGCGCCTCCTCCTTCTGACAGGAACTGCCTACAGAACAAGCATGAATGATGCCTGAGTGGACACAAACACACACGCAACTCACAAGTTCCTGGCTCTGTCAGCTCCTCTGCAGAGGGTTTCCCTAAGAAGGTGGACCTAGCAGGGTCACCGGGGGACGGGGAGCTGTGCCTCACGGCCCTCACTTCGCCGGAGAAACCCTCATGCAGAGTTCAGAAACTTGTGTGTTGAGTATGTCGCTGTGAGCCTCCACCATTTAACTAGTGGGTGAAGCCTGAACTGTCTAGAGACAGACCAGACCAGCTGCACAACACAGACACTTCAAACCTGAGGACAAATCTGAGAGAACAGAAAAAGGAAAGGAAACTTAGCTTAGAACCATGCAGCGCTACAGGAGACGGCAGCACTGCAGAGGTGAGGACCGGCACCTGTTTGAAAGAGACAAATGCACACAAACACACACAACAACGAACGAGAAACAAACACAGAGAGAGGACAAAGTGGTTATACAGAACTTGAGGACATTATCTACATGTAATTATCTACATAATTATAAATTTGTTGTGTTTTCTTTAACAATGTCAGAAGGAGAGAGGCACTGAGGCACCGTCTTCCGCCCCCCGATGCTCCTGCTGCGCCTCCTCCTTCTGACAGGAACTGCCTACAGAACAAGCATGAATGATGCCTGAGTGGACACACGCAACTCACAAGTTCCTGGCTCTGTCAGCTCCTCTGCAGAGGGTTTCCCTAAGAAGGTGGACCTAGCAGGGTCACCGGGGGACGGGGAGCTGTGCCTCACGGCCCTCACTTCGCCGGAGAAACCCTCATGCAGAGTTCAGAAACTTGTGTGTTGAGTATGTCGCTGTGAGCCTCCACCATTTAACTAGTGGGTGAAGCCTGAACTGTCTAGAGACAGACCAGACCAGCTGCACAACACAGACACTTCAAACCTGAGGACAAATCTGAGAGAACAGAAAAAGGAAAGGAAACTTAGCTTAGAACCATGCAGCGCTACAGGAGACGGCAGCACTGCAGAGGTGAGGACCGGCACCTGTTTGAAAGAGACAAATGCACACAAACACACACAACAACGAACGAGAAACAAACACAGAGAGAGGACAAAGTGGTTATACAGAACTTGAGGACATTATCTACATGTAATTATCTACATAATTATAAATTTGTTGTGTTTTCTTTAACAATGTCAGAAGGAGAGAGGCACTGAGGCACCGTCTTCCGCCCCCCGACGCTCCTGCTGCGCCTCCTCCTTCTGACAGGAACTGCCTACAGAACAAGCATGAATGATGCCTGAGTGGACACACGCAACTCACAAGTTCCTGGCTCTGTCAGCTCCTCTGCAGAGGGTTTCCCTAAGAAGGTGGACCTAGCAGGGTCACCGGGGGACGGGGAGCTGTGCCTCACGGCCCTCACTTCGCCGGAGAAACCCTCATGCAGAGTTCAGAAACTTGTGTGTTGAGTATGTCGCTGTGAGCCTCCACCATTTAACTAGTGGGTGAAGCCTGAACTGTCTAGAGACAGACCAGACCAGCTGCACAACACAGACACTTCAAACCTGAGGACAAATCTGAGAGAACAGAAAAAGGAAAGGAAACTTAGCTTAGAACCATGCAGCGCTACAGGAGACGGCAGCACTGCAGAGGTGAGGACCGGCACCTGTTTGAAAGAGACAAATGCACACAAACACACACAACAACGAACGAGAAACAAACACAGAGAGAGGACAAAGTGGTTATACAGAACTTGAGGACATTATCTACATGTAATTATCTACATAATTATAAATTTGTTGTGTTTTCTTTAACAATGTCAGAAGGAGAGAGGCACTGAGGCACCGTCTTCCGCCCCCCGACGCTCCTGCTGCGCCTCCTCCTTCTGACAGGAACTGCCTACAGAACAAGCATGAATGATGCCTGAGTGGACACACGCAACTCACAAGTTCCTGGCTCTGTCAGCTCCTCTGCAGAGGGTTTCCCTAAGAAGGTGGACCTAGCAGGGTCACCGGGGGACGGGGAGCTGTGCCTCACGGCCCTCACTTCGTCGGAGAAACCCTCATGCAGAGTTCAGAAACTTGTGTGTTGAGTATGTCGCTGTGAGCCTCCACCATTTAACTAGTGGGTGAAGCCTGAACTGTCTAGAGACAGACCAGACCAGCTGCACAACACAGACACTTCAAACCTGAGGACAAATCTGAGAGAACAGAAAAAGGAAAGGAAACTTAGCTTAGAACCATGCAGCGCTACAGGAGACGGCAGCACTGCAGAGGTGAGGACCGGCACCTGTTTGAAAGAGACAAATGCACACAAACACACACAACAACGAACGAGAAACAAACACAGAGAGAGGAAAAAGTGGTTATAAAGAACTTGAGGACATTATCTACATGTAATTATCTGCATAATTATAAATTTGTTGTGTTTTCTTTAACAATGTCAGAAGGAGAGAGGCACTGAGGCACCGTCTTCCGCCCCCCGACGCTCCTGCTGCGCCTCCTCCTTCTGACAGGAACTGCCTACAGAACAAGCATGAATGATGCCTGAGTGGACACACGCAACTCACAAGTTCCTGGCTCTGTCAGCTCCTCTGCAGAGGGTTTCCCTAAGAAGGTGGACCTAGCAGGGTCACCGGGGGACGGGGAGCTGTGCCTCACGGCCCTCACTTCGCCGGAGAAACCCTCATGCAGAGTTCAGAAACTTGTGTGTTGAGTATGTCGCTGTGAGCCTCCACCATTTAACTAGTGGGTGAAGCCTGAACTGTCTAGAGACAGACCAGACCAGCTGCACAACACAGACACTTCAAACCTGAGGACAAATCTGAGAGAACAGAAAAAGGAAAGGAAACTTAGCTTAGAACCATGCAGCGCTACAGGAGACGGCAGCACTGCAGAGGTGAGGACCGGCACCTGTTTGAAAGAGACAAATGCACACAAACACACACAACAACGAACGAGAAACAAACACAGAGAGAGGACAAAGTGGTTATACAGAACTTGAGGACATTATCTACATGTAATTATCTACATAATTATAAATTTGTTGTGTTTTCTTTAACAATGTCAGAAGGAGAGAGGCACTGAGGCACCGTCTTCCGCCCCCCGATGCTCCTGCTGCGCCTCCTCCTTCTGACAGGAACTGCCTACAGAACAAGCATGAATGATGCCTGAGTGGACACACGCAACTCACAAGTTCCTGGCTCTGTCAGCTCCTCTGCAGAGGGTTTCCCTAAGAAGGTGGACCTAGCAGGGTCACCGGGGGACGGGGAGCTGTGCCTCACGGCCCTCACTTCGCCGGAGAAACCCTCATGCAGAGTTCAGAAACTTGTGTGTTGAGTATGTCGCTGTGAGCCTCCACCATTTAACTAGTGGGTGAAGCCTGAACTGTCTAGAGACAGACCAGACCAGCTGCACAACGCAGACACTTCAAACCTGAGGACAAATCTGAGAGAACAGAAAAAGGAAAGGAAACTTAGCTTAGAACCATGCAGCGCTACAGGAGACGGCAGCACTGCAGAGGTGAGGACCGGCACCTGTTTGAAAGAGACAAATGCACACAAACACACACAACAACGAACGAGAAACAAACACAGAGAGAGGAAAAAGTGGTTATAAAGAACTTGAGGACATTATCTACATGTAATTATCTACATAATTATAAATTTGTTGTGTTTTCTTTAACAATGTCAGAAGGAGAGAGGCACTGAGGCACCGTCTTCCGCCCCCCGACGCTCCTGCTGCGCCTCCTCCTTCTGACAGGAACTGCCTACAGAACAAGCATGAATGATGCCTGAGTGGACACACGCAACTCACAAGTTCCTGGCTCTGTCAGCTCCTCTGCAGAAGGTTTCCCTAAGAAGGTGGACCTAGCAGGGTCACCGGGGGACGGGGAGCTGTGCCTCACGGCCCTCACTTCGCCGGAGAAACCCTCATGCAGAGTTCAGAAACTTGTGTGTTGAGTATGTCGCTGTGAGCCTCCACCATTTAACTAGTGGGTGAAGCCTGAACTGTCTAGAGACAGACCAGACCAGCTGCACAACACAGACACTTCAAACCTGAGGACAAATCTGAGAGAACAGAAAAAGGAAAGGAAACTTAGCTTAGAACCATGCAGCGCTACAGGAGACGGCAGCACTGCAGAGGTGAGGACCGGCACCTGTTTGAAAGAGACAAATGCACACAAACACACACAACAACGAACGAGAAACAAACACAGAGAGAGGACAAAGTGGTTATACAGAACTTGAGGACATTATCTACATGTAATTATCTACATAATTATAAATTTGTTGTGTTTTCTTTAACAATGTCAGAAGGAGAGAGGCACTGAGGCACCGTCTTCCGCCCCCCGATGCTCCTGCTGCGCCTCCTCCTTCTGACAGGAACTGCCTACAGAACAAGCATGAATGATGCCTGAGTGGACACACGCAACTCACAAGTTCCTGGCTCTGTCAGCTCCTCTGCAGAGGGTTTCCCTAAGAAGGTGGACCTAGCAGGGTCACCGGGGGACGGGGAGCTGTGCCTCACGGCCCTCACTTCGCCGGAGAAACCCTCATGCAGAGTTCAGAAACTTGTGTGTTGAGTATGTCGCTGTGAGCCTCCACCATTTAACTAGTGGGTGAAGCCTGAACTGTCTAGAGACAGACCAGACCAGCTGCACAACACAGACACTTCAAACCTGAGGACAAATCTGAGAGAACAGAAAAAGGAAAGGAAACTTAGCTTAGAACCATGCAGCGCTACAGGAGACGGCAGCACTGCAGAGGTGAGGACCGGCACCTGTTTGAAAGAGACAAATGCACACAAACACACACAACAACGAACGAGAAACAAACACAGAGAGAGGAAAAAGTGGTTATAAAGAACTTGAGGACATTATCTACATGTAATTATCTACATAATTATAAATTTGTTGTGTTTTCTTTAACAATGTCAGAAGGAGAGAGGCACTGAGGCACCGTCTTCCGCCCCCCGACGCTCCTGCTGCGCCTCCTCCTTCTGACAGGAACTGCCTACAGAACAAGCATGAATGATGCCTGAGTGGACACACGCAACTCACAAGTTCCTGGCTCTGTCAGCTCCTCTGCAGAGGGTTTCCCTAAGAAGGTGGACCTAGCAGGGTCACCGGGGGACGGGGAGCTGTGCCTCACGGCCCTCACTTCGCCGGAGAAACCCTCATGCAGAGTTCAGAAACTTGTGTGTTGAGTATGTCGCTGTGAGCCTCCACCATTTAACTAGTGGGTGAAGCCTGAACTGTCTAGAGACAGACCAGACCAGCTGCACAACACAGACACTTCAAACCTGAGGACAAATCTGAGAGAACAGAAAAAGGAAAGGAAACTTAGCTTAGAACCATGCAGCGCTACAGGAGACGGCAGCACTGCAGAGGTGAGGACCGGCACCTGTTTGAAAGAGACAAATGCACACAAACACACACAACAACGAACGAGAAACAAACACAGAGAGAGGACAAAGTGGTTATACAGAACTTGAGGACATTATCTACATGTAATTATCTACATAATTATAAATTTGTTGTGTTTTCTTTAACAATGTCAGAAGGAGAGAGGCACTGAGGCACCGTCTTCCGCCCCCCGATGCTCCTGCTGCGCCTCCTCCTTCTGACAGGAACTGCCTACAGAACAAGCATGAATGATGCCTGAGTGGACACACGCAACTCACAAGTTCCTGGCTCTGTCAGCTCCTCTGCAGAGGGTTTCCCTAAGAAGGTGGACCTAGCAGGGTCACCGGGGGACGGGGAGCTGTGCCTCACGGCCCTCACTTCGCCGGAGAAACCCTCATGCAGAGTTCAGAAACTTGTGTGTTGAGTATGTCGCTGTGAGCCTCCACCATTTAACTAGTGGGTGAAGCCTGAACTGTCTAGAGACAGACCAGACCAGCTGCACAACGCAGACACTTCAAACCTGAGGACAAATCTGAGAGAACAGAAAAAGGAAAGGAAACTTAGCTTAGAACCATGCAGCGCTACAGGAGACGGCAGCACTGCAGAGGTGAGGACCGGCACCTGTTTGAAAGAGACAAATGCACACAAACACACACAACAACGAACGAGAAACAAACACAGAGAGAGGAAAAAGTGGTTATAAAGAACTTGAGGACATTATCTACATGTAATTATCTACATAATTATAAATTTGTTGTGTTTTCTTTAACAATGTCAGAAGGAGAGAGGCACTGAGGCACCGTCTTCCGCCCCCCGACGCTCCTGCTGCGCCTCCTCCTTCTGACAGGAACTGCCTACAGAACAAGCATGAATGATGCCTGAGTGGACACAAACACACACGCAACTCACAAGTTCCTGGCTCTGTCAGCTCCTCTGCAGAGGGTTTCCCTAAGAAGGTGGACCTAGCAGGGTCACCGGGGGACGGGGAGCTGTGCCTCACGGCCCTCACTTCGTCGGAGAAACCCTCATGCAGAGTTCAGAAACTTGTGTGCTGAGTATGTCGCTGTGAGCCTCCACCATTTAACTAGTGGGTGAAGCCTGAACTGTCTAGAGACAGACCAGACCAGCTGCACAACACAGACACTTCAAACCTGAGGACAAATCTGAGAGAACAGAAAAAGGAAAGGAAACTTAGCTTAGAACCATGCAGCGCTACAGGAGACGGCAGCACTGCAGAGGTGAGGACCGGCACCTGTTTGAAAGAGACAAATGCACACAAACACACACAACAACGAACGAGAAACAAACACAGAGAGAGGACAAAGTGGTTATACAGAACTTGAGGACATTATCTACATGTAATTATCTACATAATTATAAATTTGTTGTGTTTTCTTTAACAATGTCAGAAGGAGAGAGGCACTGAGGCACCGTCTTCCGCCCCCCGACGCTCCTGCTGCGCCTCCTCCTTCTGACAGGAACTGCCTACAGAACAAGCATGAATGATGCCTGAGTGGACACACACAACTCACAAGTTCCTGGCTCTGTCAGCTCCTCTGCAGAGGGTTTCCCTAAGAAGGTGGACCTAGCAGGGTCACCGGGGGACGGGGAGCTGTGCCTCACGGCCCTCACTTCGCCGGAGAAACCCTCATGCAGAGTTCAGAAACTTGTGTGTTGAGTATGTCGCTGTGAGCCTCCACCATTTAACTAGTGGGTGAAGCCTGAACTGTCTAGAGACAGACCAGACCAGCTGCACAACACAGACACTTCAAACCTGAGGACAAATCTGAGAGAACAGAAAAAGGAAAGGAAACTTAGCTTAGAACCATGCAGCGCTACAGGAGACGGCAGCACTGCAGAGGTGAGGACCGGCACCTGTTTGAAAGAGACAAATGCACACAAACACACACAACAACGAACGAGAAACAAACACTGAGAGAGGACAAAGTGGTTATACAGAACTTGAGGACATTATCTACATGTAATTATCTACATAATTATAAATTTGTTGTGTTTTCTTTAACAATGTCAGAAGGAGAGAGGCACTGAGGCACCGTCTTCCGCCCCCCGACGCTCCTGCTGCGCCTCCTCATTCTGATAGGAACTGCCTACAGAACAAGCATGAATGATGCCTGAGTGGACACACGCAACTCACAAGTTCCTGGCTCTGTCAGCTCCTCTGCAGAGGGTTTCCCTAAGAAGGTGGACCTAGCAGGGTCACCGGGGGACGGGGAGCTGTGCCTCACGGCCCTCACTTCGTCGGAGAAACCCTCATGCAGAGTTCAGAAACTTGTGTGTTGAGTATGTCGCTGTGAGCCTCCACCATTTAACTAGTGGGTGAAGCCTGAACTGTCTAGAGACAGACCAGACCAGCTGCACAACACAGACACTTCAAACCTGAGGACAAATCTGAGAGAACAGAAAAAGGAAAGGAAACTTAGCTTAGAACCATGCAGCGCTACAGGAGACGGCAGCACTGCAGAGGTGAGGACCGGCACCTGTTTGAAAGAGACAAATGCACGCAAACACACACAACAACGAACGAGAAACAAACACAGAGAGAGGAAAAAGTGGTTATAAAGAACTTGAGGACATTATCTACATGTAATTATCTGCATAATTATAAATTTGTTGTGTTTTCTTTAACAATGTCAGAAGGAGAGAGGCACTGAGGCACCGTCTTCCGCCCCCCGACGCTCCTGCTGCGCCTCCTCCTTCTGACAGGAACTGCCTACAGAACAAGCATGAATGATGCCTGAGTGGACACACGCAACTCACAAGTTCCTGGCTCTGTCAGCTCCTCTGCAGAGGGTTTCCCTAAGAAGGTGGACCTAGCAGGGTCACCGGGGGACGGGGAGCTGTGCCTCACGGCCCTCACTTCGCCGGAGAAACCCTCATGCAGAGTTCAGAAACTTGTGTGTTGAGTATGTCGCTGTGAGCCTCCACCATTTAACTAGTGGGTGAAGCCTGAACTGTCTAGAGACAGACCAGACCAGCTGCACAACACAGACACTTCAAACCTGAGGACAAATCTGAGAGAACAGAAAAAGGAAAGGAAACTTAGCTTAGAACCATGCAGCGCTACAGGAGACGGCAGCACTGCAGAGGTGAGGACCGGCACCTGTTTGAAAGAGACAAATGCACACAAACACACACAACAACGAACGAGAAACAAACACAGAGAGAGGACAAAGTGGTTATACAGAACTTGAGGACATTATCTACATGTAATTATCTACATAATTATAAATTTGTTGTGTTTTCTTTAACAATGTCAGAAGGAGAGAGGCACTGAGGCACCGTCTTCCGCCCCCCGATGCTCCTGCTGCGCCTCCTCCTTCTGACAGGAACTGCCTACAGAACAAGCATGAATGATGCCTGAGTGGACACACGCAACTCACAAGTTCCTGGCTCTGTCAGCTCCTCTGCAGAGGGTTTCCCTAAGAAGGTGGACCTAGCAGGGTCACCGGGGGACGGGGAGCTGTGCCTCACGGCCCTCACTTCGCCGGAGAAACCCTCATGCAGAGTTCAGAAACTTGTGTGTTGAGTATGTCGCTGTGAGCCTCCACCATTTAACTAGTGGGTGAAGCCTGAACTGTCTAGAGACAGACCAGACCAGCTGCACAACGCAGACACTTCAAACCTGAGGACAAATCTGAGAGAACAGAAAAAGGAAAGGAAACTTAGCTTAGAACCATGCAGCGCTACAGGAGACGGCAGCACTGCAGAGGTGAGGACCGGCACCTGTTTGAAAGAGACAAATGCACACAAACACACACAACAACGAACGAGAAACAAACACAGAGAGAGGAAAAAGTGGTTATAAAGAACTTGAGGACATTATCTACATGTAATTATCTACATAATTATAAATTTGTTGTGTTTTCTTTAACAATGTCAGAAGGAGAGAGGCACTGAGGCACCGTCTTCCGCCCCCCGACGCTCCTGCTGCGCCTCCTCCTTCTGACAGGAACTGCCTACAGAACAAGCATGAATGATGCCTGAGTGGACACACGCAACTCACAAGTTCCTGGCTCTGTCAGCTCCTCTGCAGAGGGTTTCCCTAAGAAGGTGGACCTAGCAGGGTCACCGGGGGACGGGGAGCTGTGCCTCACGGCCCTCACTTCGCCGGAGAAACCCTCATGCAGAGTTCAGAAACTTGTGTGTTGAGTATGTCGCTGTGAGCCTCCACCATTTAACTAGTGGGTGAAGCCTGAACTGTCTAGAGACAGACCAGACCAGCTGCACAACACAGACACTTCAAACCTGAGGACAAATCTGAGAGAACAGAAAAAGGAAAGGAAACTTAGCTTAGAACCATGCAGCGCTACAGGAGACGGCAGCACTGCAGAGGTGAGGACCGGCACCTGTTTGAAAGAGACAAATGCACACAAACACACACAACAACGAACGAGAAACAAACACAGAGAGAGGACAAAGTGGTTATACAGAACTTGAGGACATTATCTACATGTAATTATCTACATAATTATAAATTTGTTGTGTTTTCTTTAACAATGTCAGAAGGAGAGAGGCACTGAGGCACCGTCTTCCGCCCCCCGATGCTCCTGCTGCGCCTCCTCCTTCTGACAGGAACTGCCTACAGAACAAGCATGAATGATGCCTGAGTGGACACACGCAACTCACAAGTTCCTGGCTCTGTCAGCTCCTCTGCAGAGGGTTTCCCTAAGAAGGTGGACCTAGCAGGGTCACCGGGGGACGGGGAGCTGTGCCTCACGGCCCTCACTTCGCCGGAGAAACCCTCATGCAGAGTTCAGAAACTTGTGTGTTGAGTATGTCGCTGTGAGCCTCCACCATTTAACTAGTGGGTGAAGCCTGAACTGTCTAGAGACAGACCAGACCAGCTGCACAACGCAGACACTTCAAACCTGAGGACAAATCTGAGAGAACAGAAAAAGGAAAGGAAACTTAGCTTAGAACCATGCAGCGCTACAGGAGACGGCAGCACTGCAGAGGTGAGGACCGGCACCTGTTTGAAAGAGACAAATGCACACAAACACACACAACAACGAACGAGAAACAAACACAGAGAGAGGACAAAGTGGTTATAAAGAACTTGAGGACATTATCTACATGTAATTATCTACATAATTATAAATTTGTTGTGTTTTCTTTAACAATGTCAGAAGGAGAGAGGCACTGAGGCACCGTCTTCCGCCCCCCGACGCTCCTGCTGCGCCTCCTCCTTCTGACAGGAACTGCCTACAGAACAAGCATGAATGATGCCTGAGTGGACACAAACACACACGCAACTCACAAGTTCCTGGCTCTGTCAGCTCCTCTGCAGAGGGTTTCCCTAAGAAGGTGGACCTAGCAGGGTCACCGGGGGACGGGGAGCTGTGCCTCACGGCCCTCACTTCGCCGGAGAAACCCTCATGCAGAGTTCAGAAACTTGTGTGTTGAGTATGTCGCTGTGAGCCTCCACCATTTAACTAGTGGGTGAAGCCTGAACTGTCTAGAGACAGACCAGACCAGCTGCACAACACAGACACTTCAAACCTGAGGACAAATCTGAGAGAACAGAAAAAGGAAAGGAAACTTAGCTTAGAACCATGCAGCGCTACAGGAGACGGCAGCACTGCAGAGGTGAGGACCGGCACCTGTTTGAAAGAGACAAATGCACACAAACACACACAACAACGAACGAGAAACAAACACAGAGAGAGGAAAAAGTGGTTATAAAGAACTTGAGGACATTATCTACATGTAATTATCTACATAATTATAAATTTGTTGTGTTTTCTTTAACAATGTCAGAAGGAGAGAGGCACTGAGGCACCGTCTTCCGCCCCCCGACGCTCCTGCTGCGCCTCCTCCTTCTGACAGGAACTGCCTACAGAACAAGCATGAATGATGCCTGAGTGGACACACGCAACTCACAAGTTCCTGGCTCTGTCAGCTCCTCTGCAGAGGGTTTCCCTAAGAAGGTGGACCTAGCAGGGTCACCGGGGGACGGGGAGCTGTGCCTCACGGCCCTCACTTCGCCGGAGAAACCCTCATGCAGAGTTCAGAAACTTGTGTGTTGAGTATGTCGCTGTGAGCCTCCACCATTTAACTAGTGGGTGAAGCCTGAACTGTCTAGAGACAGACCAGACCAGCTGCACAACACAGACACTTCAAACCTGAGGACAAATCTGAGAGAACAGAAAAAGGAAAGGAAACTTAGCTTAGAACCATGCAGCGCTACAGGAGACGGCAGCACTGCAGAGGTGAGGACCGGCACCTGTTTGAAAGAGACAAATGCACACAAACACACACAACAACGAACGAGAAACAAACACAGAGAGAGGACAAAGTGGTTATACAGAACTTGAGGACATTATCTACATGTAATTATCTACATAATTATAAATTTGTTGTGTTTTCTTTAACAATGTCAGAAGGAGAGAGGCACTGAGGCACCGTCTTCCGCCCCCCGACGCTCCTGCTGCGCCTCCTCCTTCTGACAGGAACTGCCTACAGAACAAGCATGAATGATGCCTGAGTGGACACACGCAACTCACAAGTTCCTGGCTCTGTCAGCTCCTCTGCAGAGGGTTTCCCTAAGAAGGTGGACCTAGCAGGGTCACCGGGGGACGGGGAGCTGTGCCTCACGGCCCTCACTTCGTCGGAGAAACCCTCATGCAGAGTTCAGAAACTTGTGTGTTGAGTATGTCGCTGTGAGCCTCCACCATTTAACTAGTGGGTGAAGCCTGAACTGTCTAGAGACAGACCAGACCAGCTGCACAACGCAGACACTTCAAACCTGAGGACAAATCTGAGAGAACAGAAAAAGGAAAGGAAACTTAGCTTAGAACCATGCAGCGCTACAGGAGACGGCAGCACTGCAGAGGTCAGGACCGGCACCTGTTTGAAAGAGACAAATGCACACAAACACACACAACAACGAACGAGAAACAAACACAGAGAGAGGACAAAGTGGTTATACAGAACTTGAGGACATTATCTACATGTAATTATCTACATAATTATAAATTTGTTGTGTTTTCTTTAACAATGTCAGAAGGAGAGAGGCACTGAGGCACCGTCTTCCGCCCCCCGACGCTCCTGCTGCGCCTCCTCCTTCTGACAGGAACTGCCTACAGAACAAGCATGAATGATGCCTGAGTGGACACACGCAACTCACAAGTTCCTGGCTCTGTCAGCTCCTCTGCAGAGGGTTTCCCTAAGAAGGTGGACCTAGCAGGGTCACCGGGGGACGGGGAGCTGTGCCTCACGGCCCTCACTTCGCCGGAGAAACCCTCATGCAGAGTTCAGAAACTTGTGTGTTGAGTATGTCGCTGTGAGCCTCCACCATTTAACTAGTGGGTGAAGCCTGAACTGTCTAGAGACAGACCAGACCAGCTGCACAACGCAGACACTTCAAACCTGAGGACAAATCTGAGAGAACAGAAAAAGGAAAGGAAACTTAGCTTAGAACCATGCAGCGCTACAGGAGACGGCAGCACTGCAGAGGTGAGGACCGGCACCTGTTTGAAAGAGACAAATGCACACAAACACACACAACAACGAACGAGAAACAAACACAGAGAGAGGAAAAAGTGGTTATAAAGAACTTGAGGACATTATCTACATGTAATTATCTACATAATTATAAATTTGTTGTGTTTTCTTTAACAATGTCAGAAGGAGAGAGGCACTGAGGCACCGTCTTCCGCCCCCCGACGCTCCTGCTGCGCCTCCTCCTTCTGACAGGAACTGCCTACAGAACAAGCATGAATGATGCCTGAGTGGACACACGCAACTCACAAGTTCCTGGCTCTGTCAGCTCCTCTGCAGAGGGTTTCCCTAAGAAGGTGGACCTAGCAGGGTCACCGGGGGACGGGGAGCTGTGCCTCACGGCCCTCACTTCGCCGGAGAAACCCTCATGCAGAGTTCAGAAACTTGTGTGTTGAGTATGTCGCTGTGAGCCTCCACCATTTAACTAGTGGGTGAAGCCTGAACTGTCTAGAGACAGACCAGACCAGCTGCACAACACAGACACTTCAAACCTGAGGACAAATCTGAGAGAACAGAAAAAGGAAAGGAAACTTAGCTTAGAACCATGCAGCGCTACAGGAGACGGCAGCACTGCAGAGGTGAGGACCGGCACCTGTTTGAAAGAGACAAATGCACACAAACACACACAACAACGAACGAGAAACAAACACAGAGAGAGGACAAAGTGGTTATACAGAACTTGAGGACATTATCTACATGTAATTATCTACATAATTATAAATTTGTTGTGTTTTCTTTAACAATGTCAGAAGGAGAGAGGCACTGAGGCACCGTCTTCCGCCCCCCGACGCTCCTGCTGCGCCTCCTCCTTCTGACAGGAACTGCCTACAGAACAAGCATGAATGATGCCTGAGTGGACACACGCAACTCACAAGTTCCTGGCTCTGTCAGCTCCTCTGCAGAGGGTTTCCCTAAGAAGGTGGACCTAGCAGGGTCACCGGGGGACGGGGAGCTGTGCCTCACGGCCCTCACTTCGCCGGAGAAACCCTCATGCAGAGTTCAGAAACTTGTGTGTTGAGTATGTCGCTGTGAGCCTCCACCATTTAACTAGTGGGTGAAGCCTGAACTGTCTAGAGACAGACCAGACCAGCTGCACAACACAGACACTTCAAACCTGAGGACAAATCTGAGAGAACAGAAAAAGGAAAGGAAACTTAGCTTAGAACCATGCAGCGCTACAGGAGACGGCAGCACTGCAGAGGTGAGGACCGGCACCTGTTTGAAAGAGACAAATGCACACAAACACACACAACAACGAACGAGAAACAAACACAGAGAGAGGACAAAGTGGTTATACAGAACTTGAGGACATTATCTACATGTAATTATCTACATAATTATAAATTTGTTGTGTTTTCTTTAACAATGTCAGAAGGAGAGAGGCACTGAGGCACCGTCTTCCGCCCCCCGACGCTCCTGCTGCGCCTCCTCCTTCTGACAGGAACTGCCTACAGAACAAGCATGAATGATGCCTGAGTGGACACACGCAACTCACAAGTTCCTGGCTCTGTCAGCTCCTCTGCAGAGGGTTTCCCTAAGAAGGTGGACCTAGCAGGGTCACCGGGGGACGGGGAGCTGTGCCTCACGGCCCTCACTTCGTCGGAGAAACCCTCATGCAGAGTTCAGAAACTTGTGTGTTGAGTATGTCGCTGTGAGCCTCCACCATTTAACTAGTGGGTGAAGCCTGAACTGTCTAGAGACAGACCAGACCAGCTGCACAACGCAGACACTTCAAACCTGAGGACAAATCTGAGAGAACAGAAAAAGGAAAGGAAACTTAGCTTAGAACCATGCAGCGCTACAGGAGACGGCAGCACTGCAGAGGTCAGGACCGGCACCTGTTTGAAAGAGACAAATGCACACAAACACACACAACAACGAACGAGAAACAAACACAGAGAGAGGAAAAAGTGGTTATACAGAACTTGAGGACATTATCTACATGTAATTATCTACATAATTATAAATTTGTTGTGTTTTCTTTAACAATGTCAGAAGGAGAGAGGCACTGAGGCACCGTCTTCCGCCCCCCGACGCTCCTGCTGCGCCTCCTCCTTCTGACAGGAACTGCCTACAGAACAAGCATGAATGATGCCTGAGTGGACAGACGCAACTCACAAGTTCCTGGCTCTGTCAGCTCCTCTGCAGAGGGTTTCCCTAAGAAGGTGGACCTAGCAGGGTCACCGGGGGACGGGGAGCTGTGCCTCACGGCCCTCACTTCGCCGGAGAAACCCTCATGCAGAGTTCAGAAACTTGTGTGTTGAGTATGTCGCTGTGAGCCTCCACCATTTAACTAGTGGGTGAAGCCTGAACTGTCTAGAGACAGACCAGACCAGCTGCACAACACAGACACTTCAAACCTGAGGACAAATCTGAGAGAACAGAAAAAGGAAAGGAAACTTAGCTTAGAACCATGCAGCGCTACAGGAGACGGCAGCACTGCAGAGGTGAGGACCGGCACCTGTTTGAAAGAGACAAATGCACACAAACACACACAACAACGAACGAGAAACAAACACAGAGAGAGGACAAAGTGGTTATACAGAACTTGAGGACATTATCTACATGTAATTATCTACATAATTATAAATTTGTTGTGTTTTCTTTAACAATGTCAGAAGGAGAGAGGCACTGAGGCACCGTCTTCCGCCCCCCGATGCTCCTGCTGCGCCTCCTCCTTCTGACAGGAACTGCCTACAGAACAAGCATGAATGATGCCTGAGTGGACACACGCAACTCACAAGTTCCTGGCTCTGTCAGCTCCTCTGCAGAGGGTTTCCCTAAGAAGGTGGACCTAGCAGGGTCACCGGGGGACGGGGAGCTGTGCCTCACGGCCCTCACTTCGCCGGAGAAACCCTCATGCAGAGTTCAGAAACTTGTGTGTTGAGTATGTCGCTGTGAGCCTCCACCATTTAACTAGTGGGTGAAGCCTGAACTGTCTAGAGACAGACCAGACCAGCTGCACAACGCAGACACTTCAAACCTGAGGACAAATCTGAGAGAACAGAAAAAGGAAAGGAAACTTAGCTTAGAACCATGCAGCGCTACAGGAGACGGCAGCACTGCAGAGGTGAGGACCGGCACCTGTTTGAAAGAGACAAATGCACACAAACACACACAACAACGAACGAGAAACAAACACAGAGAGAGGAAAAAGTGGTTATAAAGAACTTGAGGACATTATCTACATGTAATTATCTACATAATTATAAATTTGTTGTGTTTTCTTTAACAATGTCAGAAGGAGAGAGGCACTGAGGCACCGTCTTCCGCCCCCCGACGCTCCTGCTGCGCCTCCTCCTTCTGACAGGAACTGCCTACAGAACAAGCATGAATGATGCCTGAGTGGACACACGCAACTCACAAGTTCCTGGCTCTGTCAGCTCCTCTGCAGAGGGTTTCCCTAAGAAGGTGGACCTAGCAGGGTCACCGGGGGACGGGGAGCTGTGCCTCACGGCCCTCACTTCGCCGGAGAAACCCTCATGCAGAGTTCAGAAACTTGTGTGTTGAGTATGTCGCTGTGAGCCTCCACCATTTAACTAGTGGGTGAAGCCTGAACTGTCTAGAGACAGACCAGACCAGCTGCACAACACAGACACTTCAAACCTGAGGACAAATCTGAGAGAACAGAAAAAGGAAAGGAAACTTAGCTTAGAACCATGCAGCGCTACAGGAGACGGCAGCACTGCAGAGGTGAGGACCGGCACCTGTTTGAAAGAGACAAATGCACACAAACACACACAACAACGAACGAGAAACAAACACAGAGAGAGGACAAAGTGGTTATACAGAACTTGAGGACATTATCTACATGTAATTATCTACATAATTATAAATTTGTTGTGTTTTCTTTAACAATGTCAGAAGGAGAGAGGCACTGAGGCACCGTCTTCCGCCCCCCGACGCTCCTGCTGCGCCTCCTCCTTCTGACAGGAACTGCCTACAGAACAAGCATGAATGATGCCTGAGTGGACACACACAACTCACAAGTTCCTGGCTCTGTCAGCTCCTCTGCAGAGGGTTTCCCTAAGAAGGTGGACCTAGCAGGGTCACCGGGGGACGGGGAGCTGTGCCTCACGGCCCTCACTTCGCCGGAGAAACCCTCATGCAGAGTTCAGAAACTTGTGTGTTGAGTATGTCGCTGTGAGCCTCCACCATTTAACTAGTGGGTGAAGCCTGAACTGTCTAGAGACAGACCAGACCAGCTGCACAACGCAGACACTTCAAACCTGAGGACAAATCTGAGAGAACAGAAAAAGGAAAGGAAACTTAGCTTAGAACCATGCAGCGCTACAGGAGACGGCAGCACTGCAGAGGTGAGGACCGGCACCTGTTTGAAAGAGACAAATGCACACAAACACACACAACAACGAACGAGAAACAAACACAGAGAGAGGACAAAGTGGTTATACAGAACTTGAGGACATTATCTACATGTAATTATCTACATAATTATAAATTTGTTGTGTTTTCTTTAACAATGTCAGAAGGAGAGAGGCACTGAGGCACCGTCTTCCGCCCCCCGACGCTCCTGCTGCGCCTCCTCCTTCTGACAGGAACTGCCTACAGAACAAGCATGAATGATGCCTGAGTGGACACACGCAACTCACAAGTTCCTGGCTCTGTCAGCTCCTCTGCAGAGGGTTTCCCTAAGAAGGTGGACCTAGCAGGGTCACCGGGGGACGGGGAGCTGTGCCTCACGGCCCTCACTTCGCCGGAGAAACCCTCATGCAGAGTTCAGAAACTTGTGTGTTGAGTATGTCGCTGTGAGCCTCCACCATTTAACTAGTGGGTGAAGCCTGAACTGTCTAGAGACAGACCAGACCAGCTGCACAACGCAGACACTTCAAACCTGAGGACAAATCTGAGAGAACAGAAAAAGGAAAGGAAACTTAGCTTAGAACCATGCAGCGCTACAGGAGACGGCAGCACTGCAGAGGTGAGGACCGGCACCTGTTTGAAAGAGACAAATGCACACAAACACACACAACAACGAACGAGAAACAAACACAGAGAGAGGACAAAGTGGTTATACAGAACTTGAGGACATTATCTACATGTAATTATCTACATAATTATAAATTTGTTGTGTTTTCTTTAACAATGTCAGAAGGAGAGAGGCACTGAGGCACCGTCTTCCGCCCCCCGACGCTCCTGCTGCGCCTCCTCCTTCTGACAGGAACTGCCTACAGAACAAGCATGAATGATGCCTGAGTGGACACACACAACTCACAAGTTCCTGGCTCTGTCAGCTCCTCTGCAGAGGGTTTCCCTAAGAAGGTGGACCTAGCAGGGTCACCGGGGGACGGGGAGCTGTGCCTCACGGCCCTCACTTCGTCGGAGAAACCCTCATGCAGAGTTCAGAAACTTGTGTGTTGAGTATGTCGCTGTGAGCCTCCACCATTTAACTAGTGGGTGAAGCCTGAACTGTCTAGAGACAGACCAGACCAGCTGCACAACACAGACACTTCAAACCTGAGGACAAATCTGAGAGAACAGAAAAAGGAAAGGAAACTTAGCTTAGAACCATGCAGCGCTACAGGAGACGGCAGCACTGCAGAGGTGAGGACCGGCACCTGTTTGAAAGAGACAAATGCACACAAACACACACAACAACGAACGAGAAACAAACACAGAGAGAGGACAAAGTGGTTATACAGAACTTGAGGACATTATCTACATGTAATTATCTACATAATTATAAATTTGTTGTGTTTTCTTTAACAATGTCAGAAGGAGAGAGGCACTGAGGCACCGTCTTCCGCCCCCCGACGCTCCTGCTGCGCCTCCTCCTTCTGACAGGAACTGCCTACAGAACAAGCATGAATGATGCCTGAGTGGACACACGCAACTCACAAGTTCCTGGCTCTGTCAGCTCCTCTGCAGAGGGTTTCCCTAAGAAGGTGGACCTAGCAGGGTCACCGGGGGACGGGGAGCTGTGCCTCACGGCCCTCACTTCGCCGGAGAAACCCTCATGCAGAGTTCAGAAACTTGTGTGTTGAGTATGTCGCTGTGAGCCTCCACCATTTAACTAGTGGGTGAAGCCTGAACTGTCTAGAGACAGACCAGACCAGCTGCACAACGCAGACACTTCAAACCTGAGGACAAATCTGAGAGAACAGAAAAAGGAAAGGAAACTTAGCTTAGAACCATGCAGCGCTACAGGAGACGGCAGCACTGCAGAGGTGAGGACCGGCACCTGTTTGAAAGAGACAAATGCACACAAACACACACAACAACGAACGAGAAACAAACACAGAGAGAGGAAAAAGTGGTTATACAGAACTTGAGGACATTATCTACATGTAATTATCTACATAATTATAAATTTGTTGTGTTTTCTTTAACAATGTCAGAAGGAGAGAGGCACTGAGGCACCGTCTTCCGCCCCCCGACGCTCCTGCTGCGCCTCCTCCTTCTGACAGGAACTGCCTACAGAACAAGCATGAATGATGCCTGAGTGGACACACACAACTCACAAGTTCCTGGCTCTGTCAGCTCCTCTGCAGAGGGTTTCCCTAAGAAGGTGGACCTAGCAGGGTCACCGGGGGACGGGGAGCTGTGCCTCACGGCCCTCACTTCGCCGGAGAAACCCTCATGCAGAGTTCAGAAACTTGTGTGTTGAGTATGTCGCTGTGAGCCTCCACCATTTAACTAGTGGGTGAAGCCTGAACTGTCTAGAGACAGACCAGACCAGCTGCACAACACAGACACTTCAAACCTGAGGACAAATCTGAGAGAACAGAAAAAGGAAAGGAAACTTAGCTTAGAACCATGCAGCGCTACAGGAGACGGCAGCACTGCAGAGGTGAGGACCGGCACCTGTTTGAAAGAGACAAATGCACACAAACACACACAACAACGAACGAGAAACAAACACAGAGAGAGGACAAAGTGGTTATACAGAACTTGAGGACATTATCTACATGTAATTATCTACATAATTATAAATTTGTTGTGTTTTCTTTAACAATGTCAGAAGGAGAGAGGCACTGAGGCACCGTCTTCCGCCCCCCGACGCTCCTGCTGCGCCTCCTCCTTCTGACAGGAACTGCCTACAGAACAAGCATGAATGATGCCTGAGTGGACACACGCAACTCACAAGTTCCTGGCTCTGTCAGCTCCTCTGCAGAGGGTTTCCCTAAGAAGGTGGACCTAGCAGGGTCACCGGGGGACGGGGAGCTGTGCCTCACGGCCCTCACTTCGCCGGAGAAACCCTCATGCAGAGTTCAGAAACTTGTGTGTTGAGTATGTCGCTGTGAGCCTCCACCATTTAACTAGTGGGTGAAGCCTGAACTGTCTAGAGACAGACCAGACCAGCTGCACAACACAGACACTTCAAACCTGAGGACAAATCTGAGAGAACAGAAAAAGGAAAGGAAACTTAGCTTAGAACCATGCAGCGCTACAGGAGACGGCAGCACTGCAGAGGTGAGGACCGGCACCTGTTTGAAAGAGACAAATGCACGCAAACACACACAACAACGAACGGGAAACAAACACAGAGAGAGGACAAAGTGGTTATACAGAACTTGAGGACATTATCTACATGTAATTATCTACATAATTATAAATTTGTTGTGTTTTCTTTAACAATGTCAGAAGGAGAGAGGCACTGAGGCACCGTCTTCCGCCCCCCGACGCTCCTGCTGCGCCTCCTCCTTCTGACAGGAACTGTCTACAGAACAAGCATGAATGATGCCTGAGTGGACACACACAACTCACAAGTTCCTGGCTCTGTCAGCTCCTCTGCAGAGGGTTTCCCTAAGAAGGTGGACCTAGCAGGGTCACCGGGGGACGGGGAGCTGTGCCTCACGGCCCTCACTTCGTCGGAGAAACCCTCATGCAGAGTTCAGAAACTTGTGTGTTGAGTATGTCGCTGTGAGCCTCCACCATTTAACTAGTGGGTGAAGCCTGAACTGTCTAGAGACAGACCAGACCAGCTGCACAACACAGACACTTCAAACCTGAGGACAAATCTGAGAGAACAGAAAAAGGAAAGGAAACTTAGCTTAGAACCATGCAGCGCTACAGGAGACGGCAGCACTGCAGAGGTGAGGACCGGCACCTGTTTGAAAGAGACAAATGCACACAAACACACACAACAACGAACGAGAAACAAACACAGAGAGAGGACAAAGTGGTTATACAGAACTTGAGGACATTATCTACATGTAATTATCTACATAATTATAAATTTGTTGTGTTTTCTTTAACAATGTCAGAAGGAGAGAGGCACTGAGGCACCGTCTTCCGCCCCCCGACGCTCCTGCTGCGCCTCCTCCTTCTGACAGGAACTGTCTACAGAACAAGCATGAATGATGCCTGAGTGGACACACGCAACTCACAAGTTCCTGGCTCTGTCAGCTCCTCTGCAGAGGGTTTCCCTAAGAAGGTGGACCTAGCAGGGTCACCGGGGGACGGGGAGCTGTGCCTCACGGCCCTCACTTCGCCGGAGAAACCCTCATGCAGAGTTCAGAAACTTGTGTGTTGAGTATGTCGCTGTGAGCCTCCACCATTTAACTAGTGGGTGAAGCCTGAACTGTCTAGAGACAGACCAGACCAGCTGCACAACACAGACACTTCAAACCTGAGGACAAATCTGAGAGAACAGAAAAAGGAAAGGAAACTTAGCTTAGAACCATGCAGCGCTACAGGAGACGGCAGCACTGCAGAGGTGAGGACCGGCACCTGTTTGAAAGAGACAAATGCACACAAACACACACAACAACGAACGAGAAACAAACACAGAGAGAGGACAAAGTGGTTATACAGAACTTGAGGACATTATCTACATGTAATTATCTACATAATTATAAATTTGTTGTGTTTTCTTTAACAATGTCAGAAGGAGAGAGGCACTGAGGCACCGTCTTCCGCCCCCCGACGCTCCTGCTGCGCCTCCTCCTTCTGACAGGAACTGCCTACAGAACAAGCATGAATGATGCCTGAGTGGACACACGCAACTCACAAGTTCCTGGCTCTGTCAGCTCCTCTGCAGAGGGTTTCCCTAAGAAGGTGGACCTAGCAGGGTCACCGGGGGACGGGGAGCTGTGCCTCACGGCCCTCACTTCGTCGGAGAAACCCTCATGCAGAGTTCAGAAACTTGTGTGTTGAGTATGTCGCTGTGAGCCTCCACCATTTAACTAGTGGGTGAAGCCTGAACTGTCTAGAGACAGACCAGACCAGCTGCACAACACAGACACTTCAAACCTGAGGACAAATCTGAGAGAACAGAAAAAGGAAAGGAAACTTAGCTTAGAACCATGCAGCGCTACAGGAGACGGCAGCACTGCAGAGGTGAGGACCGGCACCTGTTTGAAAGAGACAAATGCACGCAAACACACACAACAACGAACGAGAAAGAAACACAGAGAGAGGACAAAGTGGTTATACAGAACTTGAGGACATTATCTACATGTAATTATCTACATAATTATAAATTTGTTGTGTTTTCTTTAACAATGTCAGAAGGAGAGAGGCACTGAGGCACCGTCTTCCGCCCCCCGACGCTCCTGCTGCGCCTCCTCCTTCTGACAGGAACTGTCTACAGAACAAGCATGAATGATGCCTGAGTGGACACACACAACTCACAAGTTCCTGGCTCTGTCAGCTCCTCTGCAGAGGGTTTCCCTAAGAAGGTGGACCTAGCAGGGTCACCGGGGGACGGGGAGCTGTGCCTCACGGCCCTCACTTCGCCGGAGAAACCCTCATGCAGAGTTCAGAAACTTGTGTGTTGAGTATGTCGCTGTGAGCCTCCACCATTTAACTAGTGGGTGAAGCCTGAACTGTCTAGAGACAGACCAGACCAGCTGCACAACACAGACACTTCAAACCTGAGGACAAATCTGAGAGAACAGAAAAAGGAAAGGAAACTTAGCTTAGAACCATGCAGCGCTACAGGAGACGGCAGCACTGCAGAGGTGAGGACCGGCACCTGTTTGAAAGAGACAAATGCACACAAACACACACAACAACGAACGAGAAACAAACACAGAGAGAGGACAAAGTGGTTATACAGAACTTGAGGACATTATCTACATGTAATTATCTACATAATTATAAATTTGTTGTGTTTTCTTTAACAATGTCAGAAGGAGAGAGGCACTGAGGCACCGTCTTCCGCCCCCCGACGCTCCTGCTGCGCCTCCTCCTTCTGACAGGAACTGCCTACAGAACAAGCATGAATGATGCCTGAGTGGACACACGCAACTCACAAGTTCCTGGCTCTGTCAGCTCCTCTGCAGAGGGTTTCCCTAAGAAGGTGGACCTAGCAGGGTCACCGGGGGACGGGGAGCTGTGCCTCACGGCCCTCACTTCGCCGGAGAAACCCTCATGCAGAGTTCAGAAACTTGTGTGTTGAGTATGTCGCTGTGAGCCTCCACTATTTAACTAGTGGGTGAAGCCTGAACTGTCTAGAGACAGACCAGACCAGCTGCACAACACAGACACTTCAAACCTGAGGACAAATCTGAGAGAACAGAAAAAGGAAAGGAAACTTAGCTTAGAACCATGCAGCGCTACAGGAGACGGCAGCACTGCAGAGGTGAGGACCGGCACCTGTTTGAAAGAGACAAATGCACACAAACACACACAACAACGAACGAGAAACAAACACAGAGAGAGGACAAAGTGGTTATACAGAACTTGAGGACATTATCTACATGTAATTATCTACATAATTATAAATTTGTTGTGTTTTCTTTAACAATGTCAGAAGGAGAGAGGCACTGAGGCACCGTCTTCCGCCCCCCGACGCTCCTGCTGCGCCTCCTCCTTCTGACAGGAACTGCCTACAGAACAAGCATGAATGATGCCTGAGTGGACACACGCAACTCACAAGTTCCTGGCTCTGTCAGCTCCTCTGCAGAGGGTTTCCCTAAGAAGGTGGACCTAGCAGGGTCACCGGGGGACGGGGAGCTGTGCCTCACGGCCCTCACTTCGTCGGAGAAACCCTCATGCAGAGTTCAGAAACTTGTGTGTTGAGTATGTCGCTGTGAGCCTCCACCATTTAACTAGTGGGTGAAGCCTGAACTGTCTAGAGACAGACCAGACCAGCTGCACAACACAGACACTTCAAACCTGAGGACAAATCTGAGAGAACAGAAAAAGGAAAGGAAACTTAGCTTAGAACCATGCAGCGCTACAGGAGACGGCAGCACTGCAGAGGTGAGGACCGGCACCTGTTTGAAAGCGACAAATGCACGCAAACACACACAACAACGAACGAGAAAGAAACACAGAGAGAGGACAAAGTGGTTATACAGAACTTGAGGACATTATCTACATGTAATTATCTACATAATTATAAATTTGTTGTGTTTTCTTTAACAATGTCAGAAGGAGAGAGGCACTGAGGCACCGTCTTCCGCCCCCCGACGCTCCTGCTGCGCCTCCTCCTTCTGACAGGAACTGTCTACAGAACAAGCATGAATGATGCCTGAGTGGACACACACAACTCACAAGTTCCTGGCTCTGTCAGCTCCTCTGCAGAGGGTTTCCCTAAGAAGGTGGACCTAGCAGGGTCACCGGGGGACGGGGAGCTGTGCCTCACGGCCCTCACTTCGCCGGAGAAACCCTCATGCAGAGTTCAGAAACTTGTGTGTTGAGTATGTCGCTGTGAGCCTCCACCATTTAACTAGTGGGTGAAGCCTGAACTGTCTAGAGACAGACCAGACCAGCTGCACAACACAGACACTTCAAACCTGAGGACAAATCTGAGAGAACAGAAAAATGAAAGGAAACCTAGCTTAGAACCATGCAGCGCTACAGGAGACGGCAGCACTGCAGAGGTGAGGACCGGCACCTGTTTGAAAGAGACAAATGCACACAAACACACACAACAACGAACGAGAAACAAACACAGAGAGAGGAAAAAGTGGTTATACAGAACTTGAGGACATTATCTACATGTAATTATCTACATAATTATAAATTTGTTGTGTTTTCTTTAACAATGTCAGAAGGAGAGAGGCACTGAGGCACCGTCTTCCGCCCCCCGACGCTCCTGCTGCGCCTCCTCCTTCTGACAGGAACTGCCTACAGAACAAGCATGAATGATGCCTGAGTGGACACACGCAACTCACAAGTTCCTGGCTCTGTCAGCTCCTCTGCAGAGGGTTTCCCTAAGAAGGTGGACCTAGCAGGGTCACCGGGGGACGGGGAGCTGTGCCTCACGGCCCTCACTTCGCCGGAGAAACCCTCATGCAGAGTTCAGAAACTTGTGTGTTGAGTATGTCGCTGTGAGCCTCCACCATTTAACTAGTGGGTGAAGCCTGAACTGTCTAGAGACAGACCAGACCAGCTGCACAACACAGACACTTCAAACCTGAGGACAAATCTGAGAGAACAGAAAAAGGAAAGGAAACTTAGCTTAGAACCATGCAGCGCTACAGGAGACGGCAGCACTGCAGAGGTGAGGACCGGCACCTGTTTGAAAGAGACAAATGCACACAAACACACACAACAACGAACGAGAAACAAACACAGAGAGAGGACAAAGTGGTTATACAGAACTTGAGGACATTATCTACATGTAATTATCTACATAATTATAAATTTGTTGTGTTTTCTTTAACAATGTCAGAAGGAGAGAGGCACTGAGGCACCGTCTTCCGCCCCCCGACGCTCCTGCTGCGCCTCCTCCTTCTGACAGGAACTGCCTACAGAACAAGCATGAATGATGCCTGAGTGGACACACACAACTCACAAGTTCCTGGCTCTGTCAGCTCCTCTGCAGAGGGTTTCCCTAAGAAGGTGGACCTAGCAGGGTCACCGGGGGACGGGGAGCTGTGCCTCACGGCCCTCACTTCGCCGGAGAAACCCTCATGCAGAGTTCAGAAACTTGTGTGTTGAGTATGTCGCTGTGAGCCTCCACCATTTAACTAGTGGGTGAAGCCTGAACTGTCTAGAGACAGACCAGACCAGCTGCACAACGCAGACACTTCAAACCTGAGGACAAATCTGAGAGAACAGAAAAAGGAAAGGAAACTTAGCTTAGAACCATGCAGCGCTACAGGAGACGGCAGCACTGCAGAGGTGAGGACCGGCACCTGTTTGAAAGAGACAAATGCACACAAACACACACAACAACGAACGAGAAACAAACACAGAGAGAGGACAAAGTGGTTATACAGAACTTGAGGACATTATCTACATGTAATTATCTACATAATTATAAATTTGTTGTGTTTTCTTTAACAATGTCAGAAGGAGAGAGGCACTGAGGCACCGTCTTCCGCCCCCCGACGCTCCTGCTGCGCCTCCTCCTTCTGACAGGAACTGCCTACAGAACAAGCATGAATGATGCCTGAGTGGACACACACAACTCACAAGTTCCTGGCTCTGTCAGCTCCTCTGCAGAGGGTTTCCCTAAGAAGGTGGACCTAGCAGGGTCACCGGGGGACGGGGAGCTGTGCCTCACGGCCCTCACTTCGCCGGAGAAACCCTCATGCAGAGTTCAGAAACTTGTGTGTTGAGTATGTCGCTGTGAGCCTCCACCATTTAACTAGTGGGTGAAGCCTGAACTGTCTAGAGACAGACCAGACCAGCTGCACAACACAGACACTTCAAACCTGAGGACAAATCTGAGAGAACAGAAAAAGGAAAGGAAACTTAGCTTAGAACCATGCAGCGCTACAGGAGACGGCAGCACTGCAGAGGTGAGGACCGGCACCTGTTTGAAAGAGACAAATGCACACAAACACACACAACAACGAACGAGAAACAAACACAGAGAGAGGACAAAGTGGTTATACAGAACTTGAGGACATTATCTACATGTAATTATCTACATAATTATAAATTTGTTGTGTTTTCTTTAACAATGTCAGAAGGAGAGAGGCACTGAGGCACCGTCTTCCGCCCCCCGACGCTCCTGCTGCGCCTCCTCCTTCTGACAGGAACTGCCTACAGAACAAGCATGAATGATGCCTGAGTGGACACACGCAACTCACAAGTTCCTGGCTCTGTCAGCTCCTCTGCAGAGGGTTTCCCTAAGAAGGTGGACCTAGCAGGGTCACCGGGGGACGGGGAGCTGTGCCTCACGGCCCTCACTTCGCCGGAGAAACCCTCATGCAGAGTTCAGAAACTTGTGTGTTGAGTATGTCGCTGTGAGCCTCCACCATTTAACTAGTGGGTGAAGCCTGAACTGTCTAGAGACAGACCAGACCAGCTGCACAACGCAGACACTTCAAACCTGAGGACAAATCTGAGAGAACAGAAAAAGGAAAGGAAACTTAGCTTAGAACCATGCAGCGCTACAGGAGACGGCAGCACTGCAGAGGTGAGGACCGGCACCTGTTTGAAAGAGACAAATGCACACAAACACACACAACAACGAACGAGAAACAAACACAGAGAGAGGAAAAAGTGGTTATACAGAACTTGAGGACATTATCTACATGTAATTATCTACATAATTATAAATTTGTTGTGTTTTCTTTAACAATGTCAGAAGGAGAGAGGCACTGAGGCACCGTCTTCCGCCCCCCGACGCTCCTGCTGCGCCTCCTCCTTCTGACAGGAACTGCCTACAGAACAAGCATGAATGATGCCTGAGTGGACACACGCAACTCACAAGTTCCTGGCTCTGTCAGCTCCTCTGCAGAGGGTTTCCCTAAGAAGGTGGACCTAGCAGGGTCACCGGGGGACGGGGAGCTGTGCCTCACGGCCCTCACTTCGCCGGAGAAACCCTCATGCAGAGTTCAGAAACTTGTGTGTTGAGTATGTCGCTGTGAGCCTCCACCATTTAACTAGTGGGTGAAGCCTGAACTGTCTAGAGACAGACCAGACCAGCTGCACAACACAGACACTTCAAACCTGAGGACAAATCTGAGAGAACAGAAAAAGGAAAGGAAACTTAGCTTAGAACCATGCAGCGCTACAGGAGACGGCAGCACTGCAGAGGTGAGGACCGGCACCTGTTTGAAAGAGACAAATGCACGCAAACACACACAACAACGAACGGGAAACAAACACAGAGAGAGGACAAAGTGGTTATACAGAACTTGAGGACATTATCTACATGTAATTATCTACATAATTATAAATTTGTTGTGTTTTCTTTAACAATGTCAGAAGGAGAGAGGCACTGAGGCACCGTCTTCCGCCCCCCGACGCTCCTGCTGCGCCTCCTCCTTCTGACAGGAACTGTCTACAGAACAAGCATGAATGATGCCTGAGTGGACACACACAACTCACAAGTTCCTGGCTCTGTCAGCTCCTCTGCAGAGGGTTTCCCTAAGAAGGTGGACCTAGCAGGGTCACCGGGGGACGGGGAGCTGTGCCTCACGGCCCTCACTTCGTCGGAGAAACCCTCATGCAGAGTTCAGAAACTTGTGTGTTGAGTATGTCGCTGTGAGCCTCCACCATTTAACTAGTGGGTGAAGCCTGAACTGTCTAGAGACAGACCAGACCAGCTGCACAACACAGACACTTCAAACCTGAGGACAAATCTGAGAGAACAGAAAAAGGAAAGGAAACTTAGCTTAGAACCATGCAGCGCTACAGGAGACGGCAGCACTGCAGAGGTGAGGACCGGCACCTGTTTGAAAGAGACAAATGCACACAAACACACACAACAACGAACGAGAAACAAACACAGAGAGAGGACAAAGTGGTTATACAGAACTTGAGGACATTATCTACATGTAATTATCTACATAATTATAAATTTGTTGTGTTTTCTTTAACAATGTCAGAAGGAGAGAGGCACTGAGGCACCGTCTTCCGCCCCCCGACGCTCCTGCTGCGCCTCCTCCTTCTGACAGGAACTGTCTACAGAACAAGCATGAATGATGCCTGAGTGGACACACGCAACTCACAAGTTCCTGGCTCTGTCAGCTCCTCTGCAGAGGGTTTCCCTAAGAAGGTGGACCTAGCAGGGTCACCGGGGGACGGGGAGCTGTGCCTCACGGCCCTCACTTCGCCGGAGAAACCCTCATGCAGAGTTCAGAAACTTGTGTGTTGAGTATGTCGCTGTGAGCCTCCACCATTTAACTAGTGGGTGAAGCCTGAACTGTCTAGAGACAGACCAGACCAGCTGCACAACACAGACACTTCAAACCTGAGGACAAATCTGAGAGAACAGAAAAAGGAAAGGAAACTTAGCTTAGAACCATGCAGCGCTACAGGAGACGGCAGCACTGCAGAGGTGAGGACCGGCACCTGTTTGAAAGAGACAAATGCACACAAACACACACAACAACGAACGAGAAACAAACACAGAGAGAGGACAAAGTGGTTATACAGAACTTGAGGACATTATCTACATGTAATTATCTACATAATTATAAATTTGTTGTGTTTTCTTTAACAATGTCAGAAGGAGAGAGGCACTGAGGCACCGTCTTCCGCCCCCCGACGCTCCTGCTGCGCCTCCTCCTTCTGACAGGAACTGCCTACAGAACAAGCATGAATGATGCCTGAGTGGACACACGCAACTCACAAGTTCCTGGCTCTGTCAGCTCCTCTGCAGAGGGTTTCCCTAAGAAGGTGGACCTAGCAGGGTCACCGGGGGACGGGGAGCTGTGCCTCACGGCCCTCACTTCGTCGGAGAAACCCTCATGCAGAGTTCAGAAACTTGTGTGTTGAGTATGTCGCTGTGAGCCTCCACCATTTAACTAGTGGGTGAAGCCTGAACTGTCTAGAGACAGACCAGACCAGCTGCACAACACAGACACTTCAAACCTGAGGACAAATCTGAGAGAACAGAAAAAGGAAAGGAAACTTAGCTTAGAACCATGCAGCGCTACAGGAGACGGCAGCACTGCAGAGGTGAGGACCGGCACCTGTTTGAAAGAGACAAATGCACACAAACACACACAACAACGAACGAGAAACAAACACAGAGAGAGGAAAAAGTGGTTATACAGAACTTGAGGACATTATCTACATGTAATTATCTACATAATTATAAATTTGTTGTGTTTTCTTTAACAATGTCAGAAGGAGAGAGGCACTGAGGCACCGTCTTCCGCCCCCCGACGCTCCTGCTGCGCCTCCTCCTTCTGACAGGAACTGCCTACAGAACAAGCATGAATGATGCCTGAGTGGACACACGCAACTCACAAGTTCCTGGCTCTGTCAGCTCCTCTGCAGAGGGTTTCCCTAAGAAGGTGGACCTAGCAGGGTCACCGGGGGACGGGGAGCTGTGCCTCACGGCCCTCACTTCGTCGGAGAAACCCTCATGCAGAGTTCAGAAACTTGTGTGTTGAGTATGTCGCTGTGAGCCTCCACCATTTAACTAGTGGGTGAAGCCTGAACTGTCTAGAGACAGACCAGACCAGCTGCACAACACAGACACTTCAAACCTGAGGACAAATCTGAGAGAACAGAAAAAGGAAAGGAAACTTAGCTTAGAACCATGCAGCGCTACAGGAGACGGCAGCACTGCAGAGGTGAGGACCGGCACCTGTTTGAAAGAGACAAATGCACACAAACACACACAACAACGAACGAGAAACAAACACAGAGAGAGGACAAAGTGGTTATACAGAACTTGAGGACATTATCTACATGTAATTATCTACATAATTATAAATTTGTTGTGTTTTCTTTAACAATGTCAGAAGGAGAGAGGCACTGAGGCACCGTCTTCCGCCCCCCGACGCTCCTGCTGCGCCTCCTCCTTCTGACAGGAACTGCCTACAGAACAAGCATGAATGATGCCTGAGTGGACACACGCAACTCACAAGTTCCTGGCTCTGTCAGCTCCTCTGCAGAGGGTTTCCCTAAGAAGGTGGACCTAGCAGGGTCACCGGGGGACGGGGAGCTGTGCCTCACGGCCCTCACTTCGCCGGAGAAACCCTCATGCAGAGTTCAGAAACTTGTGTGTTGAGTATGTCGCTGTGAGCCTCCACTATTTAACTAGTGGGTGAAGCCTGAACTGTCTAGAGACAGACCAGACCAGCTGCACAACACAGACACTTCAAACCTGAGGACAAATCTGAGAGAACAGAAAAAGGAAAGGAAACTTAGCTTAGAACCATGCAGCGCTACAGGAGACGGCAGCACTGCAGAGGTGAGGACCGGCACCTGTTTGAAAGAGACAAATGCACACAAACACACACAACAACGAACGAGAAACAAACACAGAGAGAGGACAAAGTGGTTATACAGAACTTGAGGACATTATCTACATGTAATTATCTACATAATTATAAATTTGTTGTGTTTTCTTTAACAATGTCAGAAGGAGAGAGGCACTGAGGCACCGTCTTCCGCCCCCCGACGCTCCTGCTGCGCCTCCTCCTTCTGACAGGAACTGCCTACAGAACAAGCATGAATGATGCCTGAGTGGACACACGCAACTCACAAGTTCCTGGCTCTGTCAGCTCCTCTGCAGAGGGTTTCCCTAAGAAGGTGGACCTAGCAGGGTCACCGGGGGACGGGGAGCTGTGCCTCACGGCCCTCACTTCGTCGGAGAAACCCTCATGCAGAGTTCAGAAACTTGTGTGTTGAGTATGTCGCTGTGAGCCTCCACCATTTAACTAGTGGGTGAAGCCTGAACTGTCTAGAGACAGACCAGACCAGCTGCACAACACAGACACTTCAAACCTGAGGACAAATCTGAGAGAACAGAAAAAGGAAAGGAAACTTAGCTTAGAACCATGCAGCGCTACAGGAGACGGCAGCACTGCAGAGGTGAGGACCGGCACCTGTTTGAAAGCGACAAATGCACGCAAACACACACAACAACGAACGAGAAAGAAACACAGAGAGAGGACAAAGTGGTTATACAGAACTTGAGGACATTATCTACATGTAATTATCTACATAATTATAAATTTGTTGTGTTTTCTTTAACAATGTCAGAAGGAGAGAGGCACTGAGGCACCGTCTTCCGCCCCCCGACGCTCCTGCTGCGCCTCCTCCTTCTGACAGGAACTGTCTACAGAACAAGCATGAATGATGCCTGAGTGGACACACACAACTCACAAGTTCCTGGCTCTGTCAGCTCCTCTGCAGAGGGTTTCCCTAAGAAGGTGGACCTAGCAGGGTCACCGGGGGACGGGGAGCTGTGCCTCACGGCCCTCACTTCGCCGGAGAAACCCTCATGCAGAGTTCAGAAACTTGTGTGTTGAGTATGTCGCTGTGAGCCTCCACCATTTAACTAGTGGGTGAAGCCTGAACTGTCTAGAGACAGACCAGACCAGCTGCACAACACAGACACTTCAAACCTGAGGACAAATCTGAGAGAACAGAAAAAGGAAAGGAAACTTAGCTTAGAACCATGCAGCGCTACAGGAGACGGCAGCACTGCAGAGGTGAGGACCGGCACCTGTTTGAAAGAGACAAATGCACACAAACACACACAACAACGAACGAGAAACAAACACAGAGAGAGGACAAAGTGGTTATACAGAACTTGAGGACATTATCTACATGTAATTATCTACATAATTATAAATTTGTTGTGTTTTCTTTAACAATGTCAGAAGGAGAGAGGCACTGAGGCACCGTCTTCCGCCCCCCGACGCTCCTGCTGCGCCTCCTCCTTCTGACAGGAACTGTCTACAGAACAAGCATGAATGATGCCTGAGTGGACACACGCAACTCACAAGTTCCTGGCTCTGTCAGCTCCTCTGCAGAGGGTTTCCCTAAGAAGGTGGACCTAGCAGGGTCACCGGGGGACGGGGAGCTGTGCCTCACGGCCCTCACTTCGCCGGAGAAACCCTCATGCAGAGTTCAGAAACTTGTGTGTTGAGTATGTCGCTGTGAGCCTCCACTATTTAACTAGTGGGTGAAGCCTGAACTGTCTAGAGACAGACCAGACCAGCTGCACAACACAGACACTTCAAACCTGAGGACAAATCTGAGAGAACAGAAAAATGAAAGGAAACCTAGCTTAGAACCATGCAGCGCTACAGGAGACGGCAGCACTGCAGAGGTGAGGACCGGCACCTGTTTGAAAGAGACAAATGCACACAAACACACACAACAACGAACGAGAAACAAACACAGAGAGAGGAAAAAGTGGTTATACAGAACTTGAGGACATTATCTACATGTAATTATCTACATAATTATAAATTTGTTGTGTTTTCTTTAACAATGTCAGAAGGAGAGAGGCACTGAGGCACCGTCTTCCGCCCCCCGACGCTCCTGCTGCGCCTCCTCCTTCTGACAGGAACTGCCTACAGAACAAGCATGAATGATGCCTGAGTGGACACACGCAACTCACAAGTTCCTGGCTCTGTCAGCTCCTCTGCAGAGGGTTTCCCTAAGAAGGTGGACCTAGCAGGGTCACCGGGGGACGGGGAGCTGTGCCTCACGGCCCTCACTTCGTCGGAGAAACCCTCATGCAGAGTTCAGAAACTTGTGTGTTGAGTATGTCGCTGTGAGCCTCCACCATTTAACTAGTGGGTGAAGCCTGAACTGTCTAGAGACAGACCAGACCAGCTGCACAACACAGACACTTCAAACCTGAGGACAAATCTGAGAGAACAGAAAAAGGAAAGGAAACTTAGCTTAGAACCATGCAGCGCTACAGGAGACGGCAGCACTGCAGAGGTGAGGACCGGCACCTGTTTGAAAGAGACAAATGCACACAAACACACACAACAACGAACGAGAAACAAACACAGAGAGAGGACAAAGTGGTTATACAGAACTTGAGGACATTATCTACATGTAATTATCTACATAATTATAAATTTGTTGTGTTTTCTTTAACAATGTCAGAAGGAGAGAGGCACTGAGGCACCGTCTTCCGCCCCCCGACGCTCCTGCTGCGCCTCCTCCTTCTGACAGGAACTGCCTACAGAACAAGCATGAATGATGCCTGAGTGGACACACACAACTCACAAGTTCCTGGCTCTGTCAGCTCCTCTGCAGAGGGTTTCCCTAAGAAGGTGGACCTAGCAGGGTCACCGGGGGACGGGGAGCTGTGCCTCACGGCCCTCACTTCGCCGGAGAAACCCTCATGCAGAGTTCAGAAACTTGTGTGTTGAGTATGTCGCTGTGAGCCTCCACCATTTAACTAGTGGGTGAAGCCTGAACTGTCTAGAGACAGACCAGACCAGCTGCACAACACAGACACTTCAAACCTGAGGACAAATCTGAGAGAACAGAAAAAGGAAAGGAAACTTAGCTTAGAACCATGCAGCGCTACAGGAGACGGCAGCACTGCAGAGGTGAGGACCGGCACCTGTTTGAAAGAGACAAATGCACACAAACACACACAACAACGAACGAGAAACAAACACAGAGAGAGGACAAAGTGGTTATACAGAACTTGAGGACATTATCTACATGTAATTATCTACATAATTATAAATTTGTTGTGTTTTCTTTAACAATGTCAGAAGGAGAGAGGCACTGAGGCACCGTCTTCCGCCCCCCGACGCTCCTGCTGCGCCTCCTCCTTCTGACAGGAACTGCCTACAGAACAAGCATGAATGATGCCTGAGTGGACACACGCAACTCACAAGTTCCTGGCTCTGTCAGCTCCTCTGCAGAGGGTTTCCCTAAGAAGGTGGACCTAGCAGGGTCACCGGGGGACGGGGAGCTGTGCCTCACGGCCCTCACTTCGTCGGAGAAACCCTCATGCAGAGTTCAGAAACTTGTGTGTTGAGTATGTCGCTGTGAGCCTCCACCATTTAACTAGTGGGTGAAGCCTGAACTGTCTAGAGACAGACCAGACCAGCTGCACAACACAGACACTTCAAACCTGAGGACAAATCTGAGAGAACAGAAAAAGGAAAGGAAACTTAGCTTAGAACCATGCAGCGCTACAGGAGACGGCAGCACTGCAGAGGTGAGGACCGGCACCTGTTTGAAAGAGACAAATGCACACAAACACACACAACAACGAACGAGAAACAAACACAGAGAGAGGACAAAGTGGTTATACAGAACTTGAGGACATTATCTACATGTAATTATCTACATAATTATAAATTTGTTGTGTTTTCTTTAACAATGTCAGAAGGAGAGAGGCACTGAGGCACCGTCTTCCGCCCCCCGACGCTCCTGCTGCGCCTCCTCCTTCTGACAGGAACTGTCTACAGAACAAGCATGAATGATGCCTGAGTGGACACACACAACTCACAAGTTCCTGGCTCTGTCAGCTCCTCTGCAGAGGGTTTCCCTAAGAAGGTGGACCTAGCAGGGTCACCGGGGGACGGGGAGCTGTGCCTCACGGCCCTCACTTCGCCGGAGAAACCCTCATGCAGAGTTCAGAAACTTGTGTGTTGAGTATGTCGCTGTGAGCCTCCACCATTTAACTAGTGGGTGAAGCCTGAACTGTCTAGAGACAGACCAGACCAGCTGCACAACACAGACACTTCAAACCTCAGGACAAATCTGAGAGAACAGAAAAAGGAAAGGAAACTTAGCTTAGAACCATGCAGCGCTACAGGAGACGGCAGCACTGCAGAGGTGAGGACCGGCACCTGTTTGAAAGAGACAAATGCACGCAAACACACACAACAACGAACGAGAAACAAACACAGAGAGAGCACAAAGTGGTTATACAGAACTTGAGGACATTATCTACATGTAATTATCTACATAATTATAAATTTGTTGTGTTTTCTTTGACAATGTCAGAAGGAGAGAGGCACTGAAGCACCGTCTTCCGCCCCCCGATGCTCCTGCTGCGCCTCCTCCTTCTGACAGGAACTGCCTACAGAACAAGCATGAATGATGCCTGAGTGGACACACACAACTCACAAGTTCCTGGCTCTGTCAGCTCCTCTGCAGAGGGTTTCCCTAAGAAGGTGGACCTAGCAGGGTCACCGGGGGACGGGGAGCTGTGCCTCACGGCCCTCACTTCGTCGGAGAAACCCTCATGCAGAGTTCAGAAACTTGTGTGTTGAGTATGTCGCTGTGAGCCTCCACCATTTAACTAGTGGGTGAAGCCTGAACTGTCTAGAGACAGACCAGACCAGCTGCACAACACAGACACTTCAAACCTGAGGACAAATCTGAGAGAACAGAAAAAGGAAAGGAAACTTAGCTTAGAACCATGCAGCGCTACAGGAGACGGCAGCACTGCAGAGGTGAGGACCGGCACCTGTTTGAAAGAGACAAATGCACGCAAACACACACAACAACGAACGGGAAACAAACACAGAGAGAGGACAAAGTGGTTATACAGAACTTGAGGACATTATCTACATGTAATTATCTACATAATTATAAATTTGTTGTGTTTTCTTTAACAATGTCAGAAGGAGAGAGGCACTGAGGCACCGTCTTCCGCCCCCCGACGCTCCTGCTGCGCCTCCTCCTTCTGACAGGAACTGCCTACAGAACAAGCATGAATGATGCCTGAGTGGACACACGCAACTCACAAGTTCCTGGCTCTGTCAGCTCCTCTGCAGAGGGTTTCCCTAAGAAGGTGGACCTAGCAGGGTCACCGGGGGACGGGGAGCTGTGCCTCACGGCCCTCACTTCGCCGGAGAAACCCTCATGCAGAGTTCAGAAACTTGTGTGTTGAGTATGTCGCTGTGAGCCTCCACCATTTAACTAGTGGGTGAAGCCTGAACTGTCTAGAGACAGACCAGACCAGCTGCACAACACAGACACTTCAAACCTGAGGAAAAATCTGAGAGAACAGAAAAAGGAAAGGAAACTTAGCTTAGAACCATGCAGCGCTACAGGAGACGGCAGCACTGCAGAGGTGAGGACCGGCACCTGTTTGAAAGAGACAAATGCACACAAACACACACAACAACGAACGAGAAACAAACACAGAGAGAGCACAAAGTGGTTATACAGAACTTGAGGACATTATCTACATGTAATTATCTACATAATTATAAATTTGTTGTGTTTTCTTTAACAATGTCAGAAGGAGAGAGGCACTGAGGCACCGTCTTCCGCCCCCCCGACGCTCCTGCTGCGCCTCCTCCTTCTGACAGGAACTGCCTACAGAACAAGCATGAATGATGCCTGAGTGGACACACACAACTCACAAGTTCCTGGCTCTGTCAGCTCCTCTGCAGAGGGTTTCCCTAAGAAGGTGGACCTAGCAGGGTCACCGGGGGACGGGGAGCTGTGCCTCACGGCCCTCACTTCGCCGGAGAAACCCTCATGCAGAGTTCAGAAACTTGTGTGTTGAGTATGTCGCTGTGAGCCTCCACCATTTAACTAGTGGGTGAAGCCTGAACTGTCTAGAGACAGACCAGACCAGCTGCACAACACAGACACTTCAAACCTGAGGACAAATCTGAGAGAACAGAAAAAGGAAAGGAAACTTAGCTTAGAACCATGCAGCGCTACAGGAGACGGCAGCACTGCAGAGGTGAGGACCGGCACCTGTTTGAAAGAGACAAATGCACACAAACACACACAACAACGAACGAGAAACAAACACAGAGAGAGGAAAAAGTGGTTATACAGAACTTGAGGACATTATCTACATGTAATTATCTACATAATTATAAATTTGTTGTGTTTTCTTTAACAATGTCAGAAGGAGAGAGGCACTGAGGCACCGTCTTCCGCCCCCCGACGCTCCTGCTGCGCCTCCTCCTTCTGACAGGAACTGCCTACAGAACAAGCATGAATGATGCCTGAGTGGACACACGCAACTCACAAGTTCCTGGCTCTGTCAGCTCCTCTGCAGAGGGTTTCCCTAAGAAGGTGGACCTAGCAGGGTCACCGGGGGACGGGGAGCTGTGCCTCACGGCCCTCACTTCGTCGGAGAAACCCTCATGCAGAGTTCAGAAACTTGTGTGTTGAGTATGTCGCTGTGAGCCTCCACCATTTAACTAGTGGGTGAAGCCTGAACTGTCTAGAGACAGACCAGACCAGCTGCACAACGCAGACACTTCAAACCTGAGGACAAATCTGAGAGAACAGAAAAAGGAAAGGAAACTTAGCTTAGAACCATGCAGCGCTACAGGAGACGGCAGCACTGCAGAGGTGAGGACCGGCACCTGTTTGAAAGAGACAAATGCACACAAACACACACAACAACGAACGAGAAACAAACACAGAGAGAGGACAAAGTGGTTATACAGAACTTGAGGACATTATCTACATGTAATTATCTACATAATTATAAATTTGTTGTGTTTTCTTTAACAATGTCAGAAGGAGAGAGGCACTGAGGCACCGTCTTCCGCCCCCCGACGCTCCTGCTGCGCCTCCTCCTTCTGACAGGAACTGCCTACAGAACAAGCATGAATGATGCCTGAGTGGACACACGCAACTCACAAGTTCCTGGCTCTGTCAGCTCCTCTGCAGAGGGTTTCCCTAAGAAGGTGGACCTAGCAGGGTCACCGGGGGACGGGGAGCTGTGCCTCACGGCCCTCACTTCGCCGGAGAAACCCTCATGCAGAGTTCAGAAACTTGTGTGTTGAGTATGTCGCTGTGAGCCTCCACCATTTAACTAGTGGGTGAAGCCTGAACTGTCTAGAGACAGACCAGACCAGCTGCACAACACAGACACTTCAAACCTGAGGACAAATCTGAGAGAACAGAAAAAGGAAAGGAAACTTAGCTTAGAACCATGCAGCGCTACAGGAGACGGCAGCACTGCAGAGGTGAGGACCGGCACCTGTTTGAAAGAGACAAATGCACACAAACACACACAACAACGAACGAGAAACAAACACAGAGAGAGGAAAAAGTGGTTATAAAGAACTTGAGGACATTATCTACATGTAATTATCTACATAATTATAAATTTGTTGTGTTTTCTTTAACAATGTCAGAAGGAGAGAGGCACTGAGGCACCGTCTTCCGCCCCCCGACGCTCCTGCTGCGCCTCCTCCTTCTGACAGGAACTGCCTACAGAACAAGCATGAATGATGCCTGAGTGGACACACGCAACTCACAAGTTCCTGGCTCTGTCAGCTCCTCTGCAGAGGGTTTCCCTAAGAAGGTGGACCTAGCAGGGTCACCGGGGGACGGGGAGCTGTGCCTCACGGCCCTCACTTCGTCGGAGAAACCCTCATGCAGAGTTCAGAAACTTGTGTGTTGAGTATGTCGCTGTGAGCCTCCACCATTTAACTAGTGGGTGAAGCCTGAACTGTCTAGAGACAGACCAGACCAGCTGCACAACGCAGACACTTCAAACCTGAGGACAAATCTGAGAGAACAGAAAAAGGAAAGGAAACTTAGCTTAGAACCATGCAGCGCTACAGGAGACGGCAGCACTGCAGAGGTGAGGACCGGCACCTGTTTGAAAGAGACAAATGCACACAAACACACACAACAACGAACGAGAAACAAACACAGAGAGAGGACAAAGTGGTTATACAGAACTTGAGGACATTATCTACATGTAATTATCTACATAATTATAAATTTGTTGTGTTTTCTTTAACAATGTCAGAAGGAGAGAGGCACTGAGGCACCGTCTTCCGCCCCCCGACGCTCCTGCTGCGCCTCCTCCTTCTGACAGGAACTGCCTACAGAACAAGCATGAATGATGCCTGAGTGGACACACGCAACTCACAAGTTCCTGGCTCTGTCAGCTCCTCTGCAGAGGGTTTCCCTAAGAAGGTGGACCTAGCAGGGTCACCGGGGGACGGGGAGCTGTGCCTCACGGCCCTCACTTCGTCGGAGAAACCCTCATGCAGAGTTCAGAAACTTGTGTGTTGAGTATGTCGCTGTGAGCCTCCACCATTTAACTAGTGGGTGAAGCCTGAACTGTCTAGAGACAGACCAGACCAGCTGCACAACGCAGACACTTCAAACCTGAGGACAAATCTGAGAGAACAGAAAAAGGAAAGGAAACTTAGCTTAGAACCATGCAGCGCTACAGGAGACGGCAGCACTGCAGAGGTGAGGACCGGCACCTGTTTGAAAGAGACAAATGCACACAAACACACACAACAACGAACGAGAAACAAACACAGAGAGAGGACAAAGTGGTTATACAGAACTTGAGGACATTATCTACATGTAAATATATAACCATGTCATAGCATCATAGGACCAAATTTGTTGTAAGATTCTAAATATATGTGACGTCATCATCCTGTAAGCCGAATAGGGCTTTGGACCTTGATGTCACAGGAGGCGGGCCACGCCCCCCGCCGCCATGACAGTAGGCCAGACAAAGGATACAGCTTCAGCTATGGTTCATACTTGTTTTGTAGTTGGTTGCAACGTTAGATCTCATGATCGTGAAGGCAAGAACCTGGATAATGGGCTATCTTTTCATCGTTTTCCATCCTGGAGGCAACGTGTATCTGATATCACCAAACAAAGACGCCAGTCATGTGCAATCCCCAGCTTTTTGTTGATTTGCTCGTGGCATTTTCTCTCCAGTGAGTTCTAAATTAATTCATATCACTATCCGGTTGTTCAGTCTGACGTCACTAGCCGTGTCTGGGTCTAAACTCCGCTGCAGGTCCATATATCAAACGATCACTGTGGCATTACTGAGAGTTGAAAAACTGTCTAAAGTCTTTCATCTTTAATAAAATGATCAGCGTTCTGCTCTACCAGGTGTAACAATTGAGTTTAACATCCAGGCATCCATGAAAACGGAATTTATGACATTTAACGGAGTTAGAAGTTAGCAGGGAGTTAGCTCGCTAGCTTCTATCTAAATACAATATAGCATGTCCTGACTGCGGGGTTTTGGAAACAAATTAAAACGTACAACTCTGCTATCACTTCCAGCATAAATGAAGACAGAAAACTAAACAGCAGTGACGTTTGTAGGGTGACTGAAGTTGGGCTAGCTGGTATATAATGATGTGCTACGTGACCGCTAGCGACACAGCTATGTTAGCATAATATAAACAAGCTAACTTTTTTTCCACTCGATAAAAGTTAATGTGAGCGTTCTCGGTGGTCAGGAACAAATGTAATCGCATGGCAGGATGCTGTAAAAGGACCAAACTTCAGCCAGGAGAACAACTGAGATAATCCATCCACAATACGAGGTTAGTCATTCATATACTGCTGCATGGGCTGGGTTGTAGTTACATCCTAAGGTTTTAAAAACTGAGCTTAAATAAATGATTAGCGGTAATAAAAGCCGAGGGAGGTCAACGGTGATCACTGACTGTTTTAGGAGCTTTTTGAGATCAAATAGAAGAAAACTTTGCTTCAAACCATGCAGGGCAGCTGTCTAGAGGTGAGCTTGTGTGATTCTTATTCTGTCAGTGAACAACCTAAAAACAGAAAAAAAGAAAGAAAACTTACCTTAGAAATCTGTAGGGTTGTTTCCTCTGAGACATGTTGGAATCTGTAAACAGCTACTCCAAAAAGGATCCAGGTGTTTCAAAATACCTCTTTGGTGAACGTTTCAATTCTGCTAACATAAATGCTGCAATTAATTAACTAAAAGTCATTGCTCTTCACCCCTATTTATAGACTTTTGCGGATCAACGGATTAAAGCATCATAGGACCAAATTTGTTGTAAGATTCTAAATATATGTGATGTCATCATCCTGTAAGCCGAATAGGGCTTTGGACCTTGATGTCACAGGAGGCGGGCCACGCCCCCCGCCGCCATGCGTATCGGGGCTTGCTTCATTTATGGGAGGAGCTGAAAATGATGACGTCCGAAGCCTCGCTGCCCGGCTGTACCACGTGACTGGTTCAGGAAGCGGTTCGAACTTTGCCACAAATAATCATTTTCCATACTGCCAGCATAAATATACACAGTATGCTGCCATCACTACAATATAGATGTTTTACACACTCCTTTTGTTGTTGACATTTACAGGCTGTGTGCAAAATGCCACACTCTTCAAATTCATGCCAACTAATATTTTTACGTCCAGTAGGTGTCCTGCTAGAGCAAATGAAGCTTCAAGAAGCTTCGCGTTGAGGTGAACCAATTGGATGAAAAGCTTCAGTGCTTCATGAGGCTTCATCTGCCCATCACTATCCCTCTGCTTCACTTATGGACGCACAGGCCCCTCGCGTCGGGGCCTGTGCGTGAAGGGTCCTCCGATTGAAGAGATTGCTGCGGAAGTGCCTGTTGTCGGTATATTTAGACATTTTCCAAATCACATTGTAGTGAGGTATACAGAACACAATAAATTATATAATGTAAACAACTACCTGAAAAACAGCAGATACAGCAGAGGAATTAATTATAGGCTATTACTTTTGTATCGTTTATTGCATTTATGGAGGGAGTGATGTATGCTGGGTAATGGCACAGCTAGCTACTGGGTGACTTTATTCACCCGCTTCGGCTGTTATCAGTCCATACAATGGGCGTTATTAGCACAAATCAGTCCCATAGATATGGGCCATTTCCTGCTAGATTGTTCAGAAGGTTGTTCTCATCCATCCAGATGGAGGATCACTAACAGGAGCGTGGGAAGACTCCAGAATCCACTCTGGCTGGAATCCGGTGGATATGCAGTGTGTACAGGTAAGACCATTTAAACAGACAGCATTTATAGAATGACTATTAAAAGTCAGCGAGTGTCAGTAATGTTAATGTGGTTATGTTAGTAATACACCGAGTGCTAATATAACAGCTTTAAGATGCATTTGTAGATATTATTACGTGTTTTACCGTCTTTATGGTGCTAGCTTAAAGTTACGGTGTAAACGTTAGCTTATATTGGAGGAAAGCTGTTACTGTTTAAACGATGTTAGCACAGAAATATTAGCTTCTGTCATGACTGATGAAGTTACTAGTTAATAAAGTTTCCAGTAATATAATAATAATATATAATAATAATCGCAGCCACAGATTGACAGCAAATATCTCGATTAGCTTCAGTGCATCTATAATAAATATGTGCAAGTTTCAGTGCTTCGTTTAAACTGTATGATACTTATACTGACCCAGGGTCAGTGTAAAATACAATCCTAGCTGTGTGAACAAAGCCTGGCTTCTTTAGTCCTGCATGACAAACCTCAGGATGCAGGTTATTATTACTGTTTCCTGCTGGCACACCTGTCACACCTGAGAGTCGGCTAGAAACTTACAGTGACGTGGACATCATGCAAAGACTGCCAGACTCTGTAATACTGCAAATGATCAGTGACTCAGGTTAACACTAAACTTTAAACGGCACCTCTGTGTCTCTGTGTGCTGAACATTTAGGATTGAGTCAGGCTGCATCAGCTGAAGCTGTTATTTGTATATATCAGTATTTTTTTTATTCAGGTGTGGGGAAAATACGTAACACTGCAGTGAAGCGATGCACCAGAGTAATCCCTGGCCAAAGGTATCGTACTCAAATCAGACTACTGATCCAGCCACATCAGCCTTTTGTGAGGTTTGTTTAAAGTAGACTTAAAGTGAACTACAGGTTCCTGAGAGGTGGACTGTGAGCACAGAAACACATGTTCATACATACAGCTGCAGCAAACTTACATTAATTTTAAATAGATTTGTTACTCTGGTGTCTGTCTTTGTGTTAGTCCTCTGACAGACTGGTGACCTGTCCAGGTGTGCTCTACCTATGACTACTGGGACAGGCTCTAGCCTCTGTAATAGAAATTTTCTGTTATTCTCATTTAAAGTATTTAAGTGCTTATGCATATGCTTAGTTGTAACACTGTTACTGTTCAGTGAAAGTTTCTAAAACTAGATGAACTTACTTCAGCGTCAGCAGTTTGAGAAAACAACTCCCTTTACGGGTGCTGATAAGGCCACAAAACAGCATAACCATTGATCCGTTGAAGTGTGGTAGGATCCGTTTGTAACTTCCTCCCTCTTCCTTGGAATGCATAAAGGAGTAGGAGCACCACTTCTGTGGCAGCGCTGACATGACTGAACTGTGATGTTTGATGTGTGTTGGCGCAGTAATAAATAGCTTGATCACAGCTCTTTCTGTGTTGCAGACTTTATTTAAAAAATTCCACGACACCTCCCACCCTCCCACTGCGAACCTGAATTGAATATTCAGAAGACATTTGTTTAAATAGTTCTACAAATCGGAGCTGTTGGTGTGTCCTTGGATTGTGTGGTAATAATATTAGAGCCTGCAATCTTTCTTACTGAATCTCTACTATGAGTCATGTTACCTGAGATTAATTCTGTTTACCTGTCAGCCTGGACGAATGTGCTGTGTGAAGGAAATTAAATTAAATCAGATCTGAACTGCTGCTACTTTTTGTTATTTTAATTCTCTTCTCTGTTTTCCAGAACAGTTCTCCACAGTCGCTGTCCACATGGGTCAGTGGGACCAAGAAGCACTCTGCTAATGTGTGGACTCTGACCAGCAACATCCAGCAGGACCCAGACAGCATTTTCTATCTCCCAGCTGGAGTTTTTGTTTGTCTGTGACTGGAGAGTCAGATTTTTGTTGAGCTTCACACTTGCAGACCTAAGTCAGTTTGCAGAGATCCCTCCCACTCTGGCTTTTATGTCCTAGATTTCTTATCTGAAACAGTAATATTTCAGTGACTGCTGCTTGTACCACAGGTTAATACACGCTACTGATCCCTGATAGGAGAATCATCAATTTTGGCAACAAAGAAGCCTGGTGGATGTTTGTTTACAGTCTGATGATGGGACATCATGCTCTGCATCGTCAAAGTTTGCCTCCTCATTATTATTCATACCCAGTAATGTGAAGTATGCTTATATCTACTATAACTGAACCAACCTGGTGCTCTTCATTTATGGAGGCTGTTGAGTCTGAATGTTGGATGTTGTGTATCTTGTGTTCTCTGGGCTTTGTTGTCCTCAGTCTTTTCGCAGGATCAGAAAACAAAACCAGGAGGCGCGTAAATGTTTCTTCAAATGTTTCTTCTGGATGATGATAAGACTGTGACACGGGATGCCACCTTTGGTCTTGTGATGAAGCAAAGCTCAGGAAGAAGTGGGATTAAATGGTACCCACATGTGTGCTGCTGAGAAGGATGTACAGGGGCACCTGCAGCCAAATCCAAGCCTCAGGTTAGTTGTAGTTGCAGAACGCTATAGGACTGAGACAGCTGAGGCATCAAATGTTTGATTAAACGGATGAAAAAGAGAAGTTTCTTCCCTATAATTATCACTTCTTAAAATCTGTAGCAACTTCAAGTCTGTCATCGTGCTGAGCATGCAAAGAATGTGACAATATATTTTTGTTCAATATTTAATTTCTTTTAGTTGCAATTGTTAAATGAAAAAATATATATATTCTTATAATTTAGCAAACTAATTTATCAAAAAAAATATACATATATCTGTATTAGTTTTAATAAATTAATTTGATACCTGTATTGAAAATACCATATTGTATTCATACAGAATCAGTTTGGTATCAGAATCAGAATCAGAATCAGAATACTTTATTGATCCCTGGGGGAAATTATTTTTTGTTACAGTGCTCCATTTTAAACCAACATTAAGACAAGACAGACAATACGCTAACTAAGAATAGTACAATATATACATATATATACATACATACATATATACATACATACATACATAAGTCACTTATAAATAAATATTTGGAAAAGAAACATGTGTAGTTGTAGCAGCAAACAGTGTGTTAAGTGGATGCGTTGTACAGGGAGATGGCCACAGGCAGGAATGATTTCCTGTGTCGTTCAGTGGTGCTTTTCGGTAATCTCAGTCTCTCACTGAACGAGCTCCTGTGACTGACCAACATGTCATGGAGTGGGTGGGATCATTGTTTGTCTGCTCACTGATTGTTGAAACTAAGAGCTACTTTGATCTGTTTAGATCTAAAGTATCCAAAGTTGAGCTCTGATGTTTCTTCACCCCTGTGTGTGTGATATGTGATTCCTACATGCTGGCAGAGCAGCAGTTTGTGCTCACAGATGGTGACGGTGTGGAGAGACGGTGGTGTTTCCTCAGAAGAACCAGCAGAGTCACTTGCTGACTGATGCTCATCTGCACTGCACAGAGGAAATCAACTGACCGAGGTTTGTCCAGTGACGTGTTATGAATGTATATTTGTTTTATGCTTACAGTTATGTTTTTCTTGACAGAGGCTCTGCAGAGGTTAGACAAAGCAGAGAAAACATGTGCTTTACATTTTACTGTGATTTATTGAGATATTTGTTGCCTGATGTTCAGCAGGAATGGAGAAATAGAATCAAAGGGAGATGTTTTTGATGTTTTTGTAATGATGTAAGTAAATCTTCAATATTATTTATTTGCTTGGTTATATTAGGAGTGTTTCTGAGTGAGGGGGAGAAGAGTCATCATCCAGGTAAAGTGACGTAGATCAGTGGATACACTTGTCTCCCCTTTAAAGGAGACAATCCAAGTCATCCTTAAATGTTAGTGCTTTCAAATACACAAACATTTTTAAAGGACAAAAATGAACATCCAACTTTGACTGTAACACAAAATAAATCTTTCCATGTGTGTTTTCAAACTCTCAGATGGGCAGCATATCAGTCTTGGACTGTCTAACCTGCCGGAGCAGCACTGAATGACCACCACACATGAGCATGTTCCTGCAACATTCAGCATCTGATCCTTCATCTGTGTGCTTCTGCTTTTGGTAAGTAGAGTTACCCAACTCCAGTAACTCTACACACATGCCATCCATTTCTGACGGCCTGGTTACTTCCTGTCAGTTACTTTAGAAACCATGTGGTCACCTGACCTAACACTATTCAAGTGTCACATGTCAAACAGCTGGAGAGGAAACTACACCAGTGTACTGGGATGTTTCACCAACACGTGCCAGATGCTGTTCCTTCATGGTGACATCACAGAGACAGCCCCACCCACCTCAGGACCTCGCCATTTATCATGATGATTATAATGATGACAGCGAGCGGAACTAAGACTGCAAAAATCCACGACCAGAATTTTTCTTTCTAATTATTAATGAATACTGAGAGCCTCTTTCTGTGTTTTGTATGTTTTGGGGTTGTTTTTTTTACCTCATTTGTTACTAACAAAGTTCACCAAACTCACACAGTTTACATTCTGTATGTTTCCATCTTTACCAGCCACACTCTAATTGCATTTAAGAAAATAATCCTTAGAAATCGTCATTTTTCTCTTTTGTAATTGATGATAATTCAGTGAATATAAGATAAGATAAGATAACTCTTTATTGTCATTGCACAGTCATACATAGTACAGTAGTACAATGAAATTGGAAAAACTGTCCTACGTCGGCACTACATATAACACAACACGACACGATATGACACATCACAACGTAACAAACAACACAACACAGTAACACACTGCTTCCTTCTATTGCGTCACACATTGCTTTAAGTTTTTCAGTGTCCAGTTATTTTTTACTGCTGTTTAAATTCTCTGAATGTTTGACCCTGTAGACTGTTTGATGGACTGCTTGTCTTCCTGTTTGTAACCGCCGCCTGTTTTTTTTAATAAAGATTTGGATTTCTGACTTCAACACAGCCTCTGCGTGTCCTCCCTTTGAGTCCTCTTCCTCTGTGAACGTGTTGCATGTGTCACAGATTCATTTTATTAGCAGCTTTCCCACAGTGAGTTGCATCAGCATTCATTCACAGCACATTTCAGAAGGATTCAGATTAATACAGTGATCTTATAGTCAGAATGATCCTGACAGAGTGCCACTGTAAACTATCTTTCATCAGGTAAATTTCAAAGTTCAGTATTTCAAAGCAGGAGTTATGAAGACTCATACTGGCATTAGGACTAATAATATGTACTTACAAAGTCAAAGTTTTTTAATTATGCTAGAATATTGGAAGACAATCAACTTTTAGTGTTTTCCGCATATTAATTATTCTGAAATAGAGACGTGACCCTAACTGTACAGAAGCACTAAACAACTGACAATCTTAACAGACATCATTGGCCTGAGCCGTCATGCACAGTGAGTCTGATCCTTTGCTGTGAGAGTCTGACAAGCATGTTTCTGGTCAGTTTGGAAGAAATAATATCACAATGTTGATCTTTTTTTCAATATTCCTTCTCTTTTACAACACAAACTGTGATCAAAGGTACTTATGTTCACAGCATGTAACTATACTGACAGTCCAGGGCATTGTGGTCTGTTGAGCTAGGGTTAGCAATTCAGACATATGTAATCAATATTAAACGTCTCTGACGTGGGCCACTGTCCACAGTGTTGGGAAATCCATACCAGGCTGGAATGAGTCAAGGTAGGTGAGCATCCACGAGAAGACACAGCAGATGCATCCTACTAATACTGACAGGACCAGGAGACTCCAGAAACCGAGCATCTTCTCTTCAGTGCCATCCTCGCCTGTCACCCTCTCTGCCCGCAGCGAGGGTGACCTAATCTTATCAGCCTCTGTTTAGTCATCTGACCTGCAAAGCAGACTAACATTAACAAGGTTAAAAACTGGACCTGATAGTTGTACTATATGAAAAGTATAAGGATTATTGAGATGATGACACGTCATCCTGAGAGGATTTTTTCTCAAGAAGATTATGTCTACAATTTCAACCATATGTGTGCTTCTCCACATTCAGTCATTAAACTGTACTGTGGTAAATTAAGGAAGTAAGACGTCTGTGAAACTAATGATGAGTCAGATCTCTGTCTCAGATGAAATTAAAAGTTCAGACAACCATTTTCATGACACAAATTCTAATTCTAAGCCTCCTGTAATAGAGGAGTGGAGGACACTCTTTTGACTTTACTAAATCTGATTCTTAAACATGTAGAGAGTAAAGGGACTTTTGCAAAACTTCTTTTCATCGATTTTTCTTCGGCTTTTAATACAATACAACCCCATATTTTAATTAAAAGACTTTTAGAACAGTTTGAAATCAGGAAAAACCTGGTGGGCTGGATTTTAGATTTTTTAACTGACAGGTCACAAAGAGTGAGAATAAATGGGATTCTGTCTGACCCAGTGTTCTCCTCCACAAGTTCTCCTCAAGGGTGTGTCTTATCGCCCTTATTATTCATTCTCTATACAAACATGTGTCAGAGCAGATATGAAAACAGGGCCATCATTAAATATGCAGATGACTCTGTTATTGTCATCTTACTGAAAGAGGGTGAAACTAACCACGGTCCAGTCATTGATGACTTTGTTCAGTGGTGTGAGGAGTCTTATCTCCAGCTGAACATATCTAAAACAAAAGATATGGTTGTTGATTTTAGGAAACAACAAAATGGGCACGGAGTCACTTTAATTAAAGGTCAGAAAATAGAGCAAGTGCAGTCATATAAATATCTTGGGACCATAATCAATGAAAAACTGAACTTTGATCAAAATTGCAAATCAGTTTGTAAAAAGGGTCACCAGCACCTTTATTGCCTTAGGAAACGTGCTCATTTCCACATTGACCAAAAAATTTTAACTTTGTTTTATCGTTCTTTTATTGAGTCTGTTTTATCCTTTTGTTTGGTGGCATGGTTTGGTCAGACCTCTGTCACAGAGAAAAACTCTCTAAATCAGTTAGTGAGATGGTCCAGTCATCTGATAGGTGAGCCACAGTCTTGTTTAGCCTCCCTGTACTCCAAGCAGGTACAGAGGATGGCTTTATCATTCCTTAAAAATAGTTCCCATCCGCTAAGGGGTGAATTTCAGCTTCTTTCCTCAGGACGGAGGTTTCTATTTCCGAGATAGCTTTGTCCCCGTTGCTCTCACTGAATTAAATAAGAACTGTTTTTGATTCGAAATATTAAATTACTATATATGTGCTACAGGGAGGTTTATATCTTTATTAGGTAGATGTGTTTTTGAAGGGATGCTAAATGCTATCATTTTTTCTGTAAAGCAGATTTACCTTGCCTGTGGGTATAAATAAAGTTACCTTGACCTTGACCTCCTGTAATGATCCTCCTGACACAACAAACAGCGCTCACCTCATCTGCAGGTTATACATATTGCAAAGTCATGCAGCAGGGTGCACTGAACTGGATCAGATCTGGCATATTGACACCCCTGAACTAGCTGATAAGTCATTTCATACAAAACCATATATGTGAGTCTCATGGAGGCACTGCATTACTCATTCTTTCATCTCTGAGTAGAAGGAGCACATTTTAGTTTTGACCATTTTCAGCTGCCCAGGCAGTATGTGGGAAACATTATTATACACTATATTATCAGAATCAGAATCAGAATCAGAATGGGTTTATTGCCAGATGTTGAGGTTTACAACATTAGGAAATTGCTGCGGTGTTTCAGTGCAGACAATAAGAATTAAAGTGCTATGTAGAAAGAAAGTTACCAGAAGTATTTCCCCTTTTGCCTTCACACACATATAACTGAGATCCCAGTCTTATTCCATAGGGTTTGATATGGTGTCGGCCAACCCTTTGCAGCTACAACAGCTTCAACTCTCATTGGAAGGCTTTCCATAAGGTTTAGGAGTGTGCTTATGGGAATTTTTGACAATTCCTCCAGAAGGACATTTGTGAGGTCAGGCACTGATGATGGATGAGAAGGCCGGCCTTGAAGTGTATGCTCTAATTCAGCGGTCCCCAACCCCCGGGCCTCGGACTGGTACCAGTCCGTGAGTTGTTTGGTACCGGGCCGCGAGAGTTGAGGCTCAGGTGTGAAATGTATGGTTTTCAGGGTTTTTATCGGTTTTCAGCGTTATTTTGTTATCGTTTTTATCGTTAACTCGGTTTTCAAGGGTCTTTTCACGTGTGTTATGAATAAATCTTCTTTTTTTCTGTACCGGTACTAGTTTTATTTTGTTGTATTTATCCGTGACACCTTAAAGGCCGGTCCGTGAAAATATTCTCGGGCATAAACCGGTCCGTGGTGCAAAAAAGGTTGGGGCCGCTGCTCTAATTCATCCCAAAGGTTTTCTCTCGGGCTGAGTTTAGGACTGTGCAGGCCAGTCAGATTCTTCCACACCAAACTCACTCATCCATGTCTTTAAGGACCCTGCTTGTGTGCACTCGTGCACAGCCATGCTAGAACAGGAAGGAGCCATCCCCAAGTTGTTCCTACAAAGTTGGGAGCATGAAATTGCACAAAATATTTTCAGTTTCTTTCACTGGAAGTAAAGAGCTGAGCCCAACTTCTGAAAAACAACCCCACACCCCCTCCAGCAAAGTTTAAACTTCTCTATATTGTGCTCGGCCATGGAAACCCATTCCATCAAGTTCTCTACACACTGTTCTTTAGCTAATCTAATGGCCACATGAAGTTTGGCGCAAACATAATGTGTCCTTCCACACCTTTGCTGATGACATTCAGATCTACCTCCCTCTGAGGTTAGACTGTAAGGACTCTCTGCAGCCGTTATTCTCCTGTTTGTCTGACATTAAGACTTGGATGGCTCTTAACTTTCTACATCTAAATGAAAGTAAAACTGAAGTCATTGTGTTTGGGCTTCCTAAAGACCCCAACCTTTCCTTTGATTTTGTGGGACCCCTAACTTCTGAATGTACTTCCTCCATTAAGAGCCTCGGTGTTACTTTTGACAGTGCTTTTAAATTTGATAAACAAATCAGCTCCGTAGTCAAGGGATCTTTTTATCATCTACGGATTTTAACTAAAGTCAAGTCCTACCTGTGCAGGAACGATCTAGAAAGGGTGGTCCATGCTTTTATTACATCACGGCTGGACTACTGTAACTCCCTTTATGCTGGTTTAGATCGTTCCTGTCTGCATCGCCTCCAACTGATGCAGAACGCTGCTGCTCGCATGCTGACCGGTTCCAAAAAGAGAGACCACATCACTCCAGTCCTCTGCTCTCTCCACTGGCTCTCAGTTGCTTTTAGGATTGATTTTAAAATTTTATTGCTGGTTTTTAAGGTTCTTAACGGTACTGCACCTCCTTACCTGGCAGAGCTTCTTAGCATTTACCGCCCCAGGAGATCTTTGAGGTCAGCAGACCTGATGCTTTTAGATGTTCCCAGGTACAGACTAAAGACTAGAGAAGAGAGGGCTTTTGCTGTGGCTGCACCCAGACTGTGGAACAGTTTACCTCCTCACATCAGATTCTCCACAAGCCTAGGAACTTTTAAAACTGCTCTTAAAACTCACCTCTTCTCATTGGCTTTTAGCAAGGTTTAACTTATTGTTTTAATTTATTGTTTTATCAGTGAGGTGTTTTATGTACTTGTGTTTTATTGTATTTTATATTTGTATTTTATTGTACAGCACTTTGGTCAGCCTCGGTTGTTTTTAAATGTGCTTTATAAATAAACTTGACTTGACTTGACTTTGGAGGTCTGTACTGACTGAATCTGAAAAAAGTTGGCAACCTCTGTGCCACAGTATCTGTTGAGCCCGCTCTGTGATGTAATGTGGTCTACCACTTTGTGCCACTTTTGAAATATTTAATATTGAGGACATTTCAAGACTGGACTTGTTGCACAGGTGGCATCCTATCATAATACCACGCTAGAGTTCACTGACATCCTGAGAGCAACCCATTCTTTCACAAATGCTTATAGAAGCAGTCTGCATGCCTAAGTGCTTAATTTTATACACCTGTGACCATGGAAGTGATTGAAACACTTGATTTCAATTGTTTGGATGGGTGAGTGAATATGTTTGACCATATAGTGTATGATACGTCCATTGTGAGATTATTATACTATTTTATGCCATGTTATACCTCTAATTAAAGCTTGTGAAATCATTATGTAGTTTTAGGTTGCATTATTCTCCTGACTTAGAAGAAGGTGATAACTATTACATTTATTAGAATGATTTGTATTACATTAGACTGCTGATTTATTGTGAATGAATGACATTGTTTTATGATGCATTATACTGCTGATTTGTAAGAAATACTGTTTTCAGAGAATCATGGCCTTATTTGTCTGATTAGAAAGAACAGAACATACTGCACAGGAAGCCAAGGTCATAACTTAGGCTCACTGAGAGAGAAAGAATGTGGATGTTTAGGTTTTATGACTTTGGAGGGGGGCTGAAGCTATAAGAGTTCTGGCGGACACCCTCCTCTCCATATCTCCCGTCCAGATGGTAATGCTCAAAAGTGTTGTATGGAACAATGAGAATTGTATGGAATAAAGAGACTGTTGATTGAACATTTATGTTGTTCTTCCTTCAGCCCAAAGATCAAAGATTGGGATATTTAACACCATTAAACAGATGTAAGTGTTCAATGGATCAACATCGACTGACAGTAGGAAGAGCATTGCATGATGACAACTTGCATCAGGATGTAGCTAGCACCTAAATCTGGACCCACAATTATTACCCAGCATAACATTGATATGATGACAATGTAGGAGCATGAAGACAAAGGTGTCATGATCCTCTAGTCCTCCTGTGCCAACACACCTTCTATCTTTCTCTTCTATATCATTGTGTGTGTGTATGTGTGCATGTGAGTAATTCTGCTGTGTGCAATCCTACGATCACTCACCTTCTAGTTAAGGCTGAAGATTTCTATGTCTTGCTTGTGTTTGCCGCTCTGTTGTACTTTTTAGTGAGGCAGATGTCCTGTTTCACTGGTATTCATGGATGCAGCTGAAAGTCAATAAACCTTTGAAAGTTTAGAACACATTTGAATGGTGTCTATTAGTTTTAGTCATTAATTCATTAATTAGAATATGGTTGCTTTGTCTATGCCTCATTTGAGGCTAATATACTATACTAGACTGCATAAATAATAGATTATTCTTACTTTAAGTTTATCCTCTAATGCAGTGGTTCCCAAACTCACGTCACGCTGTGCACCACGTTATTGTTTACATGAGATGAATTGCAGAATGGCAGATAGAGACAAAATACTGTTAATCTGACTATCTTCTGTTTTTATGCGCTTACATTTACACACGCACCTATTGTCACTCTGTTTAGAAAGGCAGAGGCGTCACGGTGTGATTATTTTACGTATAGTTGTTTTTTTTCCTGTGTAATAATATTCAACATTGCTATCAAATCAAAAAATGCCTCTCTGTGCAAAATGGGCTTAAAAACATAAACAACTGTGGAATGCCGTTTTTCCGTGATTTCGACAGGGGGAACAAATCAGCCTGATATTATTTGTATCCCACTGTAACTTTACTGTATAAAGAGCTAACATCTCCAAAATGTCAGGAGTAGTTAGTCATTACAACAAGTGTTTGTGAACTAAAAATCAAGAATGTGGGATACTGTTTGTCTGTGATTTGGAGAGCCCAGTGCTGCTCCCGACAAAGGGAAAACCAATTCTGCAGGGGAGACCTACCTTGGCACTTGTGCAGGTGAAGCCAAAGGGAAGACATGCTTCACCATATTCTCTAGTCTTTGGAAGTTAGTAGAAAGAAAACTTTAGTTTGAACTTTAAACTCAAATGTTCTCTGGCTTGCACATAAATCCATCATAAATGAATGGAATGCTGCAAATAACTTGCTTTACTTAACATGTTTATCCTCTGAACAAAACAGATGCCCTATTTCTGATTAATCAGACTCAACTTCAGAGTCACAATTCTGGCACACATAAATTGCCTGGCCTGAGGTGCAAGCATCATGGGCCCATTAGTTGCATTTTACGCATTTTACCCAGGTCTCTTTTGGACAACTGTTTGAAAATGGCTCCACACAGACAAGGCAGAAGCACTCTTCATCATCTGATGATGACTCTTGAATTATTTTTCTTCTTTTAGCTGCGTTGTTCTTCATAGGTCCAGATGTTTCCCCCCCTCGCGTCCCTCTCTTTTGAAACAGCTTTTTGCTAGATTCAGCCTTATTCTTTTCTTTTTCTAGTTGCTGCTTCACTGGCGTGTCGGTTAGAATTGCTGATTTGCGTTGTTTTCTTCCTTTGCTGGATGGTTTTCGGCGGCCAGCTTTTGGATATGGCCGGATGTCCTCTGGAGTTGGTAGTCCGCTGTCAGTAATTGCAGTGCTGGGTAAGGGTGAGCTCGTGATAGAGATGGTGCTGGAGCTTGGCAGTTCAGAGTTGGTGCTGGGGCCTAGCAGTGCAGAGTTGGTGCTGGGGCCTGGCAGTGCAGAGGTAGTGCTGGGGCCTGGCAGTGCAGAGGTAGTGCTGGGGCCTGGCAGTTCAGAGTTGGTGCTGGGGCCTAGCAGTGCAGAGTTGGTGCTGGGGCCTGGCAGTGCAGAGGTAGTGCTGGGGCCTAGCAGTGCAGAGTTGGTGCTGGGGCCTGGCAGTGCAGAGGTAGTGCTGGGGCCTGGCAGTGCAGAGTTGGTGCTGGAGCCTGGCAGGGCAGGGTCCGGAATAGGGCGATCTGTGATGTAGGATGGTGCAAACTCGGCTTCCAGAAATACATTTCTGTTGTAAGGTTGAATCCCAGCCACCCTAAAACCAGCCTGAATGTTCAATGGGGTTGCAGCCAGAGGATATGCAATTGCCACAACCCCAGGAATGTCATAAATAGACATTGTCTTCCCAGGGTTGTTCCTCATCCAGGCATCACACGTGCTGTTGATGTGCCTCTTTAGTGGCCCGTAGACAGACCTGTCTAATGGTTGGAGCCGATGTGAGCAGTGCGGTGGGAATGACAGCATGATTATGCCATTTTCTTTGGCATAATTGAGTCCATCAATGGACAGATGAGACTCGTGGTTGTCCAAAAGGAGTAAACAGGGCTTCTCCTTTGAACACTTTGTATGTTCATTGAAATGTTGCAGGAAGTCAACAAAGTGTGTGTCTTTCATCCATCCAGAGGAATTTGCCCCTCCTTTGCTGCCGGGTGGCCCGTTGATCAGGAAATGGTCACGGAAGTGGACACGTGGGAAAATAAAGTATGGAGGTAAACTATTCCCTATGGCTGAGACAGAACAGGCCAGTGTGACAAGGGTTCCCCTTTCAGCAGAGGTCAATGACCCTACTTGTTTGAATCCACGTCTGGCCAACACTTTGTCTGGTTTATGTACAGTGGTGACCCCAGTTTCATCAACATTCCAAATGTCTCCTGGTCCAAACTCATATTTGCATAACACTTTCTCTAAGTTGTCAAAGAAAGCACTGACATTCTCTCTGTTGAAGCTACTTGCCCTGGCAAGACTAGTTGCTTCTGGCTTTCGCAGTGACAATGTTGTATGCTGCTTTAAAAAGCCTGTAAACCACTCTTTGCTGGCCTTTTCTTTTTCTGCCCACAAAGGCACAAACTTCAGTTCGTGTGCCACAGCAAACTGGTAGGCAAGCTTTCTGACCTCACTTGGTGACAGACCAAAATAAATGTCAGCTGACCTAGTAATATATTCAACAAGCTGCTTTTCCAAATCAGGGGAAAAAATCTTCCTTGGCGTTGTATAACCAACCATTGTTGTTGGCATGGCTGTCTGACTTTCAATTTCTTCTCTGGTAATCTTTTGACAATACCGAGTTAGAGTACGGTAATTTATGTCAAAATCCTTTGCTGTACTTCTGATTGATTTGTTCTGCATCTTTACCTGCCTGACTGCCTTTAACATAATGTCAGGTGGTGTTCTGCCACGCTCTGTCTTTCGTTGATAATTTCGAACCATCTTACTTTCTTCCTTCCTTCCTTAATTCCTGCCTCTCCTTCCTTTCTTCAAAAACCTTATTACAAATACAAATGAATTACAATATCAATTTTTTGGAGCATTTATTTGTACTGGGGCAAGTTGTCACATGTGACGACTTGCCCCAAAGTTAATGAGACAACTTGCCCCAAACTGACATTTATGCTAATTTTGGCTAAATGTCAGGGTTAGCTCAACATAGCACATCAGCTGAAGTATCAAAAGACACGTTAATGTCTCCTCTATTTTGTGTAAAATAATAATTTGTAACATCTATACCTAACAAAGTTGTACTGATGAAAATTTAAAGTGATTTATTTTTCCTTTTAGGTCAAAAAAATAAAAAAGATGTGCTCACCTCAGATTAGAGCAGTCTTGACTACATGTGAACAGGAGGTTGACTATAGAAGAAGAAGTCACACAAAGTGGCTATTTCATTTTTGAGATAGAGCCTCTAGTGTTGGAGTTATGAACAGTGTGACAACTTACCCGTGTGACAACTTACCCGTGTGACAACTTACCCCGCTCTCCCCTACTACATGGAAGCTCCTGTCAGGCATCATATCGGCTAAGATGAACAGGCACATGGGTCAATACATGAGCGGGACACAGAAAGGGATTGGCAAGAATACCAGAGGCGCAAAACACCAGCTACTGGTAGACAGAACAATCAGCCGAGACTGCAAGACCAGACTGACCAACCTGTGCACTGCCTGGATTGATTACAAGAAGGCCTATGACTCAATGCCCCACAGCTGGATACTGGAATGCTTAGAATTGTACAAGATCAATGGGACCCTAAGAGCCTTCATCAGGAACTCAATGGGGATGTGGCGTACAACACTAGAGGCCAACTCCAAGCCCATAGCACAAGTCACCATCAAGTGCGGGATCTACCAAGGAGATGCTCTGTCCCCACTGCTGTTCTGCATAGGCCTGAACCCCCTCAGTGAGATCATTAACAAGACTGGCTACGGATACCGACTACGGAACGGAGCAGTTGTCAGCCACCTCCTGTACATGGATGACATCAAGCTGTATGCCAAGAGTGAACGAGACATCGATTCACTGATCCACACTACCAGGCTATACAGCAATGACATTGGAATGTCATTCGGACTGGAGAAGTGTAGTCGGATGGTAACAAAGAGAGGGAAGGTAGTCAGAACTGAGGGGATTGAACTACCAGAAGGCAACATTGCAGACATAGAGGACAGGTACAAGTACCTGGGGATCCCGCAGGCGAATGGGAACCATGAAGAGGCCGCTAGAAAAGCTGCAACCACCAAGTACCTGCAGAGGGTCAGGCAAGTCCTGAGGAGTCAGCTGAATGGTAAGAACAAGATCCGGGCCATCAACACGTACGCCCTGCCCGTGATCAGGTACCCTGCTGGGGTAATAGGCTGGCCAAAGGAGGAAATAGAAGCCACTGACATAAAGACAAGAAAGCTCCTTACCATGCATGGAGGGTTTCACCCCAAGTCCAGCACCCTGAGGCTGTACGCTAAGCGCAAGGAAGGGGGCCGGGGACTGGTGAGTGTCAGCACCACAGTCCAGGATGAGACAAGGAACATCCAAGAATACATTGGGAAGATGGCCCCAACTGACCGAGTGCTCAGTGAATACCTCAGGCAGCAGAAACCCAAGAAAGAGGAGGGAGACGAGGAACCATCATGGAAGGACAGGCCCCTGCACGGTATATACCACCGGCAGATAGAGGAGGTGGCTGATATCCAGAAATCCTACCAGTGGCTGGACAAAGCTGGACTGAAAGACAGCACAGAGGCACTAATCATGGCAGCACAAGAACAAGCTCTGAGCACAAGATCCATAGAGGCTGGGGTCTATCACACTAGGCAAGACCCCAGGTGCAGGCTGTGTAAAGATGCCCCAGAGACAATCCAGCACATAACAGCAGGGTGCAAGATGCTAGCAGGCAAGGCATACATGGAACGCCATAACCAAGTGGCCGGCATAGTGTACAGGAACATCTGTGCCGAGTATAATCTGGAAGTCCCGAGGTCAAAATGGGAGATGCCCCCAAGGGTGGTGGAGAATGACCGAGCTAAGATCCTGTGGGACTTCCAGATACAGACGGACAAAATGGTGGTGGCTAACCAACCGGACATAGTGGTGGTAGACAAACAGAAGAAGACGGCCGTAGTGATCGATGTAGCGGTTCCGAATGACAGCAATATCAGGAAGAAGGAACACGAGAAGCTGGAGAAATACCAAGGGCTCAGAGAAGAGCTCGAGAGGATGTGGAGGGTGAAGGTAACGGTGGTCCCCGTGGTAATTGGAGCACTAGGTGCGGTGACTCCCAAGCTAGGCGAGTGGCTCCAGCAGATCCCGGGAATAACATCGGAGATCTCTGTCCAGAAGAGCGCAGTCCTGGGAACAGCTAAGATACTGCGCAGGACCCTCAAGCTCCCAGGCCTAATATATATATATATATATGTCCATTTAATATGCCCATTTCACTTTTCCATTGCTAAACTGTAACATCTACAGTTACCGGTAGCAGTTTTAGAAAGATATAAAATTAGTATTTAGCAGAATTGAGTTTAGCTTATCGGTGTGCCCCTCCACAACAGTCCCAGTTTCCCTTTGGGGTAAATTAAATTCCCACCCCTGCTCTTGACTGAAGGTGGCACTTGGTTTTTCCACTTTATGCAAAGAATGGATCAAATTGCTAAAACTGTCTTCATGAAGCTCTGACTGGGGTTTATCCCAGCTAACAAAAAAAGAAAAAGAAAAAAAGAAAGAAAACCCTTGGCTGTGCTAAACTTGCTTTGCAGTCTGGTGTGGTGACAAGAAATATTTATATCAAAACTTGAATTACCTCCAGCTCTGATACATTGTTATCAAATTTAGCTTCCATAAACACTCGTGTGCACAGATTTCTGCCAAACTGGCTGAACCCTTTTCATCTTCTTCTCTCTAAACATCAGACCATGTGTCCCGTGTGTGGGCGCTGAGACACCTGTAATGGATCACAACAATTTACATATCACAGCTCACTTCAAGCTGCTCCTTGCTGTCTAAAAATAAATAACTCCAAGCTATGGTGGTGATGGAAATTAATATCAGGCCTAAATATAAACATATAAATTGGGGCAGGGTATAGGGGAGAGGCAGATCATGCGTGCACGGGGAGGCCTCCCAGATCCTGTGTTTAGAAAGAGAAAAACGTGCCGTACCTTGTCCGTCTGAGCTTCATGCTCAAATGAGGACTTACCATAAATATTTCCGACAACAGAAATGGGAGAATGTTATCAAACGCAAAGGTTGAATGCACACACATGGCACACGCATGTTCAAAATACATGGGTCTTTAATGTGGCATGTACAGTCTTAAAAATAAATAAAGACAAGCTTTAAAATGTTACATGTCACAGCTATGCTTTCCTCCACTGGGACACTTTGACTGTTTATCTAAAAATAACAGTCTTCACAATTCGCACGGCAATAGTAGCCAAGCTCACACGGGAAACATTTTTCTTCTGTTTTCCTCACAGAAATGATCACAAATCTTAAACCCACAGAATCTGTGATCTAAACATTTTAGGGAGTTGTTCTAAATGTTGAACAACCCAGAGGACATTTTAGATTCTTTCAGCTAATTGTTTTGGTTTCACCTCGTCTTCACTCTCACTTTGCTTATCAATTTCCAGCAGCTGAGCATGTTTGGTAAATTCAGCATATACAGTAGTATACCTACCCAGCTCCAAAAAGAGTTAGCATTATACTTTTTAAAAGAGAAAGTGTGCACACAATGTCTCACTTCATGCTTGCTCTTCACCAACCTTTGGTGTCACTTTGTCATCACTCGTGTTGTTGTTATTGTCTTATTTGTTACGATTTAGGGTCTGTGAGCATAAGCAGAGGTTTTTGCTCAGGTAGTAACTGTGACCTCTTTTTCAGAGGCTTCTCTAACATTTAATGGTTGTAAAATATGTCAAACTTTTTGATAAGGGGTTGCACTGAGGATTTTGGACGATGGTGTTTAAGTGTTGTCACTGCCCAGGATTCGTGGACACAGATTCTTGTTCACTTAGCCGCTGTTTACAGTTTAAAAGTCTCCATCAGAACAAACACTTCTAACTGTACTTTGCTCCTCATTGTCTTTGAAAAGCAAGAGCTGATAAAACAGTTAATGCCCTTTTATCTTTAAGTTTGGTATAGTATTCTGTCTTAATCTATTTTGTGTTTTATTTACTATATGGGGAAAAGTCCTGTCAGCCCTGTGCTGAGAGGGCTGTGGTCATCAATCCATCCTGTTCTAATAAAGCCAAATTTCCGGAAGACTTTTAGATGTGTTCAGTTTTATTCATATAGCACCACTGTCAACAAATCTTTTATCAAGGCACGTCATATTGTAAGGTAAAGACCCTACAGTGTTAATCTAGGACAAATGTTCACTCTGATTCATTGATGAAGCGAATGCAAGTCAGTAATCAAAGGAGAGTTTTTAGCCATAACTAACTACATATGTATAGTATATCATGAGTGGACAGACATGGATGTAAAGCACACCTTAACTGTTTGGCTGAGCCAAAACAAGCACAGCAGTGGTCTGGATATTGTTAAATGTGCAAATATTGTTTCACTTTTTTGTATGTCAGGTGTCATGTTTGAAGAAAGCACTTTGAAGCCACTTGAATGTATATGAACACATTTACATGAGCACAAACTGACAAAAAGGTTATGCTGTCATTATGTTTTAGTATAGTTTATGAGTTGCGGACAATAAAAGAATATTAAAAATCAAATGTATCAATGCTCTTGTGTACTACTTGTGCACAGATAGTTTTAAGTCGTTTTGGGGGCATAAAGTGTAGGAAATACACGTGTAAAAGTTCAGGTATCCCTTTAACAAGGCTTTTTCTATTGCTTGTGCCTTGATGTGGTAGAGATATCTCATTATAATTAAAAAAGAGAAAGCTTTTAATCACTGTAAAATCTGAAATTTCTATAGTTGTGAAATAACAGGAAGATTTCTATCATTTAATCATTTATTTATTACTTTGGTATAATTTAAATAGCTGTGAGGAAGGTCTTTATCAGCAGAGGAAAATGCAAAACTTATAAAACACAGTTAAATGTCCAACATTTGTGTTCTCCCTCACATTTTCCTTTGGGCCGGATTAGTCCTTGCTTGGCCCCTGGGCCTTACACCCCTGCACACACACACCTTTTTTTTTTCTTGCTGTGCACCAACCAACTGATGTTATTTTAGCCAAAGGGACTAGTTTTTATTTGCCACTATTTTTCAGCATTTATCTCATTTTCACAATAAAAACTTAAACAGTGAACTTGCAAACTAATCCTATGAAGACTAAGAGGAAAAAACAAAAAGGTCTTGGCACATGCTATTTTAAGACTTATTTCCTGCCACTAGAGGGAGACAACACTACATATTTGTTACCTTTCTTGATCGCTGTACTGGACTGTATGACAGCCCTCTGTCATATTACACATAATCATTGTTAGGGTGATGGAAGACATGTCCTAACAAGCCAGGTTTAGAGGAGTATTAGGTATTAAAGCAACATACTGTGATAATCTGTTTATTGGAGGCTGGATTTTATTACTCTGTAATGTTCTGTAATGTTCAATAACTGGTATTGTAACTGGTATGTGGCTTCCTGCTGTCATTCTGTTGTGTCATGAATTGATGTGCACAACAGTTCATGTTCAATAACTGGTATTGTATATATTCTATATTACATACAACACTTCGGTGTAAGCAAAACAATTGTCAAAAATTGAAAGTGAGGAGATAAGAGCTAAGATGGTTATCGTTAGCAAGAGTTTGGATGTTTGTTTGTTTTTTTATGTACAAAGGCAAAGTAAGTAAGTAAAAGTAAAGTAAAATCTATTTATATAGCATGCTTCACAGATAAAAATCACAAAGTGATTCACAATACAGAGAATGAAAATGAATAAGAATGAAAATATAAGAAATAACAATGTAAAACAACATAAAAACAACTAATTAGTTGACAACTTGTGTATATAAAAATGTCTTTAGCTGCTTTTTAAAAGAAACAATGGAGTCAGTGCAGTGTGAAAACAGTGGAAGAGAATTCCACAACCGTGGTGCCACTGCCTGAAAGGCCCGATCACCACGAGCTAGCAGACTCTGACCTGATGACCTTAGAGCTCGGGAAGATGAATGAGGTTTCAGCAGGTCAGACATATACTGAGGAGCCTGACCATGTAGGGCCCGAAAGGTTAAAACTAAAATTTATGTAATCAGCAAACAGCTTCATGTAATGTCAGTGTAGGTTCTCAGTCATCCAGGTCACAGTAGTCTAAGAGCATGAAAAAAACAACAACTGGACTCCTCTATGTTTCACCTGGTTCAGAAGGCTTCTTCTCTTCTAAGACCAAATGGTGCAGAGTCCCGTGTATTTAAACGCTAGTGGGGATGGTCACTTAAGAGGGTCTTTAACCCACTATTCAAAGTCTAGTTGCTTTCTTTTCAAAGCTCCTTAGACAACTTCATGTGATCTTCAACTGTACTTATTTGATTATTCTGATTTTTAATTATAATGTGATAAGACATTATTTTACCATTAAAGGCTCTGTCTTTATTTCCACGTGTTGTATTTTGTCCCCATTTATCCTTTGTCAGGCATCCAATAGCTTCACATCAGTGTTTGTAATCATTTTCAAGTAATGGTTTTACCTGTGTAAAATTATTACTTGAAACAGTAAAGAAAGAAAAAAAAAGCCACCTCTTTCCTATTGGTGGAAAAATGTACCATGTTGAGCAATAAAAAAAATGGCAACACGTGAGATTTGGTTGTTTAGGAAGAGGGGAAAGTTTTGGGAGTGATGGCAGCGAGAGAGAGTTTTGAGATGTGAAAGATTTGTGACGTTTAGCGTGGAGCTTATAGTTAGTGTGTTGTGTGTTCGTTGCTTTGTTTTGAGTGTCGTGAGGGTACTAATGAATGTCACAAAAGCAGATTGCAATGTAAACACTGTCTCCAAATGGAAAACTGGATCCCTGTGGAGTTCTCTTCTGTCTTGTGGCGGACAAACTATTTTTTTATTTTTTTATTTTTTTACAGGCACAAATAATTTGTGTGGCATCTTATTGTGACACTTGATCGTTCTCTCATTTTAGCTATCGTAGTACTTTTTAATGGTTGTCCAAAAAAACCCCACTACATGCACTGGCTGCATTTTTAGATAAATAGTTGTATATAACTTTATTTACAAAGTTTGTGCACAAGTTTTCAAAATTTACAATTTATATTTGCATTTCAAGTTATGAAAATAATTCACTAAACGTGTCTGTGGTACTACTAACTACTACTCGGATTTTTTGTTTTTCTGTGATTTCAGATCAGTTGTGTTAATACACTGCGCAGGTGACCAAAAATTACACAAGCAGCTCATAATTGCATAATTGGGAATGTAATGGCAGAAGCCTGCAGGCCTTGAATATTTTCAACATGCTAATGGGAGTATGTTGAGCACAAAGTAAACAAAAACAACAACAACAACTTCTCTGATCTTATCAATTAAACGGCCTCCTTCGCTGTCACCTCATGATTCGCTGATTGAACAATCACGTTTCTCAGTTGGGTATAAGAAGAGCTGCTTGCAGTCGTAGCTGTGTGTGCAGTTTGGACCTGAGCAGCATCCTGCTGGCACAGCTGGCTGTGGTCCGTATCATCAAAGTCATGTTTAAAATATGTTGAATGACAGAGCTGCCACAGTGAAGAGGCATTTTTAGTAATAACATCACCGTCATGCATTTAGGATGTCAAACTGTTTCACAGTTTAAGGTTTTTATAATAAAACAGAGATGCCCTGACGATGATACCAATGGTTGATTTTCATTGTTATACAAGACTGCCACCTGGTGGTGAAAGAGTTTCAATGAGTTCTTTGACTTTTTTGGCTTTTTCTGACGACGCATCTCCCCACACACAGCTTTAATGTCAAATCAGGCTAACAACCTAATTGTTAACCTTAGTATAGAGACGTCTTCATCTCTGTACTAAAGTACAGACACAAACTTGTATTGCTGTTGTCTCAATCACAGGAAGAAAGCTGACTATAACTCATTCATTTAAGAAGAACCATTAAGTTTATTCCTACAAGAAAGTTACAGCCGTGTAATCAAATAGGCTTTGATAAGATAAGATAAGATAAGATAAGATAAGATAAGATAAGATAAGATAAGATAAGATAAGATAAGAGGTAATCTATCTTCAATGTGGTTTTACATAAATGGGCTTCTTGTTGCACCAATCTCCATAAAGTGAGGCGTCATACTAAGAATAGTTGTCTTGCTCTGATTTGTCCATGTTGTGGCTGCTTTGATCATTGCCAGAGCCCAGGTACAGTTCTCCTCACAAAGTCCCCACATCTTTCACCCAGCACAAACAGCACCTGGCATGTAATGTACAAAAATGTAATGTACAAAAGCAGCAAGCTGTCAAAATTCAATAAAACTTTACCGTTGTATACTCCTGGATGAATTGTAGTATTTAAAAAACTCGTATATATCCAAAAGCTGATGAAACAATTTCCCAGCAGCAGCTCTGAGTGAATAAATGACTGTTTACAGACTTAACGTGTCTGTATTTGTCAGTTCATCAATGAAAATATGAATAACGAATTTAAAAATATTCCAGCTGATGACAGGAGCTGACGAGTAGCCTAATTTACACCGACAAGTTGAATCAGCTGACACTTGCACCAAAGATCACAAAAAACTATCAGCTTCATTTATCACAAAGTCCTACTTTGTGATTCTCTGAGACAGTTTGAAAAGCAGCCTCTAAGAAGGCATCCACACAGTGATCTTTCTGTGCTGATAGAAGAAATGTTAGTTTAAAGAGTCTTCACATTACAACCCAAAAAAGAAAATAACAGAACTATTTCTGAATGAAATAAGCCTGTTGTTGGGCACCATCTTTCATTTTTTGACTACTAAGTAGTGATGTGACGTTCTGTATCGAGGCTTCGAAGCTTGTGTCGAGTAATGGAGGGGGCGTTTCCGCGATGCGCGTATCGAGGCTTGCTTCATTTATGGGAAGAGCTGAAAATGATGACGTCCGAAGCCTCGCTGCCCGGCTGTACCACGTGACTGGTTCATGAAGTGGTTCGAACTTTGCCGCGAGCTATGACAGCGATATAAACCCCTCAGACTTCATTCAAAATGTGGGTGTTTGATGGAGAGTTGCGGTTAGTGAGAGTTTGGAGGTTTAGAGAGAAAGTCAGGAGAGAATGGAGCCAGCTAAGAAGAGGAGGATGTCCTCCCCTGTGTGGGAACATTTTGATCTTATATCTCCCAACAAGGTATGTAAATTTCCACAGAAGATGTATTTTCATAATACTGATGGTGCAATACAATTTATGTTAAGCTGTCTGTACTTTTGTACAAGGTGAAGTGTTTGCTATGTGCCAGGGAGCTGGGCTATAACAACAACACCTCATCCATGCTTAGGCACTACAGAGCTTTGCATGAGAATAAGGGGAACACCGATTGTGGAGCAAGACCAGGTGAGCCATCAAATGTCATGATAATATAGCATGCAGTAATGTTACTAAATGATATAACAATATTATACAACTGTAATAAGTTACGTGTGTGATATTTATATTTGTGCTTTGTCTTTATTGTCTTTCCTCAGGAGAACAATCTCAAATAGATGAAGACCTGGTTAGCATGGTGATTGAGGACTCCCAGCCATTTAGCATTGTGGAGGACAAAGGATTCAAAAGATTTGTGAAATCATTAAATCCTAGCTATGTTCTCCCCACTAAAAGGTCATAAAAGCAGTGAAAATTTAGTTTTTACAGAATAAAATGTGAACAGGCAGGACTGAGGCTCAAAGCCTCAGTGTGTAGCTGTCCATACCTCAACGTTACAAAAGCACAACCACTGTCCACACCCCCAACCACACCTCACAGTAAATGATCATTTCCATTTTAAGCATTTCCAAATAATCATTTTCCATACTGCCAGTATAAATATACACAGTATGCTGCCATCACTACAATATACATGTTTTACACACTCCTTTAGTTGTTGACATTTACAGGCTGTGTGCAAAAGGCCACACTCTTCAAATTCATGCCAACTAATATTTTTACGTCCAGTAGGTGTCCTACTAGAGCAAATGAAGCTTCAAGAAGCTTTGCACTGGGGTGAACCAATTGGATGAAAAGCTTCAGTGCTTCATGAAGCTTCATCTGCCCATCACTACTACTAAGAGTTTAAAACTAAAGACGACTTGAATAATTTTGACTCACGTAATGAAAAGAGAGGTTTGTTTTACTTACCCTGAAGGCTCTGAGGACTGCTAATGGGTCATCAGCTGTGAGTCTCTGCAGGAGTGCTGGCCAGCAGTGATGAGCCACAGGCAGCAGTTCATTTTCCCTGTCATTCAGCACCTGAACGCACAACTCCAGCACGTCCAGTACCTAAGGACAAAGAAACACAACACACCTAACAATTATCTCTGTTTTGATCCTGATTATATGTGAGCTGAAACTAATTATTGAGGTCTTCATTGAGAGCCCAAACTCCTGAGCAGGCACGACTTCAGCACAGACTTATTTCTGTTTCACTCCTGGACCAGACTGAATGTTTTTCCTTGATGAGCATTACACCACTGAACAGTCCTCCACACAGTTCTGACAGGATGAATTGTACCAACGCTGGCGGTCCTACCTTCACAAGAATGATTATTTTTGTTATTAGTCCAACAGTTGACTCTACATAAAACTACTGATACAGTACCTTGAGTCGGAGCCTGAGGCTGGGATCAGACAGCAGATGAATGCAGCGCTCCATAACATCCTTAGTGATGCTGAGGTGGGAGGGAAGCTCTGCTTTCACATCAGGACTACCAGTATCTTCAACATCCTCACACTCAAGGGGAAGGACCTCTGCAATGGAGCACATGTACAGTTAGACCGCCAGTTTAGCAGTGAGGTTCAGATTTCTATGACTCTTAATTACAATGATCCATCTCCTCTACACTCTGAATCTAAAATAGGGCTGCCGCAAACGATTATTTTGATAGTCGACTAGTCACCGATTATTTTTGTGATTAGTCGACTAATCAGATCATGCATCCATTGGACGTAAAACGTACAGCTTATTCCACCAGCAGCATCTGCTCTTATATAACTATCTTTAGCTTACAGCTTTAAGTGTTTAAGGTCTGTGCTAACTAAAAATAAAGACAAGATGATAGTTTATTAAATTTTAATGAAATTTGCAGATTGTTTCGGTGAAGTTTAATAAACTCAGCCGTCTGCTCCTTGCTATCTAAAATATAACAGGACACTGGAGTATATTCTCGAGCATCTCACACTTCTGATAATCAGTTGTCTGCTTGACGTTTATTCAGCTGTGTAAAAACTATAACTTTAATCTCAGCCAAACCGATTTACTCAGGAATAAATAAAATTATCCAAAAAAGCCAAACAATAACATGTTTAAGTTATCTAAGTGACTTATATATCATGTTTAACCTGAGTAGCGAAAGGGTTTGAAAACGATTTGCAGGAGTCCGGTGTTCTCACAGGCTCTAGGCTGTAGTGATGTGCGGATCAATCCTGAAATATCGATTCCTCCGATACCAGTCATTTATGTTCTAGAATCGATTCTCACATTAAAATATCGATATTTTTTAGTAATTTAGGGTAAATTTGTAGTTTATCATTAACAGCAACACAGTGGAAAGAAACTATAACATTCGGATTGTCTACATTCAAAGGAACTACTTCCTCTTCCGCCTTTCATAGTCATGTGCGAAATACGGCTGTATAAATGTCTCGCAGCCCCTTGGCGCGCGCACTCACAACAATGGCAGAGCGTAATTGTGCGGACGTATTTTACCTCCACAAACAGCTGAGACATGGTTTGCAATACATGTGGCAAAAAAGTGCTCCAACAGTGAGGTGTGGTGGCTATACTTTCCCAACCTTGAGACCTCAGAATTAGGGAGACATTCAAAAGGGCTGTTGGGGGGGTGATAAATACATTTTACAGGGTTTATTTATCGGATAAAATACGTTAAATGTCACCGTTATTATTAGCCGGCCCGGAAACAGCGGGGGTGTCGAAATTCAGAGGCTGCTTCCACCTGAGGACCCGCCCTTCGCGGTCTAAAGAAAGCCGGGTAGTACGTCATGAGTTCCCTCGGTGGAGTGAAACTGCCGTCTGCTCCTTGCTATCTAAAATATAACCGGGCGCTGGCGTAAACTCTCGACCGTCTCACACTTTGTTTAATTAGTTTTCTGTTTGATGTTTATTCAGCTGTGTGAAAACCCCGGAGGAACCCTCCCGAGGGATTAATAAAGTTAAATTTAATTTGATCTAATCTAATAACTTTAATCTCAGCCAAACCGATTTACTCACGAACAAATAAAACACTGAAAAAGCCAAACAATAACATTTTTAAGTTATCAAAGTGACTTATATATCATGTTTAACCCGAGTGGTGAAAGATCGCGGGGGTTTGAAGACGATGTGTCGATCGGCTCAGATATTTGAAGTTTACACAGCTACATTCTCACCTGAAAATATGTTAAAAGTTTTGTTTTTGTTTTTTGCGACCCAGAAAGAGAAATAAGAGTAATATTAAAACTAAGTTGCTGCCGCCATTGTTGTAAACTGGAATTGGCTGGGCCGTGCTATGAATGCTGCAATATGGTTTTTCAATGTTGTTGTCCAGGTGGAAATTTGGGAGAATGGTGGCTCCGGGATTCTCCCGGAAAAATCGGGAGGGTTGGCATGTATGGTTGTGGCAACATCACTAACCTTGTCAAACACCTCAGAGTAAATCATATCATAGAATATGAGGCGCGTATGTTGAGACGAACTGAAGAGGAGGAGGGGACAGGTGCTGCTAGGGCGAGACAGACCTCTCTCATGGAGTCCTTTAGTGCTGCAGGCAGGCAAGGTGTTCAAATAGCGCACAACTTCAGTTTTTTTTATTTCTACATGATAATTCTGCATTATTAAGTGATAAGAACAAGTAATCTGATATCCTGTAATCATTATGATGCTATAATTTGAGATACAATAAATAAAATACGTTTTTGTATAAAGTATCGGTATCGGATCAGTATCGTCGATACCACCCTGAATATTACTTGGTATTGGATCGGAAAGGAAATCAGTGGTATCGCACATCACTACTAGGCTGTATCCCAATTCAGGGTCTGCAGCCTTAAAGGCCGCATTTTAAGGCCGATTACGTCACCGCGACGCGACGAAGGCTGTCCCAATTCGAAGGCTGCTCGAAATGCGGCCCTCAAATGCGTCCTTCATTTCCCTGAATTTTAAGGACGTGGCGGTGTAGACTTCGTTGGCCCAACATATCCCAGAATGCATAGCGCGGCGGTGGGTGTGGATAATTTTGCCGAAAAAAACAGCGGATGAGGGGCGCCCGAAGAGTAAACTTTAAGTACTGAATATTATGTCACTTATTTATGTGCAAATGTTTAATAACGAAGAACATTAAAACATTACTGTTGGCCACATGTCGGCAAAGTTATGTGACATTAGTGACGTTTGTACTAACTTGGTTTTAAAGCCTTTACTTTAAAATATACGCCGTTCAATAGCTGAGCTTAATCTTACAGAGAATGATCAAAGCTCATGTAGAAACAAACAAACAAATGAACAAAAGATTTTCTCCTTCATTTCTGTCAAACAAAGCTGTATGAAACGTTTCCAGCTGTTAGTATCATGGTTGCTAGGAAACCTGGGCTAGACCGTCCCATTTCACAAGCCTCGCACTTCCGGCCTTAGCAGTCTTTAAGTACGCGGCCCTTGAGGATCGTTGAGGCTGCGTACTTTGGCTGCAGACCCTGAATTGGGATACAGCCCTAGTGAGCCTTGCCCCCAGTTAGCTATCGAACTAGTGGGTAACAGACGTCTCCGAAAACGTGTGGTGTCTTGATAAACTGAGCAAATATTTGAGGTTTACACAGCTACATTCTCGCCTGAAAATATTTTAATCGTTTATTTTGTGACCCAGAAAGAATAATAAGAGTAATATTAAAACTAACTAGCTGCTGCCATTGTTGTAAACTGAGCTGCGCTGCGCTATGAATTCTGGGATACAGCTTCTTCTTCTTTGGGGTTTAACGGCAGCTGGCATCCTTGTACATACAGTGCTGCCATCTTCTATTTCAGTCCGTTATTACACTCTTAAATCCTACTACTTATTCCTGCGTCTTTTGTGATGCTTCAAACGAGGCGTCGACTATTAAATCAGTCGTCGACGATTTTGATAGTCGACGTAATCGTGACTAGTCGACTAATCGTGGCAGCCCTAATCTAAAATAATCACCACTACAACATATAGCTTATATTCCACTGGCCCTTAGACAGACCTATTACCTTGGTCTTCAGTGTTATAATCATCCTCTATTCCAATGCCCTCTGTCAGTTCTTTCTGTTTGCGGTAATTCAGCAGGAATTGGTGAATGCTGAGGTCTTCCTGGTCACTGGAGCTCTACCTGGAGCTGGCAGACGTACTGGTACTGCTACAATTGGAAGGAAACCACCTCGCTAAAGGAAAAACAAGACAACAATATCAAAATAGGTTTGATTACAATAAAATAAGTCAGTTAATCAAAATCAGTGTGACACAGACGCTGATTTTTTTGAGAAGAGCCCATTAGTGACATTTAATTCCATATTTTTACCGTGAGGGCTTGTAAAACTGCAAAAACTGCCAACACCTATAGTGCCGCTGTCTAAATATTATTATGAATATGAATTCTACAAGAGAAAACGACTGAGCATTTAAACCATCACAATGTATTAAATGTTTCCAGAGATACTGATAATTTGATAACGAGCAAAGTTATTTCTCCTCAAAAAAGTGGGATCAACCAGTACATATAATATTCATCCTGCTACATTTAGAAAGTGGCAACAACAGTAAACATGAGTAACTTCACCGTGTGTCTATCCGGTCTTTAAGTGATGACGTGATCAATCCTACTTCTGGGCCCAAACTACTCTGCGTTTAATAAGGCTGTTGTGTTTTTAACATGTTTTAATGCTTTGTAACTTGTTCTATTTAATCTCAACAAGCCCCTTACAAAAAGTAAGCGATCACTGTCGGCCTCTCTCAGTTTTCTAGCGCATCTGTGGCTGTGTACCATTCGTGGTGCGTTGGCTCCCTCTACTGGTATGCGCCTCATTCAAATGTCGCCACACATTTAAAATTGCAGGGTGTCTTTACACTGTCATAGCTCCTAGATAGATTTCTTCAGAGACCTGAAAATCGCTGTGATTATTCACCATAGCCTGCTGAGTCTTACAGTGAAAGAACGATGTCAACGTATAGCATCGTTGGTTACTTTAATTATGTTTGGTTTTTTTTAATCAAATCCTCCAAAACAGGACCATTGTGACACAAAACCTCTCACACACTAACACAAACTCTTTATACAGATACAGAGCTTTACATGTATAAATAAGGCAGACAAAAATGCATAAAACACAAGCTATCCACAGACTGTCGGTGGACACCATGTCACTTTATTTTGTTTTTATCTTGTTTCTTTTTGGTGTAGCCTCATTAAACAAAATGTTTATAAAAATGACCACTTTTATTATGAATTATTAGGAAATTAATAATTCATTATTAATTATTTATTATGAACACACCTGCCACCCTCAAGTAGAGGTGGCAGAGAAAGTGTCCGTGTGACTGAGTCCTGTCCCAGCTCTGCTTCAAGGTCTGTCGGTCCAGCTTGTTGAGGGCCTGAGAGCAAAGACGGATATCCTGGACCAGCTCTGACAAACTGTCCAGGTCTTGACTCTCACACACGCACACCTCGCCAAGGTAGCTACACTGCTGTCTGTCAGCCCATTTGCAGCCAGGCTGAGGTGGGTCAGAGAGCACTCGTCCTGCAAAAACACAAAAGTCTTAACCTGATTGCACAATTATATCTTTCGACAATAAATGACATTGCATGATTTTTGCATGCACACCTGTGACAGGACTTTGGCGAGGTGTTCCAGTGCCGGGTAATCAGCAGGCCCTCTGCAGACAGCTGACAGGTCCACGTGTGGGAGGCAGTGGAGGGGCAGTCTTTTTAACACCAGCTCAAAGCCGGTGGAGCCTAGGGGATTGAGGGACAGGCACACTGCTTTCAAATGGCCTGTGCCTGAACGTTCAGAAGATGTAAAGTTAGTTGCAGTTTTGCTTATGGGTGGGAGTTCAGTGAAGCTTAAGGCTTCAGTCAGCTGCTTGTTAGAGTCACCTGTGAGCGCGCTGGCTAGCAGCAGTCGATGCTGCTGAAGGAAACGAGCAGTGAGGCCGCAGGCCTGCAGAGACCGCTTGGCTAGCACAGGGCAGCAGGACAGCAGACAGGACAGAGACTCAGACACGCCGTCCCCCAGTGGGTTCATACTGAGGTCCAGCTCCTCCAGGCACTTTGAGTGGAAACGAGCAGAAAAAGCAAATGATCACGAGAGCCAATTCTCTCTGACAGATATCATTGATATGAATCAGGTTAGCTTGTTATTAAGATCTAAGGTAGTTATTAAGACCAGAGGTACTTAAATACAGGTTAGATGGTAAACCTGGAGCTGCCACTATTGGCTAGCTGAGGCCCTTACCGGGAATGCAGGTGCACTCTGTCCCTTTAAAGCATTTACAGCCTTCTCCAGGCCGTCCCCTGTAATGCAGTTGGCAGAAATGTCCAGCAGCTGCAGACGAGGCATGTGAGCGTTGTGGCAATCAGCTCAGGGAGAAGGTCGTCAGACATACGGTTTCCAGAAATTCGCAGCTCCGTGAGGCTGGCCTGAAGTTTTAGGGCACGGAGGAGCGGGCCGAGGGAAGAGGCGGCCAAACCGAGACACTTGGAGTCCTGACACGGAGGAACCCCGGTCCCGAACCTCATAGCCGGGAGACACGCTTGTTCTCATCTACAGGTAGAAAGAGATGGTACTTCATAACAGAATACAAAAATGCACTTGTGTGCGTTTTATAATGCATTACCTCTGTGTTGCTCACCCACTGCCAGACTTTGACAGGCCTTCTTGTATCGCTCAGGGAGAGGAGGGAGATCCGAGCAAACTTCAGCCAGAACCTGCAATACAAACCCATCAGTTATCCTGCACTGGTGCAGGAAAGTGAAGCCAAGGATTCAATCCCAAAAACTGTGATTCCTTCAGTGTCTTCTGGAAGCTGGCTCCAAAAGCAAGTCAGCATCCAGTCTGGTAATAGAAATGGTTCTAATCTTTACAGTTTCTCAGATTGTAGTTTCTCAGGCAGCTTAACATAATCAGCCCTTCACCTTCTTACCAGAATCATACAGTCTAAAACCTGCACGCCTCATCTGGGTAATGAAAGATGAAGTCATTGTGGAAGGACCTAGAACCTCCATTCCTTCTATCAGTGATTTAAAAAAGACCTCTGTGTCTATGAGAAAGTCTATTTTATGAATTTGGGCCATACTTTGCCTAAGAAAAGGAGTATGCTCACTGGCTGACATGCAAGCTGTTTCACAGTCATAGCCATCCTCTTGTCACTGTGGGTTTTTTTAAAAAAAAATCCAAGATAGCAACAGTGACAACATTTGTCTTAAACACTCGTGATCAGACTTCATCAACCAATCATGGTAGTCTTCAGCATCTTTTAAATTGTCTGTGGTCCAAGTATGGTCACTTCTGGCTCTCCTCAGTGTCACCTCACCTCTTCATTTGTGTGCAGGACGGCCAGTAGCTGGTCCTGCGGGGAGAGCAGAGCGCCTTCTTTCTGCAGAGAGAGACGAGGCAGGAGGCCACATTTCTGGTAGTAACGCTGAGCTGCCTGCTCACACAGCCACGACACAGAGCAGGAGTTGGCCTCACTGGGATGCAGAGCAATGACCGGCGATTAAACAGAAATTAAAAACAAAACAACAACAACAACAACAAAAAAACACTATACCAATCAGATTGGGATTTATTTTTATATACTGCTCAAACTTAAAAGTTTTCACCGACCTTTGTGGAACTGGGATCAGGAAGACGTCTTCCTGAACCCGGACCCTCATTCTGATTGGTGGAGGAAGTGACGTGGGCATAGGAGCAACCAAAGTTTGAGTTGGAGGCTAGAGTAAACAAAATAAAACATTCAAGCACTGTTAAAACATCTGTATTTAATGTCATCAACTCTTTGTAGAAAGACAAAGCAGAGTCTGTACTAGAGAAATCAGGAGACCTGACGAGGGCAGTATTACGCCTTTTATACCTCCAGCCTACCGTAAATTCAGTAGAAGAAGAATAGCAGCAATGGCGCCATTGAGAGATCCCATCGCGATCCTGAATTAAGTTTGAAGATGTTGGTTTGGCCGTGTCGGTTGTTGTTGCAATAATGTCTTCAGTTCAGAATCTTAGAGAGTTTATCAAGGAGAGATTAACTTCTGCTGCAGAAGAAATCTTCTCAGAGTTTGAAAAAACGATCGTCCGGTATGAGGAAGAGATCCGTCAGCTAAGACTGCTTGATATCAGACCCGGGATAAAGTCACACAATACAGGTGTGGAGGTGTGAGGGTTGCGGGATCATCGTGTGATTCACGTGGGCATGATCTAAATGCATTGAACTAGTAATACACCACAGTAAAGTGTATGAAGTTATATCTGTGCAGTGTTGAGAAGGTTACTTTTAAAATGTTTTCCACGAAAGATTACAGAATACATGGCCCAAATGGAGTTTGTAACTATTCCATTAAGTTACTCAATGTGAATAACGTATTCTGAATACTTTGGTCCGGATTACTTTATTACTTGCTTGTTACAACTACTTGAATGTACTATTGCTGTGTGAATTATTGCTATAACTGAAGGCTACTAGCCACCGAGCTAACATTGTTAGCTGGCTTTAGCTAAAGTTATTTCATAGACTAAAGACTGTTAGACTTGATTCATAGCATTAACATCCTGCTAGCTACAAACAATCATGTGCAGTTCTGAAAGCAATCTCAAGTAAATTTTTAAATCGTGATGTAAAATGAGTAACAGTAGGGTGGACATTAGGCAAGGCTGCAGTTTTTGCAGCGATCTCGTATAGAACACAATTTCTGTATCAGTAATAGGTTTTCTTTCTGTTTGCTTTCAGAACTGCACATAATTATTTGCAAGTAGCAGGTTGTAATGCAGCCTTCAGTAATAGTAATGAGTCACACAGCAATAGTACATCGAAGATTCTGAAGTGAGACATAACCTAGATAGCTACATAAACTAATACAAGGTAGTTGTAGTAGGCTTACGTTAGGGCTGTACAATCAATAAAGATGAGGCAGAACCTGGTAGCTCCAAACAGAAGGACCAGTCAAAACAAATTGAGGATGTTATTCCTAAATGAGGGGCTCCCCCTGTTGCATGGACATGGTTTGGTTATGAAAAGTCTGACACGGATCAGAAAACTGTACTATGGAAATTATGCCCAGACTGGTTCCCACCACGGACTCAAACACGACAAACCTCTTCGACCACCTACGCATGAATCATGTGAAAGTTTGTGGAGAGAGTTTATAGATGAGAAGCAAAAAAGAGCCATCAGGTGCTCAAAATAAACCTTAGACTCATACGTTAGAACAGGCTTTTCCCCCACGTGTAATAAATACTCAAAAAGAAAATGGCGGCCGTTACAACATATATCTAAAAATATATAGTGCATTGGTCAAAATACTCGACTCCAGGTACACGACACCCAGCTGAAAACACTTCATGAAAGTCAAGTTGCCCAATATTCACAAAATTTACAGAAAAAGCACTATTTTGTCATATATATCATTATCGGGACGAGAAACGTCTTATATTGGGATATGAGATTTTGGTCATGTCACACAGCCCTAGCTAATGTTAGTCTTTAAAAAAAGAATGTACTTCCAGATGTTTCTTTCGGGTGGAGTCTTTATAGTTGAGAGCAGCTCGGTTTCTGGGTCCATTGTATAACTGACGCCACCAACATTACCAAGAGACTTACACTAGAGCTTCTTGTTGCGTGTTTTGTTTGGGTTTCCGGTAATGCGTGAAATCAACAAAATTAGAGAGGGTATAGCCTGACATATGAAACAGGAAAAGACCATCGTGTAATCCATTTATTTAGAAGTAACTGTATTCTAATTATTACCAAATTATCGGTAACTATCGGCGGCACGGTGGTTAGCACTGTTGCCTCACAGCAAGAAAGTCCTGAGTTCAATTCCACCATCAGGCCGGGGTCTTTCTGTGTGGAGTTTGCATGTTCTCACCGTGTTTGCGTGGGTTCTCTCCGGGTACTCCGGCTTCCTCCCACCGTCCAAAGACATGCAGCTTGTGGGGATAGGTTAATTGGATAATCCAAATTGCCACTAGGTGTGAATGTGAGTGTGAATGGTTGTCTGTCCCTATGTGTTAGCCCTGCGACAGACTGGCGACCTGTCCAGGGTGTACCTCACCTTTCGCCCTATAACAGCTGGGATAGGCTCCAGCGCCCCCCGCGACCCTGAAAAGGATAAGCGAATGGATGGATGGATATCGGAATACAGTTACTCATGTTTTGTATTTTAAATGCATAACGCCGGTACATGTATGCCGTTACTCCCTAACACTGCATCTATGTAAACATACTTACGGCCACTTTGTTAACTACACCCGTTCAACTACTCTTTAATCCAAAATGTAATCAGCCAATCAGATGGCAGCAGTCCATGCATTTCAGCATATAGCGATCAGTGACGGTGATTGAAATCACTTTGATCATGGTGTGGGTGTTGGTGCCACATTGGCTGATCTGAGTATTTCAGAAACTGCTGATCTGTTTAAATTTCCAGCACAAACATCTGCATGATTTACAGAGAGTAGTCCAAAAAAGAGAAAATATGCAGTTCCCTTAAAATGACATTGAGTTCTCTGTACTCGGGTCTCCAGAGTTACCAGCTCTCAACCCAACAGAGCATCTTTGGAATGTAGTGGACCATGAGATTTGCATCATATTTATTAGTAAAATGTTAAAAGATTAGCATTAACAGCATATCTTACCTGCCGTCGTAAAATACTTTAAGCTTTCATGATCATATTCAGATCATGCTGCTGTTCATTTGTTTGTTTATTCACAGTGTGTGATGATCACTGGCAGTCACATCTAAAAATCAGACCCCAGACAGCTGTAAGGTTATCAACATCATCCAGTGAACAAATGACTATCAGTGAATGTTTCTGTGGCAACATAAAACGCAAGCTAAATTCTCAATAGGTGACCGTTTTCATCCTTCTTGAGCTTTCTTATCATCACATTAGTCACTATTTTCTTGTGTCCTTTTGTTGAACACGAAGGTCTGGATGATCAGCAGTTCTGTGACCATGAGAGGAGCTCCAGTCTCAACCAGGAGGACCCAGAGCCTCTACAGACTAAAGAGGAACAGGAGGAAATCTCCACCAATCAGGGAGGAGAGCAGCTTGCACTGAAGCAGGAGGATGAAGGGATTAATGTCTGGACCGGAGAACAGCTGGATTTGTTGTGGAAACCTGGATCACGGCTGACCAGATTTGGTATGTAAAAGTGTAATAAGCAGATTTCATAATATAGAAATGAATATGACTTATAACAAAATGTCACAAAGACACATGGCGTGCATTACCGCCTGGGATACTGCCTCACTGGAGACATGTTTTCTGTTTCAGATTTAAGTCATGTTAGCCCAGAACTGTACGCAGAATGTAGAAAAATGTTGAGACAATGAAAACTGTGGATTATTGGCCACAAGGACCAAGTTGGAGTAGTGAGCTGTACGCCTCATAAATGATGACTTTCTGCATGTAAACAGAATTCTTCTCTGTTCGCTGCATGAGAGAGAATATTTAAATATCGCTCACATATCTGAGAGACCTGCTCACAGTGTGACTTTTTTCTTGTGTGTTCTGTCCATCAAGACCTCCCACAGCAACATGATTGTAAGGAAAATGAGGATCTGGATGACCCGCAGGTCTGTAGCCAGGAAAGGAACTCCAGTCTGGACCAGCAGAACACAGAAACACTATAAAATAAAACTACAATATAAGACGAGAAACGTCTTATATTGGGATATGAGATTTTGGTCATGTCGCACAGCCCTAGCTAATGTTAGTCTTTAAAAAAAGAATGTACTTCCAGATGTTTCTTTCGGGTGGAGTCTTTATAGTTGAGAGCAGCTCGGTTTCTGGGTCCATTGTATAACTGACGCCACCAACATTACCAAGAGACTTACACTAGAGCTTCTTGTTGCGTGTTTTGTTTGGGTTTCCGGTAATGCGTGAAATCAACAAAATTAGAGAGGGTATAGCCTGACATATGAAACAGGAAAAGACCATCGTGTAATCCATTTATTTAGAAGTAACTGTATTCTAATTATTACCAAATTATCGGTAACTATCGGCGGCACGGTGGTTAGCACTGTTGCCTCACAGCAAGAAAGTCCTGAGTTCAATTCCACCATCAGGCCGGGGTCTTTCTGTGTGGAGTTTGCATGTTCTCACCGTGTTTGCGTGGGTTCTCTCCGGGTACTCCGGCTTCCTCCCACCGTCCAAAGACATGCAGCTTGTGGGGATAGGTTAATTGGATAATCCAAATTGCCACTAGGTGTGAATGTGAGTGTGAATGGTTGTCTGTCCCTATGTGTTAGCCCTGCGACAGACTGGCGACCTGTCCAGGGTGTACCTCACCTTTCGCCCTATAACAGCTGGGATAGGCTCCAGCGCCCCCCGCGACCCTGAAAAGGATAAGCGAATGGATGGATGGATATCGGAATACAGTTACTCATGTTTTGTATTTTAAATGCATAACGCCGGTACATGTATGCCGTTACTCCCTAACACTGCATCTATGTAAACATACTTACGGCCACTTTGTTAACTACACCCGTTCAACTACTCTTTAATCCAAAATGTAATCAGCCAATCAGATGGCAGCAGTCCATGCATTTCAGCATATAGCGATCAGTGACGGTGATTGAAATCACTTTGATCATGGTGTGGGTGTTGGTGCCACATTGGCTGATCTGAGTATTTCAGAAACTGCTGATCTGTTTAAATTTCCAGCACAAACATCTGCATGATTTACAGAGAGTAGTCCAAAAAAGAGAAAATATGCAGTTCCCTTAAAATGACATTGAGTTCTCTGTACTCGGGTCTCCAGAGTTACCAGCTCTCAACCCAACAGAGCATCTTTGGAATGTAGTGGACCATGAGATTTGCATCATATTTATTAGTAAAATGTTAAAAGATTAGCATTAACAGCATATCTTACCTGCCGTCGTAAAATACTTTAAGCTTTCATGATCATATTCAGATCATGCTGCTGTTCATTTGTTTGTTTATTCACAGTGTGTGATGATCACTGGCAGTCACATCTAAAAATCAGACCCCAGACAGCTGTAAGGTTATCAACATCATCCAGTGAACAAATGACTATCAGTGAATGTTTCTGTGGCAACATAAAACGCAAGCTAAATTCTCAATAGGTGACCGTTTTCATCCTTCTTGAGCTTTCTTATCATCACATTAGTCACTATTTTCTTGTGTCCTTTTGTTGAACACGAAGGTCTGGATGATCAGCAGTTCTGTGACCATGAGAGGAGCTCCAGTCTCAACCAGGAGGACCCAGAGCCTCTACAGACTAAAGAGGAACAGGAGGAAATCTCCACCAATCAGGGAGGAGAGCAGCTTGCACTGAAGCAGGAGGATGAAGGGATTAATGTCTGGACCGGAGAACAGCTGGATTTGTTGTGGAAACCTGGATCACGGCTGACCAGATTTGGTATGTAAAAGTGTAATAAGCAGATTTCATAATATAGAAATGAATATGACTTATAACAAAATGTCACAAAGACACATGGCGTGCATTACCGCCTGGGATACTGCCTCACTGGAGACATGTTTTCTGTTTCAGATTTAAGTCATGTTAGCCCAGAACTGTACGCAGAATGTAGAAAAATGTTGAGACAATGAAAACTGTGGATTATTGGCCACAAGGACCAAGTTGGAGTAGTGAGCTGTACGCCTCATAAATGATGACTTTCTGCATGTAAACAGAATTCTTCTCTGTTCGCTGCATGAGAGAGAATATTTAAATATCGCTCACATATCTGAGAGACCTGCTCACAGTGTGACTTTTTTCTTGTGTGTTCTGTCCATCAAGACCTCCCACAGCAACATGATTGTAAGGAAAATGAGGATCTGGATGACCCGCAGGTCTGTAGCCAGGAAAGGAACTCCAGTCTGGACCAGCAGAACACAGAAACACTATAAAATAAAACTACAATATAAGACGAGAAACGTCTTATATTGGGATATGAGATTTTGGTCATGTCGCACAGCCCTAGCTAATGTTAGTCTTTAAAAAAAGAATGTACTTCCAGATGTTTCTTTCGGGTGGAGTCTTTATAGTTGAGAGCAGCTCGGTTTCTGGGTCCATTGTATAACTGACGCCACCAACATTACCAAGAGACTTACACTAGAGCTTCTTGTTGCGTGTTTTGTTTGGGTTTCCGGTAATGCGTGAAATCAACAAAATTAGAGAGGGTATAGCCTGACATATGAAACAGGAAAAGACCATCGTGTAATCCATTTATTTAGAAGTAACTGTATTCTAATTATTACCAAATTATCGGTAACTATCGGCGGCACGGTGGTTAGCACTGTTGCCTCACAGCAAGAAAGTCCTGAGTTCAATTCCACCATCAGGCCGGGGTCTTTCTGTGTGGAGTTTGCATGTTCTCACCGTGTTTGCGTGGGTTCTCTCCGGGTACTCCGGCTTCCTCCCACCGTCCAAAGACATGCAGCTTGTGGGGATAGGTTAATTGGATAATCCAAATTGCCACTAGGTGTGAATGTGAGTGTGAATGGTTGTCTGTCCCTATGTGTTAGCCCTGCGACAGACTGGCGACCTGTCCAGGGTGTACCTCACCTTTCGCCCTATAACAGCTGGGATAGGCTCCAGCGCCCCCCGCGACCCTGAAAAGGATAAGCGAATGGATGGATGGATATCGGAATACAGTTACTCATGTTTTGTATTTTAAATGCATAACGCCGGTACATGTATGCCGTTACTCCCTAACACTGCATCTATGTAAACATACTTACGGCCACTTTGTTAACTACACCCGTTCAACTACTCTTTAATCCAAAATGTAATCAGCCAATCAGATGGCAGCAGTCCATGCATTTCAGCATATAGCGATCAGTGACGGTGATTGAAATCACTTTGATCATGGTGTGGGTGTTGGTGCCACATTGGCTGATCTGAGTATTTCAGAAACTGCTGATCTGTTTAAATTTCCAGCACAAACATCTGCATGATTTACAGAGAGTAGTCCAAAAAAGAGAAAATATGCAGTTCCCTTAAAATGACATTGAGTTCTCTGTACTCGGGTCTCCAGAGTTACCAGCTCTCAACCCAACAGAGCATCTTTGGAATGTAGTGGACCATGAGATTTGCATCATATTTATTAGTAAAATGTTAAAAGATTAGCATTAACAGCATATCTTACCTGCCGTCGTAAAATACTTTAAGCTTTCATGATCATATTCAGATCATGCTGCTGTTCATTTGTTTGTTTATTCACAGTGTGTGATGATCACTGGCAGTCACATCTAAAAATCAGACCCCAGACAGCTGTAAGGTTATCAACATCATCCAGTGAACAAATGACTATCAGTGAATGTTTCTGTGGCAACATAAAACGCAAGCTAAATTCTCAATAGGTGACCGTTTTCATCCTTCTTGAGCTTTCTTATCATCACATTAGTCACTATTTTCTTGTGTCCTTTTGTTGAACACGAAGGTCTGGATGATCAGCAGTTCTGTGACCATGAGAGGAGCTCCAGTCTCAACCAGGAGGACCCAGAGCCTCTACAGACTAAAGAGGAACAGGAGGAAATCTCCACCAATCAGGGAGGAGAGCAGCTTGCACTGAAGCAGGAGGATGAAGGGATTAATGTCTGGACCGGAGAACAGCTGGATTTGTTGTGGAAACCTGGATCACGGCTGACCAGATTTGGTATGTAAAAGTGTAATAAGCAGATTTCATAATATAGAAATGAATATGACTTATAACAAAATGTCACAAAGACACATGGCGTGCATTACCGCCTGGGATACTGCCTCACTGGAGACATGTTTTCTGTTTCAGATTTAAGTCATGTTAGCCCAGAACTGTACGCAGAATGTAGAAAAATGTTGAGACAATGAAAACTGTGGATTATTGGCCACAAGGACCAAGTTGGAGTAGTGAGCTGTACGCCTCATAAATGATGACTTTCTGCATGTAAACAGAATTCTTCTCTGTTCGCTGCATGAGAGAGAATATTTAAATATCGCTCACATATCTGAGAGACCTGCTCACAGTGTGACTTTTTTCTTGTGTGTTCTGTCCATCAAGACCTCCCACAGCAACATGATTGTAAGGAAAATGAGGATCTGGATGACCCGCAGGTCTGTAGCCAGGAAAGGAACTCCAGTCTGGACCAGCAGAACACAGAAACACTATAAAATAAAACTACAATATAAGACGAGAAACGTCTTATATTGGGATATGAGATTTTGGTCATGTCGCACAGCCCTAGCTAATGTTAGTCTTTAAAAAAAGAATGTACTTCCAGATGTTTCTTTCGGGTGGAGTCTTTATAGTTGAGAGCAGCTCGGTTTCTGGGTCCATTGTATAACTGACGCCACCAACATTACCAAGAGACTTACACTAGAGCTTCTTGTTGCGTGTTTTGTTTGGGTTTCCGGTAATGCGTGAAATCAACAAAATTAGAGAGGGTATAGCCTGACATATGAAACAGGAAAAGACCATCGTGTAATCCATTTATTTAGAAGTAACTGTATTCTAATTATTACCAAATTATCGGTAACTATCGGCGGCACGGTGGTTAGCACTGTTGCCTCACAGCAAGAAAGTCCTGAGTTCAATTCCACCATCAGGCCGGGGTCTTTCTGTGTGGAGTTTGCATGTTCTCACCGTGTTTGCGTGGGTTCTCTCCGGGTACTCCGGCTTCCTCCCACCGTCCAAAGACATGCAGCTTGTGGGGATAGGTTAATTGGATAATCCAAATTGCCACTAGGTGTGAATGTGAGTGTGAATGGTTGTCTGTCCCTATGTGTTAGCCCTGCGACAGACTGGCGACCTGTCCAGGGTGTACCTCACCTTTCGCCCTATAACAGCTGGGATAGGCTCCAGCGCCCCCCGCGACCCTGAAAAGGATAAGCGAATGGATGGATGGATATCGGAATACAGTTACTCATGTTTTGTATTTTAAATGCATAACGCCGGTACATGTATGCCGTTACTCCCTAACACTGCATCTATGTAAACATACTTACGGCCACTTTGTTAACTACACCCGTTCAACTACTCTTTAATCCAAAATGTAATCAGCCAATCAGATGGCAGCAGTCCATGCATTTCAGCATATAGCAATCAGTGACGGTGATTGAAATCACTTTGATCATGGTGTGGGTGTTGGTGCCACATTGGCTGATCTGAGTATTTCAGAAACTGCTGATCTGTTTAAATTTCCAGCACAAACATCTGCATGATTTACAGAGAGTAGTCCAAAAAAGAGAAAATATGCAGTTCCCTTAAAATGACATTGAGTTCTCTGTACTCGGGTCTCCAGAGTTACCAGCTCTCAACCCAACAGAGCATCTTTGGAATGTAGTGGACCATGAGATTTGCATCATATTTATTAGTAAAATGTTAAAAGATTAGCATTAACAGCATATCTTACCTGCCGTCGTAAAATACTTTAAGCTTTCATGATCATATTCAGATCATGCTGCTGTTCATTTGTTTGTTTATTCACAGTGTGTGATGATCACTGGCAGTCACATCTAAAAATCAGACCCCAGACAGCTGTAAGGTTATCAACATCATCCAGTGAACAAATGACTATCAGTGAATGTTTCTGTGGCAACATAAAACGCAAGCTAAATTCTCAATAGGTGACCGTTTTCATCCTTCTTGAGCTTTCTTATCATCACATTAGTCACTATTTTCTTGTGTCCTTTTGTTGAACACGAAGGTCTGGATGATCAGCAGTTCTGTGACCATGAGAGGAGCTCCAGTCTCAACCAGGAGGACCCAGAGCCTCTACAGACTAAAGAGGAACAGGAGGAAATCTCCACCAATCAGGGAGGAGAGCAGCTTGCACTGAAGCAGGAGGATGAAGGGATTAATGTCTGGACCGGAGAACAGCTGGATTTGTTGTGGAAACCTGGATCACGGCTGACCAGATTTGGTATGTAAAAGTGTAATAAGCAGATTTCATAATATAGAAATGAATATGACTTATAACAAAATGTCACAAAGACACATGGCGTGCATTACCGCCTGGGATACTGCCTCACTGGAGACATGTTTTCTGTTTCAGATTTAAGTCATGTTAGCCCAGAACTGTACGCAGAATGTAGAAAAATGTTGAGACAATGAAAACTGTGGATTATTGGCCACAAGGACCAAGTTGGAGTAGTGAGCTGTACGCCTCATAAATGATGACTTTCTGCATGTAAACAGAATTCTTCTCTGTTCGCTGCATGAGAGAGAATATTTAAATATCGCTCACATATCTGAGAGACCTGCTCACAGTGTGACTTTTTTCTTGTGTGTTCTGTCCATCAAGACCTCCCACAGCAACATGATTGTAAGGAAAATGAGGATCTGGATGACCCGCAGGTCTGTAGCCAGGAAAGGAACTCCAGTCTGGACCAGCAGAACACAGAAACACTATAAAATAAAACTACAATATAAGACGAGAAACGTCTTATATTGGGATATGAGATTTTGGTCATGTCGCACAGCCCTAGCTAATGTTAGTCTTTAAAAAAAGAATGTACTTCCAGATGTTTCTTTCGGGTGGAGTCTTTATAGTTGAGAGCAGCTCGGTTTCTGGGTCCATTGTATAACTGACGCCACCAACATTACCAAGAGACTTACACTAGAGCTTCTTGTTGCGTGTTTTGTTTGGGTTTCCGGTAATGCGTGAAATCAACAAAATTAGAGAGGGTATAGCCTGACATATGAAACAGGAAAAGACCATCGTGTAATCCATTTATTTAGAAGTAACTGTATTCTAATTATTACCAAATTATCGGTAACTATCGGCGGCACGGTGGTTAGCACTGTTGCCTCACAGCAAGAAAGTCCTGAGTTCAATTCCACCATCAGGCCGGGGTCTTTCTGTGTGGAGTTTGCATGTTCTCACCGTGTTTGCGTGGGTTCTCTCCGGGTACTCCGGCTTCCTCCCACCGTCCAAAGACATGCAGCTTGTGGGGATAGGTTAATTGGATAATCCAAATTGCCACTAGGTGTGAATGTGAGTGTGAATGGTTGTCTGTCCCTATGTGTTAGCCCTGCGACAGACTGGCGACCTGTCCAGGGTGTACCTCACCTTTCGCCCTATAACAGCTGGGATAGGCTCCAGCGCCCCCCGCGACCCTGAAAAGGATAAGCGAATGGATGGATGGATATCGGAATACAGTTACTCATGTTTTGTATTTTAAATGCATAACGCCGGTACATGTATGCCGTTACTCCCTAACACTGCATCTATGTAAACATACTTACGGCCACTTTGTTAACTACACCCGTTCAACTACTCTTTAATCCAAAATGTAATCAGCCAATCAGATGGCAGCAGTCCATGCATTTCAGCATATAGCGATCAGTGACGGTGATTGAAATCACTTTGATCATGGTGTGGGTGTTGGTGCCACATTGGCTGATCTGAGTATTTCAGAAACTGCTGATCTGTTTAAATTTCCAGCACAAACATCTGCATGATTTACAGAGAGTAGTCCAAAAAAGAGAAAATATGCAGTTCCCTTAAAATGACATTGAGTTCTCTGTACTCGGGTCTCCAGAGTTACCAGCTCTCAACCCAACAGAGCATCTTTGGAATGTAGTGGACCATGAGATTTGCATCATATTTATTAGTAAAATGTTAAAAGATTAGCATTAACAGCATATCTTACCTGCCGTCGTAAAATACTTTAAGCTTTCATGATCATATTCAGATCATGCTGCTGTTCATTTGTTTGTTTATTCACAGTGTGTGATGATCACTGGCAGTCACATCTAAAAATCAGACCCCAGACAGCTGTAAGGTTATCAACATCATCCAGTGAACAAATGACTATCAGTGAATGTTTCTGTGGCAACATAAAACGCAAGCTAAATTCTCAATAGGTGACCGTTTTCATCCTTCTTGAGCTTTCTTATCATCACATTAGTCACTATTTTCTTGTGTCCTTTTGTTGAACACGAAGGTCTGGATGATCAGCAGTTCTGTGACCATGAGAGGAGCTCCAGTCTCAACCAGGAGGACCCAGAGCCTCTACAGACTAAAGAGGAACAGGAGGAAATCTCCACCAATCAGGGAGGAGAGCAGCTTGCACTGAAGCAGGAGGATGAAGGGATTAATGTCTGGACCGGAGAACAGCTGGATTTGTTGTGGAAACCTGGATCACGGCTGACCAGATTTGGTATGTAAAAGTGTAATAAGCAGATTTCATAATATAGAAATGAATATGACTTATAACAAAATGTCACAAAGACACATGGCGTGCATTACCGCCTGGGATACTGCCTCACTGGAGACATGTTTTCTGTTTCAGATTTAAGTCATGTTAGCCCAGAACTGTACGCAGAATGTAGAAAAATGTTGAGACAATGAAAACTGTGGATTATTGGCCACAAGGACCAAGTTGGAGTAGTGAGCTGTACGCCTCATAAATGATGACTTTCTGCATGTAAACAGAATTCTTCTCTTTTCGCTGCATGAGAGAGAATATTTAAATATCGCTCACATATCTGAGAGACCTGCTCACAGTGTGACTTTTTTCTTGTGTGTTCTGTCCATCAAGACCTCCCACAGCAACATGATTGTAAGGAAAATGAGGATCTGGATGACCCGCAGGTCTGTAGCCAGGAAAGGAACTCCAGTCTGGACCAGCAGAACACAGAAACACTATAAAATAAAACTACAATATAAGACGAGAAACGTCTTATATTGGGATATGAGATTTTGGTCATGTCGCACAGCCCTAGCTAATGTTAGTCTTTAAAAAAAGAATGTACTTCCAGATGTTTCTTTCGGGTGGAGTCTTTATAGTTGAGAGCAGCTCGGTTTCTGGGTCCATTGTATAACTGACGCCACCAACATTACCAAGAGACTTACACTAGAGCTTCTTGTTGCGTGTTTTGTTTGGGTTTCCGGTAATGCGTGAAATCAACAAAATTAGAGAGGGTATAGCCTGACATATGAAACAGGAAAAGACCATCGTGTAATCCATTTATTTAGAAGTAACTGTATTCTAATTATTACCAAATTATCGGTAACTATCGGCGGCACGGTGGTTAGCACTGTTGCCTCACAGCAAGAAAGTCCTGAGTTCAATTCCACCATCAGGCCGGGGTCTTTCTGTGTGGAGTTTGCATGTTCTCACCGTGTTTGCGTGGGTTCTCTCCGGGTACTCCGGCTTCCTCCCACTGTCCAAAGACATGCAGCTTGTGGGGATAGGTTAATTGGATAATCCAAATTGCCACTAGGTGTGAATGTGAGTGTGAATGGTTGTCTGTCCCTATGTGTTAGCCCTGCGACAGACTGGCGACCTGTCCAGGGTGTACCTCACCTTTCGCCCTATAACAGCTGGGATAGGCTCCAGCGCCCCCCGCGACCCTGAAAAGGATAAGCGAATGGATGGATGGATATCGGAATACAGTTACTCATGTTTTGTATTTTAAATGCATAACGCCGGTACATGTATGCCGTTACTCCCTAACACTGCATCTATGTAAACATACTTACGGCCACTTTGTTAACTACACCCGTTCAACTACTCTTTAATCCAAAATGTAATCAGCCAATCAGATGGCAGCAGTCCATGCATTTCAGCATATAGCAATCAGTGACGGTGATTGAAATCACTTTGATCATGGTGTGGGTGTTGGTGCCACATTGGCTGATCTGAGTATTTCAGAAACTGCTGATCTGTTTAAATTTCCAGCACAAACATCTGCATGATTTACAGAGAGTAGTCCAAAAAAGAGAAAATATGCAGTTCCCTTAAAATGACATTGAGTTCTCTGTACTCGGGTCTCCAGAGTTACCAGCTCTCAACCCAACAGAGCATCTTTGGAATGTAGTGGACCATGAGATTTGCATCATATTTATTAGTAAAATGTTAAAAGATTAGCATTAACAGCATATCTTACCTGCCGTCGTAAAATACTTTAAGCTTTCATGATCATATTCAGATCATGCTGCTGTTCATTTGTTTGTTTATTCACAGTGTGTGATGATCACTGGCAGTCACATCTAAAAATCAGACCCCAGACAGCTGTAAGGTTATCAACATCATCCAGTGAACAAATGACTATCAGTGAATGTTTCTGTGGCAACATAAAACGCAAGCTAAATTCTCAATAGGTGACCGTTTTCATCCTTCTTGAGCTTTCTTATCATCACATTAGTCACTATTTTCTTGTGTCCTTTTGTTGAACACGAAGGTCTGGATGATCAGCAGTTCTGTGACCATGAGAGGAGCTCCAGTCTCAACCAGGAGGACCCAGAGCCTCTACAGACTAAAGAGGAACAGGAGGAAATCTCCACCAATCAGGGAGGAGAGCAGCTTGCACTGAAGCAGGAGGATGAAGGGATTAATGTCTGGACCGGAGAACAGCTGGATTTGTTGTGGAAACCTGGATCACAGCTGACCAGATTTGGTATGTAAAAGTGTAATAAGCAGATTTCATAATATAGAAATGAATATGACTTATAACAAAATGTCACAAAGACACATGGCGTGCATTACCGCCTGGGATACTGCCTCACTGGAGACATGTTTTCTGTTTCAGATTTAAGTCATGTTAGCCCAGAACTGTACGCAGAATGTAGAAAAATGTTGAGACAATGAAAACTGTGGATTATTGGCCACAAGGACCAAGTTGGAGTAGTGAGCTGTACGCCTCATAAATGATGACTTTCTGCATGTAAACAGAATTCTTCTCTGTTCGCTGCATGAGAGAGAATATTTAAATATCGCTCACATATCTGAGAGACCTGCTCACAGTGTGACTTTTTTCTTGTGTGTTCTGTCCATCAAGACCTCCCACAGCAACATGATTGTAAGGAAAATGAGGATCTGGATGACCCGCAGGTCTGTAGCCAGGAAAGGAACTCCAGTCTGGACCAGCAGAACACAGAAACACTATAAAATAAAACTACAATATAAGACGAGAAACGTCTTATATTGGGATATGAGATTTTGGTCATGTCGCACAGCCCTAGCTAATGTTAGTCTTTAAAAAAAGAATGTACTTCCAGATGTTTCTTTCGGGTGGAGTCTTTATAGTTGAGAGCAGCTCGGTTTCTGGGTCCATTGTATAACTGACGCCACCAACATTACCAAGAGACTTACACTAGAGCTTCTTGTTGCGTGTTTTGTTTGGGTTTCCGGTAATGCGTGAAATCAACAAAATTAGAGAGGGTATAGCCTGACATATGAAACAGGAAAAGACCATCGTGTAATCCATTTATTTAGAAGTAACTGTATTCTAATTATTACCAAATTATCGGTAACTATCGGCGGCACGGTGGTTAGCACTGTTGCCTCACAGCAAGAAAGTCCTGAGTTCAATTCCACCATCAGGCCGGGGTCTTTCTGTGTGGAGTTTGCATGTTCTCACCGTGTTTGCGTGGGTTCTCTCTGGGTACTCCGGCTTCCTCCCACCGTCCAAAGACATGCAGCTTGTGGGGATAGGTTAATTGGATAATCCAAATTGCCACTAGGTGTGAATGTGAGTGTGAATGGTTGTCTGTCCCTATGTGTTAGCCCTGCGACAGACTGGCGACCTGTCCAGGGTGTACCTCACCTTTCGCCCTATAACAGCTGGGATAGGCTCCAGCGCCCCCCGCGACCCTGAAAAGGATAAGCGAATGGATGGATGGATATCGGAATACAGTTACTCATGTTTTGTATTTTAAATGCATAACGCCGGTACATGTATGCCGTTACTCCCTAACACTGCATCTATGTAAACATACTTACGGCCACTTTGTTAACTACACCCGTTCAACTACTCTTTAATCCAAAATGTAATCAGCCAATCAGATGGCAGCAGTCCATGCATTTCAGCATATAGCGATCAGTGACGGTGATTGAAATCACTTTGATCATGGTGTGGGTGTTGGTGCCACATTGGCTGATCTGAGTATTTCAGAAACTGCTGATCTGTTTAAATTTCCAGCACAAACATCTGCATGATTTACAGAGAGTAGTCCAAAAAAGAGAAAATATGCAGTTCCCTTAAAATGACATTGAGTTCTCTGTACTCGGGTCTCCAGAGTTACCAGCTCTCAACCCAACAGAGCATCTTTGGAATGTAGTGGACCATGAGATTTGCATCATATTTATTAGTAAAATGTTAAAAGATTAGCATTAACAGCATATCTTACCTGCCGTCGTAAAATACTTTAAGCTTTCATGATCATATTCAGATCATGCTGCTGTTCATTTGTTTGTTTATTCACAGTGTGTGATGATCACTGGCAGTCACATCTAAAAATCAGACCCCAGACAGCTGTAAGGTTATCAACATCATCCAGTGAACAAATGACTATCAGTGAATGTTTCTGTGGCAACATAAAACGCAAGCTAAATTCTCAATAGGTGACCGTTTTCATCCTTCTTGAGCTTTCTTATCATCACATTAGTCACTATTTTCTTGTGTCCTTTTGTTGAACACGAAGGTCTGGATGATCAGCAGTTCTGTGACCAGGAGAGGAGCTCCAGTCTCAACCAGGAGGACCCAGAGCCTCTACAGACTAAAGAGGAACAGGAGGAAATCTCCACCAATCAGGAAGGAGAGCAGCTTGCACTGAAGCAGGAGGATGAAGGGATTAATGTCTGGACCGGAGAACAGCTGGATTTGTTGTGGAAACCTGGATCACGGCTGACCAGATTTGGTATGTAAAAGTGTAATAAGCAGATTTCATAATATAGAAATGAATATGACTTATAACAAAATGTCACAAAGACACATGGCGTGCATTACCGCCTGGGATACTGCCTCACTGGAGACATGTTTTCTGTTTCAGATTTAAGTCATGTTAGCCCAGAACTGTACGCAGAATGTAGAAAAATGTTGAGACAATGAAAACTGTGGATTATTGGCCACAAGGACCAAGTTGGAGTAGTGAGCTGTACGCCTCATAAATGATGACTTTCTGCATGTAAACAGAATTCTTCTCTGTTCGCTGCATGAGAGAGAATATTTAAATATCGCTCACATATCTGAGAGACCTGCTCACAGTGTGACTTTTTTCTTGTGTGTTCTGTCCATCAAGATCTCCCACAGCAACATGATTGTAAGGAAAATGAGGATCTGGATGACCCGCAGGTCTGTAGCCAGGAAAGGAACTCCAGTCTGGACCAGCAGAACACAGATCCTCCACAGACTAAAGAGGAACAGGAGGAAATCTCCACCAATCAGGAAGGAGAGCAGCTTGCACTGAAGCAGGAAACCAAAGGCATCATCATCTGGACCGGGCAGGAGCTGGGCATCATGTGGAACCCTGAAGTAAAGTTGCACAGAATAGGTATGCAAAACTTTAATAGATAGATTCAGTTTTGTATTAAGAAATCTAACTCATGTTGGGTCCTAATCAGACCTCCAATATACGTTATAGAGGCACATGAAGAATTTAAAGACCGACTGCAATAAGGAAACTGACGTAATATTCTAAGAGCCAAAATGTCTAGCCCTCCCAGTGTCGCCCCTGTCAGGACTGTCTTATGTTGAAAATAATTGAGTACAAGAGAGAGGAAGACACCCTACAATGAGTTGAAACGTCAGCTTGTTATTTATTCCTCCATATTCATATTTGTCATTCATATGGTCACTTTGTTTGTCCCTCCAAATTGCAGTCGTCACTCCTTCGCCTGTGCTGCGCCCCTGCACCTGCAGGCACACTTACAGTGAATATCAAATTTAATAACAGGAAATTAACTAGGCATGTACTTTTCTTTCTTTTTTTGGCCACATTTTTCAAGTGACCTATATTTGACAACAGCATATAAAAAAATAAAACAAAAAAAAGAACTTTAAATTATGTTTTTGGTGTGCCATCTCAATGTTTTCAGTGGCCCCCATATGGCCACCCATATGAAAAAATTCTGGAGCCGCCCCTGTACATTATGACTGAGTACATCCACTAAACCTTTTGTGGATAACATAACAATCCCCATGAGGACTGAACGATCAATTTAAAAATAAAATATATCGATTTGAAACTAAGCTTTTAGCAAACCACACAACACTATGATAGGTGTGTCCTTGTGCCATGTGTTTCTGGGTCTTTCTTCTTCTTTCCCTTTGGATTCCAGCACAAGGCCTGTGTAGTGATGTTATTGGTGGACTTCCTGATTGTGTGGCCAATCCAGCACCACTTTCTCTCAGAACTGTATTGCTATTGGTTTCTGGTTTGTACTTGTCCACAGTTTGTAATCCTCTCTGGCCACTGGATACGGAGGATTTGTTTTAAGCAGCTGCTGATGAATGTCTGCAACATACAAAGCGCTGTCTTTGCTTCATGTTTACGAGCTATAGAGAAGTATAGGTGTGACCCTGATTTTAAAAATGCTCAGCTTCAGAATCAGAATCAGAATACTTTATTCATCCCGAGGGAAATTAGGGTTACAGCAGGCAGCACGCTAATGGCGCATGCGCACTTACAAAGGAACCTTCTGACCAACTTTACACAAACATCACATTGGGCAGACATGGACATTATGGACAATGCTGGGCATCCTCTGCACACGGCCATTAACAACCAGAAGAGTCTGTTCAGTGACAGGTTGCTTCTCCCAAAGACAAGAACTAACAGACTTAAAAACTCCTTTGTCCCACACGCCATCAGACTGTTTAACTCCTCCCTGGAGGGGAGAGGGAGGGGAAACAGGAGGACAAAGGAGGGGGGAACAACTAAGCTGTAGTGCCTCTTCACCTCACTGTGCAATACCTTTTGTGCAATACTTTTGTAAATAGTCAACGGTGCAATAGACTCAATACTTGAAATGTGCAATTCACTTGTATTTTTATTTTTATTCCTATTTATTCTATTTATCCCCTTCGTATATTTTATTTATATTGTCTCTGTATTTATATATATGTGTGTGTGTGTGTGTGTGTGTGTGTGTGTGTGTGTGTGTGTATATATATATATATATATATATATATATATATAATATTCTGTAACTCTGTAACTTCTGTCGGTGCTGTGCTTTTTTGGAAATCGAATTTCCCAGAGGAACCCACCCGAGGGATTAATAAAGTTCTATCTAATCTAATCTAATCTAATCTAACATGTCAGAAAGGTAGGCTGATAGGAAAAAACAACGAAAATACACTACATGAGGTAAGAGGAGGAGAAAAAAAACTCCACTCAGACTGAGCTCCTAGTGGGAGAACAGTTTGATAACAGAAAAAATACCTCAGCACAAAAGCACATGACTATCAATACACCATAGAAACACAAGACAAGCAACAGGGGCGGGTAAAGGGTAAGAGAGAGCCGGTGTAGACAGCGCATCCGGTCCTGCAGCATCTGTGCTGGTCCAGTTGACTGCTATCTTCCCCGGTAGGGCACAAGCATCGAAGGCGTTGGAAAGGGAGAGGGGATGAGTGAGTGCTTATCAGTGTAAGTGTGTGTGTCTGCGTGTCCATAGTTTAGCTGAGACAGTGTCCTTCGGCCTATCAGGCTAAGTAAACAGTCCTCCAGCCAATCCAGGTGTCCTTGCATGGGATGGGAAGAATAGCCGTAACACAGCTTGGTGAAATTTCTGACCTCTTGAGTTTCAAACATTTTTTAAAATGATGTTGTTTATTTTTTCTTACTTTTTTTTACACTAAATTTACTAACCCAAGGTGTTATTCACCCCTACTGAGATTTTCAAAGGTCGTCAGCTCAATTCTCCTGCTTTTGTTGTGCAAACCACCCATTATCTTTGAGGCCTGGCACGTTTACTCAGAGTAGCTCAGATCCAAGGCAGGCCAAACCTCTGTGTTACAACCTTCAGAAATGCCTGCCGTATCTATACAAAATATCCCACACATTGACTGACCTGCAAATGTGTAAGACACATTCACAATATATGGAAACACAAGTCTGTTTTATTTATAAAAAATTGTGTGAAAACAGAATGAAAAGTTGCTAATACAATGACATGAGTGACATGTGTGATCTCCCCAGCGTTGCATGTTCTCTCCTTTGCCTGTTCATGTAAAAATAGCAAAACATAAAAAATTAATTCTGTCCCTCAGTTCCAGGTTGGTTCATCTCTTCATCTTTCTGCCTTTTGTCTTAGGTTACTCTCCCACACAGTCTGTCTGTCTGTGTCATAGTCTGTTTGCAGCATTCAGCAATGCAGTTCCTTGACTCTCACCACAGATCTTCCATTGTGACTGTGTATGTGAGGGAGTGGCATTGCATTACTTCAGCACAGTGCTGTGCATAAAAGCAGACAGCCCAGGCTGGAGAATCATTTCTTCTTCGCATTTCTGACAAGGCACATCAGGATGGCCTCTGTATCACTGCCTCACAGGAAGAACATCTGCGCGCAACAGGCGCGCATCCATTTCCTTGCTTCAGGAAATGGATGAAGCAGACTCTGATGGAGGAGAGGTTTCATTTGTCCAGCAGGCCACTGATACCTCCTCAGAAGAATCTAAAAAGGAGACGGAACAAGAACCCAACATGCCTCCATGGAAGAGGCACCGTGGTACTGGGAAGCCCAGTCTGAGCCACACGGCAAAAGACGGCACTGTGTGGGTAGAGGAGGACATTGGAATGCCCAGTGCAGTAGCAAATCGCTCGTGCTTCACTCGTGCTGGACCCACAGAGTCTGCTAAGGTCTGTCATTGCCATAGTACGTAGGGCTGCTCAATTAATCGAATTTTAATCACGATTACGATCTGGGCCTTCAACGATCATTAAAAATGACTGAGCCGATTATTAGCCCCTCCCTAATTTATCCGCGACACCTTAAAGGCCGGTCCGTGAAAATATTGTCGGGCATAAACTGGTCCGTGGCGCAAAAAAGGTTGGAGACCGCTGATTAAGAGGACCCGAGGGAAGCTCGGAAAGCTAAGCAGAAGTTATTTGGAGAGTGACTGCCGTTGGTTGAAAAGAGAGTTTAAAAAAAAACAAACTTCAGTGGTGTTGCACACTATTTTATATTATTTTTTTAAAGTCATTGTTAACCCTTTAAAGCCGGTCAGAGCAGCACGCTCCGTTTTGCGTAACTATTTTTAAATCCCTGTAGAACCTGAACCGTGTAAGCTAGCGCAATAATTTGTTTTGCATATGAAACCGGAGGAGTTGTACTTACATCTGATGCCATCAGCTTGTCCTCGGTCACGGTTTCGTTCCACATATAGCTTTGCAAAAATTGCATAAAAAGCGCTTGCAGGAACAAAAACATAATATTCCAGAAACACGCTTTGCCGTTCCTATCAGCTGTTCGTAACACTTCCCACAGTGAAATGATGCACATGCTGTTTTCTTTGCAAATTTGCATCATAGGATTGTTTTTTGTTTTTCCTGCAGTATATAAAAATTGCTGTATCTCCAAAATAAAACTATGAAGACACTCAAAATAAATTTCCTGTGGTGGGAAACTATTTTTTGCAACTTTATTGTATTTAAAGTTTTGAGGGATAAGCCCCTTAAATTTCTCCAAGTAGAAATATACAGTGGGGCAAAAAAGTATTTAGTCAGCCACCGACTGTGCAAGTTCCCCCACTTAAAATGATGACAGAGGTCAGTAATTTGCACCAGAGGTACACTTCAACTGTGAGAGACAGAATGTGAAAAAAAAATCCATGAATTCACATGGTAGGATTTGTAAAGAATTTCTTCGTAAATTAGGGTGGAAAATAAGTATTTGGTCACCTCAAACAAGGAAAATCTCTGGCTCTCACAGACCTGTAACGTCTTCTGTAAGAAGCTTTTCCGTCCCCCACTCGTTACCTGTATGAATGGCACCTGTTTGAACTCATCATCTGTATAAAAGACACCTGTCCACAGCCTCAAACAGTCAGACTCCAAACTCCGCCATGGCCAAGACCAAAGAGCTTTCGAAGGACACCAGGAAAAGTATTGTAGACTTGCACCAGACTGGGAAGAGTGAATCTACAATAGGCAAGCAGCTTGGTGTGAAAAAATCAACTGTGGGAGCAATCATCAGAAAATGGAAGACATACAAGACCACTGATAATCTCCCTCGATCTGGGGCTCCACGCAAGATCTCATCCCGTGGGGTCAAAATGATCATGAGAACGGTGAGCAAAGATCCCAGAACCACACGGGGGGACCTGGTGAATGACCTGCAGAGAGCTGGGACCAAAGTAACAAAGGTCACCATCAGTAACACACTACAACGGCAGGGAATCAAATCCCGCAGTGCCAGACGTGTTCCGCTGCTGAAGCCAGTGCATGTCCAGGCCCGTCTGAAGTTTGCCAGAGAGCACATGGATGATACAGCAGAGGATTGGGAGAATGTCATGTGGTCAGATGAAACCAAAGTAGAACTTTTTGGTATAAACTCAACTCGTCGTGTTTGGAGGAAGAAGAATACTGAGTTGCATCCCAAGAACACCATACCTACTGTGAAGCATGGGGGTGGAAACATCATGCTATGGGGCTGTTTTTCTGCCAAGGGGACAGGACGACTGATCCGTGTTAAGGACAGAATGAATGGGGCCATGTATCGTGAGATTTTGAGCCAAAACCTCCTTCCATCAGTGAGAACTTTGAAGATGAAACGAGGCTGGGTCTTCCAACATGACAATGATCCAAAACACACCGCCCGGGCAACAAAGGAGTGGCTCCGTAAGAAGCATTTGAAAGTCCTGGAGTGGCCTAGCCAGTCTCCAGACCTCAACCCCATAGAAAATCTGTGGCGGAAGTTGAAAGTCCGTGTTGCTCGGCGACAGCCCCAAAACATCACTGCTCTCGAGAAGATCTGCATGGAGGAATGGGCCAAAATACCAGCTACTGTGTGTGCAAACCTGGTAGAGACCTATAGTAAACGTTTGACCTCTGTTAATGCCAACAAAGGTTATGTTACAAAGTATTGAGTTGTATTTTTGTTATTGACCAAATACTTATTTTCCACCCTGATTTACCAATAAATTCTTTACAAATCCTACCATGTGGATTCATGGATTTTTTTTTCACATTCTGTCTCTCACAGTTGAAGTGTACCTCTGGTGCAAATTACTGACCTCTGTCATCATTTTAGGTGGGGGAACTTGCACGATTGGTGGCTGACTAAATACTTTTTTGCCCCACTGTATTTGTGTGGGCTGAGATTTTACTTTCAAAGAAAACACAGTAATGATCAGATAAGCCCACATCAGACACAGTAATGTTTGAAATGCTCAGGCTCTTGGAGATCAGTAGGTCAAGAGTGTGTCCTCTATTATGTGTGGCCTCTGTTACATGCTGAGTCAGCCCAAAGTTGCCCAGAGTGTTACTCAGGTCTTTAGTCCCTTTGTCCTGAGGGTTGTCCACATGGATGTTAAAATCCCCAACAATAATTACACAGTCGAAATCAACACAGATCACAGACAGCAGTTCACTGAGGTCATTAAAAAAGTCTGTGCAGTATTTGGGAGGCCTGTAAACATTAAGAAACACAACTTTGGACGGGGCCTTCAGCTGTAAAGCCACATATTCAAAAGACTGAAAACTTCCAGGAGATAGCTGCTTACATTGAAATGATTCATTAAATAAGACAGCAACCCCTCCTCCTCTCCTGCTCACCCTGGCCTCACTGATAAAACTGTAGTTAGGAGGGGTCGTCTCGATGAGAACAGCTCCACTAAGCGAGTCATGGACTAAAGTAAAACAGTATGTTGGATGTGCCATGCAATGCTCAATTACATGGGTGGGAACTAGTGTGTTAGCGCAGTTAGCTCGTTAACGTGTTGGCCGTCTAGCCCCATGCACGGGGCGATCGGTGGTAGCTCGTTAACGGAGATTTGCCGTGTTGTGGCGTTAAGGTCATTTCAACGAGATTAACCTGAAAGCACTAGTGGGAACACAACGACTATGACTGCACATTTACGCCGACATCATCCTAGTGCAAAGACAAAAACAACAAGCATGCTACTAACTATAGCCGAGTCATTTAGACAGCTGTTAGCACATGATTCTCCTTATGGGGACCTGATATGTTTAATATGCTGCTGAGAATATAGCCCAGAAGAAGCGGATAGTATAGCTTTTATTTTGGAAAGAGACATTTCTCTGTAATAAACTCTCTTTTCCAAAGATGAGTGATTCCTCAATCAGATACAGGGCTCGCAAAATCGCTAGCCCGACATCCTGGGGCTAGCAATTTTTTCAGTCGGGCTACCAAAATCTATCTCTGCCCTGCCCGTCGGGCTATTGTAGGAAGGAAAAATATATGTCAATGCTTTTGCATTCTTTCAGAAATGTAGCTGGGTAATTATGTCATTGGCATCGGTGAGCCACTGTCAATATGTGACATATTGAAATCCCGTTTGAATTTGCGCTTGTTTTTTTGCTTTCACTTTGCAATTTTACAGGTCACCAGAGAACTTCAATCTATACATCTAAAAACCACAGACCAGGCGAGAAATTTGGGTGTAGTGATGGATGCAGACCTAAACTTAGAAAAACACATTAAGACAATAACAAAATCAGCTTACTATCACCTCAAGAATATTTCAAGGATAAAAGATCTGATGTCTCAACAGGACCTGGAAAAACTAGTCCATGCATTCATCTTTAGTAGGCTTGATTACTGTAACAGCATCTTTACAGGTCTACCTAAAAAATCAGTCAGACAACTACAGCTCATTCAGAACTCTGCTGCTCGAGTCCTCACTAAGACCAAAAAAGTGGACCACATCAGTCCAGCTCTGAGGTCTTTACACTGGCTGCCTGTCCGTCAGAGGATAGACTTTAAAGTTCTGATGCTGGCCTATAAAGCTCTGAATGGTTTAGGACCAAAATACATCAGTGACCTCCTAACCCAGTATGAACCTTCCAGATCCCTCAGGTCATCTGGATCCGGTCTTTTATCAGTTCTCAGAGTCAGAACCAGACACGGAGAAGCTGCATTCAGCTTTTATGCTCCTTATATCTGGAACAAACTCCCAGAAAGCCTCAGATCAGCTGAAACACTCAGTTTATTTAAATCCAGGTTGAAGACTCACCTGTTCTCAGCTGCATTTGAATAAAGCACCAAATCCACACTTTTAAGCTTAAATTTCAAAACTTACACTAACTACTGATCTTATCTATTTCTGATTTTATCTGTCTTGATTTTATATACTGTTTTGTTTGTTTGTTAATTAGTTAAGCTTAAATTTCAAAACTTACATTAACTACTGATTTTATCTACTGTTCTGATTTTATCTGTTTTGATTTTATATACTGTTTTGTTTGTTTGTTTGTTTGTTTGTTTGTTTGTTAAGTGGGATTAGAGCTCTGGGTAGCTCCCCAGCTGGGTCTAGACTGGGTCTAGAGAGTATTTTAAATTCGGGGAATTTAAAACAGAAAGTAGCTCGTCCACATAAGGACTGGTAGCTCCCCTTACGATAAGGGTTCAGATCGCGCGAACAGGTGTGGGATTAGAGCTCTGGGTAGCTCCCCAACTGGGTCTAGACTGGGTCTAGAGAGTACTTTAAATTCAGGGAATTTAAAATAGAAAGTAGCTCGTCCACAGAAGGACTGGTAGCTCCCCTTACGATAAGGGTTCAGATCGCGCGAACAGGTGTGAAATGTGTGTGTTTAGTTAGTTTGTTTGTTTGCTTGTTTTAATCAATTTTAAATCATGCTTTTTATTTGTTTTTGTTTCTAATGTCTCTGTAAAGCACTTTGAATCACCTTGTTGTTGAATTGTGCTATACAAATAAATTTGCCTTGCCTTGCCTTGCCTTGCCTTGCTTACCTTCAGGGTCATACGTCACATGAAAACCAAAATAATTCCAAACGCCAGATCTGAATGAGGGTGGGGGAGGTTCATGTTGCAAGGAGAGCTTAACTTCTGTCTTGCTAGCTTGCCCTGCGCTCTTCATTCTGACTATGCTGTCTGTGTTGAGCGCTCAGTGGATCTGCGTTCGACTACTCCGCCTAGGCTGCACTGTCGAGCGCAGATCCACTGAGCGCTCCACACAGACAGCATAGTCAGAAGGAAGAGCACAGGGCAAGCTAGCGAGACAGAAGTTAAGCTCTCCTTGCAACAGGCAAATTGACCCTCATTCAGATCTGGCGTTTGGAATTATTTTGGTTTTCATGTGACGTATGACCCTGAAGGTAAGCGAGTCATGGACTAAAGTAAAACAGTATGTTGGATGTGCCACGCAATGCTCAATTACATGGGTGTGAACTAGTGTGTTAGCGCAGTTAGCTCGTTAACGTGTTGGCCGTCTAGCCCCATGCACGGAGCGATCGGCGGTAGCTCGTTAACGGAGATTTGCCGTGTTGTGGCGTTAAGGTCATTTGAACGAGATTAACCTGAAAGCACTAGTGGGAACACAACGAATATGACTGCACATTTACACCGACATCATCCTAGTGCAAAGACAAAAACAACAAGCATGCTACTAACTTTAGCCGAGTCATTTAGACAGCTGTTAGCACATGATTCTCCTTATGCTGCTGAGAATATAGCCCAGAAGAAGCGGATAGTATAGCTTTTATTTTGGAAAGAGCCATTTCTCTGTAATAAACTCTCTTTTCCAAAGATGAGTGATTCCTCACCAATTCCTCTGACATCGTCTTATTAATCGTTAGCTTACTATGCAAACATGACAAGTGAAATCTCCCGCAGCTTAAACATGTGAGAGGTTGATCGCGCAGAGAATCGCTGAGCTTATGTGAGTGCGCGTGTAAAAGCATTTCAGTTCTGCTGAGCCAAATAAGACAGGTCAGGGTGAAGAAGTGACAGCCAAATAAAAGCTTACCACAAAACGGAGAAGTTATGACAAATCAGACTATAAGGCAAAAAGAAAGTGCAGCTTTATGGTTTCATGGACAAAATAATTTCTGTGGCTGCAATATGACGAGCTATATAACCAGGGCTGCACATAAGTGGTCCACAGGTGCGCATTCGCTGTCAAAATAAAAAACGCGCACAAGGGTTAGGGTTAAATTTAAAAACTGTACTTTTGAGTTAAAATATATATTTATAATTTTAATAAATGACAAATTAAAAAGGCATGAACATTTTTTTTGTATCGAAAAAATATCGAACCGTGACACCAAAGTATCGAACCGAACCGAACCGTGAATTTTGTGTATCGTTGCACCCCTAATATATATATATTGGGGGTGCTAGTAGGTGTTAGGTTCAGGGAATTTACGCAAATTTGCACGGGGTTAGTAAATCTAGTGGTAGGGACTTGCACCAAGAAAAAAGTCAGTATTTCTAGTGTTAACCATAATGTAAACCAACAAGAGGCCACCAGACAGGAAAACATACAAAGAGACTTTAAGAGAATGCTAACTGCCCCAACAGTACTGACCTAAGCCTAATCTTAAAAGTAGAGAGGGTATCTGTCTTCCGAATCCAAATTGGCAGCTGTTTTCACAGAAGAGGGACCTGAAAGGTGAAGGTTCTACCTGCCATTCTCCCCAACTTTCAGGTAATGAATGGTTAATCTAAAAAATAAACAAAAAAAATACTGCAGTGAGTGTCCTGTAAAGTTTTTAACTAATTTTAAATAAACTTTTAAATGTTTTGTGCACTTTGATTAAAAATTTTCAGGGATACGACTTTGTTTTGTTTGATTATATATCGTCTTTATTTTCTCATCGTAGATGGTCTGTTTATATTATTTGTAGAGTTTGTAAATGAGCAGCCAAAATGGTTTTCACTGAGTCAGCAAAACTGTTTCTCCCCACAACATGATTTTCATTGGTATATCTAAGCAACATGCTTACCATGTGGAGATTTGCTAATGGTTAAGGCAAAAAATGTATGCTTTTTGATCTGTCCCTTCAGATTTTCCACAACATGACTGTAAGGATGTGGAGGGGCTCACAAATCAGCAGGTCTGTAACCAGGAGAAGAACTCCAGTTTAGGCCAGGAGGATCCTTCACAGATTAAAGGGGAACAGGAGGAACTCAGTACCACTGAAGAGGAAAAACCGCTTGTACTAATGCAGGAGACTGCAAATTTTCCATCTCGTGAAAAAAGTGACCACAGTGAATCAGAACCATGCTGTGACCAGTGCCTTTCTCACAACTCTTCTGACACAGATGAGGATGAAAGCAAGGATGGTAACTCACACAGAAATAAGTCGGAGCAAATCGTATCAGGCTTGTCAGTTCAAAATTCCAAGACAGCTAAGTTATGTAGAACCTGTGGGAAAAGATTTATTTGGAAGTCAGACTTAACTAAACACATGCGAATTCACACAGGCGAGAAGCCACATTGCTGTAGTAGTTGTGGGAAAAGATTTACTAGGAAGAGTCACTTGAATATGCACATGCAAATTCACACAGGTGATAAGCCACATTGCTGTAGCACCTGTGGGAAAAGATTTACTAGGAAGAGTCACTTGAAGAGACACATGCAAATTCACACAGGTGATAAGCCACATTGCTGTAGTAGTTGTGGGAAAAGATTTCATGTAAAATCAAATTTGAAAACACACATGCGAATTCACACAGGCGAGAAGCCACATTGCTGTAGTAGTTGTGGGAAAAGATTTACTGTGAAGGGTCATTTGAATATGCACATGCGAATTCACACAGGCGAGAAGCCACATTGCTGTAGTAGTTGTGGGAAAAGATTTCATGTAAAATCTAATTTGAATATGCACATGCGAATTCACACAGGCGAGAAGCCACATTGCTGTAGCACCTGTGGGAAAAGATTTACTAGGAAGAGTCACTTGAATATACACATGCGAATTCACACAGGTGAGAAGCCACATTGCTGTAGCACCTGTGGGAAAAGATTTACTAGGAAGAGTCACTTGAATATGCACATGCGAATTCACACAGGTGAGAAGCCACATTCTGTATTACTTTAGTACAGTTGAAAATGCATTTCGGAAACCATACCCAGCTGTTGTTTTGTAAAAGGACCTCAGAAGAGTCCCGGGAGTCTTCATCTTTATTTATCTTGATTGGTGTTTGGCCTGCATGTACTTATGGCGAACACCCTAGTGGGCTTTTCTTTCTTCTAAATCTTTGTTAATCTTGTATGTTCAATAAAACTGTTGGCATCACACTTCACTCATCTCCTGTAGATTTTGTGTTTTGGTTTCAATTGTGTTCCAAAAGCCTGAATCAACATCTTTCCAGCCTATAGAAATTCTGCAAAGCCTTTAAAATTTGCGACCCCACAATCCTGCTGCTCTTTGAAAAACTAACAGTACTTCCAAACGAGCTGTTAAACAGGGCTTCGTGTGATCTGCCTTTTGGTGATCAACTGGTCAGAAAGATTCAACGCATTCAAGTGGATAATCATGCTAACTTCCTTGATTCTTGTCCTCACTTTCCAGGTCCTCAACGGTACTCCATCAATGTCTCCTGAAGTTGTGTGTTTCAGAACAAAAGTGGAGCAAATAATAGCAAACACTGAACACACACCTCCCCTGTCTGCCAAGAGCATGTCTAAGACTTTTCTATACCACCATGTTCAATATTAGATTATTCTGTTATTATATGTTACCTTATATATGTAATCAAAGTAGTTGAATTAGAATACTGCTGTAGATCACATTATACCCTTTAATATAGAGTGTGTGAGCTGTATGTAGTTTAGTTCTCATTATACTTTTGAGTTAACAGAACATATTCACATATTAGTTCATTAGATAAATGTGCAGAAATGAAATAGAAGTTGATTTAAGGAAAAGCAGATGCTGGCTTCACGGTGCAGTTGAACGCTGGCAACGCGAGAGCGAAACACGTCCGTAGGTTTGGTTTATGATACGGCGTGTTCCGGTGGTGCGGCCGTGAAGTGCAGTAGTGGTTGGTGCTAGTTTTAGTACATTGGATAGAGGTTTTGACGGTGGTTTGTGGCGTCAGTCGAGTTTTAAGGGCTGCGGTCATAATACAAAGTAAAATTTTAAGTACATAGAGCAAAACCTGGTTTATGATGTCAGGTATAACTTCGGGGATGCAAGCATCACTTTTATGATGCGACTTTGCCCCGTTGTGGCGGTCATAAGCGCAGAGAAAGGGGTATTTTGGTCTATGGTGCAGTGTGCTTTAAGAAGATCTAACAGTTGAGCTCAGAAGTTTCTGTGTAATCTTCCACTGATGAGGAACGCTCTGTGTGTCTCACTGATGGTGTAACGCGCTGTGTGTGTAAGGCGCGCTCTGGCTATGTGTGAGGCGCGCGCTGAGTGTGTTTCTGTGTGTGAAGTGTGAACACAGTGACAGTGACGGTTGATGTGTTTGATTAGGAGGACATTAGAGCAAAGACACATTTTAGGATCAAAGGTTGATGCCTAGTGTACCTGTGGAAATAATTTTGCCCTAGGAGTGGCGACCCTCCTGTTCGTGGACGCGCGGCCAGGACCGGCGGCGTCCGGGTGCCGAGGTGGTGACTTGGGGAGGTGAGGGCCCCCGCATAGCTACGGAAATAACACTGGAACGGCCGTGTAATCACGGGTTCACATTTATTCCGGACTAGAACAAGACACATTTTGCGAACAAAGGTTGAGTCTAGATTAGTAAAGAAATATAAAAAGGTTGAATTCCTCGTTTCAGTGGTTGAAATTGTTGTGTGCCTGTCCCCTGACGAGTGTGAAATTAAAATAAAGAGGGAATTTGGAGCCACATAGAGATAGACGGGCATAATTGGGTGTATTACTCTGTGGTGTAATAAAAATAAAAAGGAGAGATAGTAAGAGGTGCAGTGGAGAATTATGGAGGAGTACAGAGAGGAATGTGTTGGGAGACTGACGTACAGTTTACGCTGTCAAGGTAGGCGGGTTGCCTGCTTATCTGTTTAACATGTGATGAAAATGAAATTAAATAAATCTCTTAGTGTGTTAATACAGGAAGCTGCGGACCTGGACCAACTGCCCCCACAAGCACAGCGGTCGAAGCAAAATTATAGGTAATGGGAACCACACCCAGCACGAATCAGCAGCTGTGAAACAGACAGCAGCGAGGAGAGAATTAGAGGAGAAATTAAGAGAAGTTTTAACACATAAAATTGGGGCCAACGGACTTGTGGAGGTTGGGAAGGCGTCCGGAGCATCACAACAAAAAGGTGAAACAAAAACACACAAGCAGAGAAATCTGAGAGAAAGGCTCCTTTTAAGGTAACGCCTAGTTTGAGAAAAGATAAAATTAACCTGCTTTTATACAAATGCACATACACGCAATGAAGAAACAGCTTACACTCATGAACACGTGAAGATTTTCCAGCAAGGTTAAAGAAAAATTAACATACTTAAATGATGAAGTCTATACATTACTGACAAAGAAACCCTCTGGGTTGCAGGACAACAATTTAACTAAAAAAAAAAGGAACACTGGTCTAACCAACCAGGCAAGACACAACAAATTTAGTGGTTAAAAGATTCAAATTGTGACATGTTTTCTGTTGATTGATTAATAAAAGTGATTACTGAATGAAAGAAAGTTCCTTTTTTGGGCTTTTAAACATGATCTTAAGAATTTTAACAGGTGCATGTTGTCCTGTCAACTTGGTGGGTTAGGAGTTGATTATATCGGGAGACAAAAAACAAAAAAAAGGGGGAAAGAAGGCTGACACAGGGCCTGGCCCCATTGTCTCCCCTCTGAATAACACAGCCAACACAACATCATTTTCCTGTTCGTTTGTTTTTGTTTGTTTTTGTTTTGTTTTGTTTTTGTTTTTTCTATATATATTTAATTACAGGCTGCTTTGCCGGCCCTGAAAGCCGAGGCTGACTGGACTCCTGCTCTCCCCCATACGTGACACTGACCAAATGCTGCAACAGCTGGACCCACAACAACGACCTGAGAATGTCAACAGACCTGCAGGAATGTGATCTCATGCAGCCGAGACGGAGAGCACTAAACCTAAGGCCCGTTTCACTACACGGGGGAAAATTCCCAGACTGCGTCAGCTGACAGAGCTGTGACGAGACGCCCGCCAAGCCCGAATGAAAAGTAAGGCCGAGCGAAAGAATGCTGACCTTGATAACTTTGCATTCACACTGTGCAGGACAGTGATGGACCAACACGGATGATCGGGTGGCGAAAAAGGGCGTGACCGAGACAAGAGGAGTAACTGAGGACAGAAGGCACCTCAGAATGGACAAAAACACAGGAGAAGATGCAGGTTTCACCTGCGGTGAACATCGACACTGGAGAAAGGACTGCCCCAATTGGGGTCAGAACCAGGACGGACTGAATTTTGAGCAGCAGCAGCAGCAATGGTCGCAAACAAACTGAAAAGGAGGGGGGCAGGACCCCAGGGCATGCTTCAGGCCGTGGTTTACCCAGAACACCAGAACAGGAAAGTGATGAACACACACACACACACACACACACGTCTCCAAACACACAGATTCAGAATGAAGTGAAATACACACATGAACACGTGCACTCGTTGAGTGAGTGAGAAATGACACACACACACATATACATACACACACACACACACACACACACACACACACACACACACACACACACACACACACGGGAATGCTGATTCACTGAGAAGTGATGCACACACATACACATGCACACGCTTGTGCAATGAAGAGTGATCCACACGCACACACACATACACGCTGATGCAATGAAGAATGCTTTGCTTATGCTGATATGCAAAATGCTGCACACAAACATCCCAATGCATAATTTTTATGAGGAGCCATTGATTACCATTAAATACTTAGAATGTGTTATATGTCACCCAGAGGGCATTTATGTAGATTTTAGGAATAAGGTCTAAAAAAGTTTGGTTATGAAAACAATGTCTGTGCGTGATGTCTGTTTATGGCTCAAGGCCTTGACTGAATTCTTTGCTGTGCTTCACACAGCCCTGATGAGGAACAGTGGCACAGAGTGAAAATGATGAATTAATAGTGTAAGTTTAGGTCGGAGTACGGCATTTTCTGTGATTGAGTTTTAATTCAAGGAGGAACAAAAGGTGTTACGGCACCTGAGGTTCTCATTCCCACACAATATTGTCCCGGCAGGAAGCAAAATGTTCCTGTGAATTTCTGGTTGATTGTTTGGTTTTGTTTAGCGCTAGCTTGATTTTATCAGTGAGCTTTGGCTTGTGTTCTTTCTCGTAAGCGAGAGAGGGATAGTTTTATGCTTGGACATGTCTGCAACGGGCCCTAGTTTGTGTTATTTTAGTAGTATTTTGTTGGTTATGTCTGTTTTCGTTTTTGTTACAGTGCACTGAGATAAGAAAATCTGAGAGGTGTGATCCACCGGTGGTGATATGGTGATATGGTGATATGTTGATATTTTGTGAGTTCATGATTTAACAATCAGCTCTTTAAACAAGGCCTGAAAGATTGAAATTTAAAGCGCTATAAAATATTCTTACAAAAACAGTTGCAAAGTGTGCTTCTCCATGATTGTAATTGGCTTGGGAGAAATTCACTTATAGGGAACACTGAGAAGTTCTGAGTCTAAAAGGATTGCACCGAGTCAATCCGGCCCAAAAAACAACAAGGAATTGTCCATCCATCCATCCATCTTCATCCGCTTATCCGAGGTCGGGTCGCGGGGGTAGCAGCCTAAGCAAAGAGGTCCAGACCTCCCTCTCCCCAGCCACCTCCTCCAGCTTGTCCGGGGGAATACCAAGGCGTTCCCAGGCCAGCCGAGAGATATAATCTCTCCAGCGTGTCCTGGGTCTGCCCCGGGGCCTCCTCCCGGTGGGACATGCCTGGAACACCTCGCCCAGGAGGCGCCCAGGGGGCATCCTTGCCAGATGCCCGAACCACCTCAGCTGGCTCCTTTCGATGTGGAGCAGGAATTGTTTTCCTTTAAAATGATGACGTCATCTTGCTGGTGATGAAGGCTCGAATAGGTTGCGCGGGAGACTCCATTATCAGCAACATCTGGTATGAATGTGTATGGAGGTATGCATGTGAATGGACTGTGATGGACTGACGACTAAAAGTTTTGACTGACTTGATACTGAGACAATGACTGCACCAACTTTAGGATTCGTAAATGCCAATAAACAATTCACCCAGCCGACAAGAGAAGGGTGGATGCTTCGCTTTGTTTTGTTTTGTTTTTTCAGGAGCAGGAGGATAAGAGAGACTGGAGGAGGAGACTCTAGCTTCACATAAGTATGAACTGCAGACTTAACACTGTGGTTGCTGATTTTGAGTTACCGATGTTTGCATTAAGAAAACTGTGCTATATTAGCTGTGTTTTGAGTAAGGTATCATGTTATATTATTGGGAATGCCAAATGCTACAGTGGAGAAGACTTTTGATACCACTCATGACTGGAATATGTTATTATTAACCATAGCAGGCCACTGTAAAAAGTCAATTAAATTTTATAGAGGAAAATCGCCAAAATTGAACAATACCTATGAATGACTGGCCACATTCAGAATAGAGATATGCAATAATAAACATTGGTCCACGTGATTTAGGTTCTCACTTGAAATAGTAAGTTATTAGATGTAGAATATAATTGACAGGGACATTTGATAGGATGTGGTACTGAAAAAGAACAAGAGCAAAGTAAATAAAGAAAATATTGTGTTTAGTTTGGATAAATTCAAATTAAAATGTACCATTACACTCAGAGGATCAATATGAAATAAAACATATGCAAAATTTGTAGGAAGTACATGACTGATAACTGTTCTGTCCTGAGCGTTTGTTTCTAGAGCACCCACTTGACCACACCAACAGTTTCTCGCCACCGAGGAGGGGGACTTGCAAAAAGAATAAAATAAAAATCTGAGTTTAACAAAACATTTTAAATGTAAATATCAAGCTTACCTTTCTTTTTCCATGAAATGTGCTTGTGGGCACGCCAGCCATTTTGAAAAGGTGGGCAAAACAATTGGCAAGGCCACACCCCCACACATGTGATATAATTTTAAAGGTACTGTTGCCCTCTCTAAGAAACATCAGGAATTAGAGGAGTGGCAAGTAGAGTATGCGAGCTACAAGCAAAAACTAAAATGTGTACTACAGTGTGCAAAAAATGAAATACTGGGTCATCAGGGGGGTCATGAGGGACATTTATAAAACTAAAAGTCCCACTAACCTTAAAGTGCACTTGAAAAGCCCACACAAGAAGGTTAACCTAGCTTACCTAGAAGACCTCATCAGGGGGAGCACACTCCCCCTCCTTGAAGAGCTCACCCACTCAACCCGCATCCCCAGAAAACAGCTAACCCCAGATAAGGCAGCGTGATGTATCCCGAGACAACAGGACTGGGACATCTAAATAAAGGTGTGAAACAATCGCCTTCAAAAGGTTATCAATTCACTTCAACGAAAATTAGGACCACTCGGTGCGGCAAGAGTTAATAGTTATTAGTCTCAACACCCAAGGATAACCAGAAGAGCTTGACTGATATGATGGAACTGGGATTTTGTTACACTTAATTTTTTGCAAAACACAAATAAAACTAAATTGAAACTAAGGATTTTCAGAAAATAAAAACTAAACTAAACTAGCAAACAATTGGTAAAAACTGATTAAAACTGATGAAAATTGCAAAACTATTACAACCCTGGTCCAGACTAAGATGGTGTTGGACATCTTCAGGGCAGAAAAGGGTTGGTGTGACCAGGGTGTGGTTTGGCTTGTTGTATGTATATTTGAGATCATATGGCTCTGGATGGACCAGTTACCAGGGCATGGAAGGATGACAGACTTTATTACATGAGGAGAAGGGACATTTTCGGGATCGAAGATCCTCAGGGATGACAAGGCTGGAGCAACGGTACTCGAGAGAAGAATTTCTGATACTTTCTGAGATATGATGTCACCAACCTTCTCTTTTAAGTGTCTAGCTCCAATGAATTGACACATGGGAGTGTGTCAAAACGGGGGAGTTGAGTTTGAACATAATATGGTAAAACTTAAGCATATAATGGGTTAGACTTAGAGATGACTCATTAATTTTTGATTTCTTTTACACACACATAGATTATGATTAGAATAAGTCCTGAACATAATATTTTGAACCAAATTTGAATCATTAGAAGAACAATGGATAACAATATTAGATTATCAAGGCTAGGGAGAGAGGTGTTTTGGTTTTTCTGTCTCTTGCAGAGAAAGGAACAGACACCAGACGGGGACCCGGAGATGTGAGGACCCTTCACAGCAGGGACAGATGTAGGGACTGCCGAGACAGCAACTGGGGTCAAGTGTCATGACGTTTGGGCTCCTGGAGAAGATGGATCCCACAAACACAGCAATAACCATGAAGGGGTTGGCGAAAACCAGGAACACCAGACCAACGAGGTTCAAGAGGCTCTTGGCAAAAAGGGGGACACGCCGGTGACCCCAAAATACACAGATCTTTGTTTGAAATCGGGGCAGAATAATCCCCAGAACTGTGCAATGACTAAAGGGTGGTCTAACCCCGGAGGTCGAAGAAAGAAGCTGAGAATCACCCAACTGGAAGACACTGGTAGCTGCAGCAATAAAAATAAAGGTTAAAAGCTCCTTAGACAGAGGTTCTAGTCTAAGTACATTTGAAAGGTATAAGGGGGCATTAAAATGGGAGTGGAAAACTGGAGCACCAAAATAAAGCTGTGGGAGAATTGGGGAGTGATGGGAGAGTCATCTGTAACTGCTGTTATGGTTGTAAATCTAACTTTGCTTGCATCTGAACTGCGTGAACACAGAGGTCATCCCACATATGGTCCACCCGTTAAAGGGGGACAGAGGGCCTCAGGATCAAGAAAACTTGGACCTTGCGACCCTGGAGTGCATGTTGTAAGTGATCTCTTTCAGAGATCAAAAGGGGGAATTATTAGATTATTCTGTTATTATATGTTACCTTATATATGTAATCAAAGTAGTTGAATTAGAATACTGCTGTAGATCATATTATACCCTTTAATATAGAGTGTGTGAGCTGTATGTAGTTTAGTTCTCATTATACTTTTGAGTTAACAGAACATATTCACATATTAGTTCATTAGATAAATGTGCATCACTCTGTATCCTTGATCTGCTGGGAATGTGTTACACTGTTTTCTTGACATGCTTAATTGTTGAATCATAAAGAGAAGGTTGTAAGCAGGAGACTCTGTGTCTAAAGACAGGGGAGATAGATAGACCACATTCCACACCCCCACCTTACAGAAAGCAGAGAAACAACTGCCGAGGTCATAACTTAGGCGCTGTAACAGAGAAAAAATGTGATGTTTTGGCTTTTACGACTAGCTGGGGGCCACTAGAGACTATAAAAAGCTGAGCAACCCGTCACCATTTTGAGACATGTGCCTGACCCTCTGGTAGCATCTCTCCCGTCCGGACGTTGTAATGCTCTGACTGTTGAATTATATGGAAATAAATGATTGTTGATTGAGCATTGATACACCGAGTATTGTCCCTCCTTCAGCCCAAAGATTCAAAGAATTGGGAGAATTCAACATCAAACAAATCTGCGATGGTATTTTCAGATTAAGTTAGCCAATTAAACATCAAAGTGGACTTAATTAATGCAGTCAACAATTCCTTAGGAGGTATCATGGCTCGTGGGGTGAGCTGTGTGGAATTTAACTAGGACCCAAGATGCTGGCAGCTGAGATGCAGGAGAGTTTTATTGAGAAGATGGAGATACAAACAGAAACGGCGGAGGTGTGTAGGAAACTAAGCATAACCTAAACTGTAGAAAACTAACAAAACGAACCTGAAGCGCTAACTGGAGACCCGGGAACATAGAAATATGCAGGGAGGAACACAGGTTGACACAGGGAATTAACGCAGACGAACTAGCAACAGGCAAGAGAACACACAGGGCTTAAATACACACAGCAGTAACCAAGGGATGGGAGACAGGAGGGGAACACACCTGGGACAAATCAGAGCTGACGAGACAGGGGAAACGTAAACTGACCACACTCACATGAGACAAAGACCTTCAGAATATAACAGGAAACTTACAGACACAAAGAACCAGACAAGACACTGAACTCAACAGACAGACTCACAAGCAGACACAGTAACACCATGGACAGACAGTCAATAAATAAATGTTTAATAAAAAATGTCATGTAGGCTATTACAAGTAAACTAGTGTGAAATAAGAGGACTGTTGATCAGCCTACGCTGTGGAAAGCTGTGACTCTGTCACTGACACGTGTGGCATGATGGATGCAGTCATGCTGGGAGAAGCTACGTGAGTGCAGAAACCTCTGATCACCAGACGATCACGTGGTCATCAGTTTTCAAACAGCTCATTGCAGTTTTATAAATCATCTTCAGAGGTTATTTGAACCTTGTCTTTGCAGAGACCTGCAGACCTGAGGCAGTAATGCAGTGATAATGACCAGCACACAGTGTAAGTCATGCTGCAGCTGCCCTGAATCTACAGTGTTGGTTATTCCCACCATGTCTCTATGTTTCTGATCCAGTGTGGACGAGCTCTTTATTCAGTCTGAACTGGTTTTAAAACTAAAATACAATTGATTTGTTATTCATAGATTTTCAGATTTACTCTTACACAAAAAAGTAAAACATTTTTGTTGCCAGATCACACGTATTTACTTCCAGTCCTGAACAGAAGGAAATCGTTTTGATGCCTAAATGACATTTTATGTTCAGTGACAACCTGGTGTGCTTGGGTCCATGAATGCAGTGGTGTCGTGAGTGGGCCCTGTTACAGTCGTCAGTGCCAGCATGAGGTGTCAGTGAATATATTTACACATTACTTCATTTAAAGTACGAGTTTGTGTCTCTGTCCACAGGCAGTCAACCCCGGCTGTGTCCTGGAGGATTTTGTGCGCTGGTATTCACCTCGGGATTACGTAGAAGAGGAAGTGGTCGATGAGAAGGGCAACACGATGGTGACGGGGACACTCAGTCCCAGGATGAAGATCCCAGGCAACATGTGGGTGGAGGCTTGGGAGACTGCCAGGGTCACACCTGCACGACGCAAAAAAAGACTTTTTGATGACACCAAGGAGGCCGAGAAGGTCTGAAGCAGGTCGTTCGTTTTGCCGCATGCGTGTTTTTAAGCCAAACGTGTTTACTAAGTGGATCACAAAGTGTTTTCATGAATGTTTCTGCTGATTTTCAGGATCAGCTTCTGCCATGGGACCGTTTTGGCTCATGTATGTTGAAGCATTTTCACATGTTGATGAAAAAGGATCTGATGCTGTCACACACGATGTTTAACTGACACACAGCAGCTCTCTGTGGTGTGATGGTGTTAAATGAAGAACAACTTTAAACCAGCTTCTATTAATGATCCGGTCGGCTTTATGGGAAAGGGACAAACAGTAACTGGGGTTAGTTGTTTCCTCACCCAAAGAGGGTCCTGGATTTGGACCCGGGCAGGTCCCTGCCAAGCGTTTGCATGTTCTTCCTGCACATATGAAAGCAGAGCTCGGAGCTCCAGTTTGCACCATCACTGAAAATGTTGCCTGTCTTTTAAAGACATTGTTTATCCAAAAAGAGAAAGTTAAAAATAATGCTCACTGATAGTCTTATGACAGATTTAAAGATCTGGGTATGACCGGTCCCTCTGTGAATAACCATCATAGAGAAAGGTCACCGTTTATCTGGAGTCTTCTTCAGAGGCAGCCTGTTGGCTGTGCAAAAATATTCTGTTGATCTGAAAGAGCAAAAAGAAAACAGAAGCCAGGAAGACTAAACTTTTTGGGGGTTTGTCTTTAGGTTCTGCACTACATGGCGATGCAGAAACCTGCAGACCTGGCCCGTCACCTCCTGCCCTGTATACTTCATGCAACTATTCTGAAGTTGAAGGAAGAAGGTAAGTCCTCACCGTTTGGTTGAAAAACACGTTTATATGAAATAAAATCAGGGAAAATAACTCTGAGCCCACAGCAGGTAAATTACAGTAAGACCAAAATACAAAAAACTAAAGATATTAAAATAAGTACTAAGAAAATGAAATGCAACCCGAGATGTTAATGCAGAAAAAAAACCAGAAGCTGCATCTTGGACGCTGCCAGCATAATGCACAGGCTTTTGACGGGGCTCGCACACAAACACAAAGCAGATGATGAAGCATCACCAAATATGTTTCTGTTGTGATATTTTGATACCATGGTAGTAGAGCTGGGCGATAGAACGATAACGATATGTATCGCGATATAACTTTTACTCGATAGAGAAATTAAGCTATCGCGATAGACCTCGCCGCTCTTGTCCTCTTAAAATTAAAAAATTAAAAAATTTTTTTTAAAAAAGGTCAGCCAATCCAAACTAAGTAGCGCAGAGCCGAACCAATCACAGCCGCAGCGTCACGTCGCGTGACTTGTTCAGCACAAGTGCCAAGCCGCACGTGTTTGTTTGGGAAGCAGCCAGCGCGTAATGGAGGAAATGAGTGTGCCGACTAGAAAAATCAACCGAGCGTGACCGAAGAGAAAACAGATGATGGTTCCAATGCCGGAGAGATTGTCGAACGGAAGAGCCATAGAAGTTCCGTAGTGTGAAGGTATTTCGGCTATTTCAAGTCTGACAAAAAACAGAGCAGCGTGCACTGTAAATTGTGCCGAAAGCAAGTCTGGAAATACAATAAACTGGTGCATGCGTCACACTGTGCGCCACGTTATTGTTTCGGTGAAATGAATTTCTACAATACTGTTAATTCTACTCTCTGCAGTGTTTAAATGCTTACATATACACACAGTTACTGTCCCTCCACACATACGACTCGGTTCTGCTTCTATGCCGCAGCTTTGTTTACTTTTTCCCACCGAGGCTTCTAGACTTCTGATTGGCCAACATTTCTGCACAGTTAGGAATCTAGCGCCACCTGCTGCTTTGGCATGTTCATAGCAGCGTTTTTCTTCATTTCTGCCTTTATGTGTGGACGGGATTATTTTTTAAAACGAAAACGGAAAATCTCCGTTTTCAAAAATACCCGTGTACGTGTGGACGTAGCCTCAGTCTCTGACTGGAAGCGCTAATTCGTCATTCGGCTTTTGTCAGACTAAAGTAACTGTTAAAACTCAAATTCAAATTTCAAATTCAAATTTTATTTGTCACGTACACAGTCATACACAGTACGATATGTAGTGAAATGCTTGGACAACTGCTCGTGACCTAAAGAGAACAAAAAAGGAAAAGGCTATGAATAAGATAGGAAATAAATATGAAAAATTAAAAAGGGTAAATTTAACTAGGAAGGAATAAAATATAAATTAAGGTTAAAAATGAAATAACTGTACAACACAAATTAGAATGAAGGGTAAATTTAACTGGGAAGAATAAGATAAAGATAAATATATAAATTAAAGTTGAAAATAAAATAACTGTACAACAAAATACACAATATAGAACTATATAAGAATGTATGAAGAAATCTAAATATAAATAAATATATACACACTAACAGCAGCTGTACAAGTATTAACCGGAAATGAAGAATATAGTGACCAGTGTTGTGCAAAACCAAAGTCCAGAAAGTCCAGTGTGTGTGTAAGAACTGTATGTGTGGGTCAGGACTGTGTGGTGGTGTGATTGAGAGACCGTATCGCCTGCGGGAAGAAGCTCCTCCTCAGTCTCTCTGTGTTGGTCTTCAGGGAGCGGAATCGCTTTCCTGACCTCAACAGAGAGAACAGTCCGTTGTTGGGATGGCTGAGGTCCTTCACGATCTTCCTGGCCTTGGTCCAGCACCGCCTGCTGTAGATTGAGTGCAGGTCAGGGAGCTCGGAGCGGATGGTGCGCTCAGCTGACCGCACAAAACTGTTTGAAAAGCTCAGCTATACAACAAGGAGAGATTGAGAATTTCCTTTTAGTTCTCAGTTTATTTGATATTGACAAAAGTTTGTCAGTTTTGTCTGTTCTTCTGTAAAACAAACTAAGATTTATTTTTAGAATTAATATTTTGTTTCTAAGTGGAATTGACAATTTAGTCTGTTTCGTTTGTTCTATTTTGAAACTTAAACGCTTCAGCGGCTGCCTTTTGTGTAGTTTGCAATATTTGCCTTTATTTATCTGAAAAAGTCTCATGTTCCTTAAGTACATCTACCCTGTTGAACTTATTATGGGAAATAAATATTTAAATAAAAACAAGCTGCTGATTATTTCACATTTTACTTGTGAGCAACGGCACATTTAAATCTTACAAATATAGTTATTTGGCTTATATCGTGATAGATATCGTTATCGCCTGAAATGAAAAAAACATATCGTGATATGAAAAAATCTCATATCGCCCAGCTCTACATGGTAGCATTTACAGGATATTGTTTTTGATGATGTTATACAAAGGACCCTGTTTCTGCAATGCCCTTTGTTTGAACCTCATCTCCTCTTGCTGTGACCCCATGGGCGACTTCCCTTGGCCTGCTGGTCTGGAAAATCCAACAGTTCATCTATATGTAAAGAAGGCACTTAAACTGGAACAGGCATAGCTGCTTGATCCTGCCGTGGAACAATAGGACGGGGTGCAAGCTCTCATGCTCCCAGGACGTGGGGGTGCATTCCTGGAGTGCACACCAGGCTTGCAGCCTGCTAAGGATCACACACAATTGATTATGTGCCTCTGGGTATACATGGTTAAACATTTCCTAATGCAAATAACTACATGCAGTATTCTACCATGTGCAAACTTATATCACTAAAGGATTCTAACTGTCTAGTGTTTAACGGACCTTTCAAAGGTATGTTGAGATTATAGAAGGCCCCTTTCAGAGCTAGGGGGAACTTCCTTATATGGTTGTAACTTGAAACTTGTTGACACACAAACCCTTCTGCCTATAAAAACTGCTGCACAAAGAATAAACTTTGAGTTAGTTTGGGATGACAATTTAGAACAGTCTCCGCGTCTTTTTGTTCTTCCAAACTGCTCCCGGTACTCCGGCCGGTGCCGTAATTAACCGTTGATCATGCTTGAGAATATTTTAATTGTTATAGGAGGATGAACTCTGATGATGAAAGCCCACGCCTCAGAGAAACCCGGAATGGAGTTTCTTACAGTTTCCAAACCAAAGAAGATAAGATGAAGCATACCTGCGCAGCGGTGGGTGATGAGGAGAGGCCGCAGCGTGTCTGTCTTAAAGTGCAAGTTTGTGACAGTTTAAAGCTTAACAAGCTAAGACGCCAAACATCCAGAGCACAAAGACAAGTCAGAGGGCTTTTTCAGACACACACTTCTAAACCGTCGTGCTCAACAGTGTCTCTGCTAAAACTGCGTCTGTGCTCTACCCCTGTAAAGTTGCCTATCGAGTGCTTAATGATAAGGTGCATGGTAGCTGCTTTCCTCTGCAGGTGGATGAAGCCACTGATAGTGACAAAGGAATGACTTCTCTGGTGTATGCCTTATACCAGGGGTGTCAAACTCAAATACACAGTGGGCCAAAATTCAAAACTGGAACAAGGTCGCGGGCTAACATTAATATTTATTGAAAAAAAAATCTTCCTCCAGATTTAAGAATGAATCTCTTCTTATGGACTCAAACAAGTTTTGCTGAAAAACTGAATATGGAACAAGCAAAGTTTAATACTAAACAATATGTATATTAGTTGTATAATACCAGTAGGCCAGCTCTAATAATAATTTGGTATGGCTTTGCGGGCCAAATGTAATTAGGCTGCGGGCCAAATTTGGCCCGCGGGCCAGAGTTTGACACCTATGCCTTATACTGTCATCACTGCCACCCTGCTGCAACTGACTGAAGCATCCTGATGCCAGGCTGAGCATGCATGACGCATGATCCCGCGTGATCCCTTGCATGACCATCTGACTGTTCTTGGTGGAAGTGACTTGACAGAGCTATCGAGATGAAGTTCTCTAACCTGTACAACAACCTGGCCTGTGGCAGTTTGCGTGTCGCCTCCACATTGCCAAAGATCACTAGCATATCCAGACACTTCCTTGGCCAGCATTTAGTGTTGATGTCTCTCCCACTGAATATGCCTGGGTAATTTTGGGCTGGCATGTTCATTAGAGGCAACCAGAACCCATTGCAGCTGGATGCTGCATTTATCTATGAATGGAAAGAAATTGCTCAACAACAGATCTGCAGTCTGTGCTCAGACAGGTGACTGCTTGCACCTGTCTGAGGTAATACTGTCAAGCACCGTCATTATAACAGTCTTGTACTATACATACAGTGTATATATGTGTTTTGTTTCTTTCTTTCTTACTACTATTGTACATCAGTAAAGTGCAGGAGCCCATTTTTCCAACTAGATAAAAGTCTAATACAACCCAAGAAAACAGCTTAGCCATGAATCACACTTTGTAATATCTGTGTTTGGATATTACAAAGTGATTTTATTAAACAAAATGGCCTATTAAGGTTAAATATGAGCTAAATATGATATTGTAGTCCATTCGTAAGAGTGTTTTGAAGTGCTTATTTTACTAGGTGACCTCTGTGAGGCAAACATACAAAATGCTGTATGCTATCTGTGAGGCTCATATGCAATTTCTTAAATCCAAATCAAATCAAAACAAAGCTTTTTTTTTATGCAATGTAAATATACATTTCAAAACAATTCATGGCAACAGTTGCCAAGTCATGATGATGTCATGGGCTCCATTCCCCAAATTCCACAGTTAGGTTTGATTTTGAACACTTCAAGACAAACTGCAGACAAAAAAACTAAGAAAAGCAGTCACAAAACTCAAGATGAGTGAAGAAGGCCAGCTGCCATACAAGTCGAGCTCAGTAAATAATGAACTCTGTTTGGAGGGACAATTTTGTGATGCAATCATCAAAGTGGAGGATGTTGAATTTCCGGTCCACAGGATCATCCTATGTAACTGTACGCCGTACTTCAGGTGAGTTGCTTACCTGATAATGTGAAGGACAGTTGACTGATTTATACCTGTGAAAAATGTAATTCATGGTCTTAGTTGGTGAAACAGTGCCAACCAAAAGGAACAGGTTGAATCATAAAACTTTTCTGATAGAAAGACTTTGTCACGGTCAACTGACAGATACACCCAAAACATAATGCAAACATTTGCAGATTTCATCATTACCTTCACAGAGCTCCAGATTCCACTTCAGTAAATGTGCCATTTAAAAAGCACTGTGAATCACTTGGTGATTGTGTGAAGTCTAATTGAAGTGTTTTATTAAGTTACATTAATATCTTCCCCACTGTTATTGAGACAGTAAGACACACCAGACTTCCTGATACTAAAAAGGTTGAACTGTGTTATACAGTTATACGCTGAGCAAAAGTTTTGAGTTGCCTCTCATTTTTTTATATTTTGCTTTGAAACAGATGATTTTTTAAAAGTCCACTTGAGCAATAGTTCTGTGTTTTTTTGAAGACTTATAAAGGTTTGGTTTGGACATTTTTCACCCTTTTTAGTCCAGTGCTTGTACCCGATCATTTTCAGAGGAATGGTTTCCTCATCCTCATCAGAAATGGTTTCATGGTTCATGTAAAACCTGTTAAAACCAATAAATAAATGTTAAGAAAAAAAAAGAAAAGAAATGGTTGTGGAAGGGAAACAGAGACTGTAATTAAGCAACATGCACTGGAACTTCCATAAGGAAAGGAAACAGACTGAGGTATGCCAAATTACGCAATAACTAGACTAAATATCAGGGTAAACTGGCCCTATGGAGTTGATTTCAATATTTGTCATAGAGGTACAACAGTGAGTGTTTAGAGTTAACTTTAAAGCACGGTGGAGGCTCTGTCATGGTGTGGGACTGCATTGTGTTTGGCAATAGCTTCATAAACATGCTGCCAATGTAATAAAGACATTGAAAACCCAACAATCAAGTGCACTAAACATGTACAAACTCTGTTTTGGAGTTACTTGGAGTACTTGTGCATGACATAGTTTATTATCTTGTTGCCTCCACACCTTTTAATATTCTCTACTCTGTCTCCATCTCTACCCTCAGGGCTCTTTTCACCCACTGCAGCGACCCAGACAAACAGGTCTTCAACATACCTGGCTTGTCTTCTGAGATGATGGCACTCATCATTAACTTTGCATACACCGGCTCAGTTTCCATAACGGGGGAAAATGTAGTGGAACTTCTCATGGCAGCTGATCAATTCAATGCAATGGACATTGTGAAACTCTGCTCTGACTTCCTCGGGGAGCAACTGTGCCCAGAGAACTGCGTTGGCATTTGGCAGTTCACAAAAGTATGCTTATCACCCGAACTACGCACCAAGGCCTACCACTACATCATCAGTAACTTTGAGCAGGTTGTTCTTGAGGAGGAGTTCCTGCACCTAACTGTGGAGGAACTTGCTGACATCCTTGATAGAGAGGACCTCAATGTGTGGGAGACCACTTTGTATGAAGCGCTTACAAAGTGGATTAGCCATGTACCTGTACAACGGAAACAACACCTCACCGCTCTGTTGTCCAAGGTCTATAAACTTTCATTACTACATTTAGTTTGGACTTAAATCTTCAGCATTTAAGTCATAGATTGAGTCGATCCATCTGGGTATAAGGATGCTTTAATATCTTGAGATTTTGCTCTTTTCAGGTGTAGCCAAACCACATTTAAGAAATTCTCTTCAAGAGCATTAAAACCGTATCAGATCTCTACACACATACTATAGAATAAATTATATTTATTAAGTATAGTTGCTAGGGCTATGACTAAAAACTGTCCCTGTTGACGAAAAGGCTAATGGTGTCTGACTTTGGTCGCTCTCTTGCTAGCAATAAGAAAATTAAACAACATTAGGAGCATTATCCTAAAGAAGCTTGAGTTTACTAAAACTGATGTAGTTGAAATTCATAGTCACATTCTCTTCTGTCATCTCTCTATAGGTCCGACTGGGATTGATGACGTCAGACTACCTAAAGGACAATGTGCTGTCTAGTGAGCTGGTGGAGGCCAATTCTGAGTGCCTGTCCATGATAAGTAATGCCATCTTAGACATACATGATCTAGGAAGCAGACCCTTCATGTCTGCCTTGTATCACCCTCTTGCTCGTCCCCGCCTGCCTCATTCCATCCTGCTGGCCATTGGGGGGTGGAGTGGTGGTGAGCCAACTAACGGCATCGAGGCCTACGATTGCCGGGCTAACCGCTGGGTCAACGTAACGAACAACCTCGAGTGTCCTCGTGCTTATCATGGAGCCGCCTTCCTCAACGGGTACGTCTACTCCGTTGGTGGCTTCGACGGGGTGGAGCATTTCAACAGCGTCCGTAGGTTTGACCTGACCACTCACGCCTGGAATGAGGTGGCGCCCATGCACTCCCGCCGCTGCTATGTGAGCGTGACTGTGTTGAACGGGTTCATCTATGCCCTGGGAGGCCACGACGGGCATGTACGACTCAGCAGTGCAGAGCGCTATCAACCTGAAATCAACCAGTGGAGTCTTATTGCACCGATGCACGAACAGAGGAGCCACGCCAGCTGCACAACACTTAACAACCGGGTGGGTGAAGTAAAACAGTAGCAGAGAAATAGAGTAGGGTCTAAGGCACACAGGCCTAGAGACCTGTCAGCAACCTTTGGTAACAACCAGTTGCTAGGGGAAAATGTGTACTCCTCAGCTGGTTAGGCAGTGGTTGTATGAAAGACTCTACAGATTTCTACAGCAAATAGTTTGAGTATTTGCAGTAAGTCAGAGTACTCCATGCAAACCTCAACAGTCTGCTTACAACCAAAGGAAACACAAGGAGGCTTGTGGTGCAAAACCTTCCTGGTTACAATTTCACAGTAGTGACAGCCATCAACCTCCAGCAACCACTTGCCAACCAGTCAGGGAATACACATTTTTACAGTGAAGCGAGGTGCAAGATAGGTCACAAACTGGTTTCTATGTTCATGTTTTCAAATTTAAAAGTATAGTTTAAAAAGTTGAAAAATATACTAATATATATCTATTTTGTTTCTAACTGATCACAAGTGCATCTTTGCATTTATGTACAGTACTTTATTTGAGTTGACTTGTCAACTAAAATATAACAGATATTAAAAAAATTGTAAAACACACACATTTGTTAATTGTCATATTTTTCAGTTGGACACTTGGGTACTGAGTATCGGTCTTACTTCACAAATGATGTGGAAACATTTCACTTACAGGTAACATTGTTTCCAACTGAAATCTAAGAAATGTAAAAATTTTTAATGTCCCTTTTTTGTTTTCAGATTTACATTTGTGGTGGACTCAATGGCAACGAGTGTCTGCAGACAGCTGAATATTACAACCCAGAGAGCAACCAGTGGACGATGATCAGTCCCATGAACAGCCGCCGCAGCGGGATAGGTGTCATTGCATATGCGGATCATGTCTTTGCAGTAAGACCACAAAGTAGTGCTGACACTCACGTAACATACAAATCAAATCTGTAATGTGCTTTGATCAGCAAGGCTTAACACAGATTTGGCTGACACAGAATTTGGCTAACTTTGTTTTGTATTTATCAATGATCAGATTCCTATCCTGACCACAGGTTCAGAGAAGGCATTCTTACTCATTCTATGTATTAATTTAACTGATTAGTGATGTTTCTGCCTCTCTTTTTTTTTTCATGTGCCTCATTCCCAAAATGTTGTGTCTTTGATGATTTCACATTTCACTCAGTACAACAGAAATACTTATTCAAAACCAACATTGTCATCCTCATCGTTCCATAGAGGACATATGTTAGAGACAATTTCAAACTTATCCTGCAATACCTTTAGAAAAATGAGGGAATAAGCCAAGTGATTAGAACTCATCCTCTGGGGACGGTAGGCCTTTTAGCTGTAAATTTATCTTGCTATTTGCCTTAAAACCACTTATTTAGTTGTTTTGCAGCTGCACCCTTTGGTAAAAAGCAAAGATTTTAGTCTCACCTTCTGAGACACACTTCTTTATTTAGCTAGCTACCGTTTAGTATTTATTTTCTATTCAGACTAAGTCTCTATTCAAAAAAAGGAAAAGTTATCATCAGCAGAATGCAGTGACCTTACCCTGGTGCTGACCTCAGGGTCTTTGATCAGGCTTATAGGCACTTATAGCCTGTCAGGGCTACTTTAATCTGTTATAGGAAGAAAGGACTGGAACTCAGTGTTCCTTTTTGGACTAAAGGCAAAAGAGCTGTGAAGACATTTATACTGAAAACACAAATACTTTTTGTCGAGGGCTATTCATCTTTGTTGATAATAGCGTGGTGTAATAGACAACAGCACTTTAATAGCTGTAGTTGAGGCTTGAGTGAAAAAAGGTCTCATACAGACTTCCACAACAGCTGGCTTCTACTTTATTTTACTTTCTCCTTTTAATTCAGAAGTCATTTTCACACACCACTGCACCCTGATCTTTTCTAGACATTCCCAACAAATGCGGGCCTGTGAAAATGCAAATACTGGGACGTTAATGGGCCTTTTTTAAACAACTTTTATGTGTAAACTCCATATAACAGCATGAGAATATGTCAGGTAGCTGTTCGCTTTATCCAGGTAAAACCCTAAACCAATCAGAGTATTTCCAGTAGTCAGATCACACCTAAGGTAAACAATTTCCTTGTATCTGCTACATATTAAGGGCAACTTTGGACAATATTGCAACTTAATTCTTCCGTCACTTTCTGGAGTATCTGTGCAAAAGCAGCTAAAGACATATAGCAGGTGCATTTTCTTACAGGGGTACGGTGAAGCTGGTTACACTTACATTCAATCATTTGAGCCACGTATTTACTTTTAGGTTGGTGGCTTCGATGGAAACAACTATCTGCGCACCGCTGAGGCTTACAACCCGCATACCAACACGTGGAACCTCGTGTTCTCTATGCTGACCCCCCGCAGCAACTTTGGCATTGAGGTAATTGATGATCGCCTCTTTGTCGTCGGGGGTTTCAATGGCTTCACCACCACTTCGGACGTCGAGTACTACACCGCTTTAACCAATGAGTGGTATGAGGCGTGCGACATGGATATTTTCCGCACAGACTTGAGCTGCTGTGTGATGTCCGGACTTTCCAACCTGACTGAGTACACCTTTCCTCGTGACTTCCTGCCACTTGAGGATGTTCTGAAATTAGCAATGGAGTCACCAGAGTCCACGTAAAATCTTTAAAGTGCAGTACTGCCATGTGTCAACATCTGAGTCTCGAACATGAAGGACTGAAATAAATCTTTAGAGCATTAAACTGCTGGTGAACTGGACATTTTATGTATGTATCTCAAAAACTTTCAGTAGGAGAGCCTGCACTGTAGATACTGGGTTTTATTAAGAGAATGCAATTGCAACAATAACAAATTGAAAAGATTTTTTCATTCCCTGTAATGTATGGCTGCTGAGCAGCCATACCAGACATGCACACAGGGTGACCAGATCACAATAAGCCGCATGTCGGACTTTTCAACTCTTGCTAGGTAAACACCATAAGAATAAAGGGAAGTTTTCACTCTCCCTTGTTATTTCAGCTGCGGTTCTGTCTGGTAACAGTCTATAGGTTTGAGTAAGGATGTATCCAATATTTTACAGTTGTACTAGCCAATACCCAATAAAGCAATTCTTACTTTTATACCAAACTAGTCAGTCTCAGCTTAGTCAATTTACTCTTTCACAGTAGAGCCTATTTTCTGAATAGTCTTCTGTCTAAACTCAAGATTAAAGAAAAAAAAAAATCTTAAAATTAACTAAAAGCGAGGCTGTCTCTGCACTGCACAAACCAAACACAAAATGTCGGCATGTTAGCCAATATTATCGTGCACCCTTAATTATAACACTGGGCTAACCTGGCCAAATTACAAACAAAAATCAATCACAACCAACATGGACTGTAGTAGCCGTGGAAGGAGAGAGGAAGTCCTTTCCTATAGTCCATCTGACCATATTGGCTTTACTGGCCAATAAAAGCAGTCCACTCAGCCATGCTCTTCTTGTAAGATGATGTGAGATCTCTCTCATGGATTTTGTCCAAGAGAACCTCCGTCTGTATGACGGAAAGCAGAGTGGCTACACACTTTGGGTATGTAAGGTGAAGGGTGTAATAGTAGGCCATAAGGTATAAAGCACCCTCGGTAACCAAGTCTTTTGGAAATGTGGTTATTGGCACATCTCCTACCGCTAGGATGCAGTTGGATGGACTCACAATCAGGACTGGGCAGGAGAGAGGACGTTTCATCAGATAGGTATTAGGGTCTTCTTGGTCCTTTAACACATAACACAGACATACTTTTGTAAGGATGATGCACTTTTGTTTCAAACACATAACTAAAGCTAAATTACAACAAAAGTTGAGGTTCTGAGAAAACACATCTGAAATTGCTACTTTTAATTATTCTCGATGGAATTACTGTTCACATCTGTCTAGCCTTCCTGAAAAACAGAAAACCAAGGCTACATTTAATTAGGTATCATTGAGGTGATAAAAATGTGCTACCACGTAATGCATCCATGTTTGTATTTACTGGTCACAGAGATCTAACCTGTGAGAACCCTCATTCCAAAAATGTGTTTTAGGTGCCTTTTGAAGGCTTAGAACATATAATATGTGAATATAAAATACTTTGGCACTCATCAGAAGCATTTTTTAATACTGTTGTCCCAAAAAGAACAAAAACAAAAAACAACTACTACATTTTACACAACTCACCTCAAGGACATGCACCAGAGCCTCACTCGCATCCCGTGCCCTCTTTGGAGGAGCAGAGGTGGATGGGAAGAGTGATGGCAGCACATGTAGGATCTCAAGAGCCTGTTCAGCTATACAGAAAAAAGAATCATCATCTCATTACCACACTTAAACAAAATCCTCAAGCATGTCCAGCAAAATCGCTGGACATGCTCGTAGGCAAGAAGTGAAGCAGCACATGGCGGGGAGAAATGAGGGGTGAGAACAGACACAATTTTGCACCGGAGGTTTTCGGGAAGCTTTTATTTTGGTATTTCCGTTGATTCGTACAATAAATTTGCATATTAGCCTAAACATTTAGGTTTAACATTTAACATTTAGATTTAAATATAATATTTAGATTTAATATTTAACATTTAGATTTAATATTTAACATTTGATGAAAAGTTACAAATATTTTACTAAATGTTGTAAAAAATTACTCGAAAAAACATGTTTTTGTAAGGTTTTGAGCTAAATGTGGAAAAATGTTGCCGTTAATTTCAGCACGTTTCAGTTTACAAACGGCGCCCCATAATTATCAGACTATTTTTGCCGATTACTGCTCACAATTTCTTTGTATTTTGACTTCAAACAACATTTTTTTTTGCGATTAAGTGTCAACAGAGATACAGAAAAGTGGTTACACCTAAAAAGCAAGGTCACTGAAGGCAGCGGTGTGGTTGTACAATGGTGCTGTAACCTTGTCCTGTCACCAGGGGGCGACGTCAAAATATCTGCTGTTGTCTTGTTGGCCCTTGGCTTACGGTGCATTCCAGATTGAGTCGGAAGTCGGAATTCCTGAGCTCCCAGTAGTAATTTTCATCTGGAACTCCCCCTCAACTAGTATTTCCTTCTTGGAAAGTCAGAGCAGGCAGCCTCAACAATCCAAGATGGTGACAGAGAACATAAACATAATCTGCTCTGTCACTCACCTGTATTTGTGACTCATGATATAAGCCACATGCTAAGCACTTACCACATTCTATCAATGAACGTGCTGCAGCTAAAATAAATCCCATCTTACTTTGCTTTTCTGACTTTCCTGCTGGAATGCACAAACTCGGGAATGACGTCACTGCCAAAAAGGACCACAGACATCAGAACATTGACACAGCTGCCAGGTTGGAAAAGTGAAGCAACAAAACAAAAAAACTGTACTCCATTTACAGGCCACCAGGGGGCGACCCCTGCGTCTGTAAAAGACTTCTGGCCCTATAGAGGTCTCTGGGACCTCTGTGAACAGTTCCCTGATGTGTTCAAGGGTTCAGTTTCTCATTTCAGAACACAGCTGAAATGATCAAGACTCACTGAAGGGGTGTGAAATGTGTCTAAATCTAGGGAACAGAGGCCTGATCGACGATATGTTCTGCAGACTCGTGTCTTTGTTCATAAACAGAAAAATGAAGGTAAAACACAAAGGCTTCCTTCAGTTTGACCTCTCAAAGGTCAAGGTCAGTCCAGTCTAACATGTTTTACTTTAACATGAAACGCTGCTATGACCGAGTCTCAAACAACAGAAAATCCAGAGTCTGCTCATCAGCTAACGACTCTGTTTTATGCTGTCGGTGGGTTAAATATCATGAAACGCCTCATTCAGTCAGCTGCATGTTCTTTAGAACCAAACTGGCTGCTCGAACTGATGAATGATACCACACTGAGCTCTCTGCAAGGGAACGAATGAGCTCGATTCCCTAAAATATCAGCCAGCGAGTCCAAACACACTGATTTTTACTAACGGATAAAATGATGTTAACTTTTCTATCAACTTCTTTTGCTCGTTATCACCTTATTAACTGTTCGGGGGTGAGAATGAAGCCTTGTACAAACTCTGGGTAAAGTAGTGTTTAGAAACGAGAACACTGAACGGGAAGTTAAAACACATCATAGACACCTCAGCTTCACTACTGGAACTTCAACATTATGCACTACACACTGTACAGTAATGCCACTGTCTTGCACATGTCTCAACTCTGTATATTTTTATATATTTTATTTTATTTTTACTCTATTTAATTTGTAAAAATGTGTATACACACACACACACACACACACACACACAGAAAAACATTTAGTATACACATCCAGAAATGCATATACTATTATATATTGTACATATATTTATTAGTTTCAGATTAGCCATCCTTGTATTTTGCTTTGTTTACGTTATTGTATTTGCACAACTCTGTTGCTTGTGAAGCTCGCACACAAGAATTTCACTCACATGTACTGTACCAATGTACCTGCACATGTGATGTGACAATAAAAGTGATTTGATTTGATTTGATAAAAGAAAAAGGCGCAGCGGTGTTCCTTCTCCGAGTGGGGGGGCTTCTTCCGTCTCCAGGCGTCTTCAGGAGTTTTTAAGTTTCCTTGGTGTAGAGGCTAAGCCTACGCTTGAAGCCACTGAGGTGGTCGTTAACGGGGGTGACGCGATGTCACTGGTATGCATGAATGTTCACAGTCCAATAAATCCAGCAGTATGTATCTTGTCATTTTTGGTCTTTATTCCGTATCGACATAGCATAACAGCGCAACGGTCACAAACTGTTTGCCTTCTCAATGACACACCTGACGCCGATTACGTGCGTCTACCTTAAATACCTTTACATTACATAATCAAAACAGAAAAAGGTAACCTCTAGTGACCACATAAGGTATTAACCCAAGAATGGCTCCTACACCCCGGCCCCTAATTGAAATGGCTATCAGACATGGCAATTCTAATCACAAAGAAAATAAGGAGCCACTAATAGAGTCTACTTTAGACCTATACATTCACATAAATAAACATAAGTAACACACTTTTAGATTACAGTCTCATGTAACAAGCAAAGTTTGGTTACAGGTCTTTCCAGAATATTAGTCTTTGTTTTTAAACGTGCAGATCGCACGAGTCCTTTTTTGTCACAAATGGCTTCCAGAACTCTTCCAAGTGGCCAGGAACCACGCGGTGCAGAAGAATCCATTATAATGACTATATCTCCAGGTTTTAGATTCTTCTTCTTTTGGTTCCATTTTTGTCTCTCCTGTAACAAAGGCAGGTATTCGCGTATCCATCGTTTCCAAAAAAGGTCTGAGATGTACTGAGCCTGTTTCCATCTTCTCTTCAGATACATATCCTGAGGGTCAAATAGTCCGGGTGGTAAAGATGGTTTTCCTTTCATCAGGAGGATGTGATTTGGTGTAAGTGGCTCTAGGTCTTTTGGATCATCAGAAAGCTTTGTGATGGGTCTGTCATTTAAAATTGCTTCAATTTCACATAGAACCGTATTTAAGCCATCGTCGTCCAACTGTTGTTGCTGAAGAACGGATCTCAGAATCTTTCTGATCATACGAATTATCCGTTCCCAAATTCCACCATGATGTGATGCTCCAGGCGGATTAAAACTCCATCTTATTCCAATGTGTCGCAAAGCATCCGCTATTTGGGTATGTTTCAGCGATTCAAGAGCCTCCCTTAACTCTCTGTCTGCTCCGACAAAGTTGGTTCCATTGTCCGATTGGATGTGAGCGACTTGACCTCTTCGACTCACAAAACGACGCAAAGCATTAATGCAGGCATCTGTGTTTAGAGAGCTAGCCACTTCCAAGTGCACTGCTCGGCTGGCTAAACAGGTGAAAATGACTCCATAGCGTTTAGCTGTACCTCGTCCTCTTTTCACTTCAATAGGTCCGAAGTAATCAACCCCGACATTGGTGAATGGTGGGTTATCTGGCAAGATTCTTTCCTTGAGTAAATCTGCCATCTTTTGCTCCAAGGCTTTTCCATGATATTTCCTGCAAAAATTACATTCTGCGATAACCTTCCTTACAGCTGAGTTGGCCTTTGTGATCCAGTATCTTCTCCTTAGTGTGGATAAGGTGTGGTTACGACCGCTATGACCAAGCTGTTGATGAATGTGCTTTAGGATGAGACTTGCTACATGTTGATCCTTTGCAAGAACAAAGGGATGCTTTATTTCTTCTGGTAAGGAGCCCTTTGTCAGTCGTCCCCCAACTCTTAAGAGGCCTTTATCGTCAAGATAAGGATCTAATCTATAAATTGAGCTGTGCCTGCTCACAGAACCTTTCCCACTTGACAACGTAGCAACCTCCTCTCCAAATCGTTGTTGCTGGCAAAATCTAATAATGGCAAGCTCAGCTTCCAGAAGATCCTTTGAAGATAGTCTGTACAGTTGCGTTTTCTTTACTTTCTCCTTTGTAGTACCTTTACAAATTGGGTTATCTGAGTAAGGTTGCGGTCTTTTTTTCTTATTTCTCATTGAACGAAGGATTTCCTTCAGTCTAAGGAACCAAGCAACAGCAACCTTGAGCCTTCTCCAGTCTGAGAAGTACACCATCAATTGACATGTAGCATCTAGCAAGTCTTTTACCTGAGTAACATTTACTGTGGCCTCACCTTTGACTTCAGGGTCCTCTGGTTCTAAGGAGCATTCCATTAAATTGGTTGGCCAATCATTTTCCGGCTTCTGCAGAAAGCTTGGTCCTTCGATCCAGCGGCTGCTATGAACAACGTTCCCAGCCTTGAGCCCTCTTGTAGCATCATCTGCTGGGTTTTTCTTCGAGCTTACATATCTCCATTGTGATTGTTTAGTTGCAGTTGTAATGAATGAGACTCTGTTTGCCACAAAGGTAAGGAATCGTTTATCCTCATTCATTATATATTTTAATACAGATGTACTATCTGTCCAAAATATAGATTGCTCGAGTTTCATTCTCAACTGAGCCCTTAACATGAGATCCACTCGGACGGCAACTACAGCAGCTGTTAGTTCCAGACGTGGAATAGTGACAGGTTTTAGAGGTGTTACTCTTGCCTTGCCCATCAAGAACGCGACGTGGATGGATTTCCTATTATCTTGCATGCGCAGATATGACACGGTTCCATATCCAGATTCACCAGCATCTGAAAAATGGTGTAGCTGTGCATGTGAGAGAGGTCCAAACTCTCTTGGTTGTATACACCTTTTAACCTTGAAATGGGAAAGCATTTGCAAATCACTGAGCCAACCTTTCCACTTTTGCAACATGGTTTGGGGTATTGGTTCATCCCATCCCAGTTTCCTTTTGCAAAGCTCCTGCTGCATTCCTTTGGCAGGCAGCAGGACTGGTGCAAGAAATCCCAATGGATCGTAAATGGAACTTGATATTGATAACATTCCACGCCTAGTACAGGATTTTTGAGGGATATCCATTTTGAAGTTGAATGTATCAGTTTCCACGCACCACTGCAAGCCCAGAGCTCTTTCTACCGGAAGTTTGTCTCTGTCAAGATTTAATTCTTTCAAGTCTTTAGCCCTTTGCTCCTCAGAGATACTTTGCAACAGGGTGCGATTGTTACTGACCCACTTGGTCAGTGTAAATCCTCCCCTTTGACTGTGCTGAAAGATCTTTGACCAAATCGACAGCATCTGAGGTGGAGGCCACACTCTTTAAACAGTCGTCCACATAGAAGTTCTCTTTCAGCGTTTCACATACCTTGTCTAGGAATTCAGTCTTATTGTCCTCAGCTGTTTTTCTCAAAGCGAAACTGGCGCAGCTAGGGGAAGATACTGCACCGAACAGATGAACAGTCATGCGAAACTCAATTATGTCCTTGCTCAGATCTCCATCTGGCCACCATAAAAAACGCAGAAAGTCTCTGTCTTCTTTGGCAACTTTAACTTGATAAAACATTGCCTTTATGTCACCCATAAATGCGACTGGATCCTGTCGAAATCTAAGCAAAACCCCAAGCAATGTGCTTGTGAGATTAGGACCTTGTAAGAGCTGCTTGTTTAATGATGTCCCCTGGAATGATGCCCCACAGTCAAATACAATTCTTATGGATCGTTTTCTGGGATGGTAAACTGCGTGATGAGGAATGTACCACTTCTTTCCATTTTCGCAAGACAGCTGCTGTGAAGGTATTTGCTCTGCATATCCATTACTTATCATCTCGTCCATAAAGTTTTTATATTCTTTATGCAACTGTTCATTGTTGAGAAGTTTTCGTTGTAGACTTTGCAATCTTTGTTTAACTATGGAGAAATTGTTTGGCATCTTTATGTTATCCTTTTTAAAAGGTAACTTCAAACAGTAGTGTCCGTCTTCCATTGTTGCAGATTTTTCCATGATCTTCATGAACTTAAGGTCCTCCCTTGACAAACCCTTTTCCTCTGTAACCCTTTCATTAAAGTCATAGTTATATTGACTTTTCAGCATCTCCTCCAGCTTACAAACAGATATCCTATTTACAACTGTTGGTGGGTGCTCGCTGTCCAAGTTGCTTTTACCATCTTCCATGGGCCCATTTATGACCCAGCCCAATGCTGTTCTTATAGCATATGGGCCATTCCCCTGGCTATGAATGACCTCCCATGGTTCCAATAACTTGGGAGCGTTGCATCCAATCAGCAGGTCCACATTAGCCATTATGTGGGGAATTTGAACCTTTGACAGATATGGCCACCTGATCAGATCTTCTTCCTTTACAAAGTTATCCGTGGTGACAGGCATCCTTTCCTGTGTTAGGATTTCTGGAAGTTCATAGAAGGCATTGCTGCCTAAACCAGAAACTTCAAGACCAGTAAGTGAGTGGGCAGAGACGACCTTTTCTTGACCCATCGTTTGTAACAGGAAGTGAGTTCTTTTGCCCACAAGATTTAGCTTTTGCATGAGGTGCTCTGAACAGAAGCTAGCTGAACTGCCAGGATCTAAAAAAGCATATGTCTGTATGACATGACTACCTTTAACAGACTTTATTTGAACTGGCAGAATGGAAAGCAAACCGCTTTCTCTTCCGGCCCCTGTATGACCACAAGTTTTTACATTCTTTGAAGAGGAGGGCTCTCCATAGCATTCAGGGCTTACACCATCGTTATCAATATGGAGGACAGTGGGATGACCTTTACCACACGTTCTACATATCAAACGCTTAGCACAGTCCTTGCTTATGTGCCCAGCACCTAAGCAACCAAAACACAGCCCTTTCTCCTTTAGAAAAAGCATTTTGTCTCTGTGCTTCTTCCGCTGAAACTGTTGACACTCCTCCAGTGTGTGTCATTGAGTACAGCAGACACAAGATGGCTTTACTGTAAAGTCATGGCTTGTTGTAGTAATCAGCCTTTCCGTACTGTAGGTTTTTTTCATGATCATGGGTGTGGCTGTAGCAGCAAAGCTGTTCCCTTTAATTTGTTTGCTTGGTTGTGACTTCAGTCTGTTGTCAACCTTTGAGACAGGGATTGTTGACGTTACATTCTGAATGTCCCCAAACAAAGGATCTGAAAGAATTTTCACCTGCTTTTCAATAAATGCAACCAAATCTTCAAACTGAGCTCTGTGTTTAGAGGTTTCCAATATATCATATGCGAACGCTCTCCATTTCTCTCTCATTTTATATGGCAACTTGCACAAAATGATTTTCATGTTCACTGGCATGTCCAGTTCCTGCATATGTTGCAATGTTTCCATGACATTACAACTCCCACGTAAGAAAAGAGAATATGCTTGCAATGATTTCACATCTTCATTTTTAATTGCAGGCCAAGATAACGCCTTGTCAATATAAGCAGTTGCAATTTTATATTCATTTCCAAAGTGTTCTTTGAGCAGTTGCTTTGCTTGTATATAGCCTTGTCCTGCAGCCATATGTTGACAACTGCGTACCAGCTCTCTCGGCTGTCCTGTTGTAAACTGCTCCAAATAATACAAGCAGTCCCTCTTATTGGCCTTTTCTTCCACTCCTTGTTCAAACACATTAATGAAAGAGATATACTGAAGAGGATCACCATCAAATACAGGTATTTTCCTGGATGGTAATGACGATGCACGCTGATGCTGAACAAGGGTTGCAGTTATTTCATTTTGTCTTTGTAAAATGGTACAAATGTCCTCCAACCGTCCTTCTGCCGCTGTAGGAATTGACCTGGGCGATGGAGGATCCACATTGTGAAATTGCATTGTGATGACCGTTTCAGCTTGTGGCTCACCTTCAATTTCCGTTCCTGGCAGGATCATTGCAGATATGTTGCTTTCAGTCTGTACTATTTGCACTGCAGGTTTATCTTCATTGACTGGTGTACTAGGCTTGACTGTGGCTGAAGCAGCTGTTTTCTTGATTTCCCTTTCATAATATGAATTCATAGCATTGGACGATATGTTAGATATACTTTGAACTTCAGCAGCTTGGAGAACAGCTAACTTTGCAGAAGAGGCAGAAAGCAGCGCTTCAAGCTCAAGCTGTTCACGTTTCCTCCTTAGCTTTAGCTCTTGCTCCTCCAAAGCATGCTTCTCTTTTAAGACTGCCATACAAGCGAGTAATGCTGCCTTTTCTGCTTTTGCCTTGATTTTGGCAGAAGAAGTTGTGCTCACTTTACCACTAGATGAGCTTTTAGTGACTGAAGATTTACCAACAACATTTGAAACACTGTCCTCTGGCTTAACGCCATCATCAACACCATGATCATCCTTTAAATGTAAATATATACAGAACTTGAGGACATTACCTACATGTAAATATCTAAATAATTATAAATTTGTTGTGTTTTCTTTAACAATGTCAGAAGGAGAGAGGCACTGAGGCACCGTCTTCCGCCCCCCGACGCTCCTGCTGCGCCTCCTCCTTCTGACAGGAACTGCTTACAGAACAAGCATGAATGATGCCTGAGTGGACACACACAACTCACAAGTTCCTGGCTCTGTCAGCTCCTCTGCAGAGGGTTTCCCTAAGAAGGTGGACCTAGCAGGGTCACCGGGGGACGGGGAGCTGTGCCTCACGGCCCTCACTTCGTCGGAGAAACCCTCATGCAGAGTTCAGAAACTTGTGTGTTGAGTATGTCGCTGTGAGCCTCCACCATTTAACTAGTGGGTGAAGCCTGAACTGTCTAGAGACAGACCAGACCAGCTGCACAACACAGACACTTCAAACCTGAGGACAAATCAGAGAGAACAGAAAAAGGAAAGGAAACTTAGCTTAGAACCATGCAGCGCTACAGGAGACGGCAGCACTGCAGAGGTGAGGACCGGCACCTGTTTGAAAGAGACAAATGCACACAAACACACACAACAACGAACGAGAAACAAACACAGAGAGAGGAAAAAGTGGTTATACAGAACTTGAGGACATTATCTACATGTAATTATCTACATAATTATAAATTTGTTGTGTTTTCTTTAACAATGTCAGAAGGAGAGAGGCACTGAGGCACCGTCTTCCGCCCCCCGACGCTCCTGCTGCGCCTCCTCCTTCTGACAGGAACTGCCTACAGAACAAGCATGAATGATGCCTGAGTGGACACACGCAACTCACAAGTTCCTGGCTCTGTCAGCTCCTCTGCAGAGGGTTTCCCTAAGAAGGTGGACCTAGCAGGGTCACCGGGGGACGGGGAGCTGTGCCTCACGGCCCTCACTTCGTCGGAGAAACCCTCATGCAGAGTTCAGAAACTTGTGTGTTGAGTATGTCGCTGTGAGCCTCCACCATTTAACTAGTGGGTGAAGCCTGAACTGTCTAGAGACAGACCAGACCAGCTGCACAACACAGACACTTCTAACCTGAGGACAAATCTGAGAGAACAGAAAAAGGAAAGGAAACTTAGCTTAGAACCATGCAGCGCTACAGGAGACGGCAGCACTGCAGAGGTGAGGACCGGCACCTGTTTGAAAGAGACATCGATGTAGCGGTTCCGAATGACAGCAATATCAGGAAGAAGGAACACGAGAAGCTGGAGAAATACCAAGGGCTCAGAGAAGAGCTCGAGAGGATGTGGAGGGTGAAGGTAACGGTGGTCCCCGTGGTAATCGGAGCACTAGGTGCGGTGACTCCCAAGCTAGGCGAGTGGCTCCAGCAGATCCCGGGAATAACATCGGAGATCTCTGTCCAGAAGAGCGCAGTCCTGGGAACAGCTAAGATACTGCGCAGGACCCTCAAGCTCCCAGGCCTAATATATATATATATATATGTCCATTTAATATGCCCATTTCACTTTTCCATTGCTAAACTGTAACATCTACAGTTACCGGTAGCAGTTTTAGAAAGATATAAAATTAGTATTTAGCAGAATTGAGTTTAGCTTATCGGTGTGCCCCTCCACAACAGTCCCAGTTTCCCTTTGGGGTAAATTAAATTCCCACCCCTGCTCTTGACTGAAGGTGGCACTTGGTTTTTCCACTTTATGCAAAGAATGGATCAAATTGCTAAAACTGTCTTCATGAAGCTCTGACTGGGGTTTATCCCAGCTAACAAAAAAAGAAAAAGAAAAAAAGAAAGAAAACCCTTGGCTGTGCTAAACTTGCTTTGCAGTCTGGTGTGGTGACAAGAAATATTTATATCAAAACTTGAATTACCTCCAGCTCTGATACATTGTTATCAAATTTAGCTTCCATAAACACTCGTGTGCAGAGATTTCTGCCAAACTGGCTGAACCCTTTTCATCTTCTTCTCTCTAAACATCAGACCATGTGTCCCATGTGTGGGCGCTGAGACACCTGTAATGGATCACAACAATTTACATATCACAGCTCACTTCAAGCTGCTCCTTGCTGTCTAAAAATAAATAACTCCAAGCTATGGTGGTGATGGAAATTAATATCAGGCCTAAATATAAACATATAAATTGGGGCAGGGTATAGGGGAGAGGCAGATCATGCGTGCACGGGGAGGCCTCCCAGATCCTGTGTTTAGAAAGAGAAAAACGTGCCGTACCTTGTCCGTCTGAGCTTCATGCTCAAATGAGGACTTACCATAAATATTTCCGACAACAGAAATGGGAGAATGTTATCAAACGCAAAGGTTGAATGCACACACATGGCACACGCATGTTCAAAATACATGGGTCTTTAATGTGGCATGTACAGTCTTAAAAATAAATAAAGACAAGCTTTAAAATGTTACATGTCACAGCTATGCTTTCCTCCACTGGGACACTTTGACTGTTTATCTAAAAATAACAGTCTTCACAATTCGCACGGCAATAGTAGCCAAGCTCACACGGGAAACATTTTTCTTCTGTTTTCCTCACAGAAATGATCACAAATCTTAAACCCACAGAATCTGTGATCTAAACATTTTAGGGAGTTGTTCTAAATGTTGAACAACCCAGAGGACATTTTAGATTCTTTCAGCTAATTGTTTTGGTTTCACCTCGTCTTCACTCTCACTTTGCTTATCAATTTCCAGCAGCTGAGCATGTTTGGTAAATTCAGCATATACAGTAGTATACCTACCCAGCTCCAAAAAGAGTTAGCATTATACTTTTTAAAAGAGAAAGTGTGCACACAATGTCTCACTTCATGCTTGCTCTTCACCAACCTTTGGTGTCACTTTGTCATCACTCGTGTTGTTGTTATTGTCTTATTTGTTACGATTTAGGGTCTGTGAGCATAAGCAGAGGTTTTTGCTCAGGTAGTAACTGTGACCTCTTTTTCAGAGGCTTCTCTAACATTTAATGGTTGTAAAATATGTCAAACTTTTTGATAAGGGGTTGCACTGAGGATTTTGGACGATGGTGTTTAAGTGTTGTCACTGCCCAGGATTCGTGGACACAGATTCTTGTTCACTTAGTCGCTGTTTACAGTTTAAAAGTCTCCATCAGAACAAACACTTCTAACTGTACTTTGCTCCTCATTGTCTTTGAAAAGCAAGAGCTGATAAAACAGTTAATGCCCTTTTGTCTTTAAGTTTGGTATAGTATTCTGTCTTAATCTATTTTGTGTTTTATTTACTATATGGGGAAAAGTCCTGTCAGCCCTGTGCTGAGAGGGCTGTGGTCATCAATCCATCCTGTTCTAATAAAGCCAAATTTCCGGAAGACTTTTAGATGTGTTCAGTTTTATTCATATAGCACCACTGTCAACAAATCTTTTATCAAGGCACGTCATATTGTAAGGTAAAGACCCTACAGTGTTAATCTAGGACAAATGTTCACTCTGATTCATTGATGAAGCGAATGCAAGTCAGTAATCAAAGGAGAGTTTTTAGCCATAACTAACTACATATGTATAGTATATCATGAGTGGACAGACATGGATGTAAAGCACACCTTAACTGTTTGGCTGAGCCAAAACAAGCACAGCAGTGGTCTGGATATTGTTAAATGTGCAAATATTGTTTCACTTTTTTGTATGTCAGGTGTCATGTTTGAAGAAAGCACTTTGAAGCCACTTGAATGTATATGAACACATTTACATGAGCACAAACTGACAAAAAGGTTATGCTGTCATTATGTTTTAGTATAGTTTATGAGTTGCGGACAATAAAAGAATATTAAAAATCAAATGTATCAATGCTCTTGTGTACTACTTGTGCACAGATAGTTTTAAGTCGTTTTGGGGGCATAAAGTGTAGGAAATACACGTGTAAAAGTTCAGGTATCCCTTTAACAAGGCTTTTTCTATTGCTTGTGCCTTGATGTGGTAGAGATATCTCATTATAATTAAAAAAGAGAAAGCTTTTAATCACTGTAAAATCTGAAATTTCTATAGTTGTGAAATAACAGGAAGATTTCTATCATTTAATCATTTATTTATTACTTTGGTATAATTTAAATAGCTGTGAGGAAGGTCTTTATCAGCAGAGGAAAATGCAAAACTTATAAAACACAGTTAAATGTCCAACATTTGTGTTCTCCCTCACATTTTCCTTTGGGCCGGATTAGTCCTTGCTTGGCCCCGGGGCCTTACACCCCTGCACACACACACCTTTTTTTTTTCTTGCTGTGCACCAACCAACTGATGTTATTTTAGCCAAAGGGACTAGTTTTTATTTGCCACTATTTTTCAGCATTTATCTCATTTTCACAATAAAAACTTAAACAGTGAACTTGCAAACTAATCCTATGAAGACTAAGAGGAAAAAACAAAAAGGTCTTGGCACATGCTATTTTAAGACTTATTTCCTGCCACTAGAGGGAGACAACACTACATATTTGTTACCTTTCTTGATCGCTGTACTGGACTGTATGACAGCCCTCTGTCATATTACACATAATCATTGTTAGGGTGATGGAAGACATGTCCTAACAAGCCAGGTTTAGAGGAGTATTAGGTATTAAAGCAACATACTGTGATAATCTGTTTATTGGAGGCTGGATTTTATTACTCTGTAATGTTCTGTAATGTTCAATAACTGGTATTGTAACTGGTATGTGGCTTCCTGCTGTCATTCTGTTGTGTCATGAATTGATGTGCACAACAGTTCATGTTCAATAACTGGTATTGTATATATTCTATATTACATACAACACTTCGGTGTAAGCAAAACAATTGTCAAAAATTGAAAGTGAGGAGATAAGAGCTAAGATGGTTATCGTTAGCAAGAGTTTGGATGTTTGTTTGTTTTTTTATGTACAAAGGCAAAGTAAGTAAGTAAAAGTAAAGTAAAATCTATTTATATAGCATGCTTCACAGATAAAAATCACAAAGTGATTCACAATACAGAGAATGAAAATGAATAAGAATGAAAATATAAGAAATAACAATGTAAAACAACATAAAAACAACTAATTAGTTGACAACTTGTGTATATAAAAATGTCTTTAGCTGCTTTTTAAAAGAAACAATGGAGTCAGTGCAGTGTGAAAACAGTGGAAGAGAATTCCACAACCGTGGTGCCACTGCCTGAAAGGCCCGATCACCACGAGCTAGCAGACTCTGACCTGATGACCTTAGAGCTCGGGAAGATGAATGAGGTTTCAGCAGGTCAGACATATACTGAGGAGCCTGACCATGTAGGGCCCGAAAGGTTAAAACTAAAATTTATGTAATCAGCAAACAGCTTCATGTAATGTCAGTGTAGGTTCTCAGTCATCCAGGTCACAGTAGTCTAAGAGCATGAAAAAAACAACAACTGGACTCCTCTATGTTTCACCTGGTTCAGAAGGCTTCCTCTCTTCTAAGACCAAATGGTGCAGAGTCCCGTGTATTTAAACGCTAGTGGGGATGGTCACTTAAGAGGGTCTTTAACCCACTATTCAAAGTCTAGTTGCTTTCTTTTCAAAGCTCCTTAGACAACTTCATGTGATCTTCAACTGTACTTATTTGATTATTCTGATTTTTAATTATAATGTGATAAGACATTATTTTACCATTAAAGGCTCTGTCTTTATTTCCACGTGTTGTATTTTGTCCCCATTTATCCTTTGTCAGGCATCCAATAGCTTCACATCAGTGTTTGTAATCATTTTCAAGTAATGGTTTTACCTGTGTAAAATTATTACTTGAAACAGTAAAGAAAGAAAAAAAAAGCCACCTCTTTCCTATTGGTGGAAAAATGTACCATGTTGAGCAATAAAAAAAATGGCAACACGTGAGATTTGGTTGTTTAGGAAGAGGGGAAAGTTTTGGGAGTGATGGCAGCGAGAGAGAGTTTTGAGATGTGAAAGATTTGTGACGTTTAGCGTGGAGCTTATAGTTAGTGTGTTGTGTGTTCGTTGCTTTGTTTTGAGTGTCGGTGAGGGTACTAATGAATGTCACAAAAGCAGATTGCAATGTAAACACTGTCTCCAAATGGAAAACTGGATCCCTGTGGAGTTCTCTTCTGTCTTGTGGCGGACAAACTATTTTTTTATTTTTTTATTTTTTTACAGGCACAAATAATTTGTGTGGCATCTTATTGTGACACTTGATCGTTCTCTCATTTTAGCTATCGTAGTACTTTTTAATGGTTGTCCAAAAAAACCCCACTACATGCACTGGCTGCATTTTTAGATAAATAGTTGTATATAACTTTATTTACAAAGTTTGTGCACAAGTTTTCAAAATTTACAATTTATATTTGCATTTCAAGTTATGAAAATAATTCACTAAACGTGTCTGTGGTACTACTAACTACTACTCGGATTTTTTGTTTTTCTGTGATTTCAGATCAGTTGTGTTAATACACTGCGCAGGTGACCAAAAATTACACAAGCAGCTCATAATTGCATAATTGGGAATGTAATGGCAGAAGCCTGCAGGCCTTGAATATTTTCAACATGCTAATGGGAGTATGTTGAGCACAAAGTAAACAAAAACAACAACAACAACTTCTCTGATCTTATCAATTAAACGGCCTCCTTCGCTGTCACCTCATGATTCGCTGATTGAACAATCACGTTTCTCAGTTGGGTATAAGAAGAGCTGCTTGCAGTCGTAGCTGTGTGTGCAGTTTGGACCTGAGCAGCATCCTGCTGGCACAGCTGGCTGTGGTCCGTATCATCAAAGTCATGTTTAAAATATGTTGAATGACAGAGCTGCCACAGTGAAGAGGCATTTTTAGTAATAACATCACCGTCATGCATTTAGGATGTCAAACTGTTTCACAGTTTAAGGTTTTTATAATAAAACAGAGATGCCCTGACGATGATACCAATGGTTGATTTTCATTGTTATACAAGACTGCCACCTGGTGGTGAAAGAGTTTCAATGAGTTCTTTGACTTTTTTGGCTTTTTCTGACGACGCATCTCCCCACACACAGCTTTAATGTCAAATCAGGCTAACAACCTAATTGTTAACCTTAGTATAGAGACGTCTTCATCTCTGTACTAAAGTACAGACACAAACTTGTATTGCTGTTGTCTCAATCACAGGAAGAAAGCTGACTATAACTCATTCATTTAAGAAGAACCATTAAGTTTATTCCTACAAGAAAGTTACAGCCGTGTAATCAAATAGGCTTTGATAAGATAAGATAAGATAAGATAAGATAAGATAAGATAAGATAAGATAAGATAAGATAAGATAAGATAAGATAAGATAAGATAAGAGGTAATCTATCTTCAATGTGGTTTTACATAAATGGGCTTCTTGTTGCACCAATCTCCATAAAGTGAGGCGTCATACTAAGAATAGTTGTCTTGCTCTGATTTGTCCATGTTGTGGCTGCTTTGATCATTGCCAGAGCCCAGGTACAGTTCTCCTCACAAAGTCCCCACATCTTTCACCCAGCACAAACAGCACCTGGCATGTAATGTACAAAAATGTAATGTACAAAAGCAGCAAGCTGTCAAAATTCAATAAAACTTTACCGTTGTATACTCCTGGATGAATTGTAGTATTTAAAAAACTCGTATATATCCAAAAGCTGATGAAACAATTTCCCAGCAGCAGCTCTGAGTGAATAAATGACTGTTTACAGACTTAACGTGTCTGTATTTGTCAGTTCATCAATGAAAATATGAATAACGAATTTAAAAATATTCCAGCTGATGACAGGAGCTGACGAGTAGCCTAATTTACACCGACAAGTTGAATCAGCTGACACTTGCACCAAAGATCACAAAAAACTATCAGCTTCATTTATCACAAAGTCCTACTTTGTGATTCTCTGAGACAGTTTGAAAAGCAGCCTCTAAGAAGGCATCCACACAGTGATCTTTCTGTGCTGATAGAAGAAATGTTAGTTTAAAGAGTCTTCACATTACAACCCAAAAAAGAAAATAACAGAACTATTTCTGAATGAAATAAGCCTGTTGTTGGGCACCATCTTTCATTTTTTGACTACTAAGTAGTGATGTGACGTTCTGTATCGAGGCTTCGAAGCTTGTGTCGAGTAATGGAGGGGGCGTTTCCGCGATGCGCGTATCGAGGCTTGCTTCATTTATGGGAAGAGCTGAAAATGATGACGTCCGAAGCCTCGCTGCCCGGCTGTACCACGTGACTGGTTCATGAAGTGGTTCGAACTTTGCCGCGAGCTATGACAGCGATATAAACCCCTCAGACTTCATTCAAAATGTGGGTGTTTGATGGAGAGTTGCGGTTAGTGAGAGTTTGGAGGTTTAGAGAGAAAGTCAGGAGAGAATGGAGCCAGCTAAGAAGAGGAGGATGTCCTCCGCTGTGTGGGAACATTTTGATCTTATATCTCCCAACAAGGTATGTAAATTTCCACAGAAGATGTATTTTCATAATACTGATGGTGCAATACAATTTATGTTAAGCTGTCTGTACTTTTGTACAAGGTGAAGTGTTTGCTATGTGCCAGGGAGCTGGGCTATAACAACAACACCTCATCCATGCTTAGGCACTACAGAGCTTTGCATGAGAATAAGGGGAACACCGATTGTGGAGCAAGACCAGGTGAGCCATCAAATGTCATGATAATATAGCATGCAGTAATGTTACTAAATGATATAACAATATTATACAACTGTAATAAGTTACGTGTGTGATATTTATATTTGTGCTTTGTCTTTATTGTCTTTCCTCAGGAGAACAATCTCAAATAGATGAAGACCTGGTTAGCATGGTGATTGAGGACTCCCAGCCATTTAGCATTGTGGAGGACAAAGGATTCAAAAGATTTGTGAAATCATTAAATCCTAGCTATGTTCTCCCCACTAAAAGGTCATAAAAGCAGTGAAAATTTTGTTTTTACAGAATAAAATGTGAACAGGCAGGACTGAGGCTCAAAGCCTCAGTGTGTAGCTGTCCATACCTCAACGTTACAAAAGCACAACCACTGTCCACACCCCCAACCACACCTCACAGTAAATGATCATTTCCATTTTAAGCATTTCCAAATAATCATTTTCCATACTGCCAGTATAAATATACACAGTATGCTGCCATCACTACAATATACATGTTTTACACACTCCTTTAGTTGTTGACATTTACAGGCTGTGTGCAAAAGGCCACACTCTTCAAATTCATGCCAACTAATATTTTTACGTCCAGTAGGTGTCCTACTAGAGCAAATGAAGCTTCAAGAAGCTTTGCACTGGGGTGAACCAATTGGATGAAAAGCTTCAGTGCTTCATGAAGCTTCATCTGCCCATCACTACTACTAAGAGTTTAAAACTAAAGACGACTTGAATAATTTTGACTCACGTAATGAAAAGAGAGGTTTGTTTTACTTACCCTGAAGGCTCTGAGGACTGCTAATGGGTCATCAGCTGTGAGTCTCTGCAGGAGTGCTGGCCAGCAGTGATGAGCCACAGGCAGCAGTTCATTTTCCCTGTCATTCAGCACCTGAACGCACAACTCCAGCACGTCCAGTACCTAAGGACAAAGAAACACAACACACCTAACAATTATCTCTGTTTTGATCCTGATTATATGTGAGCTGAAACTAATTATTGAGGTCTTCATTGAGAGCCCAAACTCCTGAGCAGGCACGACTTCAGCACAGACTTATTTCTGTTTCACTCCTGGACCAGACTGAATGTTTTTCCTTGATGAGCATTACACCACTGAACAGTCCTCCACACAGTTCTGACAGGATGAATTGTACCAACGCTGGCGGTCCTACCTTCACAAGAATGATTATTTTTGTTATTAGTCCAACAGTTGACTCTACATAAAACTACTGATACAGTACCTTGAGTCGGAGCCTGAGGCTGGGATCAGACAGCAGATGAATGCAGCGCTCCATAACATCCTTAGTGATGCTGAGGTGGGAGGGAAGCTCTGCTTTCACATCAGGACTACCAGTATCTTCAACATCCTCACACTCAAGGGGAAGGACCTCTGCAATGGAGCACATGTACAGTTAGACCGCCAGTTTAGCAGTGAGGTTCAGATTTCTATGACTCTTAATTACAATGATCCATCTCCTCTACACTCTGAATCTAAAATAGGGCTGCCGCAAACGATTATTTTGATAGTCGACTAGTCACCGATTATTTTTGCGATTAGTCGACTAATCAGATCATGCATCCATTGGACGTAAAACGTACAGCTTATTCCACCAGCAGCATCTGCTCTTATATAACTATCTTTAGCTTACAGCTTTAAGTGTTTAAGGTCTGTGCTAACTAAAAATAAAGACAAGATGATAGTTTATTAAATTTTAATGAAATTTGCAGATTGTTTCGGTGAAGTTTAATAAACTCAGCCGTCTGCTCCTTGCTATCTAAAATATAACAGGACACTGGAGTATATTCTCGAGCATCTCACACTTCTGATAATCAGTTGTCTGCTTGACGTTTATTCAGCTGTGTAAAAACTATAACTTTAATCTCAGCCAAACCGATTTACTCAGGAATAAATAAAATTATCAAAAAAAGCCAAACAATAACATGTTTAAGTTATCTAAGTGACTTATATATCATGTTTAACCTGAGTAGCGAAAGGGTTTGAAAACGATTTGCAGGAGTCCGGTGTTCTCACAGGCTCTAGGCTGTAGTGATGTGCGGATCAATCCTGAAATATCGATTCCTCCGATACCAGTCATTTATGTTCTAGAATCGATTCTCACATTAAAATATCGATATTTTTTAGTAATTTAGGGTAAATTTGTAGTTTATCATTAACAGCAACACAGTGGAAAGAAACTATAACATTCGGATTGTCTACATTCAAAGGAACTACTTCCTCTTCCGCCTTTCATAGTCATGTGCGAAATACGGCTGTATAAATGTCTCGCAGCCCCTTGGCGCGCGCACTCACAACAATGGCAGAGCGTAATTGTGCGGACGTATTTTACCTCCACAAACAGCTGAGACATGGTTTGCAATACATGTGGCAAAAAAGTGCTCCAACAGTGAGGTGTGGTGGCTATACTTTCCCAACCTTGAGACCTCAGAATTAGGGAGACATTCAAAAGGGCTGTTGGGGGGGTGATAAATAAATTTTACAGGGTTTATTTATCGGATAAAATACGTTAAATGTCACCGTTATTATTAGCCGGCCCGGAAACAGCGGGGGTGTCGAAATTCAGAGGCTGCTTCCACCTGAGGACCCGCCCTTCGCGGTCTAAAGAAAGCCGGGTAGTACGTCATGAGTTCCCTCGGTGGAGTGAAACTGCCGTCTGCTCCTTGCTATCTAAAATATAACCGGGCGCTGGTGTAAACTCTCGACCGTCTCACACTTTGTTTAATTAGTTTTCTGTTTGATGTTTATTCAGCTGTGTGAAAACCCCGGAGGAACCCTCCCGAGGGATTAATAAAGTTAAATTTAATTTGATCTAATCTAATAACTTTAATCTCAGCCAAACCGATTTACTCACGAACAAATAAAACACTGAAAAAGCCAAACAATAACATTTTTAAGTTATCAAAGTGACTTATATATCATGTTTAACCCGAGTGGTGAAAGATCGCGGGGGTTTGAAGACGATGTGTCGATCGGCTCAGATATTTGAAGTTTACACAGCTACATTCTCACCTGAAAATATGTTAAAAGTTTTGTTTTTGTTTTTTGCGACCCAGAAAGAGAAATAAGAGTAATATTAAAACTAAGTTGCTGCCGCCATTGTTGTAAACTGGAATTGGCTGGGCCGTGCTATGAATGCTGCAATATGGTTTTTCAATGTTGTTGTCCAGGTGGAAATTTGGGAGAATGGTGGCTCCGGGATTCTCCCGGAAAAATCGGGAGGGTTGGCATGTATGGTTGTGGCAACATCACTAACCTTGTCAAACACCTCAGAGTAAATCATATCACAGAATATGAGGCGCGTATGTTGAGACGAACTGAAGAGGAGGAGGGGACAGGTGCTGCTAGGGCGAGACAGACCTCTCTCATGGAGTCCTTTAGTGCTGCAGGCAGGCAAGGTGTTCAAATAGCGCACAACTTCAGTTTTTTTTATTTCTACATGATAATTCTGCATTATTAAGTGATAAGAACAAGTAATCTGATATCCTGTAATCATTATGATGCTATAATTTGAGATACAATAAATAAAATACGTTTTTGTATAAAGTATCGGTATCGGATCAGTATCGTCGATACCACCCTGAATATTACTTGGTATTGGATCGGAAAGGAAATCAGTGGTATCGCACATCACTACTAGGCTGTATCCCAATTCAGGGTCTGCAGCCTTAAAGGCCGCATTTTAAGGCCGATTACGTCACCGCGACGCGACGAAGGCTGTCCCAATTCGAAGGCTGCTCGAAATGCGGCCCTCAAATGCGTCCTTCATTTCCCTGAATTTTAAGGACGTGGCGGTGTAGACTTCGTTGGCCCAACATATCCCAGAATGCATAGCGCAGCGGTGGGTGTGGATAATTTTGCCGAAAAAAACAGCGGATGAGGGGCGCCCGAAGAGTAAACTTTAAGTACTGAATATTATGTCACTTATTTATGTGCAAATGTTTAATAACGAAGAACATTAAAACATTACTGTTGGCCACATGTCGGCAAAGTTATGTGACATTAGTGACGTTTGTACTAACTTGGTTTTAAAGCCTTTACTTTAAAATATACGCCGTTCAATAGCTGAGCTTAATCTTACAGAGAATGATCAAAGCTCATGTAGAAACAAACAAACAAATGAACAAAAGATTTTCTCCTTCATTTCTGTCAAACAAAGCTGTATGAAACGTTTCCAGCTGTTAGTATCATGGTTGCTAGGAAACCTGGGCTAGACCGTCCCATTTCACAAGCCTCGCACTTCCGGCCTTAGCAGTCTTTAAGTACGCGGCCCTTGAGGATCGTTGAGGCTGCGTACTTTGGCTGCAGACCCTGAATTGGGATACAGCCCTAGTGAGCCTTGCCCCCAGTTAGCTATCGAACTAGTGGGTAACAGACGTCTCCGAAAACGTGTGGTGTCTTGATAAACTGAGCAAATATTTGAGGTTTACACAGCTACATTCTCGCCTGAAAATATTTTAATCGTTTATTTTGTGACCCAGAAAGAATAATAAGAGTAATATTAAAACTAACTAGCTGCTGCCATTGTTGTAAACTGAGCTGCGCTGCGCTATGAATTCTGGGATACAGCTTCTTCTTCTTTGGGGTTTAACGGCAGCTGGCATCCTTGTACATACAGTGCTGCCATCTTCTATTTCAGTCCGTTATTACACTCTTAAATCCTACTACTTATTCCTGCGTCTTTTGTGATGCTTCAAACGAGGCGTCGACTATTAAATCAGTCGTCGACGATTTTGATAGTCGACGTAATCGTGACTAGTCGACTAATCGTGGCAGCCCTAATCTAAAATAATCACCACTACAACATATAGCTTATATTCCACTGGCCCTTAGACAGACCTATTACCTTGGTCTTCAGTGTTATAATCATCCTCTATTCCAATGCCCTCTGTCAGTTCTTTCTGTTTGCGGTAATTCAGCAGGAATTGGTGAATGCTGAGGTCTTCCTGGTCACTGGAGCTCTACCTGGAGCTGGCAGACGTACTGGTACTGCTACAATTGGAAGGAAACCACCTCGCTAAAGGAAAAACAAGACAACAATATCAAAATAGGTTTGATTACAATAAAATAAGTCAGTTAATCAAAATCAGTGTGACACAGACGCTGATTTTTTTGAGAAGAGCCCATTAGTGACATTTAATTCCATATTTTTACCGTGAGGGCTTGTAAAACTGCAAAAACTGCCAACACCTATAGTGCCGCTGTCTAAATATTATTATGAATATGAATTCTACAAGAGAAAACGACTGAGCATTTAAACCATCACAATGTATTAAATGTTTCCAGAGATACTGATAATTTGATAACGAGCAAAGTTATTTCTCCTCAAAAAAGTGGGATCAACCAGTACATATAATATTCATCCTGCTACATTTAGAAAGTGGCAACAACAGTAAACATGAGTAACTTCACCGTGTGTCTATCCGGTCTTTAAGTGATGACGTGATCAATCCTACTTCTGGGCCCAAACTACTCTGCGTTTAATAAGGCTGTTGTGTTTTTAACATGTTTTAATGCTTTGTAACTTGTTCTATTTAATCTCAACAAGCCCCTTACAAAAAGTAAGCGATCACTGTCGGCCTCTCTCAGTTTTCTAGCGCATCTGTGGCTGTGTACCATTCGTGGTGCGTTGGCTCCCTCTACTGGTATGCGCCTCATTCAAATGTCGCCACACATTTAAAATTGCAGGGTGTCTTTACACTGTCATAGCTCCTAGATAGATTTCTTCAGAGACCTGAAAATCGCTGTGATTATTCACCATAGCCTGCTGAGTCTTACAGTGAAAGAACGATGTCAACGTATAGCATCGTTGGTTACTTTAATTATGTTTGGTTTTTTTTAATCAAATCCTCCAAAACAGGACCATTGTGACACAAAACCTCTCACACACTAACACAAACTCTTTATACAGATACAGAGCTTTACATGTATAAATAAGGCAGACAAAAATGCATAAAACACAAGCTATCCACAGACTGTCGGTGGACGCCATGTCACTTTATTTTGTTTTTATCTTGTTTCTTTTTGGTGTAGCCTCATTAAACAAAATGTTTATAAAAATGACCACTTTTATTATGAATTATTAGGAAATTAATAATTCATTATTAATTATTTATTATGAACACACCTGCCACCCTCAAGTAGAGGTGGCAGAGAAAGTGTCCGTGTGACTGAGTCCTGTCCCAGCTCTGCTTCAAGGTCTGTCGGTCCAGCTTGTTGAGGGCCTGAGAGCAAAGACGGATATCCTGGACCAGCTCTGACAAACTGTCCAGGTCTTGACTCTCACACACGCACACCTCGCCAAGGTAGCTACACTGCTGTCTGTCAGCCCATTTGCAGCCAGGCTGAGGTGGGTCAGAGAGCACTCGTCCTGCAAAAACACAAAAGTCTTAACCTGATTGCACAATTATATCTTTCGACAATAAATGACATTGCATGATTTTTGCATGCACACCTGTGACAGGACTTTGGCGAGGTGTTCCAGTGCCGGGTAATCAGCAGGCCCTCTGCAGACAGCTGACAGGTCCACGTGTGGGAGGCAGTGGAGGGGCAGTCTTTTTAACACCAGCTCAAAGCCGGTGGAGCCTAGGGGATTGAGGGACAGGCACACTGCTTTCAAATGGCCTGTGCCTGAACGTTCAGAAGATGTAAAGTTAGTTGCAGTTTTGCTTATGGGTGGGAGTTCAGTGAAGCTTAAGGCTTCAGTCAGCTGCTTGTTAGAGTCACCTGTGAGCGCGCTGGCTAGCAGCAGTCGATGCTGCTGAAGGAAACGAGCAGTGAGGCCGCAGGCCTGCAGAGACCGCTTGGCTAGCACAGGGCAGCAGGACAGCAGACAGGACAGAGACTCAGACACGCCGTCCCCCAGTGGGTTCATACTGAGGTCCAGCTCCTCCAGGCACTTTGAGTGGAAACGAGCAGAAAAAGCAAATGATCACGAGAGCCAATTCTCTCTGACAGATATCATTGATATGAATCAGGTTAGCTTGTTATTAAGATCTAAGGTAGTTATTAAGACCAGAGGTACTTAAATACAGGTTAGATGGTAAACCTGGAGCTGCCACTATTGGCTAGCTGAGGCCCTTACCGGGAATGCAGGTGCACTCTGTCCCTTTAAAGCATTTACAGCCTTCTCCAGGCCGTCCCCTGTAATGCAGTTGGCAGAAATGTCCAGCAGCTGCAGACGAGGCATGTGAGCGTTGTGGCAATCAGCTCAGGGAGAAGGTCGTCAGACATACGGTTTCCAGAAATTCGCAGCTCCGTGAGGCTGGCCTGAAGTTTTAGGGCACGGAGGAGCGGGCCGAGGGAAGAGGCGGCCAAACCGAGACACTTGGAGTCCTGACACGGAGGAACCCCGGTCCCGAACCTCATAGCCGGGAGACACGCTTGTTCTCATCTACAGGTAGAAAGAGATGGTACTTCATAACAGAATACAAAAATGCACTTGTGTGCGTTTTATAATGCATTACCTCTGTGTTGCTCACCCACTGCCAGACTTTGACAGGCCTTCTTGTATCGCTCAGGGAGAGGAGGGAGATCCGAGCAAACTTCAGCCAGAACCTGCAATACAAACCCATCAGTTATCCTGCACTGGTGCAGGAAAGTGAAGCCAAGGATTCAATCCCAAAAACTGTGATTCCTTCAGTGTCTTCTGGAAGCTGGCTCCAAAAGCAAGTCAGCATCCAGTCTGGTAATAGAAATGGTTCTAATCTTTACAGTTTCTCAGATTGTAGTTTCTCAGGCAGCTTAACATAATCAGCCCTTCACCTTCTTACCAGAATCATACAGTCTAAAACCTGCACGCCTCATCTGGGTAATGAAAGATGAAGTCATTGTGGAAGGACCTAGAACCTCCATTCCTTCTATCAGTGATTTAAAAAAGACCTCTGTGTCTATGAGAAAGTCTATTTTATGAATTTGGGCCATACTTTGCCTAAGAAAAGGAGTATGCTCACTGGCTGACATGCAAGCTGTTTCACAGTCATAGCCATCCTCTTGTCACTGTGGGTTTTTTTAAAAAAAAATCCAAGATAGCAACAGTGACAACATTTGTCTTAAACACTCGTGATCAGACTTCATCAACCAATCATGGTAGTCTTCAGCATCTTTTAAATTGTCTGTGGTCCAAGTATGGTCACTTCTGGCTCTCCTCAGTGTCACCTCACCTCTTCATTTGTGTGCAGGACGGCCAGTAGCTGGTCCTGCGGGGAGAGCAGAGCGCCTTCTTTCTGCAGAGAGAGACGAGGCAGGAGGCCACATTTCTGGTAGTAACGCTGAGCTGCCTGCTCACACAGCCACGACACAGAGCAGGAGTTGGCCTCACTGGGATGCAGAGCAATGACCGGCGATTAAACAGAAATTAAAAACAAAACAACAACAACAACAACAAAAAAACACTATACCAATCAGATTGGGATTTATTTTTATATACTGCTCAAACTTAAAAGTTTTCACCGACCTTTGTGGAACTGGGATCAGGAAGACGTCTTCCTGAACCCGGACCCTCATTCTGATTGGTGGAGGAAGTGACGTGGGCATAGGAGCAACCAAAGTTTGAGTTGGAGGCTAGAGTAAACAAAATAAAACATTCAAGCACTGTTAAAACATCTGTATTTAATGTCATCAACTCTTTGTAGAAAGACAAAGCAGAGTCTGTACTAGAGAAATCAGGAGACCTGACGAGGGCAGTATTACGCCTTTTATACCTCCAGCCTACCGTAAATTCAGTAGAAGAAGAATAGCAGCAATGGCGCCATTGAGAGATCACATCGCGATCCTGAATTAAGTTTGAAGATGTTGGTTTGGCCGTGTCGGTTGTTGTTGCAATAATGTCTTCAGTTCAGAATCTTAGAGAGTTTATCAAGGAGAGATTAACTTCTGCTGCAGAAGAAATCTTCTCAGAGTTTGAAAAAACGATCGTCCGGTATGAGGAAGAGATCCGTCAGCTAAGACTGCTTGATATCAGACCCGGGATAAAGTCACACAATACAGGTGTGGAGGTGTGAGGGTTGCGGGATCATCGTGTGATTCACGTGGGCATGATCTAAATGCATTGAACTAGTAATACACCACAGTAAAGTGTATGAAGTTATATCTGTGCAGTGTTGAGAAGGTTACTTTTAAAATGTTTTCCACGAAAGATTACAGAATACATGGCCCAAATGGAGTTTGTAACTATTCCATTAAGTTACTCAATGTGAATAACGTATTCTGAATACTTTGGTCCGGATTACTTTATTACTTGCTTGTTACAACTACTTGAATGTACTATTGCTGTGTGAATTATTGCTATAACTGAAGGCTACTAGCCACCGAGCTAACATTGTTAGCTGGCTTTAGCTAAAGTTATTTCATAGACTAAAGACTGTTAGACTTGATTCATAGCATTAACATCCTGCTAGCTACAAACAATCATGTGCAGTTCTGAAAGCAATCTCAAGTAAATTTTTAAATCGTGATGTAAAATGAGTAACAGTAGGGTGGACATTAGGCAAGGCTGCAGTTTTTGCAGCGATCTCGTATAGAACACAATTTCTGTATCAGTAATAGGTTTTCTTTCTGTTTGCTTTCAGAACTGCACATAATTATTTGCAAGTAGCAGGTTGTAATGCAGCCTTCAGTAATAGTAATGAGTCACACAGCAATAGTACATCGAAGATTCTGAAGTGAGACATAACCTAGATAGCTACATAAACTAATACAAGGTAGTTGTAGTAGGCTTACGTTAGGGCTGTACAATCAATAAAGATGAGGCAGAACCTGGTAGCTCCAAACAGAAGGACCAGTCAAAACAAATTGAGGATGTTATTCCTAAATGAGGGGCTCCCCCTGTTGCATGGACATGGTTTGGTTATGAAAAGTCTGACACGGATCAGAAAACTGTACTATGGAAATTATGCCCAGACTGGTTCCCACCACGGACTCAAACACGACAAACCTCTTCGACCACCTACGCATGAATCATGTGAAAGTTTGTGGAGAGAGTTTATAGATGAGAAGCAAAAAAGAGCCATCAGGTGCTCAAAATAAACCTTAGACTCATACGTTAGAACAGGCTTTTCCCCCACGTGTAATAAATACTCAAAAAGAAAATGGCGGCCGTTACAACATATATCTAAAAATATATAGTGCATTGGTCAAAATACTCGACTCCAGGTACACGACACCCAGCTGAAAACACTTCATGAAAGTCAAGTTGCCCAATATTCACAAAATTTACAGAAAAAGCACTATTTTGTCATATATATCATTATCGGGACGAGAAACGTCTTATATTGGGATATGAGATTTTGGTCATGTCACACAGCCCTAGCTAATGTTAGTCTTTAAAAAAAGAATGTACTTCCAGATGTTTCTTTCGGGTGGAGTCTTTATAGTTGAGAGCAGCTCGGTTTCTGGGTCCATTGTATAACTGACGCCACCAACATTACCAAGAGACTTACACTAGAGCTTCTTGTTGCGTGTTTTGTTTGGGTTTCCGGTAATGCGTGAAATCAACAAAATTAGAGAGGGTATAGCCTGACATATGAAACAGGAAAAGACCATCGTGTAATCCATTTATTTAGAAGTAACTGTATTCTAATTATTACCAAATTATCGGTAACTATCGGCGGCACGGTGGTTAGCACTGTTGCCTCACAGCAAGAAAGTCCTGAGTTCAATTCCACCATCAGGCCGGGGTCTTTCTGTGTGGAGTTTGCATGTTCTCACCGTGTTTGCGTGGGTTCTCTCCGGGTACTCCGGCTTCCTCCCACCGTCCAAAGACATGCAGCTTGTGGGGATAGGTTAATTGGATAATCCAAATTGCCACTAGGTGTGAATGTGAGTGTGAATGGTTGTCTGTCCCTATGTGTTAGCCCTGCGACAGACTGGCGACCTGTCCAGGGTGTACCTCACCTTTTGCCCTATAACAGCTGGGATAGGCTCCAGCGCCCCCCGCGACCCTGAAAAGGATAAGCGAATGGATGGATGGATATCGGAATACAGTTACTCATGTTTTGTATTTTAAATGCATAACGCCGGTACATGTATGCCGTTACTCCCTAACACTGCATCTATGTAAACATACTTACGGCCACTTTGTTAACTACACCCGTTCAACTACTCTTTAATCCAAAATGTAATCAGCCAATCAGATGGCAGCAGTCCATGCATTTCAGCATATAGCGATCAGTGACGGTGATTGAAATCACTTTGATCATGGTGTGGGTGTTGGTGCCACATTGGCTGATCTGAGTATTTCAGAAACTGCTGATCTGTTTAAATTTCCAGCACAAACATCTGCATGATTTACAGAGAGTAGTCCAAAAAAGAGAAAATATGCAGTTCCCTTAAAATGACATTGAGTTCTCTGTACTCGGGTCTCCAGAGTTACCAGCTCTCAACCCAACAGAGCATCTTTGGAATGTAGTGGACCATGAGATTTGCATCATATTTATTAGTAAAATGTTAAAAGATTAGCATTAACAGCATATCTTACCTGCCGTCGTAAAATACTTTAAGCTTTCATGATCATATTCAGATCATGCTGCTGTTCATTTGTTTGTTTATTCACAGTGTGTGATGATCACTGGCAGTCACATCTAAAAATCAGACCCCAGACAGCTGTAAGGTTATCAACATCATCCAGTGAACAAATGACTATCAGTGAATGTTTCTGTGGCAACATAAAACGCAAGCTAAATTCTCAATAGGTGACCGTTTTCATCCTTCTTGAGCTTTCTTATCATCACATTAGTCACTATTTTCTTGTGTCCTTTTGTTGAACACGAAGGTCTGGATGATCAGCAGTTCTGTGACCATGAGAGGAGCTCCAGTCTCAACCAGGAGGACCCAGAGCCTCTACAGACTAAAGAGGAACAGGAGGAAATCTCCACCAATCAGGGAGGAGAGCAGCTTGCACTGAAGCAGGAGGATGAAGGGATTAATGTCTGGACCGGAGAACAGCTGGATTTGTTGTGGAAACCTGGATCACGGCTGACCAGATTTGGTATGTAAAAGTGTAATAAGCAGATTTCATAATATAGAAATGAATATGACTTATAACAAAATGTCACAAAGACACATGGCGTGCATTACCGCCTGGGATACTGCCTCACTGGAGACATGTTTTCTGTTTCAGATTTAAGTCATGTTAGCCCAGAACTGTACGCAGAATGTAGAAAAATGTTGAGACAATGAAAACTGTGGATTATTGGCCACAAGGACCAAGTTGGAGTAGTGAGCTGTACGCCTCATAAATGATGACTTTCTGCATGTAAACAGAATTCTTCTCTGTTCGCTGCATGAGAGAGAATATTTAAATATCGCTCACATATCTGAGAGACCTGCTCACAGTGTGACTTTTTTCTTGTGTGTTCTGTCCATCAAGACCTCCCACAGCAACATGATTGTAAGGAAAATGAGGATCTGGATGACCCGCAGGTCTGTAGCCAGGAAAGGAACTCCAGTCTGGACCAGCAGAACACAGAAACACTATAAAATAAAACTACAATATAAGACGAGAAACGTCTTATATTGGGATATGAGATTTTGGTCATGTCGCACAGCCCTAGCTAATGTTAGTCTTTAAAAAAAGAATGTACTTCCAGATGTTTCTTTCGGGTGGAGTCTTTATAGTTGAGAGCAGCTCGGTTTCTGGGTCCATTGTATAACTGACGCCACCAACATTACCAAGAGACTTACACTAGAGCTTCTTGTTGCGTGTTTTGTTTGGGTTTCCGGTAATGCGTGAAATCAACAAAATTAGAGAGGGTATAGCCTGACATATGAAACAGGAAAAGACCATCGTGTAATCCATTTATTTAGAAGTAACTGTATTCTAATTATTACCAAATTATCGGTAACTATCGGCGGCACGGTGGTTAGCACTGTTGCCTCACAGCAAGAAAGTCCTGAGTTCAATTCCACCATCAGGCCGGGGTCTTTCTGTGTGGAGTTTGCATGTTCTCACCGTGTTTGCGTGGGTTCTCTCCGGGTACTCCGGCTTCCTCCCACCGTCCAAAGACATGCAGCTTGTGGGGATAGGTTAATTGGATAATCCAAATTGCCACTAGGTGTGAATGTGAGTGTGAATGGTTGTCTGTCCCTATGTGTTAGCCCTGCGACAGACTGGCGACCTGTCCAGGGTGTACCTCACCTTTCGCCCTATAACAGCTGGGATAGGCTCCAGCGCCCCCCGCGACCCTGAAAAGGATAAGCGAATGGATGGATGGATATCGGAATACAGTTACTCATGTTTTGTATTTTAAATGCATAACGCCGGTACATGTATGCCGTTACTCCCTAACACTGCATCTATGTAAACATACTTACGGCCACTTTGTTAACTACACCCGTTCAACTACTCTTTAATCCAAAATGTAATCAGCCAATCAGATGGCAGCAGTCCATGCATTTCAGCATATAGCGATCAGTGACGGTGATTGAAATCACTTTGATCATGGTGTGGGTGTTGGTGCCACATTGGCTGATCTGAGTATTTCAGAAACTGCTGATCTGTTTAAATTTCCAGCACAAACATCTGCATGATTTACAGAGAGTAGTCCAAAAAAGAGAAAATATGCAGTTCCCTTAAAATGACATTGAGTTCTCTGTACTCGGGTCTCCAGAGTTACCAGCTCTCAACCCAACAGAGCATCTTTGGAATGTAGTGGACCATGAGATTTGCATCATATTTATTAGTAAAATGTTAAAAGATTAGCATTAACAGCATATCTTACCTGCCGTCGTAAAATACTTTAAGCTTTCATGATCATATTCAGATCATGCTGCTGTTCATTTGTTTGTTTATTCACAGTGTGTGATGATCACTGGCAGTCACATCTAAAAATCAGACCCCAGACAGCTGTAAGGTTATCAACATCATCCAGTGAACAAATGACTATCAGTGAATGTTTCTGTGGCAACATAAAACGCAAGCTAAATTCTCAATAGGTGACCGTTTTCATCCTTCTTGAGCTTTCTTATCATCACATTAGTCACTATTTTCTTGTGTCCTTTTGTTGAACACGAAGGTCTGGATGATCAGCAGTTCTGTGACCATGAGAGGAGCTCCAGTCTCAACCAGGAGGACCCAGAGCCTCTACAGACTAAAGAGGAACAGGAGGAAATCTCCACCAATCAGGGAGGAGAGCAGCTTGCACTGAAGCAGGAGGATGAAGGGATTAATGTCTGGACCGGAGAACAGCTGGATTTGTTGTGGAAACCTGGATCACGGCTGACCAGATTTGGTATGTAAAAGTGTAATAAGCAGATTTCATAATATAGAAATGAATATGACTTATAACAAAATGTCACAAAGACACATGGCGTGCATTACCGCCTGGGATACTGCCTCACTGGAGACATGTTTTCTGTTTCAGATTTAAGTCATGTTAGCCCAGAACTGTACGCAGAATGTAGAAAAATGTTGAGACAATGAAAACTGTGGATTATTGGCCACAAGGACCAAGTTGGAGTAGTGAGCTGTACGCCTCATAAATGATGACTTTCTGCATGTAAACAGAATTCTTCTCTGTTCGCTGCATGAGAGAGAATATTTAAATATCGCTCACATATCTGAGAGACCTGCTCACAGTGTGACTTTTTTCTTGTGTGTTCTGTCCATCAAGACCTCCCACAGCAACATGATTGTAAGGAAAATGAGGATCTGGATGACCCGCAGGTCTGTAGCCAGGAAAGGAACTCCAGTCTGGACCAGCAGAACACAGAAACACTATAAAATAAAACTACAATATAAGACGAGAAACGTCTTATATTGGGATATGAGATTTTGGTCATGTCGCACAGCCCTAGCTAATGTTAGTCTTTAAAAAAAGAATGTACTTCCAGATGTTTCTTTCGGGTGGAGTCTTTATAGTTGAGAGCAGCTCGGTTTCTGGGTCCATTGTATAACTGACGCCACCAACATTACCAAGAGACTTACACTAGAGCTTCTTGTTGCGTGTTTTGTTTGGGTTTCCGGTAATGCGTGAAATCAACAAAATTAGAGAGGGTATAGCCTGACATATGAAACAGGAAAAGACCATCGTGTAATCCATTTATTTAGAAGTAACTGTATTCTAATTATTACCAAATTATCGGTAACTATCGGCGGCACGGTGGTTAGCACTGTTGCCTCACAGCAAGAAAGTCCTGAGTTCAATTCCACCATCAGGCCGGGGTCTTTCTGTGTGGAGTTTGCATGTTCTCACCGTGTTTGCGTGGGTTCTCTCCGGGTACTCCGGCTTCCTCCCACCGTCCAAAGACATGCAGCTTGTGGGGATAGGTTAATTGGATAATCCAAATTGCCACTAGGTGTGAATGTGAGTGTGAATGGTTGTCTGTCCCTATGTGTTAGCCCTGCGACAGACTGGCGACCTGTCCAGGGTGTACCTCACCTTTCGCCCTATAACAGCTGGGATAGGCTCCAGCGCCCCCCGCGACCCTGAAAAGGATAAGCGAATGGATGGATGGATATCGGAATACAGTTACTCATGTTTTGTATTTTAAATGCATAACGCCGGTACATGTATGCCGTTACTCCCTAACACTGCATCTATGTAAACATACTTACGGCCACTTTGTTAACTACACCCGTTCAACTACTCTTTAATCCAAAATGTAATCAGCCAATCAGATGGCAGCAGTCCATGCATTTCAGCATATAGCGATCAGTGACGGTGATTGAAATCACTTTGATCATGGTGTGGGTGTTGGTGCCACATTGGCTGATCTGAGTATTTCAGAAACTGCTGATCTGTTTAAATTTCCAGCACAAACATCTGCATGATTTACAGAGAGTAGTCCAAAAAAGAGAAAATATGCAGTTCCCTTAAAATGACATTGAGTTCTCTGTACTCGGGTCTCCAGAGTTACCAGCTCTCAACCCAACAGAGCATCTTTGGAATGTAGTGGACCATGAGATTTGCATCATATTTATTAGTAAAATGTTAAAAGATTAGCATTAACAGCATATCTTACCTGCCGTCGTAAAATACTTTAAGCTTTCATGATCATATTCAGATCATGCTGCTGTTCATTTGTTTGTTTATTCACAGTGTGTGATGATCACTGGCAGTCACATCTAAAAATCAGACCCCAGACAGCTGTAAGGTTATCAACATCATCCAGTGAACAAATGACTATCAGTGAATGTTTCTGTGGCAACATAAAACGCAAGCTAAATTCTCAATAGGTGACCGTTTTCATCCTTCTTGAGCTTTCTTATCATCACATTAGTCACTATTTTCTTGTGTCCTTTTGTTGAACACGAAGGTCTGGATGATCAGCAGTTCTGTGACCATGAGAGGAGCTCCAGTCTCAACCAGGAGGACCCAGAGCCTCTACAGACTAAAGAGGAACAGGAGGAAATCTCCACCAATCAGGGAGGAGAGCAGCTTGCACTGAAGCAGGAGGATGAAGGGATTAATGTCTGGACCGGAGAACAGCTGGATTTGTTGTGGAAACCTGGATCACGGCTGACCAGATTTGGTATGTAAAAGTGTAATAAGCAGATTTCATAATATAGAAATGAATATGACTTATAACAAAATGTCACAAAGACACATGGCGTGCATTACCGCCTGGGATACTGCCTCACTGGAGACATGTTTTCTGTTTCAGATTTAAGTCATGTTAGCCCAGAACTGTACGCAGAATGTAGAAAAATGTTGAGACAATGAAAACTGTGGATTATTGGCCACAAGGACCAAGTTGGAGTAGTGAGCTGTACGCCTCATAAATGATGACTTTCTGCATGTAAACAGAATTCTTCTCTGTTCGCTGCATGAGAGAGAATATTTAAATATCGCTCACATATCTGAGAGACCTGCTCACAGTGTGACTTTTTTCTTGTGTGTTCTGTCCATCAAGACCTCCCACAGCAACATGATTGTAAGGAAAATGAGGATCTGGATGACCCGCAGGTCTGTAGCCAGGAAAGGAACTCCAGTCTGGACCAGCAGAACACAGAAACACTATAAAATAAAACTACAATATAAGACGAGAAACGTCTTATATTGGGATATGAGATTTTGGTCATGTCGCACAGCCCTAGCTAATGTTAGTCTTTAAAAAAAGAATGTACTTCCAGATGTTTCTTTCGGGTGGAGTCTTTATAGTTGAGAGCAGCTCGGTTTCTGGGTCCATTGTATAACTGACGCCACCAACATTACCAAGAGACTTACACTAGAGCTTCTTGTTGCGTGTTTTGTTTGGGTTTCCGGTAATGCGTGAAATCAACAAAATTAGAGAGGGTATAGCCTGACATATGAAACAGGAAAAGACCATCGTGTAATCCATTTATTTAGAAGTAACTGTATTCTAATTATTACCAAATTATCGGTAACTATCGGCGGCACGGTGGTTAGCACTGTTGCCTCACAGCAAGAAAGTCCTGAGTTCAATTCCACCATCAGGCCGGGGTCTTTCTGTGTGGAGTTTGCATGTTCTCACCGTGTTTGCGTGGGTTCTCTCCGGGTACTCCGGCTTCCTCCCACCGTCCAAAGACATGCAGCTTGTGGGGATAGGTTAATTGGATAATCCAAATTGCCACTAGGTGTGAATGTGAGTGTGAATGGTTGTCTGTCCCTATGTGTTAGCCCTGCGACAGACTGGCGACCTGTCCAGGGTGTACCTCACCTTTCGCCCTATAACAGCTGGGATAGGCTCCAGCGCCCCCCGCGACCCTGAAAAGGATAAGCGAATGGATGGATGGATATCGGAATACAGTTACTCATGTTTTGTATTTTAAATGCATAACGCCGGTACATGTATGCCGTTACTCCCTAACACTGCATCTATGTAAACATACTTACGGCCACTTTGTTAACTACACCCGTTCAACTACTCTTTAATCCAAAATGTAATCAGCCAATCAGATGGCAGCAGTCCATGCATTTCAGCATATAGCGATCAGTGACGGTGATTGAAATCACTTTGATCATGGTGTGGGTGTTGGTGCCACATTGGCTGATCTGAGTATTTCAGAAACTGCTGATCTGTTTAAATTTCCAGCACAAACATCTGCATGATTTACAGAGAGTAGTCCAAAAAAGAGAAAATATGCAGTTCCCTTAAAATGACATTGAGTTCTCTGTACTCGGGTCTCCAGAGTTACCAGCTCTCAACCCAACAGAGCATCTTTGGAATGTAGTGGACCATGAGATTTGCATCATATTTATTAGTAAAATGTTAAAAGATTAGCATTAACAGCATATCTTACCTGCCGTCGTAAAATACTTTAAGCTTTCATGATCATATTCAGATCATGCTGCTGTTCATTTGTTTGTTTATTCACAGTGTGTGATGATCACTGGCAGTCACATCTAAAAATCAGACCCCAGACAGCTGTAAGGTTATCAACATCATCCAGTGAACAAATGACTATCAGTGAATGTTTCTGTGGCAACATAAAACGCAAGCTAAATTCTCAATAGGTGACCGTTTTCATCCTTCTTGAGCTTTCTTATCATCACATTAGTCACTATTTTCTTGTGTCCTTTTGTTGAACACGAAGGTCTGGATGATCAGCAGTTCTGTGACCATGAGAGGAGCTCCAGTCTCAACCAGGAGGACCCAGAGCCTCTACAGACTAAAGAGGAACAGGAGGAAATCTCCACCAATCAGGGAGGAGAGCAGCTTGCACTGAAGCAGGAGGATGAAGGGATTAATGTCTGGACCGGAGAACAGCTGGATTTGTTGTGGAAACCTGGATCACGGCTGACCAGATTTGGTATGTAAAAGTGTAATAAGCAGATTTCATAATATAGAAATGAATATGACTTATAACAAAATGTCACAAAGACACATGGCGTGCATTACCGCCTGGGATACTGCCTCACTGGAGACATGTTTTCTGTTTCAGATTTAAGTCATGTTAGCCCAGAACTGTACGCAGAATGTAGAAAAATGTTGAGACAATGAAAACTGTGGATTATTGGCCACAAGGACCAAGTTGGAGTAGTGAGCTGTACGCCTCATAAATGATGACTTTCTGCATGTAAACAGAATTCTTCTCTGTTCGCTGCATGAGAGAGAATATTTAAATATCGCTCACATATCTGAGAGACCTGCTCACAGTGTGACTTTTTTCTTGTGTGTTCTGTCCATCAAGACCTCCCACAGCAACATGATTGTAAGGAAAATGAGGATCTGGATGACCCGCAGGTCTGTAGCCAGGAAAGGAACTCCAGTCTGGACCAGCAGAACACAGAAACACTATAAAATAAAACTACAATATAAGACGAGAAACGTCTTATATTGGGATATGAGATTTTGGTCATGTCGCACAGCCCTAGCTAATGTTAGTCTTTAAAAAAAGAATGTACTTCCAGATGTTTCTTTCGGGTGGAGTCTTTATAGTTGAGAGCAGCTCGGTTTCTGGGTCCATTGTATAACTGACGCCACCAACATTACCAAGAGACTTACACTAGAGCTTCTTGTTGCGTGTTTTGTTTGGGTTTCCGGTAATGCGTGAAATCAACAAAATTAGAGAGGGTATAGCCTGACATATGAAACAGGAAAAGACCATCGTGTAATCCATTTATTTAGAAGTAACTGTATTCTAATTATTACCAAATTATCGGTAACTATCGGCGGCACGGTGGTTAGCACTGTTGCCTCACAGCAAGAAAGTCCTGAGTTCAATTCCACCATCAGGCCGGGGTCTTTCTGTGTGGAGTTTGCATGTTCTCACCGTGTTTGCGTGGGTTCTCTCCGGGTACTCCGGCTTCCTCCCACCGTCCAAAGACATGCAGCTTGTGGGGATAGGTTAATTGGATAATCCAAATTGCCACTAGGTGTGAATGTGAGTGTGAATGGTTGTCTGTCCCTATGTGTTAGCCCTGCGACAGACTGGCGACCTGTCCAGGGTGTACCTCACCTTTCGCCCTATAACAGCTGGGATAGGCTCCAGCGCCCCCCGCGACCCTGAAAAGGATAAGCGAATGGATGGATGGATATCGGAATACAGTTACTCATGTTTTGTATTTTAAATGCATAACGCCGGTACATGTATGCCGTTACTCCCTAACACTGCATCTATGTAAACATACTTACGGCCACTTTGTTAACTACACCCGTTCAACTACTCTTTAATCCAAAATGTAATCAGCCAATCAGATGGCAGCAGTCCATGCATTTCAGCATATAGCGATCAGTGACGGTGATTGAAATCACTTTGATCATGGTGTGGGTGTTGGTGCCACATTGGCTGATCTGAGTATTTCAGAAACTGCTGATCTGTTTAAATTTCCAGCACAAACATCTGCATGATTTACAGAGAGTAGTCCAAAAAAGAGAAAATATGCAGTTCCCTTAAAATGACATTGAGTTCTCTGTACTCGGGTCTCCAGAGTTACCAGCTCTCAACCCAACAGAGCATCTTTGGAATGTAGTGGACCATGAGATTTGCATCATATTTATTAGTAAAATGTTAAAAGATTAGCATTAACAGCATATCTTACCTGCCGTCGTAAAATACTTTAAGCTTTCATGATCATATTCAGATCATGCTGCTGTTCATTTGTTTGTTTATTCACAGTGTGTGATGATCACTGGCAGTCACATCTAAAAATCAGACCCCAGACAGCTGTAAGGTTATCAACATCATCCAGTGAACAAATGACTATCAGTGAATGTTTCTGTGGCAACATAAAACGCAAGCTAAATTCTCAATAGGTGACCGTTTTCATCCTTCTTGAGCTTTCTTATCATCACATTAGTCACTATTTTCTTGTGTCCTTTTGTTGAACACGAAGGTCTGGATGATCAGCAGTTCTGTGACCAGGAGAGGAGCTCCAGTCTCAACCAGGAGGACCCAGAGCCTCTACAGACTAAAGAGGAACAGGAGGAAATCTCCACCAATCAGGAAGGAGAGCAGCTTGCACTGAAGCAGGAGGATGAAGGGATTAATGTCTGGACCGGAGAACAGCTGGATTTGTTGTGGAAACCTGGATCACGGCTGACCAGATTTGGTATGTAAAAGTGTAATAAGCAGATTTCATAATATAGAAATGAATATGACTTATAACAAAATGTCACAAAGACACATGGCGTGCATTACCGCCTGGGATACTGCCTCACTGGAGACATGTTTTCTGTTTCAGATTTAAGTCATGTTAGCCCAGAACTGTACGCAGAATGTAGAAAAATGTTGAGACAATGAAAACTGTGGATTATTGGCCACAAGGACCAAGTTGGAGTAGTGAGCTGTACGCCTCATAAATGATGACTTTCTGCATGTAAACAGAATTCTTCTCTGTTCGCTGCATGAGAGAGAATATTTAAATATCGCTCACATATCTGAGAGACCTGCTCACAGTGTGACTTTTTTCTTGTGTGTTCTGTCCATCAAGATCTCCCACAGCAACATGATTGTAAGGAAAATGAGGATCTGGATGACCCGCAGGTCTGTAGCCAGGAAAGGAACTCCAGTCTGGACCAGCAGAACACAGATCCTCCACAGACTAAAGAGGAACAGGAGGAAATCTCCACCAATCAGGAAGGAGAGCAGCTTGCACTGAAGCAGGAAACCAAAGGCATCATCATCTGGACCGGGCAGGAGCTGGGCATCATGTGGAACCCTGAAGTAAAGTTGCACAGAATAGGTATGCAAAACTTTAATAGATAGATTCAGTTTTGTATTAAGAAATCTAACTCATGTTGGGTCCTAATCAGACCTCCAATATACTTTATAGAGGCACATGAAGAATTTAAAGACCGACTGCAATAAGGAAACTGACGTAATATTCTAAGAGCCAAAATGTCTAGCCCTCCCAGTGTCGCCCCTGTCAGGACTGTCTTATGTTGAAAATAATTGAGTACAAGAGAGAGGAAGACACCCTACAATGAGTTGAAACGTCAGCTTGTTATTTATTCCTCCATATTCATATTTGTCATTCATATGGTCACTTTGTTTGTCCCTCCAAATTGCAGTCGTCACTCCTTCGCCTGTGCTGCGCCCCTGCACCTGCAGGCACACTTACAGTGAATATCAAATTTAATAACAGGAAATTAACTAGGCATGTACTTTTCTTTCTTTTTTTGGCCACATTTTTCAAGTGACCTATATTTGACAACAGCATATAAAAAAATAAAACAAAAAAAAGAACTTTAAATTATGTTTTTGGTGTGCCATCTCAATGTTTTCAGTGGCCCCCATATGGCCACCCATATGAAAAAATTCTGGAGCCGCCCCTGTACATTATGACTGAGTACATCCACTAAACCTTTTGTGGATAACATAACAATCCCCATGAGGACTGAACGATCAATTTAAAAATAAAATATATCGATTTGAAACTAAGCTTTTAGCAAACCACACAACACTATGATAGGTGTGTCCTTGTGCCATGTGTTTCTGGGTCTTTCTTCTTCTTTCCCTTTGGATTCCAGCACAAGGCCTGTGTAGTGATGTTATTGGTGGACTTCCTGATTGTGTGGCCAATCCAGCACCACTTTCTCTCAGAACTGTATTGCTATTGGTTTCTGGTTTGTACTTGTCCACAGTTTGTAATCCTCTCTGGCCACTGGATACGGAGGATTTGTTTTAAGCAGCTGCTGATGAATGTCTGCAACATACAAAGCGCTGTCTTTGCTTCATGTTTACGAGCTATAGAGAAGTATAGGTGTGACCCTGATTTTAAAAATGCTCAGCTTCAGAATCAGAATCAGAATACTTTATTCATCCCGAGGGAAATTAGGGTTACAGCAGGCAGCACGCTAATGGCGCATGCGCACTTACAAAGGAACCTTCTGACCAACTTTACACAAACATCACATTGGGCAGACATGGACATTATGGACAATGCTGGGCATCCTCTGCACACGGCCATTAACAACCAGAAGAGTCTGTTCAGTGACAGGTTGCTTCTCCCAAAGACAAGAACTAACAGACTTAAAAACTCCTTTGTCCCACACGCCATCAGACTGTTTAACTCCTCCCTGGAGGGGAGAGGGAGGGGAAACAGGAGGACAAAGGAGGGGGGAACAACTAAGCTGTAGTGCCTCTTCACCTCACTGTGCAATACCTTTTGTGCAATACTTTTGTAAATAGTCAACGGTGCAATAGACTCAATACTTGAAATGTGCAATTCACTTGTATTTTTATTTTTATTCCTATTTATTCTATTTATCCCCTTCGTATATTTTATTTATATTGTCTCTGTATTTATATATATGTGTGTGTGTGTGTGTGTGTGTGTGTATATATATATATATATATATATATATATATATATAATATTCTGTAACTCTGTAACTTCTGTCGGTGCTGTGCTTTTTTGGAAATCGAATTTCCCAGAGGAACCCACCCGAGGGATTAATAAAGTTCTATCTAATCTAATCTAACATGTCAGAAAGGTAGGCTGATAGGAAAAAACAACGAAAATACACTACATGAGGTAAGAGGAGGAGAAAAAAAACTCCACTCAGACTGAGCTCCTAGTGGGAGAACAGTTTGATAACAGAAAAAATACCTCAGCACAAAAGCACATGACTATCAATACACCATAGAAACACAAGACAAGCAACAGGGGCGGGTAAAGGGTAAGAGAGAGCCGGTGTAGACAGCGCATCCGGTCCTGCAGCATCTGTGCTGGTCCAGTTGACTGCTATCTTCCCCGGTAGGGCACAAGCATCGAAGGCGTTGGAAAGGGAGAGGGGATGAGTGAGTGCTTATCAGTGTAAGTGTGTGTGTCTGCGTGTCCATAGTTTAGCTGAGACAGTGTCCTTCGGCCTATCAGGCTAAGTAAACAGTCCTCCAGCCAATCCAGGTGTCCTTGCATGGGATGGGAAGAATAGCCGTAACACAGCTTGGTGAAATTTCTGACCTCTTGAGTTTCAAACATTTTTTAAAATGATGTTGTTTATTTTTTCTTACTTTTTTTTACACTAAATTTACTAACCCAAGGTGTTATTCACCCCTACTGAGATTTTCAAAGGTCGTCAGCTCAATTCTCCTGCTTTTGTTGTGCAAACCACCCATTATCTTTGAGGCCTGGCACGTTTACTCAGAGTAGCTCAGATCCAAGGCAGGCCAAACCTCTGTGTTACAACCTTCAGAAATGCCTGCCGTATCTATACAAAATATCCCACACATTGACTGACCTGCAAATGTGTAAGACACATTCACAATATATGGAAACACAAGTCTGTTTTATTTATAAAAAATTGTGTGAAAACAGAATGAAAAGTTGCTAATACAATGACATGAGTGACATGTGTGATCTCCCCAGCGTTGCATGTTCTCTCCTTTGCCTGTTCATGTAAAAATAGCAAAACATAAAAAATTAATTCTGTCCCTCAGTTCCAGGTTGGTTCATCTCTTCATCTTTCTGCCTTTTGTCTTAGGTTACTCTCCCACACAGTCTGTCTGTCTGTGTCATAGTCTGTTTGCAGCATTCAGCAATGCAGTTCCTTGACTCTCACCACAGATCTTCCATTGTGACTGTGTATGTGAGGGAGTGGCATTGCATTACTTCAGCACAGTGCTGTGCATAAAAGCAGACAGCCCAGGCTGGAGAATCATTTCTTCTTCGCATTTCTGACAAGGCACATCAGGATGGCCTCTGTATCACTGCCTCACAGGAAGAACATCTGCGCGCAACAGGCGCGCATCCATTTCCTTGCTTCAGGAAATGGATGAAGCAGACTCTGATGGAGGAGAGGTTTCATTTGTCCAGCAGGCCACTGATACCTCCTCAGAAGAATCTAAAAAGGAGACGGAACAAGAACCCAACATGCCTCCATGGAAGAGGCACCGTGGTACTGGGAAGCCCAGTCTGAGCCACACGGCAAAAGACGGCACTGTGTGGGTAGAGGAGGACATTGGAATGCCCAGTGCAGTAGCAAATCGCTCGTGCTTCACTCGTGCTGGACCCACAGAGTCTGCTAAGGTCTGTCATTGCCATAGTACGTAGGGCTGCTCAATTAATCGAATTTTAATCACGATTACGATCTGGGCCTTCAACGATCATTAAAAATGACTGAGCCGATTATTAGCCCCTCCCTAATTTATCCGCGACACCTTAAAGGCCGGTCCGTGAAAATATTGTCGGGCATAAACTGGTCCGTGGCGCAAAAAAGGTTGGAGACCGCTGATTAAGAGGACCCGAGGGAAGCTCGGAAAGCTAAGCAGAAGTTATTTGGAGAGTGACTGCCGTTGGTTGAAAAGAGAGTTTAAAAAAAACAAACTTCAGTGGTGTTGCACACTATTTTATATTATTTTTTTAAAGTCATTGTTAACCCTTTAAAGCCGGTCAGAGCAGCACGCTCCGTTTTGCGTAACTATTTTTAAATCCCTGTAGAACCTGAACCGTGTAAGCTAGCGCAATAATTTGTTTTGCATATGAAACCGGAGGAGTTGTACTTACATCTGATGCCATCAGCTTGTCCTCGGTCACGGTTTCGTTCCACATATAGCTTTGCAAAAATTGCATAAAAAGCGCTTGCAGGAACAAAAACATAATATTCCAGAAACACGCTTTGCCGTTCCTATCAGCTGTTCGTAACACTTCCCACAGTGAAATGATGCACATGCTGTTTTCTTTGCAAATTTGCATCATAGGATTGTTTTTTGTTTTTCCTGCAGTATATAAAAATTGCTGTATCTCCAAAATAAAACTATGAAGACACTCAAAATAAATTTCCTGTGGTGGGAAACTATTTTTTGCAACTTTATTGTATTTAAAGTTTTGAGGGATAAGCCCCTTAAATTTCTCCAAGTAGAAATATACAGTGGGGCAAAAAAGTATTTAGTCAGCCACCGACTGTGCAAGTTCCCCCACTTAAAATGATGACAGAGGTCAGTAATTTGCACCAGAGGTACACTTCAACTGTGAGAGACAGAATGTGAAAAAAAAATCCATGAATTCACATGGTAGGATTTGTAAAGAATTTCTTCGTAAATTAGGGTGGAAAATAAGTATTTGGTCACCTCAAACAAGGAAAATCTCTGGCTCTCACAGACCTGTAACGTCTTCTGTAAGAAGCTTTTCCGTCCCCCACTCGTTACCTGTATGAATGGCACCTGTTTGAACTCATCATCTGTATAAAAGACACCTGTCCACAGCCTCAAACAGTCAGACTCCAAACTCCGCCATGGCCAAGACCAAAGAGCTTTCGAAGGACACCAGGAAAAGTATTGTAGACTTGCACCAGACTGGGAAGAGTGAATCTACAATAGGCAAGCAGCTTGGTGTGAAAAAATCAACTGTGGGAGCAATCATCAGAAAATGGAAGACATACAAGACCACTGATAATCTCCCTCGATCTGGGGCTCCACGCAAGATCTCATCCCGTGGGGTCAAAATGATCATGAGAACGGTGAGCAAAGATCCCAGAACCACACGGGGGGACCTGGTGAATGACCTGCAGAGAGCTGGGACCAAAGTAACAAAGGTCACCATCAGTAACACACTACAACGGCAGGGAATCAAATCCCGCAGTGCCAGACGTGTTCCGCTGCTGAAGCCAGTGCATGTCCAGGCCCGTCTGAAGTTTGCCAGAGAGCACATGGATGATACAGCAGAGGATTGGGAGAATGTCATGTGGTCAGATGAAACCAAAGTAGAACTTTTTGGTATAAACTCAATTCGTCGTGTTTGGAGGAAGAAGAATACTGAGTTGCATCCCAAGAACACCATACCTACTGTGAAGCATGGGGGTGGAAACATCATGCTATGGGGCTGTTTTTCTGCCAAGGGGACAGGACGACTGATCCGTGTTAAGGACAGAATGAATGGGGCCATGTATCGTGAGATTTTGAGCCAAAACCTCCTTCCATCAGTGAGAACTTTGAAGATGAAACGAGGCTGGGTCTTCCAACATGACAATGATCCAAAACACACCGCCCGGGCAACAAAGGAGTGGCTCCGTAAGAAGCATTTGAAAGTCCTGGAGTGGCCTAGCCAGTCTCCAGACCTCAACCCCATAGAAAATCTGTGGCGGAAGTTGAAAGTCCGTGTTGCTCGGCGACAGCCCCAAAACATCACTGCTCTCGAGAAGATCTGCATGGAGGAATGGGCCAAAATACCAGCTACTGTGTGTGCAAACCTGGTAGAGACCTATAGTAAACGTTTGACCTCTGTTAATGCCAACAAAGGTTATGTTACAAAGTATTGAGTTGTATTTTTGTTATTGACCAAATACTTATTTTCCACCCTGATTTACCAATAAATTCTTTACAAATCCTACCATGTGGATTCATGGATTTTTTTTTCACATTCTGTCTCTCACAGTTGAAGTGTACCTCTGGTGCAAATTACTGACCTCTGTCATCATTTTAGGTGGGGGAACTTGCACGATTGGTGGCTGACTAAATACTTTTTTGCCCCACTGTATTTGTGTGGGCTGAGATTTTACTTTCAAAGAAAACACAGTAATGATCAGATAAGCCCACATCAGACACAGTAATGTTTGAAATGCTCAGGCTCTTGGAGATCAGTAGGTCAAGAGTGTGTCCTCTATTATGTGTGGCCTCTGTTACATGCTGAGTCAGCCCAAAGTTGCCCAGAGTGTTACTCAGGTCTTTAGTCCCTTTGTCCTGAGGGTTGTCCACATGGATGTTAAAATCCCCAACAATAATTACACAGTCGAAATCAACACAGATCACAGACAGCAGTTCACTGAGGTCATTAAAAAAGTCTGTGCAGTATTTGGGAGGCCTGTAAACATTAAGAAACACAACTTTGGACGGGGCCTTCAGCTGTAAAGCCACATATTCAAAAGACTGAAAACTTCCAGGAGATAGCTGCTTACATTGAAATGATTCATTAAATAAGACAGCAACCCCTCCTCCTCTCCTGCTCACCCTGGCCTCACTGATAAAACTGTAGTTAGGAGGGGTCGTCTCGATGAGAACAGCTCCACTAAGCGAGTCATGGACTAAAGTAAAACAGTATGTTGGATGTGCCATGCAATGCTCAATTACATGGGTGGGAACTAGTGTGTTAGCGCAGTTAGCTCGTTAACGTGTTGGCCGTCTAGCCCCATGCACGGGGCGATCGGTGGTAGCTCGTTAACGGAGATTTGCCGTGTTGTGGCGTTAAGGTCATTTCAACGAGATTAACCTGAAAGCACTAGTGGGAACACAACGACTATGACTGCACATTTACGCCGACATCATCCTAGTGCAAAGACAAAAACAACAAGCATGCTACTAACTATAGCCGAGTCATTTAGACAGCTGTTAGCACATGATTCTCCTTATGGGGACCTGATATGTTTAATATGCTGCTGAGAATATAGCCCAGAAGAAGCGGATAGTATAGCTTTTATTTTGGAAAGAGACATTTCTCTGTAATAAACTCTCTTTTCCAAAGATGAGTGATTCCTCAATCAGATACAGGGCTCGCAAAATCGCTAGCCCGACATCCTGGGGCTAGCAATTTTTTCAGTCGGGCTACCAAAATCTATCTCTGCCCTGCCCGTCGGGCTATTGTAGGAAGGAAAAATATATGTCAATGCTTTTGCATTCTTTCAGAAATGTAGCTGGGTAATTATGTCATTGGCATCGGTGAGCCACTGTCAATATGTGACATATTGAAATCCCGTTTGAATTTGCGCTTGTTTTTTTGCTTTCACTTTGCAATTTTACAGGTCACCAGAGAACTTCAATCTATACATCTAAAAACCACAGACCAGGCGAGAAATTTGGGTGTAGTGATGGATGCAGACCTAAACTTAGAAAAACACATTAAGACAATAACAAAATCAGCTTACTATCACCTCAAGAATATTTCAAGGATAAAAGATCTGATGTCTCAACAGGACCTGGAAAAACTAGTCCATGCATTCATCTTTAGTAGGCTTGATTACTGTAACAGCATCTTTACAGGTCTACCTAAAAAATCAGTCAGACAACTACAGCTCATTCAGAACTCTGCTGCTCGAGTCCTCACTAAGACCAAAAAAGTGGACCACATCAGTCCAGCTCTGAGGTCTTTACACTGGCTGCCTGTCCGTCAGAGGATAGACTTTAAAGTTCTGATGCTGGCCTATAAAGCTCTGAATGGTTTAGGACCAAAATACATCAGTGACCTCCTAACCCAGTATGAACCTTCCAGATCCCTCAGGTCATCTGGATCCGGTCTTTTATCAGTTCTCAGAGTCAGAACCAGACACGGAGAAGCTGCATTCAGCTTTTATGCTCCTTATATCTGGAACAAACTCCCAGAAAGCCTCAGATCAGCTGAAACACTCAGTTTATTTAAATCCAGGTTGAAGACTCACCTGTTCTCAGCTGCATTTGAATAAAGCACCAAATCCACACTTTTAAGCTTAAATTTCAAAACTTACACTAACTACTGATCTTATCTATTTCTGATTTTATCTGTCTTGATTTTATATACTGTTTTGTTTGTTTGTTAATTAGTTAAGCTTAAATTTCAAAACTTACATTAACTACTGATTTTATCTACTGTTCTGATTTTATCTGTTTTGATTTTATATACTGTTTTGTTTGTTTGTTTGTTTGTTAAGTGGGATTAGAGCTCTGGGTAGCTCCCCAGCTGGGTCTAGACTGGGTCTAGAGAGTATTTTCAATTCGGGGAATTTAAAACAGAAAGTAGCTCGTCCACATAAGGACTGGTAGCTCCCCTTACGATAAGGGTTCAGATCGCGCGAACAGGTGTGGGATTAGAGCTCTGGGTAGCTCCCCAACTGGGTCTAGACTGGGTCTAGAGAGTACTTTAAATTCAGGGAATTTAAAATAGAAAGTAGCTCGTCCACAGAAGGACTGGTAGCTCCCCTTACGATAAGGGTTCAGATCGCGCGAACAGGTGTGAAATGTGTGTGTTTAGTTAGTTTGTTTGTTTGCTTGTTTTAATCAATTTTAAATCATGCTTTTTATTTGTTTTTGTTTCTAATGTCTCTGTAAAGCACTTTGAATCACCTTGTTGTTGAATTGTGCTATACAAATAAATTTGCCTTGCCTTGCCTTGCCTTGCCTTGCTTACCTTCAGGGTCATACGTCACATGAAAACCAAAATAATTCCAAACGCCAGATCTGAATGAGGGTGGGGGAGGTTCATGTTGCAAGGAGAGCTTAACTTCTGTCTTGCTAGCTTGCCCTGCGCTCTTCATTCTGACTATGCTGTCTGTGTTGAGCGCTCAGTGGATCTGCGTTCGACTACTCCGCCTAGGCTGCACTGTCGAGCGCAGATCCACTGAGCGCTCCACACAGACAGCATAGTCAGAAGGAAGAGCACAGGGCAAGCTAGCGAGACAGAAGTTAAGCTCTCCTTGCAACAGGCAAATTGACCCTCATTCAGATCTGGCGTTTGGAATTATTTTGGTTTTCATGTGACGTATGACCCTGAAGGTAAGCGAGTCATGGACTAAAGTAAAACAGTATGTTGGATGTGCCACGCAATGCTCAATTACATGGGTGTGAACTAGTGTGTTAGCGCAGTTAGCTCGTTAACGTGTTGGCCGTCTAGCCCCATGCACGGAGCGATCGGCGGTAGCTCGTTAACGGAGATTTGCCGTGTTGTGGCGTTAAGGTCATTTGAACGAGATTAACCTGAAAGCACTAGTGGGAACACAACGAATATGACTGCACATTTACACCGACATCATCCTAGTGCAAAGACAAAAACAACAAGCATGCTACTAACTTTAGCCGAGTCATTTAGACAGCTGTTAGCACATGATTCTCCTTATGCTGCTGAGAATATAGCCCAGAAGAAGCGGATAGTATAGCTTTTATTTTGGAAAGAGCCATTTCTCTGTAATAAACTCTCTTTTCCAAAGATGAGTGATTCCTCACCAATTCCTCTGACATCGTCTTATTAATCGTTAGCTTACTATGCAAACATGACAAGTGAAATCTCCCGCAGCTTAAACATGTGAGAGGTTGATCGCGCAGAGAATCGCTGAGCTTATGTGAGTGCGCGTGTAAAAGCATTTCAGTTCTGCTGAGCCAAATAAGACAGGTCAGGGTGAAGAAGTGACAGCCAAATAAAAGCTTACCACAAAACGGAGAAGTTATGACAAATCAGACTATAAGGCAAAAAGAAAGTGCAGCTTTATGGTTTCATGGACAAAATAATTTCTGTGGCTGCAATATGACGAGCTATATAACCAGGGCTGCACATAAGTGGTCCACAGGTGCGCATTCGCTGTCAAAATAAAAAACGCGCACAAGGGTTAGGGTTAAATTTAAAAACTGTACTTTTGAGTTAAAATATATATTTATAATTTTAATAAATGACAAATTAAAAAGGCATGAACATTTTTTTTGTATCGAAAAAATATCGAACCGTGACACCAAAGTATCGAACCGAACCGAACCGTGAATTTTGTGTATCGTTGCACCCCTAATATATATATATTGGGGGTGCTAGTAGGTGTTAGGTTCAGGGAATTTACGCAAATTTGCACGGGGTTAGTAAATCTAGTGGTAGGGACTTGCACCAAGAAAAAAGTCAGTATTTCTAGTGTTAACCATAATGTAAACCAACAAGAGGCCACCAGACAGGAAAACATACAAAGAGACTTTAAGAGAATGCTAACTGCCCCAACAGTACTGACCTAAGCCTAATCTTAAAAGTAGAGAGGGTATCTGTCTTCCGAATCCAAATTGGCAGCTGTTTTCACAGAAGAGGGACCTGAAAGGTGAAGGTTCTACCTGCCATTCTCCCCAACTTTCAGGTAATGAATGGTTAATCTAAAAAATAAACAAAAAAATACTGCAGTGAGTGTCCTGTAAAGTTTTTAACTAATTTTAAATAAACTTTTAAATGTTTTGTGCACTTTGATTAAAAATTTTCAGGGATACGACTTTGTTTTGTTTGATTATATATCGTCTTTATTTTCTCATCGTAGATGGTCTGTTTATATTATTTGTAGAGTTTGTAAATGAGCAGCCAAAATGGTTTTCACTGAGTCAGCAAAACTGTTTCTCCCCACAACATGATTTTCATTGGTATATCTAAGCAACATGCTTACCATGTGGAGATTTGCTAATGGTTAAGGCAAAAAATGTATGCTTTTTGATCTGTCCCTTCAGATTTTCCACAACATGACTGTAAGGATGTGGAGGGGCTCACAAATCAGCAGGTCTGTAACCAGGAGAAGAACTCCAGTTTAGGCCAGGAGGATCCTTCACAGATTAAAGGGGAACAGGAGGAACTCAGTACCACTGAAGAGGAAAAACCGCTTGTACTAATGCAGGAGACTGCAAATTTTCCATCTCGTGAAAAAAGTGACCACAGTGAATCAGAACCATGCTGTGACCAGTGCCTTTCTCACAACTCTTCTGACACAGATGAGGATGAAAGCAAGGATGGTAACTCACACAGAAATAAGTCGGAGCAAATCGTATCAGGCTTGTCAGTTCAAAATTCCAAGACAGCTAAGTTATGTAGAACCTGTGGGAAAAGATTTATTTGGAAGTCAGACTTAACTAAACACATGCGAATTCACACAGGCGAGAAGCCACATTGCTGTAGTAGTTGTGGGAAAAGATTTACTAGGAAGAGTCACTTGAATATGCACATGCAAATTCACACAGGTGATAAGCCACATTGCTGTAGCACCTGTGGGAAAAGATTTACTAGGAAGAGTCACTTGAAGAGACACATGCAAATTCACACAGGTGATAAGCCACATTGCTGTAGTAGTTGTGGGAAAAGATTTCATGTAAAATCAAATTTGAAAACACACATGCGAATTCACACAGGCGAGAAGCCACATTGCTGTAGTAGTTGTGGGAAAAGATTTACTGTGAAGGGTCATTTGAATATGCACATGCGAATTCACACAGGCGAGAAGCCACATTGCTGTAGTAGTTGTGGGAAAAGATTTCATGTAAAATCTAATTTGAATATGCACATGCGAATTCACACAGGCGAGAAGCCACATTGCTGTAGCACCTGTGGGAAAAGATTTACTAGGAAGAGTCACTTGAATATACACATGCGAATTCACACAGGTGAGAAGCCACATTGCTGTAGCACCTGTGGGAAAAGATTTACTAGGAAGAGTCACTTGAATATGCACATGCGAATTCACACAGGTGAGAAGCCACATTCTGTATTACTTTAGTACAGTTGAAAATGCATTTCGGAAACCATCCTACATGCTAAGTTTCATTCTTAGAAAATGGTGATGGCAGATCACATAAACAGTGTTTGGATCATTTAAAAATGAGCATTCGGAAAAAAAACCTTCTGTTACGTTTCGGTGTGTCAGTGTTTTGTTTTTGCGTGACTGTTATGTATTTCCTGCTTTACTTTGAAAGTCTGTGTTATTTTAGTGTGTTCAGTTTACGTTTTCCCTGTCTCGTCAGTTCTAATTTGCCCCAGCTGTGTTTCCCTCCTGTGGTCCATTCCCTGATTGCTCCTTCTATGTATTTAAGCCTTGTGTTTCAGTATGTCATGGTCGCGATCTCCCCCGTGTTGTAAATAGTTTGGTGTTTTGTTGTGAATAAATAGTCTGTTGTAAATACTTTCGTTTTGAGACACTTTCGTTTTGGGATTTTGGTGGAGGGCCTTCGTGGTTTTATTTTCCTTATTTTTATTTTCCTGCGTTGCACCCCGGTTGCCTAGGCCGGGGTGTAACATATGGGGGCTCGTCCGGGATCGCTGAGGGGTCCGAGGACCGCTTCAGCCGTCTGTCTTCGCTGGAGGGTCCCGGGATTGCTGGAGGGTCCGAAGGAGGGACAGCTTCGGCCTTCTGTCTTCGCTGGAGGGTCCGAGGACCGCTTCAGCCTCCGTCTGCCTTCGCTGGAGGATCCGAGGGACCGCTCCAGCCTTCTGCAGCTGGTGGGCTGCGTGTCCGTGTGTGCAGCTGGTGGGCTGCTCATCCGCCTTCGCTGGAGCGTCCGAGGGACCGCTCCAGCCTTCATCCGCCTTCGCTGGAGGGTCCGAGGGACCGCTCCCGCCTTCGTCGTCTGCTGGAGGGTCAGTGGGACCGCTCCAGCCTTCATCAGCTTCGTCTGCCTTCATCCGCCTTCGCTGGGGGGGAGGGTCCGTGGGACCGCCCCAGCCTTTGTCGTCGCTGGAGGGTCCGTGGGACCGCCCCAGCCTTTGTCGTCGCTGGAGGGTCCGTGGGACCGCTCCAGCCTTCTGCAGCTGGTGGGCTGCGTGTCCGTGTGTGCAGCTGGTGGGCTGCGTGTCCGTGTGTGCAGCTGGTGGGCTGCTCGTCTGCCTTCGCTGGAGGGTCCGTGGGACCGCTCCAGCCTTCATCCGCCTTCGCTGGAGGGTCCGTGGGACCGCCCCAGCCTTCGTCGTCTGCTGGAGGGTCCGTGGGACCGCTCCAGCCTCCATCAGCCTCGTCTGCCTTCACTTCAGCCTTCGTTTGTTTGATCAAACATTTCACTTGGGGTTACATGTTTGATTTTTGGGTAGGGGGAAATGTTACGTTTCGGTGTGTCAGTGTTTTGTTTTTGCGTGACTGTTATGTATTTCCTGCTTTACTTTGAAAGTCTGTGTTATTTTAGTGTGTTCAGTTTACGTTTTCCCTGTCTCGTCAGTTCTAATTTGCCCCAGCTGTGTTTCCCTCCTGTGGTCCATTCCCTGATTGCTCCTTCTATGTATTTAAGCCTTGTGTTTCAGTATGTCATGGTCGCGATCTCCCCCGTGTTGTAAATAGTTTGGTGTTTTGTTGTGAATAAATAGTCTGTTGTAAATACTTTCGTTTTGAGACACTTTCGTTTTGGGATTTTGGTGGAGGGCCTTCGTGGTTTTATTTTCCTTATTTTTATTTCCTGCGTTGCACCCCGGTTGCCTAGGCCTTGGTGTTGTGCCTCCCACCGGAGGATGGTGGCGGTATTTTCCCTTTTTTCTCTCCTAGGAGGTGGACACCTGGGCGTGGCTGCTAAGTATCCGGGTGGAGTCTTTACCTATCCTCGGACTGGATAATTGATGGACCACCTCCAGTACTTAACGTCCGGATGACAGACACCTGGCAGTGTTTTTTGGGGAACCCCGTTGACTCGATCACGGAGTTGTGTGTGTGGTTATTGTAGTGCAGGCTGGAGTATTCACGTGTACCTCTAGCCTTGCCATGTAAATAATTGTAAATAGGTTAACAAGTGGCGGTCACTTTTTTTTTGTATCTTTGCTGTATAACTTTCACTGTCGCAGCCTAGTAGGCGTGAGAAGCCGTTTTCTTTTGTTGAACAAGTTTTCTCCTGTTTTTCGTTAGATAGTTAGGTAAGTGACTTGTCTTTTGTTTTGGCTTCTTTTTATTTTGGTGTAGGGAAGACTAGGGATTGTTTTATAGGGAGTTTTGTTTATTGTTTTGGCATTGCTCACTGCTGATGAAAATAAATGGCTGCTTAAATACTTAAAAAAGGTGTCGTTGTTGGGGTTTGTGCGTGGGTGGGAAGTGAGTGGGGCAAACTATTTGTTACGTTTATTTACTTGCCGGGACCAGAACGTAACTGAGCTTCTGAAAAGGTTTTCAGAAGCTCAGTTTCTTTTTTCACACATGGACAAGAAAAAGTGTTTGTCTCGCAACATGAAATGTTTGCACCTTTATCACATTTTCTGACATCATTTTTTATTGTTTATGGGCTTTGTCTTTACTGAAGTTTCTTCATTTTCTTTGGCATGGCCTCAACAGTGCTTGAGATATTTTTGGGTCTTGACATAAAAGAACTATTTCTCAGAATCACACTTGGAAATATCAGTTTAAAAAAACTACCCGTGTACATGCGGTAGCCTTTATTGAAATCAGTTTTTTCTCTGAAGTTCACAGTTTGAAGGTGTTTAAAGCATGAGACAGTTTACTAACTGTACACTGTTCGCTAACTTGCACACTGCCAGAACTCCTGTTGGGATTTTGTTTTTGTTTTTAATGAATTTATACACTAGATTGACATTAATGGGAAGTGCTTTGTAGATGGAAAGGGAATATTTTAGGGAATGACAATGTTAGGCGGTTGATTCAAGTTCTCGTATTGTTTGTGACCCATATACTTAGGTCATTTATTATTCATATTTTTAACATAGCTTGCACTACTGTTATGTGAACACCTGTTGATACCCAGCTGTTGTTTTGTAAAAGGACCTCAGAAGAGTCCCGGGAGTCTTCATCTTTATTTATCTTGATTGGTGTTTGGCCTGCATGTACTTATGGCGAACACCCTAGTGGGCTTTTCTTTCTTCTAAATCTTTGTTAATCTTGTATGTTCAATAAAACTGTTGGCATCACACTTCACTCATCTCCTGTAGATTTTGTGTTTTGGTTTCAATTGTGTTCCAAAAGCCTGAATCAACATCTTTCCAGCCTATAGAAATTCTGCAAAGCCTTTAAAATTTGCGACCCCACAATCCTGCTGCTCTTTGAAAAACTAACAGTACTTCCAAACGAGCTGTTAAACAGGGCTTCGTGTGATCTGCCTTTTGGTGATCAACTGGTCAGAAAGATTCAACGCATTCAAGTGGATAATCATGCTAACTTCCTTGATTCTTGTCCTCACTTTCCAGGTCCTCAACGGTACTCCATCAATGTCTCCTGAAGTTGTGTGTTTCAGAACAAAAGTGGAGCAAATAATAGCAAACACTGAACACACACCTCCCCTGTCTGCCAAGAGCATGTCTAAGACTTTTCTATACCACCATGTTCAATATTAGATTATTCTGTTATTATATGTTACCTTATATATGTAATCAAAGTAGTTGAATTAGAATACTGCTGTAGATCACATTATACCCTTTAATATAGAGTGTGTGAGCTGTATGTAGTTTAGTTCTCATTATACTTTTGAGTTAACAGAACATATTCACATATTAGTTCATTAGATAAATGTGCAGAAATGAAATAGAAGTTGATTTAAGGAAAAGCAGATGCTGGCTTCACGGTGCAGTTGAACGCTGGCAACGCGAGAGCGAAACACGTCCGTAGGTTTGGTTTATGATACGGCGTGTTCCGGTGGTGCGGCCGTGAAGTGCAGTAGTGGTTGGTGCTAGTTTTAGTACATTGGATAGAGGTTTTGACGGTGGTTTGTGGCGTCAGTCGAGTTTTAAGGGCTGCGGTCATAATACAAAGTAAAATTTTAAGTACATAGAGCAAAACCTGGTTTATGATGTCAGGTATAACTTCGGGGATGCAAGCATCACTTTTATGATGCGACTTTGCCCCGTTGTGGCGGTCATAAGCGCAGAGAAAGGGGTATTTTGGTCTATGGTGCAGTGTGCTTTAAGAAGATCTAACAGTTGAGCTCAGAAGTTTCTGTGTAATCTTCCACTGATGAGGAACGCTCTGTGTGTCTCACTGATGGTGTAACGCGCTGTGTGTGTAAGGCGCGCTCTGGCTATGTGTGAGGCGCGCGCTGAGTGTGTTTCTGTGTGTGAAGTGTGAACACAGTGACAGTGACGGTTGATGTGTTTGATTAGGAGGACATTAGAGCAAAGACACATTTTAGGATCAAAGGTTGATGCCTAGTGTACCTGTGGAAATAATTTTGCCCTAGGAGTGGCGACCCTCCTGTTCGTGGACGCGCGGCCAGGACCGGCGGCGTCCGGGTGCCGAGGTGGTGACTTGGGGAGGTGAGGGCCCCCGCATAGCTACGGAAATAACACTGGAACGGCCGTGTAATCACGGGTTCACATTTATTCCGGACTAGAACAAGACACATTTTGCGAACAAAGGTTGAGTCTAGATTAGTAAAGAAATATAAAAAGGTTGAATTCCTCGTTTCAGTGGTTGAAATTGTTGTGTGCCTGTCCCCTGACGAGTGTGAAATTAAAATAAAGAGGGAATTTGGAGCCACATAGAGATAGACGGGCATAATTGGGTGTATTACTCTGTGGTGTAATAAAAATAAAAAGGAGAGATAGTAAGAGGTGCAGTGGAGAATTATGGAGGAGTACAGAGAGGAATGTGTTGGGAGACTGACGTACAGTTTACGCTGTCAAGGTAGGCGGGTTGCCTGCTTATCTGTTTAACATGTGATGAAAATGAAATTAAATAAATCTCTTAGTGTGTTAATACAGGAAGCTGCGGACCTGGACCAACTGCCCCCACAAGCACAGCGGTCGAAGCAAAATTATAGGTAATGGGAACCACACCCAGCACGAATCAGCAGCTGTGAAAAAGACAGCAGCGAGGAGAGAATTAGAGGAGAAATTAAGAGAAGTTTTAACACATAAAATTGGGGCCAACGGACTTGTGGAGGTTGGGAAGGCGTCCGGAGCATCACAACAAAAAGGTGAAACAAAAACACACAAGCAGAGAAATCTGAGAGAAAGGCTCCTTTTAAGGTAACGCCTAGTTTGAGAAAAGATAAAATTAACCTGCTTTTATACAAATGCACATACACGCAATGAAGAAACAGCTTACACTCATGAACACGTGAAGATTTTCCAGCAAGGTTAAAGAAAAATTAACATACTTAAATGATGAAGTCTATACATTACTGACAAAGAAACCCTCTGGGTTGCAGGACAACAATTTAACTAAAAAAAAAAAAAAAAAAAAGGAACACTGGTCTAACCAACCAGGCAAGACACAACAAATTTAGTGGTTAAAAGATTCAAATTGTGACATGTTTTCTGTTGATTGATTAATAAAAGTGATTACTGAATGAAAGAAAGTTCCTTTTTTGGGCTTTTAAACATGATCTTAAGAATTTTAACAGGTGCATGTTGTCCTGTCAACTTGGTGGGTTAGGAGTTGATTATATCGGGAGACAAAAAACAAAAAAAAGGGGGAAAGAAGGCTGACACAGGGCCTGGCCCCATTGTCTCCCCTCTGAATAACACAGCCAACACAACATCATTTTCCTGTTCGTTTGTTTTTGTTTGTTTTTGTTTTGTTTTGTTTTTGTTTTTTCTATATATATTTAATTACAGGCTGCTTTGCCGGCCCTGAAAGCCGAGGCTGACTGGACTCCTGCTCTCCCCCATACGTGACACTGACCAAATGCTGCAACAGCTGGACCCACAACAACGACCTGAGAATGTCAACAGACCTGCAGGAATGTGATCTCATGCAGCCGAGACGGAGAGCACTAAACCTAAGGCCCGTTTCACTACACGGGGGAAAATTCCCAGACTGCGTCAGCTGACAGAGCTGTGACGAGACGCCCGCCAAGCCCGAATGAAAAGTAAGGCCGAGCGAAAGAATGCTGACCTTGATAACTTTGCATTCACACTGTGCAGGACAGTGATGGACCAACACGGATGATCGGGTGGCGAAAAAGGGCGTGACCGAGACAAGAGGAGTAACTGAGGACAGAAGGCACCTCAGAATGGACAAAAACACAGAAGAAGATGCAGGTTTCACCTGCGGTGAACATCGACACTGGAGAAAGGACTGCCCCAATTGGGGTCAGAACCAGGACGGACTGAATTTTGAGCAGCAGCAGCAGCAATGGTCGCAAACAAACTGAAAAGGAGGGGGGCAGGACCCCAGGGCATGCTTCAGGCCGTGGTTTACCCAGAACACCAGAACAGGAAAGTGATGAACACACACACACACACACACACACGTCTCCAAACACACAGATTCAGAATGAAGTGAAATA